>NW_027444882.1:0-600000 GCF_048569485.1 Anomaloglossus baeobatrachus
GATGTCCAAGATGGGGACCAGGATGTGGACATAATAAAAAATTAGGGAACATGATAGGAGACATTTCTACAATACATATAATCATTCTTATCTATCTAATACGATGGCAACAGCTCTCCATACCTGCAGTCCACCACAAGGACCACCCTCTCTAATCCCTGAAAAATGAAATCATCCTCAGTGACGAAGAGAGGGGGCTAAGCGCCCCCATGGTTTCAGAGCATTAACTCTTCTAAGAGTCCTAAGAGTCCTGCTCACACTGATGGGGTGCAGCTGTGGGACCCTATTTTCAGAGATGATGTCCTCCACCCAACTCTCAAAAAGCTGAAAGGGTCTTCAGTAGAGATGGATAGTCGAGCTGGGCTATCAGACGGTCACCTCTGTAGCTGTAGTGTCATTTTTCCTATGGTCCAATGTGTAAATTAAACAAAAAAGTGCATGTTTGTTATGATGTTGAAGATGGGGACCAGGATGTGGACATAATAAAAAATTAGGGAACATGATAGGAGACATTTCTACAATACATATAATCATTCTTATCTATCTAATACGATCACAACAGCTCTCCATACCTGCAGTCCACCACAAGGACCACTCTCTCTAATCCCTGAAAAGTGAAATCATCCTCAGTGACGAAGAGAGGGGGCTAAGCGCCCTCCATGGTCTCAGAGCATTGACTCTTCTAAGAGTCCTAAGAGTCCTGCTCACACTGATGGGGTGCAGCTGTGGGACCCTATTTTCAGAGATGATGTTCTCTACCCAACTCTCAAAAAGCTGAAAGGGTCTTCAGTAGAGATGGATAGTCGAGCTGGGCTATCAGACGGTCACCTCTGTAGCTGTAGTGTCATTTTTCCTATGGTCCAATGTGTAAATTAAACAAAAAAGTGCACGTTTGTTATGATGTCCAAGATGGGGACCAGGATGTGGACATAATAAAAAATTAGGGAACATGATAGGAGACATTTCTACAATACATATAATCATTCTTATCTATCTAATACGATGACAACAGCTCTCCATACCTGCAGTCCACCACAAGGACCACCCTCTCTAATCCCTGAAAAATGAAATCATCATCAGTGACGAAGAGAGGGGGCTAAGCGCCCCCCATGGTCTCAGAGCATTGACTCTTCTAAGAGTCCTAAGAGTCCTGCTCACACTGATGGGGTGCAGCTGTGGGACCCTATTTTCAGAGATGATGTCCTCCACCCAACTCTCAAAAAGCTGAAAGGGTCTTCAGTAGAGATGGATAGTCGAGCTGGGCTATCAGACGGTCACCTCTGCAGCTGTAGTGTCATTTTTCCTATGGTCCAATGTGTAAATTAAACAAAAAAGTGCACGTTTGTTATGATGTCCAAGATGGGGACCAGGATGTGGACATAATAAAAAATTAGGGAACATGATAGGAGACATTTCTACAATACATATAATCATTCTTATCTATCTAATACGATGATAACAGCTCTCCATATCTGCAGTCCACCACAAGGACCACCCTCTCTAATCCCTGAAAAATGAAATCATCCTCAGTGATGAAGAGAGGGGGCTAAGTGCCCCCAATGGTCTCAGAGCATTGACTCTTCTAAGAGTCCTAAGAGTCCTGCTCACACTGATGGGGTGCAGCTGTGGGACCCTATTTTCAGAGATGATGTCCTCCACCCAACTCTCAAAAAGCTGAAAGGGTCTTCAGTAGAGATGGATAGTCGAGCTGGGCTATCAGACGGTCACCTCTGTAGCTGTAGTGTCATTTTTCCTATGGTCCAATGTGTAAATTAAACAAAAAAGTGCACGTTTGTTATGATGTCCAAGATGGGGACCAGGACGTGGACATAAAAAAAAATTAGGGAACATGATAGGAGACATTTCTACAATACATATAATCATTCTTATCTATCTAATACGTTCACAACAGCTCTCCATACCTGCAGTCCACCACAAGGACCACTCTCTCTAATCCCTGAAAAATGAAATCATCCTCAGTGACGAAGAGAGGGGGCTAAGCGCCCCCCATGGTCTCAGAGCATTGACTCTTCTAAGAGTCCTAGGATTCCTGCTCACACTGATGGGGTGCAGCTGTGGGACCCTATTTTCAGAGATGATGTCCTCCACCCAACTCTCAAAAAGCTGAAAGGGTCTTCAGTAGAGATGGATAGTCGAGCTGGGCTATCAGACGGTCACCTCTGTAGCTGTAGTGTCATTTTTCCTATGGTCCAATGTGTAAATTAAACAAAAAAGTGCACGTTTGTTATGATTTCCAAGATGGGGACCAGGATGTGGACATAATAAAAAAATAGGGAACATGATAGGAGACATTTCTACAATACATATAATCATTCTTATCTATCTAATACGATGACAACAGCTTTCCATACCTGCAGTCCACCACAAGGACCACCCTCTCTATTCCCTGAAAAGTGAAATCATCCTCAGTGACGAAGAGAGGGGGCTAAGCGCCCCCCATGGTCTCAGAGCATTGACTCTTCTAAGAGTCCTAAGAGTCCTGCTCACACTGATGGGGTGCAGCTGTGGGACCCTATTTTCAGAGATGATGTTCTCCACCCAACTCTCAAAAAGCTGAAAGGGTCTTCAGTAGAGATGGATAGTCGAGCTGGGCTATCAGACGGTCACCTCTGTAGCTGTAGTGTCATTTTTCCTATGGTCCAATGTGTAAATTAAACAAAAAAGTGCACGTTTGTTTTGATGTCCAAGATGGGGACCAGGATGTGGACATAATAAAAAATTAGGGAACATGATAGGAGACATTTCTACAATACATATAATCATTCTTATCTATCTAATACGATGATAACAGCTCTCCATACCTGCAGTCCACCACAAGGACCACCCTCTCTAATCCCTGAAAAATGAAATCATGCTCAGTGATGAAGAGAGGGGGCTAAGTGCCCCCAATGGTCTCAGAGCATTGACTCTTCTAAGAGTCCTAAGAGTCCTGCTCACACTGATGGGGTGCAGCTGTGGGACACTATTTTCAGAGATGATGTCCTCCACCCAACTCTCAAAAAGCTGAAAGGGTCTTCAGTAGAGATGGATAGTCGAGCTGGGCTATCAGACGGTCACCTCTGTAGCTGTAGTGTCATTTTTCCTATGGTCCAATGTGTAAATTAAACAAAAAAGTGCACGTTTGTTATGATGTCCAAGATGGGGACCAGGATGTGGACATAATAAAAAATTAGGGAACATGATAGGAGACATTTCTACAATACATATAATCATTCTTATCTATCTAATACGATGACAACAGCTCTCCATACCTGCAGTCCACCACAAGGACCACCCTCTCTAATCCCTGAAAAATGAAATCATCCTCAGGGACGAAGAGAGGGGGCTAAGCGCCCCCCATGGTTTTAGAGCATTGACTCTTCTAAGAGTCCTAAGAGTCCTGCTTACACTGATGGGGTGCAGCTGTGGGACCCTATTTTAAGAGATGATGTCCTCCACCCAACTCTCAAAAAGCTGAAAGGGTCTTCAGTAGAGATGGATAGTCGAGCTGGGCTATCAGACGGTCACCTCTGTAGCTGTAGTGTCATTTTTCCTATGGTCCAATGTGTAAATTAAACAAAAAAGTGCACGTTTGTTATGATGTCCAAGATGGGGACCAGGATGTGGACATAATAAAAAATTAGGGAACATGATAGGAGACATTTCTACAATACATATAATCATTCTTATCTATCTAATACGATGACAACAGCTCTCCATACCTGCAGTCCACCACAAGGACCACCCTCTCTAATCCCTGAAAAATGAAATCATCCTCAGTGACGAAGAGAGGGGGCTAAGCGCCCCCATGGTCTCAGAGCATTAACTCTTCTAAGAGTCCTAAGAGTCCTGCTCACACTGATGGGGTGCAGCTGTGGGACCCTATTTTCAGAGATGATGTCCTCCACCCAACTCTCAAAAAGCTGAAAGGGTCTTCAGTAGAGATGGATAGTCGAGCTGGGCTATCAGACGGTCACCTCTGTAGCTGTAGTGTCATTTTTCCTATGGTCCAATGTGTAAATTAAACAAAAAAGTGCACGTTTGTTATGATGTCCAAGATGGGGACCAGGATGTGGACATAATAAAAAATTAGGGAACATGATAGGAGACATTTCTACAATACATATAATCATTCTTATCTATCTAATACGATGACAACAGCTCTCCATACCTGCAGTCCACCACAAGGACCACCCTCTCTAATCCCTGAAAAATGAAATCATCCTCAGGGACGAAGAGAGGGGGCTATGCGCCCCCCATGGTTTTAGAGCATTGACTCTTCTAAGAGTCCTAAGAGTCCTGCTTACACTGATGGGGTGCAGCTGTGGGACCCTATTTTAAGAGATGATGTCCTCCACCCAACTCTCAAAAAGCTGAAAGGGTCATCAGTAGAGATGGATAGTCGAGCTGGGCTATCAGACGGTCACCTCTGTAGCTGTAGTGTCATTTTTCCTATGGTCCAATGTGTAAATTAAACAAAAAAGTGCACGTTTGTTATGATGTCCAAGATGGGGACCAGGATGTGGACATAATAAAAAATTAGGGAACATGATAGGAGACATTTCTACAATATATATAATCATTCTTATCTATCTAATACGATGACAACAGCTCTCCATACCTGCAGTCCACCACAAGGACCACCCTCTCTAATCCCTGAAAAATGAAATCATCCTCAGTGACGAAGAGAGGGGGCTAAGCGCCCCCATGGTCTCAGAGCATTAAATCTTCTAAGAGTCCTAAGAGTCCTGCTCACACTGATGGGGTGCAGCTGTGGGACCCTATTTTCAGAGATGATGTCCTCCACCCAACTCTCAAAAAGCTGAAAGGGTCTTCAGTAGAGATGGATAGTCGAGCTGGGCTACCAGACGGTCACCTCTGTAGCTGTAGTGTCATTTTTCCTATGGTCCAATGTGTAAATTAAACAAAAAAGTGCACGTTTGTTATGATTTCCACGATGGGGACCAGGATGTGGACATAATAAAAAAATAGGGAACATGATATGAGACATTTCTACAATACATATAATCTTTCTTATCTATCTAATACGATGACAACAGCTCTCCATACCTGCAGTCCACCACAAGGACCACCCTCTCTATTCCCTGAAAAGTGAAATCATCCTCAGTGACGAAGAGAGGGGGCTAAGCGCCCCCCATGGTCTCAGAGCATTGACTCTTCTAAGAGTCCTAAGAGTCCTGCTCACACTGATGGGGTGCAGCTGTGGGACCCTATTTTCAGAGATGATGTTCTCCACCCAACTCTCAAAAAGCTGAAAGGGTCTTCAGTAGAGATGGATAGTCGAGCTGGGCTATCAGACGGTCACCTCTGTAGCTGTAGTGTCATTTTTCCTATGGTCCAATGTGTAAATTAAACAAAAAAGTGCACGTTTGTTATGATGTCCAAGATGGGGACCAGGATGTGGACATAATAAAAAATTAGGGAACATGATAGGAGACATTTCTACAATACATATAATCATTCTTATCTATTTAATACGATGACAACAGCTCTCCATACCTGCAGTCCACCACAAGGACCACCCTCTCTAATCCCTGAAAAATGAAATCATCCTCAGTGACGAAGAGAGGGGGCTAAGCGCCCCCCATGGTCTCAGAGCATTGACTCTTCTAAGAGTCCTAAGAGTCCTGCTCACACTGATGAAGTGCAGCTGTGGGACCCTATTTTCAGAGATGATGTCCTCCACCCAACTCTCAAAAAGCTGAAAGGGTCTTCAGTAGAGATGGATTGTCGAGCTGGGCTATCAGACGGTCACCTCTGTAGCTGTAGTGTCATTTTTCCTATGGTCCAATGTGTAAATTAAACAAAAAAGTGCACGTTTGTTATGATGTCCAAGATGGGGACCAGGATGTGGACATAATAAAAAATTAGGGAACGTGATAGGAGACATTTCTACAATACATATAATCATTCTTATCTATCTAATACGATGATAACAGCTCTCCATACCTGCAGTCCACCACAAGGACCACCCTCTCTAATCCCTGAAAAATGAAATCATCCTCAGTGACGAAGAGAGGGGGCTAAGTGCCCCCAATGGTCTCAGAGCATTGACTCTTCTAAGAGTCCTAAGAGTCCTGCTCACACTGATGGGGTGCAGCTGTGGGACCCTATTTTCAGAGATGATGTCCTCCACCCAACTCTCAAAAAGCTGAAAGGGTCTTCAGTAGAGATGGATAGTCGAGCTGGGCTATCAGACGGTCACCTCTGTAGCTGTAGTGTCATTTTTCCTATGGTCCAATGTGTAAATTAAACAAAAAAGTGCACGTTTGTTATGATGTCCAAGATGGGGACCAGGATGTGGACATAATAAAAAATTAGGGAACATGATAGGAGACATTTCTACAATACATATAATCATTCTTATCTATCTAATACGATGACAACAGCTCTCCATACCTGCAGTCCACCACAAGGACCACCCTCTCTAATCCCTGAAAAATGAAATCATCCTCAGTGACGAAGAGAGGGGGCCAAGCGCCCCCCATGGTACCAGAGCATTGACTCTTCTAAGAGTCCTAAGAGTCCTGCTCACACTGATGGGGTGAAGCTGTGGGACCCTATTTTCAGAGATGATGTCCTCCACCCAACTCTCAAAAAGCTGAAAGGGTCTTCAGTAGAGATGGATAGTCGAGCTGAGCTATCAGACGGTCACCTCTGTAGCTGTAGTGTCATTTTTCCTATGGTCCAATGTGTAAATTAAACAAAAAAGTGCACGTTTGTTATGATGTCCAAGATGGGGACCAGGATGTGGACATAATAAAAAATTAGGGAACATGATAGGAGACATTTCTACAATACATATAATCATTCTTATCTATCTAATACGATGATAACAGCTCTCCATACCTGCAGTCCACCACAAGGACCACCCTCTCTAATCCCTGAAAAATGAAATCATCCTCAGTGACGAAGAGAGGGGGCTAAGTGCCCCCAATGGTCTCAGAGCATTGACTCTTCTAAGAGTCCTAAGAGTCCTGCTCACACTGATGGGGTGCAGCTGTGGGACCCTATTTTCAGAGATGATGTCCTCCACCCAACTCTCAAAATGCTGAAAGGGTCTTCAGTAGAGATGGATAGTCGAGCTGGGCTATCAGACGGTCACCTCTGTAGCTGTAGTGTCATTTTTCCTATGGTCCAATGTGTAAATTAAACAAAAAAGTGCACGTTTGTTATGATGTCCAAGATGGGGACCAAGATGTGGACATAATAAAAAATTAGGGAACATGATAGGAGACATTTCTACAATACATATAATCATTCTTATCTATCTAATACGATGACAACAGCTCTCCATACCTGCAGTCCACCACAAGGACCACCCTCTCTAATCCCTGAAAAATGAAATCATCCTCAGTGACGAAGAGAGGGGGCTAAGCGCCCCCATGGTCTCAGAGCATTAACTCTTCTAAGAGTCCTAAGAGTCCTGCTCACACTGATGGGGTGCAGCTGTGGGACCCTATTTTCAGAGATGATGTCCTCCACCCAACTCTCAAAAAGCTGAAAGGGTCTTCAGTAGAGATGGATAGTCGAGCTGGGCTATCAGACGGTCACCTCTGTAGCTGTAGTGTCATTTTTCCTATGGTCCAATGTGTAAATTAAACAAAAAAGTGCACGTTTGTTATGATGTCCAAGATGGGGACAAGGATGTGGACATAATAAAAAATTAGGGAACATGATAGGAGACATTTCTACAATACATATAATCATTCTTATCTATCTAATACGATGACAACAGCTCTCCATACCTGCAGTCCACCACAAGGACCACCCTCTCTAATCCCTGAAAAATGAAATCATCCTCAGTGACGAAGAGAGGGGGCCAAGCACCCCCCATGGTACCAGAGCATTGACTCTTCTAAGAGTCCTAAGAGTCCTGCTCACACTGATGGGGTGAAGCTGTGGGACCCTATTTTCAGAGATGATGTCCTCCACCCAACTCTCAAAAAGCTGAAAGGGTCTTCAGTAGAGATGGATAGTCGAGCTGGGCTATCAGACGGTCACCTCTGTAGCTGTAGTGTCATTTTTCCTATGGTCCAATGTGTAAATTAAACAAAAAAGTGCACGTTTGTTATGATGTTCAAGATGGGGACCAGGATGTGGACATAATAAAAAATTAGGGAACATGATAGGAGACATTTCTACAATACATATAATCATTCTTATCTATCTAATACGATCACAACAGCTCTCCATACCTGCAGTCCACCACAAGGACCACTCTCTCTAATCCCTGAAAAATGAAATCATCCTCAGTGACGAAGAGAGGGGGCTAAGCGCCCCCCATGGTCTCAGAGCATTGACTCTTCTAAGAGTCCTAAGATTCCTGCTCACACTGATGGGGTGCAGCTGTGGGACCCTATTTTCAGAGATGATGTCCTCCACCCAACTCTCAAAAAGCTGAAAGGGTCTTCAGTAGAGATGGATAGTCGAGCTCGGCTATCAGACGGTCACCTCTGTAGCTGTAGTGTCATTTTTCCTATGGTCCAATTTGTAAATTAAACAAAAAAGTGCACGTTTGTTATGATTTCCAAGATGGGGACCAGGATGTGGACATAATAAAAAAATAGGGAACATGATAGGAGACATTTCTACAATACATATAATCATTCTTATCTATCTAATACGATGACAACAGCTCTCCATACCTGCAGTCCACCACAAGGACCACCCTCTCTATTCCCTGAAAAGTGAAATCATCCTCAGTGACGAGGAGAGGGGGCTAAGCGCCCCCCATGGTCTCAGAGCATTGACTCTTCTAAGAGTCCTAAGAGTCCTGCTCACACTGATAAGGTGCAGCTGTGGGACCCTATTTTCAGAGATGATGTTCTCCACCCAACTCTCAAAAAGCTGAAAGGGTCTTCAGTAGAGATGGATAGTCGAGCTGGGCTATCAGACGGTCACCTCTGTAGCTGTAGTGTCATTTTTCCTATGGTCCAATGTGTAAATTAAACAAAAAAGTGCACGTTTGTTATGATGTCCAAGATGGGGACCAGGATGTGGACATAATAAAAAATTAGGGAACATGATAGGAGACATTTCTACAATACATATAATCATTCTTATCTATTTAATACGATGACAACAGCTCTCCATACCTGCAGTCCACTACAAGGACCACCCTCTCTAATCCCTGAAAAATGAAATCATCCTCAGTGACGAAATGAGGGGGCTAAGCGCCCCCATGGTCTCAGAGCATTGACTCTTCTAAGAGTCCTAAGAGTCCTGCTCACACTGATGGGGTGCAGCTGTGGGACCCTATTTTCAGAGATGATGTCCTCCACCCAACTCTCAAAAAGCTGAAAGGTTCTTCAGTAGAGATGGATAGTCGAGCTGGGCTATCAGACGGTCACCTCTGTAGCTGTAGTGTCATTTTTCCTATGGTCCAATGTGTAAATTAAACAAAAAAGTGCACGTTTGTTATGATGTCCAAGATGGGGACCAGGATGTGGACATAATAAAAAATTAGGGAACATGATAGGAGACATTTCTACAATACATGTAATCATTCTTATCTATCTAATACGATGATAACAGCTCTCCATATCTGCAGTCCACCACAAGGACCACCCTCTCTAATCCCTGAAAAATGAAATCATCCTCAGTGATGAAGAGAGGGGGCTAAGTGCCCCCAATGGTCTCAGAGCATTGACTCTTCTAAGAGTCCTAAGAGTCCTGCTCACACTGATGGGGTGCAGCTGTGGGACCCTATTTTCAGAGATGATGTCCTCCACCCAACTCTCAAAAAGCTGAAAGGGTCTTCAGTAGAGATGGATAGTCGAGCTGGGCTATCAGACGGTCACCTCTGTAGCTGTAGTGTCATTTTTCCTATGGTCCAATGTGTAAATTAAACAAAAAAGTGCACGTTTGTTATGATGTCCAAGATGGGGACCAGGATGTGGACATAACAAAAAATTAGGGAACATGATAGGAGACATTTCTATAATACATATAATCATTCTTATCTATCTAATACGATGACAACAGCTCTCCATACCTGCAGTCCACCACAAGGACCACCCTCTCTAATCCCTGAAAAATGAAATCATCCTCAGTGACGAAGAGAGGGGGCCAAGCGCCCCCCATGGTACCAGAGCATTGACTCTTCTAAGAGTCCTAAGAGTCCTGCTCACACTGATGGGGTGAAGCTGTGGGACCCTATTTTCAGAGATGATGTCCTCCACCCAACTCTCAAAAAGCTGAAAGGGTCTTCAGTAGAGATGGATAGTCGAGCTGGGCTATCAGACGGTCACCTCTGTAGCTGTAGTGTCATTTTTCCTATGGTCCAATGTGTAAATTAAACAAAAAAGTGCACGTTTGTTATGATGTCCAAGATGGGGACCAGGATGTGGACATAATAAAAAATTAGGGAACATGATAGGAGACATTTCTACAATACATATAATCATTCTTATCTATCTAATACGATGATAACAGCTCTCCATACCTGCAGTCCACCACAATGACCACCCTCTCTAATCCCTGAAAAATGAAATCATCCTCAGTGATGAAGAGAGGGGGCTAAGTGCCCCCAATGGTCTCAGAGCATTGACTCTTCTAAGAGTCCTAAGAGTCCTGCTCACACTGATGGGGTGCAGCTGTGGGACCCTATTTTCAGAGATGATGTCCTCCACCCAACTCTCAAAATGCTGAAAGGGTCTTCAGTAGAGATGGATAGTCGAGCTGGGCTATCAGACGGTCACCTCTGTAGCTGTAGTGTCATTTTTCCTATGGTCCAATGTGTAAATTAAACAAAAAAGTGCACGTTTGTTATGATGTCCAAGATGGGGACCAGGATGTGGACATAATAAAAAATTAGGGAACATGATAGGAGACATTTCTACAATACATATAATCATTCTTATCTATCTAATACGATGACAACAGCTCTCCATACCTGCAGTCCACCACAAGGACCACCCTCTCTAATCCCTGAAAAATGAAATCATCCTCAGTGACGAAGAGACGGGGCTAAGCGCCCCCATGGTCTCAGAGCATTAACTCTTCTAAGAGTCCTAAGAGTCCTGCTCACACTGATGGGGTGCAGCTGTGGGACCCTATTTTCAGAGATGATGTCCTCCACCCAACTCTCAAAAAGCTGAAAGGGTCTTCAGTAGAGATGGATAGTCGAGCTGGGCTATCAGACGGTCACCTCTGTAGCTGTAGTGTCATTTTTCCTATGGTCCAATGTGTAAATTAAACAAAAAAGTGCACGTTTGTTATGATGTCCAAGATGGGGACCAGGATGTGGACATAATAAAAAATTAGGGAACATGATAGGAGACATTTCTACAATACATATAATCATTCTTATCTATCTAATACGATGACAACAGCTCTCCATACCTGCAGTCCACCACAAGGACCACCCTCTCTAATCCCTGAAAAATGAAATCATCCTCAGTGACGAAGAGAGGGGGCCAAGCGCCCCCCATGGTACCAGAGCATTGACTCTTCTAAGAGTCCTAAGAGTCCTGCTCACACTGATGGGGTGAAGCTGTGGGACCCTATTTTCAGAGATGATGTCCTCCACCCAACTCTCAAAAAGCTGAAAGGGTCTTCAGTAGAGATGGATAGTCGAGCTGGGCTATCAGACGGTCACCTCTGTAGCTGTAGTGTCATTTTTCCTATGGTCCAATGTGTAAATTAAACAAAAAAGTGCACGTTTGTTATGATGTTCAAGATGGGGACCAGGATGTGGACATAATAAAAAATTAGGGAACATGATAGGAGACATTTCTACAATACATATAATCATTCTTATCTATCTAATACGATCACAACAGCTCTCCATACCTGCAGTCCACCACAAGGACCACTCTCTCTAATCCCTGAAAAATGAAATCATCCTCAGTGACGAAGAGAGGGGGCTAAGTGCCCCCAATGGTCTCAGAGCATTGACTCTTCTAAGAGTCCTAAGAGTCCTGCTCACACTGATGGGGTGCAGCTGTGGGACCCTATTTTCAGAGATGATGTCCTCCACCCAACTCTCAAAATGCTGAAAGGGTCTTCAGTAGAGATGGATAGTCGAGCTGGGCTATCAGACGGTCACCTCTGTAGCTGTAGTGTCATTTTTCCTATGGTCCAATGTGTAAATTAAACAAAAAAGTGCACGTTTGTTATGATGTCCAAGATGGGGACCAGGATGTGGACATAATAAAAAATTAGGGAACATGATAGGAGACATTTCTACAATACATATAATCATTCTTATCTATCTAATACGATGACAACAGCTCTCCATACCTGCAGTCCACCACAAGGACCACCCTCTCTAATCCCTGAAAAATGAAATCATCCTCAGTGACGAAGAGAGGGGGCCAAGCGCCCCCCATGGTACCAGAGCATTGACTCTTCTAAGAGTCCTAAGAGTCCTGCTCACACTGATGGGGTGAAGCTGTGGGACCCTATTTTCAGAGATGATGTCCTCCACCCAACTCTCAAAAAGCTGAAAGGGTCTTCAGTAGAGATGGATAGTCGAGCTGGGCTATCAGACGGTCACCTCTGTAGCTGTAGTGTCATTTTTCCTATGGTCCAATGTGTAAATTAAACAAAAAAGTGCACGTTTGTTATGATGTTCAAGATGGGGACCAGGATGTGGACATAATAAAAAATTAGGGAACATGATAGGAGACATTTCTACAATACATATAATCATTCTTATCTATCTAATACGATCACAACAGCTCTCCATACCTGCAGTCCACCACAAGGACCACTCTCTCTAATCCCTGAAAAATGAAATTATCCTCAGTGACGAAGAGAGGGGGCTAAGTGCCCCCAATGGTCTCAGAGCATTGACTCTTCTAAGAGTCCTAAGAGTCCTGCTCACACTGATGGGGTGCAGCTGTGGGACCCTATTTTCAGAGATGATGTCCTCCACCCAACTCTCAAAATGCTGAAAGGGTCTTCAGTAGAGATGGATAGTCGAGCTGGGCTATCAGACGGTCACCTCTGTAGCTGTAGTGTCATTTTTCCTATGGTCCAATGTGTAAATTAAACAAAAAAGTGCACGTTTGTTATGATGTCCAAGATGGGGACCAGGATGTGGACATAATAAAAAATTAGGGAACATGATAGGAGACATTTCTACAATACATATAATCATTCTTATCTATCTAATACGATGACAACAGCTTTCCATACCTGCAGTCCACCACAAGGACCACCCTCTCTAATCCCTGAAAAATGAAATCATCCTCAGTGACGAAGAGAGGGGGCCAAGCACCCCCCATGGTACCAGAGCATTGACTCTTCTAAGAGTCCTAAGAGTCCTGCTCACACTGATGGGGTGAAGCTGTGGGACCCTATTTTCAGAGATGATGTCCTCCACCCAACTCTCAAAAAGCTGAAAGGGTCTTCAGTAGAGATGGATAGTCGAGCTGGGCTATCAGACGGTCACCTCTGTAGCTGTAGTGTCATTTTTCCTATGGTCCAATGTGTAAATTAAACAAAAAAGTGCACGTTTGTTATGATGTTCAAGATGGGGACCAGGATGTGGACATAATAAAAAATTAGGGAACATGATAGGAGACATTTCTACAATACATATAATCATTCTTATCTATCTAATACGATCACAACAGCTCTCCATACCTGCAGTCCACCACAAGGACCACTCTCTCTAATCCCTGAAAAATGAAATCATCCTCAGTGACGAAGAGAGGGGGCTAAGCGCCCCCCATGGTCTCAGAGCATTGACTCTTCTAAGAGTCCTAAGATTCCTGCTCACACTGATGGGGTGCAGCTGTGGGACCCTATTTTCAGAGATGATGTCCTCCACCCAACTGTCAAAAAGCTGAAAGGGTCTTCAGTAGAGATGGATAGTCGAGCTCGGCTATCAGACGGTCACCTCTGTAGCTGTAGTGTCATTTTTCCTATGGTCCAATTTGTAAATTAAACAAAAAAGTGCACGTTTGTTATGATTTCCAAGATGGGGACCAGGATGTGGACATAATAAAAAAATAGGGAACATGATAGGAGACATTTCTACAATACATATAATCATTCTTATCTATCTAATACGATGACAACAGCTCTCCATACCTGCAGTCCACCACAAGGACCACCCTCTCTATTCCCTGAAAAGTGAAATCATCCTCAGTGACGAGGAGAGGGGGCTAAGCGCCCCCCATGGTCTCAGAGCATTGACTCTTCTAAGAGTCCTAAGAGTCCTGCTCACACTGATAAGGTGCAGCTGTGGGACCCTATTTTCAGAGATGATGTTCTCCACCCAACTCTCAAAAAGCTGAAAGGGTCTTCAGTAGAGATGGATAGTCGAGCTGGGCTATCAGACGGTCACCTCTGTAGCTGTAGTGTCATTTTTCCTATGGTCCAATGTGTAAATTAAACAAAAAAGTGCACGTTTGTTATGATGTCCAAGATGGGGACCAGGATGTGGACATAATAAAAAATTAGGGAACATGATAGGAGACATTTCTACAATACATATAATCATTCTTATCTATTTAATACGATGACAACAGCTCTCCATACCTGCAGTCCACTACAAGGACCACCCTCTCTAATCCCTGAAAAATGAAATCATCCTCAGTGACGAAATGAGGGGGCTAAGCGCCCCCATGGTCTCAGAGCATTGACTCTTCTAAGAGTCCTAAGAGTCCTGCTCACACTGATGGGGTGCAGCTGTGGGACCCTATTTTCAGAGATGATGTCCTCCACCCAACTCTCAAAAAGCTGAAAGGTTCTTCAGTAGAGATGGATAGTCGAGCTGGGCTATCAGACGGTCACCTCTGTAGCTGTAGTGTCATTTTTCCTATGGTCCAATGTGTAAATTAAACAAAAAAGTGCACGTTTGTTATGATGTCCAAGATGGGGACCAGGATGTGGACATAATAAAAAATTAGGGAACATGATAGGAGACATTTCTACAATACATGTAATCATTCTTATCTATCTAATACGATGATAACAGCTCTCCATATCTGCAGTCCACCACAAGGACCACCCTCTCTAATCCCTGAAAAATGAAATCATCCTCAGTGATGAAGAGAGGGGGCTAAGTGCCCCCAATGGTCTCAGAGCATTGACTCTTCTAAGAGTCCTAAGAGTCCTGCTCACACTGATGGGGTGCAGCTGTGGGACCCTATTTTCAGAGATGATGTCCTCCACCCAACTCTCAAAAAGCTGAAAGGGTCTTCAGTAGAGATGGATAGTCGAGCTGGGCTATCAGACGGTCACCTCTGTAGCTGTAGTGTCATTTTTCCTATGGTCCAATGTGTAAATTAAACAAAAAAGTGCACGTTTGTTATGATGTCCAAGATGGGGACCAGGATGTGGACATAATAAAAAATTAGGGAACATGATAGGAGACATTTCTACAATACATATAATCATTCTTATCTATCTAATACGATGACAACAGCTCTCCATACCTGCAGTCCACCACAAGGACCACCCTCTCTAATCCCTGAAAAATGAAATCATCCTCAGTGACGAAGAGAGGGGGCCAAGCGCCCCCCATGGTACCAGAGCATTGACTCTTCTAAGAGTCCTAAGAGTCCTGCTCACACTGATGGGGTGAAGCTGTGGGACCCTATTTTCAGAGATGATGTCCTCCACCCAACTCTCAAAAAGCTGAAAGGGTCTTCAGTAGAGATGGATAGTCGAGCTGGGCTATCAGACGGTCACCTCTGTAGCTGTAGTGTCATTTTTCCTATGGTCCAATGTGTAAATTAAACAAAAAAGTGCACGTTTGTTATGATGTCCAAGATGGGGACCAGGATGTGGACATAATAAAAAATTAGGGAACATGATAGGAGACATTTCTACAATACATATAATCATTCTTATCTATCTAATACGATGACAACAGCTGTCCATACCTGCAGTCCACCACAAGGACCACCCTCTCTAATCCCTGAAAAATGAAATCATCCTCAGTGACGAAGAGAGGGGGCCAAGCGCCCCCCATGGTACCAGAGCATTGACTCTTCTAAGAGTCCTAAGAGTCCTGCTCACACTGATGGGGTGAAGCTGTGGGACCCTATTTTCAGAGATGATGTCCTCCACCCAACTCTCAAAAAGCTGAAAGGGTCTTCAGTAGAGATGGATAGTCGAGCTGGGCTATCAGACGGTCACCTCTGTAGCTGTAGTGTCATTTTTCCTATGGTCCAATGTGTAAATTAAACAAAAAAGTGCACGTTTGTTATGATGTTCAAGATGGGGACCAGGATGTGGACATAATAAAAAATTAGGGAACATGATAGGAGACATTTCTACAATACATATAATCATTCTTATCTATCTAATACGATCACAACAGCTCTCCATACCTGCAGTCCACCACAAGGACCACTCTCTCTAATCCCTGAAAAATGAAATCATCCTCAGTGACGAAGAGAGGGGGCTAAGCGCCCCCCATGGTCTCAGAGCATTGACTCTTCTAAGAGTCCTAAGATTCCTGCTCACACTGATGGGGTGCAGCTGTGGGACCCTATTTTCAGAGATGATGTCCTCCACCCAACTCTCAAAAAGCTGAAAGGGTCTTCAGTAGAGATGGATAGTCGAGCTGGGCTATCAGACGGTCACCTCTGTAGCTGTAGTGTCATTTTTCCTATGGTCCAATTTGTAAATTAAACAAAAAAGTGCACGTTTGTTATGATTTCCAAGATGGGGACCAGGATGTGGACATAATAAAAAAATAGGGAACATGATAGGAGACATTTCTACAATACATATAATCATTCTTATCTATCTAATACGATGACAACAGCTCTCCATACCTGCAGTCCACCACAAGGACCACCCTCTCTATTCCCTGAAAAGTGAAATCATCCTCAGTGACGAGGAGAGGGGGCTAAGCGCCCCCCATGGTCTCAGAGCATTGACTCTTCTAAGAGTCCTAAGAGTCCTGCTCACACTGATGGGGTGCAGCTGTGGG
This sequence comes from Anomaloglossus baeobatrachus, assembly GCF_048569485.1. NCBI lineage: Eukaryota > Metazoa > Chordata > Amphibia > Anura > Aromobatidae > Anomaloglossus > Anomaloglossus baeobatrachus. The sequence continues at coordinate 16,925 of NW_027444882.1, forward strand.
ACCCTATTTTCAGAGATGATGTTCTCCACCCAACTCTCAAAAAGCTGAAAGGGTCTTCAGTAGAGATGGATAGTCGAGCTGGGCTATCAGACGGTCACCTCTGTAGCTGTAGTGTCCTTTTTCCTATGGTCCAATGTGTAAATTAAACAAAAAAGTGCACGTTTGTTATGATGTCCAAGATGGGGACCAGGATGTGGACATAATAAAAAATTAGGGAACATGATAGGAGACATTTCTACAATACATATAATCATTCTTATCTATTTAATACGATGACAACAGCTCTCCATACCTGCAGTCCACTACAAGGACCACCCTCTCTAATCCCTGAAAAATGAAATCATCCTCAGTGACGAAATGAGGGGGCTAAGCGCCCCCATGGTCTCAGAGCATTGACTCTTCTAAGAGTCCTAAGAGTCCTGCTCACACTGATGGGGTGCAGCTGTGGGACCCTATTTTCAGAGATGATGTCCTCCACCCAACTCTCAAAAAGCTGAAAGGTTCTTCAGTAGAGATGGATAGTCGAGCTGGGCTATCAGACGGTCACCTCTGTAGCTGTAGTGTCATTTTTCCTATGGTCCAATGTGTAAATTAAACAAAAAAGTGCACGTTTGTTATGATGTCCAAGATGGGGACCAGGATGTGGACATAATAAAAAATTAGGGAACATGATAGGAGACATTTCTACAATACATGTAATCATTCTTATCTATCTAATACGATGATAACAGCTCTCCATATCTGCAGTCCACCACAAGGACCACCCTCTCTAATCCCTGAAAAATGAAATCATCCTCAGTGATGAAGAGAGGGGGCTAAGTGCCCCCAATGGTCTCAGAGCATTGACTCTTCTAAGAGTCCTAAGAGTCCTGCTCACACTGATGGGGTGCAGCTGTGGGACCCTATTTTCAGAGATGATGTCCTCCACCCAACTCTCAAAAAGCTGAAAGGGTCTTCAGTAGAGATGGATAGTCGAGCTGGGCTATCAGACGGTCACCTCTGTAGCTGTAGTGTCATTTTTCCTATGGTCCAATGTGTAAATTAAACAAAAAAGTGCACGTTTGTTATGATGTCCAAGATGGGGACCAGGATGTGGACATAATAAAAAATTAGGGAACATGGTAGGAGACATTTCTACAATACATATAATCATTCTTATCTATCTAATACAATGACAACAGCTCTCCATACCTGCAGTCCACCACAAGGACCACCCTCTCTAATCCCTGAAAAATAAAATCATCCTCAGTGACGAAGAGAGGGGGCCAAGCGCCCCCCATGGTACCAGAGCATTGACTCTTCTAAGAGTCCTAAGAGTCCTGCTCACATTGATGGGGTGAAGCTGTGGGACCCTATTTTCAGAGATGATGTCCTCCACCCAACTCTCAAAAAGCTGAAAGGGTCTTCAGTAGAGATGGATAGTCGAGCTGGGCTATCAGACGGTCACCTCTGTAGCTGTAGTGTCATTTTTCCTATGGTCCAATGTGTAAATTAAACAAAAAAGTGCACGTTTGTTATGATGTCCAAGATGGGGACCAGGATGTGGACATAATAAGAAATTAGGGAACATGATAGGAGACATTTCTACAATACATATAATCATTCTTATCTATCTAATACGATGACAACAGCTCTCCATACCTGCAGTCCACCACAAGGACCACCCTCTCTAATCCCTGAAAAATGAAATCATCCTCAGGGACGAAGAGAGGGGGCTAAGCGCCCCCCATGGTTTTAGAGCATTGACTCTTCTAAGAGTCCTAAGAGTCCTGCTTACACTGATGGGGTGCAGCTGTGGGACCCTATTTTCAGAGATGATGTCCTCCACCCAACTCTCAAAAAGCTGAAAGGGTCTTCAGTAGAGATGGATAGTCGAGCTGGGCTATCAGACGGTCACCTCTGTAGCTGTAGTGTCATTTTTCCTATGGTCCAATGTGTAAATTAAACAAAAAAGTGCACGTTTGTTATGATGTTCAAGATGGGGACCAGGATGTGGACATAATAAAAAATTAGGGAACATGATAGGAGACATTTCTACAATACATATAATCATTCTTATCTATCTAATACGATCACAACAGCTCTCCATACCTGCAGTCCACCACAAGGACCACTCTCTCTAATCCCTGAAAAATGAAATCATCCTCAGTGACGAAGAGAGGGGGCTAAGCGCCCCCCATGGTCTCAGAGCATTGACTCTTCTAAGAGTCCTAAGATTCCTGCTCACACTGATGGGGTGCAGCTGTGGGACCCTATTTTCAGAGATGATGTCCTCCACCCAACTCTCAAAAAGCTGAAAGGGTCTTCAGTAGAGATGGATAGTCGAGCTGGGCTATCAGACGGTCACCTCTGTAGCTGTAGTGTCATTTTTCCTATGGTCCAATGTGTAAATTAAACAAAAAAGTGCACGTTTGTTATGATTTCCAAGATGGGGACCAGGATGTGGACATAATAAAAAAATAGGGAACATGATAGGAGACATTTCTACAATACATATAATCATTCTTATCTATCTAATACGATGACAACAGCTCTCCATACCTGCAGTCCACCACAAGGACCACCCTCTCTATTCCCTGAAAAGTGAAATCATCCTCAGTGACGAAGAGAGGGGGCTAAGCGCCCCCCATGGTCTCAGAGCATTGACTCTTCTAAGAGTCCTAAGAGTCCTGCTCACACTGATGGGGTGCAGCTGTGGGACCCTATTTTCAGAGATGATGTTCTCCACCCAACTCTCAAAAAGCTGAAAGGGTCTTCAGTAGAGATGGATAGTCGAGCTGGGCTATCAGACGGTCACCTCTGTAGCTGTAGTGTCATTTTTCCTATGGTCCAATGTGTAAATTAAACAAAAAAGTGCACGTTTGTTATGATGTCCAAGATGGGGACCAGGATGTGGACATAATAAAAAATTAGGGAACATGATAGGAGACATTTCTACAATACATATAATCATTCTTATCTATTTAATACGATGACAACAGCTCTCCATACCTGCAGTCCACCACAAGGACCACCCTCTCTAATCCCTGAAATATGAAATCATCCTCAGTGACGAAGAGAGGGGGCTAAGCGCCCCCCATGGTCTCAGAGCATTGACTCTTCTAAGAGTCCTAAGAGTCCTGCTCACACTGATGGGGTGCAGCTGTGGGACCCTATTTTCAGAGATGATGTCCTCCACCCAACTCTCAAAAAGCTGAAAGGGTCTTCAGTAGAGATAGATAGTCGAGCTGGGCTATCAGACGGTCACCTCTGTAGCTGTAGTGTCATTTTTCCTATGGTCCAATGTGTAAATTAAACAAAAAAGTGCACGTTTGTTATGATGTCCAAGATGGGGACCAGGATGTGGACATAATAAAAAATTAGGGAACATGATAGGAGACATTTCTACAATACATATAATCATTCTTATCTATCTAATACGATGATAACAGCTCTCCATATCTGCAGTCCACCACAAGGACCACCCTCTCTAATCCCTGAAAAATGAAATCCTCCTCAGTGATGAAGAGAGGGGGCTAAGTGCCCCCAATGGTCTCAGAGCATTGACTCTTCTAAGAGTCCTAAGAGTCCTGCTCACACTGATGGGGTGCAGCTGTGGGACCCTATTTTCAGAGATGATGTCCTCCACCCAACTCTCAAAAAGCTGAAAGGGTCTTCAGTAGAGATGGATAGTCGAGCTGGGCTATCAGACGGTCACCTCTGTAGCTGTAGTGTCATTTTCCCTATGGTCCAATGTGTAAATTAAACAAAAAAGTGCACGTTTGTTATGATGTCCAAGATGGGGACCAGGATGTGGACATAATAAAAAATTAGGGAACATGATAGGAGACATTTCTACAATACATATATTCATTCTTATCTATCTAATACGATGACAACAGCTCTCCATACCTGCAGTCCACCACAAGGACCACCCTCTCTAATCCCTGAAAAATGAAATCATCCTCAGTGACGAAGAGAGGGGGCTAAGCGCCCCCATGGTCTCAGAGCATTAACTCTTCTAAGAGTCCTAAGAGTCCTGCTCACACTGATGGGGTGCAGCTGTGGGACCCTATTTTCAGAGATGATGTCCTCCACCCAACTCTCAAAAAGCTGAAAGGGTCTTCAGTAGAGATGGATAGTCGAGCTGGGCTATCAGACGGTCACCTCTGTAGCTGTAGTGTCATTTTTCCTATGGTCCAATGTGTAAATTAAACAAAAAAGTGCACGTTTGTTATGATGTCCAAGAAGGGGACCAGGATGTGGACATAATAAAAAATTAGGGAACATGATAGGAGACATTTCTACAATACATATAATCATTCTTATCTATCTAATACGATGACAACAGCTCTCCATACCTGCAGTCCACCACAAGGACCACCCTCTCTAATCCCTGAAAAATGAAATCATCCTCAGTGACGAAGAGAGGGGGCCAAGCGCCCCCCATGGTACCAGAGCATTGACTCTTCTAAGAGTCCTAAGAGTCCTGCTCACACTGATGGGGTGAAGCTGTGGGACCCTATTTTCAGAGATGATGTCCTCCACCCAACTCTCAAAAAGCTGAAAGGGTCTTCAGTAGAGATGGATAGTCGAGCTGGGCTATCAGACGGTCATCTCTGTAGCTGTAGTGTCATTTTTCCTATGGTCCAATGTGTAAATTAAACAAAAAAGTGCACGTTTGTTATGATGTCCAAGATGGGGACCAGGATGTGGACATAATAAGAAATTAGGGAACATGATAGGAGACATTTCTACAATACATATAATCATTCTTATCTATCTAATACGATGACAACAGCTCTCCATACCTGCAGTCCACCACAAGGACCACCCTCTCTAATCCCTGAAAAATGAAATCATCCTCAGGGACGAAGAGAGGGGGCTAAGCGCCCCCATGGTTTTAGAGCATTGACTCTTCTAAGAGTCCTAAGAGTCCTGCTTACACTGATGGGGTGCAGCTGTGGGACCCTATTTTCAGAGATGATGTCCTCCACCCAACTCTCAAAAAGCTGAAAGGGTCTTCAGTAGAGATGGATAGTCGAGCTGGGCTATCAGACGGTCACCTCTGTAGCTGTAGTGTCATTTTTCCTATGGTCCAATGTGTAAATTAAACAAAAAAGTGCACGTTTGTTATGATTTCCAAGATGGGGACCAGGATGTGGACATAATAAAAAAATAGGGAACATGATAGGAGACATTTCTACAATACATATAATCATTCTTATCTATCTAATACGATGACAACAGCTCTCCATACCTGCAGTCCACCACAAGGACCACCCTCTCTATTCCCTGAAAAGTGAAATCATCCTCAGTGACGAAGAGAGGGGGCTAAGCGCCCCCCATGGTCTCAGAGCATTGACTCTTCTAAGAGTCCTAAGAGTCCTGCTCACACTGATGGGGTGCAGCTGTGGGACCCTATTTTCAGAGATGATGTTCTCCACCCAACTCTCAAAAAGCTGAAAGGGTCTTCAGTAGAGATGGATAGTCGAGCTGGGCTATCAGACGGTCACCTCTGTAGCTGTAGTGTCATTTTTCCTATGGTCCAATGTGTAAATTAAACAAAAAAGTGCACGTTTGTTATGATGTCCAAGATGGGGACCAGGATGTGGACATAATAAAAAATTAGGGAACATGATAGGAGACATTTCTACAATACATATAATCATTCTTATCTATTTAATACGATGACAACAGCTCTCCATACCTGCAGTCCACCACAAGGACCACCCTCTCTAATCCCTGAAATATGAAATCATCCTCAGTGACGAAGAGAGGGGGCTAAGCGCCCCCCATGGTCTCAGAGCATTGACTCTTCTAAGAGTCCTAAGAGTCCTGCTCACACTGATGGGGTGCAGCTGTGGGACCCTATTTTCAGAGATGATGTCCTCCACCCAACTCTCAAAAAGCTGAAAGGGTCTTCAGTAGAGATAGATAGTCGAGCTGGGCTATCAGACGGTCACCTCTGTAGCTGTAGTGTCATTTTTCCTATGGTCCAATGTGTAAATTAAACAAAAAAGTGCACGTTTGTTATGATGTCCAAGATGGGGACCAGGATGTGGACATAATAAAAAATTAGGGAACATGATAGGAGACATTTCTACAATACATATAATCATTCTTATCTATCTAATACGATGATAACAGCTCTCCATATCTGCAGTCCACCACAAGGACCACCCTCTCTAATCCCTGAAAAATGAAATCCTCCTCAGTGATGAAGAGAGGGGGCTAAGTGCCCCCAATGGTCTCAGAGCATTGACTCTTCTAAGAGTCCTAAGAGTCCTGCTCACACTGATGGGGTGCAGCTGTGGGACCCTATTTTCAGAGATGATGTCCTCCACCCAACTCTCAAAAAGCTGAAAGGGTCTTCAGTAGAGATGGATAGTCGAGCTGGGCTATCAGACGGTCACCTCTGTAGCTGTAGTGTCATTTTCCCTATGGTCCAATGTGTAAATTAAACAAAAAAGTGCACGTTTGTTATGATGTCCAAGATGGGGACCAGGATGTGGACATAATAAAAAATTAGGGAACATGATAGGAGACATTTCTACAATACATATATTCATTCTTATCTATCTAATACGATGACAACAGCTCTCCATACCTGCAGTCCACCACAAGGACCACCCTCTCTAATCCCTGAAAAATGAAATCATCCTCAGTGACGAAGAGAGGGGGCTAAGCGCCCCCATGGTCTCAGAGCATTAACTCTTCTAAGAGTCCTAAGAGTCCTGCTCACACTGATGGGGTGCAGCTGTGGGACCCTATTTTCAGAGATGATGTCCTCCACCCAACTCTCAAAAAGCTGAAAGGGTCTTCAGTAGAGATGGATAGTCGAGCTGGGCTATCAGACGGTCACCTCTGTAGCTGTAGTGTCATTTTTCCTATGGTCCAATGTGTAAATTAAACAAAAAAGTGCACGTTTGTTATGATGTCCAAGAAGGGGACCAGGATGTGGACATAATAAAAAATTAGGGAACATGATAGGAGACATTTCTACAATACATATAATCATTCTTATCTATCTAATACGATGACAACAGCTCTCCATACCTGCAGTCCACCACAAGGACCACCCTCTCTAATCCCTGAAAAATGAAATCATCCTCAGTGACGAAGAGAGGGGGCCAAGCGCCCCCCATGGTACCAGAGCATTGACTCTTCTAAGAGTCCTAAGAGTCCTGCTCACACTGATGGGGTGAAGCTGTGGGACCCTATTTTCAGAGATGATGTCCTCCACCCAACTCTCAAAAAGCTGAAAGGGTCTTCAGTAGAGATGGATAGTCGAGCTGGGCTATCAGACGGTCACCTCTGTAGCTGTAGTGTCATTTTTCCTATGGTCCAATGTGTAAATTAAACAAAAAAGTGCACGTTTGTTATGATGTCCAAGATGGGGACCAGGATGTGGACATAATAAGAAATTAGGGAACATGATAGGAGACATTTCTACAATACATATAATCATTCTTATCTATCTAATACGATGACAACAGCTCTCCATACCTGCAGTCCACCACAAGGACCACCCTCTCTAATCCCTGAAAAATGAAATCATCCTCAGGGACGAAGAGAGGGGGCTAAGCGCCCCCATGGTTTTAGAGCATTGACTCTTCTAAGAGTCCTAAGAGTCCTGCTTACACTGATGGGGTGCAGCTGTGGGACCCTATTTTCAGAGATGATGTCCTCCACCCAACTCTCAAAAAGCTGAAAGGGTCTTCAGTAGAGATGGATAGTCGAGCTGGGCTATCAGACGGTCACCTCTGTAGCTGTAGTGTCATTTTTCCTATGGTCCAATGTGTAAATTAAACAAAAAAGTGCACGTTTGTTATGATGTCCAAGATGGGGACCAGGATGTGGACATAATAAAAAATTAGGGAACATGATAGGAGACATTTCTACAATACATATAATCATTCTTATCTATCTAATACGATCACAACAGCTCTCCATACCTGCAGTCCACCACAAGGACCACTCTCTCTAATCCCTGAAAAATGAAATCATCCTCAGTGACGAAGAGAGGGGGCTAAGCGCCCCCCATGGTCTCAGAGCATTGACTCTTCTAAGAGTCCTAAGATTCCTGCTCACACTGATGGGGTGCAGCTGTGGGACCCTATTTTCAGAGATGATGTCCTCCACCCAACTCTCAAAAAGCTGAAAGGGTCTTCAGTAGAGATGGATAGTCGAGCTGGGCTATCAGACGGTCACCTCTGTAGCTGTAGTGTCATTTTTCCTATGGTCCAATGTGTAAATTAAACAAAAAAGTGCACGTTTGTTATGATGTCCAAGATGGGGACCAGGATGTGGACATAATAAAGAAATAGGGAACATGATAGGAGACATTTCTACAATACATATAATCATTCTTATCTATCTAATACGATGACAACAGCTCTCCATACCTGCAGTCCACCACAAGGACCACCCTCTCTATTCCCTGAAAAGTGAAATCATCCTCAGTGACGAAGAGAGGGGGCTAAGCGCCCCCCATGGTCTCAGAGCATTGACTCTTCTAAGAGTCCTAAGAGTCCTGCTCACACTGATGGGGTGCAGCTGTGGGACCCTATTTTCAGAGATGATGTTCTCCACCCAACTCTCAAATAGCTGAAAGGGTCTTCAGTAGAGATGGATAGTCGAGCTGGGCTATCAGACGGTCACCTCTGTAGCTGTAGTGTCATTTTTCCTATGGTCCAATGTGTAAATTAAACAAAAAAGTGCACGTTTGTTATGATGTCCAAGATGGGGACCAGGATGTGGACATAATAAAAAATTAGGGAACATGATAGGAGACATTTCTACAATACATATAATCATTCTTATCTATTTAATACGATGACAACAGCTCTCCATACCTGCAGTCCACCACAAGGACCACCCTCTCTAATCCCTGAAAAATGAAATCATCCTCAGTGACGAAGAGAGGGGGCTAAGCGCCCCCCATGGTCTCAGAGCATTGACTCTTCTAAGAGTCCTAAGAGTCCTGCTCACACTGATGGGGTGCAGCTGTGGGACCCTATTTTCAGAGATGATGTCCTCCACCCAACTCTCAAAAAGCTGAAAGGGTCTTCAGTAGAGATGGATAGTCGAGCTGGGCTATCAGACGGTCACCTCTGTAGCTGTAGTGTCATTTTTCCTATGGTCCAATGTGTAAATTAAACAAAAAAGTGCACGTTTGTTATGATGTCCAAGATGGGGACCAGGATGTGGACATAATAAAAAATTAGGGAACATGATAGGAGACATTTCTACAATACATATAATCATTCTTATCTATCTAATACGATGACAACAGCTCTCCATACCGTATTTCATGGTCAATCCAGGTTTGTCAGTGATGGCACTGACATAATGTATGGCGTCTTTTTCGGGCGTTATCCTTTGCCTTTTCATTGTGAAAATCCAGTTGCCTATATCAAAGCAAATTCTACTACTTGTAAAGTATGCAGAAAATGAAATGTAGAACATATAACATCAACTGCTTAGGAACGCATCATAGGTTAGTACTTAAAAGGATATTGTCATGTTCTAGTCATAATGCAAGCTGGACATTTTTCATGTTACCCTGTAATCGCCGGCCTATTCTAATGCTCACAAGCAAAGATATATGCTCAGCTGCTAAGGCTTCCCTCTGCCTTCTGAATGAAAATTGAATATGTCTGGCTCACTGTGTATATAGCAGGTGCTCAGAAAAAATAAGAGTCAATTCAAAAGAAATAGCTCTGGCACACTATAGTGATTAATAACGTAAGAAAAGAACTCTTGGAATGCTGAAAATTCTTTATTTGTGCAAAAGGATAATTCATCCAACGTTTCGACCTTGTTTTTAGGTCTTTATCAAGGATAAAGTTATCTAAGATCATAAAGGGTTACAAAACCATATAAACACGTAATTAGTACATAGTACAACATAACAGTACAATATATTGCTACTTGAGAGTACAATGGGTCAAATGACCATGAGGCACATACAAAAAATTTTTCCAAAGCCATAGTGAAAACATTTGTACTGAGGAAAGAAAATTTCCACATGACCTATCTGGAGAAACATTCTGGATCAAACAACCAAAAATAGTCAAGCAGGTAAATACACACCTATATGGATAACAGGATGATATGTGTTCAATTGTATAGCGTCATTGCCATTAAGGTACAAATGGAAAACTTGCAATCCTATATAGTGAAGGAAATGAACACATATCATATCAAAGAACACAGGAACATGGGTGTGAGAAAAACCTCAATGTTTATACTTTGTTCTTTATAATGGTGTGAACGTGTATATGTCTCAGTACCTTATGCACTTGAGAATTCTAGTGAGTAGATGATGAAAGCCTATTCCAGAACTGGAATCGGTAAATAATTGTAGGTGGAATCTAAATGAAAAGATGGTACAAGTGTTATCATGACACGTGGGCTATAACACAATGGACCGTGTGACAAAGAAGAAAGGAGAGAAAGAAGAGGAAGAAAATGGAACTACCTGTAACATTACGTGATAGTCACTGGTAAGTATCACTTGACAATTCAGGTGAAAAAGGATTCCTTTATTAAAGGGTTCTCAGTCGCCTCAGGATCATGAAATACTAGGGTAAATGATATGAGAATGGGTAAGAAGCACCACTAAAGGAAATATGAGATGCAGGACATATATCTATAAACCCCTGAACTACATGATAGAAATAAAAAGAAGAAAAAAGAAAAAAAAGAAGAAAGAAGAAGAACACATAGAATGCGGAAAGAGAATGGGTACAACTACCTGAGTTACTGCAGGGAGGCCCCTGGTTGGTATTGTGAGGGTTAGTGGAATTCCTTCACTGAAGGGTTCTCAGTTGCCTCAGGTTCGTGAAAAATGCTATAGACAAATAATGCCCGGAGAAAAGGGGTTCATATACAGCGAATAATGGTAATACAAGGTACATGTGTCACATGTAATAGTATATATATATATATTGCACTAAGCTCTACACCAGAAATAGAAAGTAGTCCCTCTGCCTTTTGTCTAGGTGCCCTGAGTTATGTCCTGTAAACTGTCACAGCGACCCAGACACACATGTGTAGTAGGGGAATATCCCTGCTGAGATGCCAGTGCTAGAGCACTCGTTTGCTGTGGAGTTGAACGCTATGTGAGCAGTTCTTACCTTCAATGAGCAGAAGTCTCTTTTTTCAGATTTCAATATCTCTGTGGGTATCTGGCAGAAATATGGAATACTCTTTACTGCTAAGACCCTGTACACCACTCCCACTAAAGGGGGCTTTACACGCTGCGACATCGCTAATGCGGAGTCGTTGGGGTCACGGAATTTGTGACGCACATCCGGCCGCATTAGCGATGTTGCTGCGTGTGACACCGATGAGCGATTTTGCATCGTTGCAAAAACGTGCAAAATCGCTCATCGGTGACATGGGTCTCCATTCTCGATTATCGTTACTGCAGCAGTAACGATGTAGTTCGTCGCTCCTGCGGCAGCACACATCACTCCGTGTGACACCGCAGAAACGAGGAACCTCTCCTTACCTGCCTCCCAGCCGCTATGAGGAAGGAAGGAGGTGGGCGGGATGTTCCGGCCACTCATCTCCGCCCCTCCGCTGCTATTGGGCGGTCGCTCAGTGACGTCGCTGTGACGCCGCACGGACCGCCCCCTTAGAAAGGAGGCGGTTCGCCGGTCACAGCGACGTCGCCGGGCAGGTAAGTATGTGTGACGGGTCTGGTCGGTGTTGTGCGGCATGGGCAGCGATTTACCCGTGTCGCGCAACAGATGGGGGCGGGTACCCACACTAGCGATATCGGGACCGATATCGCAGTGTGTAAAGTAGCCTTTAGTCACATGACCAAGACTGTATCTGTGTCCCTACAACACACTTGAGACAAATGTGTGTGTGAGCCTGCATTGTGGGGTATATATAATATATTATAGAGCTGGGAAGGATCATTCTAAGCAGTGAGCTGTTCCAGTATTTGTAGGAAAATACCCAGTAGAAGCATCAAACACAGCACCAATACCTCCCATCAGTATCCCACCACAGTGCCATGTAACCCATGCCCTACACACCCATCTACACCAATACTATACAGGCACAAACTAGTATATCTGACTAAAAGCCCCCAAAATATGAAGAACGGCCTATAGTTGAGTGTGGATATAAAATCTATGTGAGCAGAGCTAGAATAGAAATCACTGATCGCATTGAAGTCATTCTGACCATAAATCACCATGATATCAAGGTGAGGAGTTGTGTGTTACTGCTGGGAGGAAAGGGTTAACAGTGGAATATTAAGGTGCATTTCTGTGTGCAGTGTTACTAGTCAATGTAACAATTCAGTATGAGCTGCTCTTGGTGCCGGGGGAGGGAGATGCTCTCCTGAGCAAGATAGATGGGGAATGAACATAATATCTATATAGTGTAAGGCAGGGGGTCTCAAACTCGGCTGGGTGTATGGGCCGCACAGAGGAAAAAAATAATTTGGGGGGCTGCATTCTTTGCAAGACAAAGTGACATTTTTATTGGTACCATATATGTATATATTTTTTTTACACACCTTTGGATGACTGATTTTCAACATTTTTCACTTGTTTATTATAACAAATGTGCACATTCTTTGGTTAAATCTAAAAAAAATAAATGTGATGTTAAAAAAAAGTCATGCCTTATTTTGTTTTTTTTTACATTTTATCCCTTTCTTTTAACTAATAGTGTTACAATTATGACGCTAGCGTTTTGTGAAGGGAATGCTTTGCCTACTTCCGTGACTATGGCCTTCCGGAACTGCTGCATTTTGGCTGACCTCTCCGCCTCGGGAATAAGAGACATAAAGTTCTCCTTGTAGCGTGGGTCTAACAGTGTTACCAACCAGTAATGATTGTCGGCCAAGATGTTCTTAACGCGAGGGTCACGAGACAGGCAGCTTACCATAAAGTCATCCATGTGCGCCAGACTCTTAACAGCCATCACTTCAGTATCCAGACCAACACGATGACTGAACATGCTGTCCTCCTCCTTCTCCTCCTCCTCATCTACCCTGTCCTCTGGCCAGCCACGCTGAACTGAGCATATGACTGGTATGCATGTCATATCCTCAATTTGGCCGGAGAGTTGCTCCATGTCTTCATCTTCCTCCTCGTCATAGTCCTCCACTGCACGTTGTGATGAGACGAGGCTGGGCTATGTGTTATCACCCACACCCACTACTGTTTCTTGCTCCAACTCATCGTGTTCCGCCTGCAATGCATCATGTTTGGTTTTGAGCAGAGACCGTTTTAGAAGGCAGAGAAGCGGTATGGTGACGCTAATAATGGCGTCATCGCCGCTCACCATCTTGGTGGAGTCCTCAAAGTTTTGGAGGATGGTACATAGGTCGGACATCCATCTCCACTCCTCAGGTGTTAAGTGTGGAGTTTGACCCATTTCCCGACGGCTTAGGTGATGCAGGTACTCAACAACTGCCCTCTTCTGCTCACATATCCTGATCAACATGTGCAGAGTTGAATTCCAACGCGTGGGGACATCACACACCAGTCTGTGAGCCGGAAGATGCAAACGACGCTGAAAGCCGGCAAGGCCGGCTGAAGCAGTAGGTGACTTTCGAAAATGTGCAGACAGGCGGCGAACTTTTACCAGCAGATCAGACAGCTCTGGGTATGACTTTAGAAACCGCTGAACCACGAGGTTGAGCACATGGGCCATGCATGGAACATGTGTCAGCTGGCCTCGCCTCAAAGCCGCCACTAGGTTCCGGCCATTGTCACACACAACCTTTCCTGGCTTTAGGTTCAGAGGTGTGAGCCAGTGATCTGCATGCTGTTTTAGAGCTGTCCACACCTCTTCTGCATTGTGGGATTTGTCACTTATGCAGATTAGATGCAGCACAGCCTGTTGCCGCTTCGCCGAGGCAGTGCTGCAGTGCTTCCAGCTTGGGACTGGTGTGGAGGGTAAAGTGGATGAGGATGCGCAGGAGGAGGAGGAGGCTGAAGAGCATGACATTCCGGAGCTGTAGAGTGTGGGTGAAACCCTGACTGAGGTAGGGCCTGCAAACCTTGGTGTGGGAAGGACTTGTTCCGTTCCTCGCTCAAACTGGGTCCCAGCTGGGCTGGGCTGGGTCCCTACCCGGCTGGGTAGGGCGTTGTGGGGGGTTTGTCTATCTCCGTTTGAGGTGAGTTTGTTTAAGTTAGCCTTTTCTTTGGCGTTTTTTGGAGCCCTGCGGGTTGGGGAGTTGGTATCGCCCAGTAAGGCGTTCCCCGGGGGCTTGGATTGGGGTGACATTGTCAGTGGAAAACGGAGTTGAATTTTGGATTAGGAAATCGAAAACTGATCAGAGAGGTGTGGGTAGACTAGTCCGTTTGGGGATGGTTGTGGCATCTGATATGTGCCCGTTCAAGTGTCTCGGGAATTTTCAACAGATCCGTCCGAAGGTGGATGGCCCCTTATTATGTCACGAGGATGGGTCCTTTTTATCGAGATACCAATTTGTGAGTGTTTTTAGGGCATGTTTGAAGTCGTTGGGGTTAGATCCGAAGTCTTTCGGATTGGGGCAGCGACGGAGGCCTCTATATGCGGCCTACCGGAGGAGACAGTTAAGCAGATTGGTAGGTGGAAGTCGCAGCGCTTTAAGTCGTATGTACGTCCCCAGGTGGTTGTTGGCAATTGAGGGGAAAAGGGGGGGGTATTAGGGTAGCAATGGGGGGGGGGTGAGAGTGTGTGTTTTTTGTCAATTTGGTTTGGTGAGGCAATAAAATGGTGTCGTCTGTACATTTTGTATTGCAGAAGCACCCCCCCTTCCTTCCCTGGTCTGGATCCTTGGCCACTCTTATGTGTATTGGGGAGCCCGACGAGCGGACGCGAGATGGAACGGGAGACAGCTAGGTTTTGAGAAGGACCTGGCTCTCGTGCGATGGCTCGGTGTTCGGGGGTTAGGGTGGAACAGGGTGTTGCAGGAGGTGCATAGATACGCCCGGTTGGACAGACCTCCTGACATGTTAGTGTTGCATGCCGGGGGGAATGATTTGGGTGGGCGTCCTTTTCGAATCTTGATAAAGGACATCAAACATGATTTGTTACGGTTATGGGTGTCGTTTCCAGGTCTAACGATAGTCTGGTCGGAGATAGTAGCGAGAAAGAGTTGGCAGAAAGCGCGGTCAGTTGACAGGTTGAACAAGGCGCGGGCGAAGGTTAATAGGGCGATCTCGAAGTTTGTTAGTCGGAACGGGGGTATAGCAATACGGCATGTTGAGTTGGAAAGGACGGAAGAGGAATTTTGGTTGGCTGACGGGGTACACCTTAATGCGGTGGGAACTGACTTATGGGCTCTTGGCTTGCAGGGAGGTATTGAGAGGGCCCTTTGGTTGCGGGGGGTCTCAGGCACTTGAAGGGTTTCAAGGTGCCTTCGTTGTGGTGTTGTTTATTGGTGGGTCCTTGAAGTTGGTTTAAAATTGGTTCGGGGATTCATCCGGGTATGGATCCCCTCATTGGCAGAATTGATGGTCCCCTGGTGATTTTGGGGGGGAACCCCGACGGGGTATGTCGGGGCCCCTGGGGGTGTGGTTGGGGTTGACGGAGGATTAACCCTTACCATTTGGTGCTCCTGAGCCAGTGTGGGTAACGGCTGGGAGCAAGTTGAGGTTTTTTATTGCTCGGTTATGGGAATCACCAGGGTTTTGGTAGCTTCAAGGACCTTACCACATTGCAAATTTTATTGGTTATGTATTCTTGTTAATAAAATGGCTGCTATGGCCAAAATTATCCAAAGATAAATTTGTGTCTGTGTAATTACTTTTAAATAAGAAATGGGAATGGAGGTGTGGGGTATGAAAGGAAGACCGGAGTCAACAATTCCAGGGTCAAGCATGTTTATTTGCGTAAGCTTCGTTCCAGGGTAGAAAGGGTAAGAGTGCCTTTCAGAATTCGAAGTGGTCGGACTGTACGGACCACCAAGAACTGCAGGAGAGCTTGAACATCTTCCCATGGATTTGCGACATCCTCCCTCATCAGTTACGTAGGTAAGCAGGTTCTCAGCATTGCAGCCCATTTGTTGTCTTAAGTTAGTTAAGCGGGGTTAACTAACCTGTCAGTTCAGCCTCAGGTCTAAAGCAGAGGCCTGGACTCCACTCCTTACTCCTCACTCCACAACTCTCCTTAAAAACAACTGACTCCTTTTTCCTGCCCCGGGGTCTCCAGACCCCTAGGTGGGCGTTTCCTTCCGTCTGGTCCTGCCCACTGGTGTGCCTGTCTTTCCCTGGGGGAGGTGACTAGGATTTTCTGGTTGGCTTTGTGTGACTTAGGTGAGGGAAGTTGTTATGCGGGGGCCTATGTGTGACTACCTGCAGTGTCAGGGCGTCACATATGTATGTGTGTATGTCTGCTAAAGGAATCCGCACCGTCATATTTACAAACACAAAATTTTGCAGACACCTCATGTGACTCAGGGAACGTCGTAGACTATGTTTTAACAGGAATATTTAACCCCGCGCTTTACAGTTACTCTCCAAAAAACCTGCCTCCATTAAACTGAATGGAGGTGGGAGCTGCAAGTTATTAATAGCAGCTGTGATTGGTTGCTATAGGAACAAAGGACATTCATAGTATAAGAAGCTTATGTGTGAGATAATATGATGTCAGTGGGGAGACAGATAGAGAGAGACAGACACAGACTGAGAGACAAACAGACAGAGACAGATAGGCATAGACAGACAGGGAAAGAGACAGAGACAAACAGACAGAGGCAGACAGGGAAAGAGACAGACAGAGATAGACAGGGAAAAAAGGCAGACAGACAGAGACAGAGAAAGAGACAGAGGCAGATAGGGAAACAGACAGAGACAAACATACAGAGACAGGCAGGAGAAAAGGCAGACCGACAGGGAAAGAGACAGACAGGGGAAGAGACAGACAGAGAGAGACAGACAGATAGAGACAGACAAAGAAATACAGAGATAGACAGGGAAAGAGACAAACGGGGAATGAGTCAGACAGAGAGAGACAAAGAGAGACAGGCAGAGAGAGACAGGGAAAGAGACAGACAGGGGAAGAGAAAGACAGAGACAGACAAAGAAATACAGAGACAGACAGGGGAAGAGACAGACAGGGGAAGAGACAGACAGGGGAAGAGACAGACAGACAGGGAAAGAGACAGACCTGGAAAAGAGACAGACCTGGAAAAGAGACAGGCCTGGAAAAGAGACAGACAGACATAGAAACAGACAGCCACAAAGAGAGAGAGAGACAGACAGACACAGAGAGACAGACAGAGATAGAGAGACAGACAGACATGGATAGAGATAGAGACACACAGAGACAGACAGATGACAGAGACTGGGAGAGAGACAGACAGAAGCATAAATCCCTAACTAAAACTTAACATTTAATGATAGTTTTAAAAGGTAAAAAAACACAAATCATGTAAATAGAATGACTCTCTTCTGTGCATAGAGTCAACATTTTGTGTTTGTAAATATGACGGTGCGGATTCCTTTAGCAGACATACACACATACATATGTGACGCCCTGACACTGCAGGTAGTCACACATAGGCCCCCGCATAACAACTTCCCTCACCTAAGTCACACAAAGCCAACCAGAAAACCCTAGTCACCTCCCCCAGGGAAAGACAGGCACACCAGTGGGCAGGACCAGACGGAAGGAAACGCCCACCTAAGGGTCTGGAGACCCCGGGGCAGGAAAAAGGAGTCAGTTGTTTTTAAGGAGAGTTGTGGAGTGAGGAGTAAGGAGTGGAGTCCAGGCCTCTGCTTTAGACCTGAGGCTGAACTGACAGGTTAGTTAACCCCGCTTAACTAACTTAAGATAACAAATGGGCTGCAATGCTGAGAACCTGCTTACCTACGTAACTGATGAGGGAGGATGTCGCAAATCCATGGGAAGATGTTCAAGCTCTCCTGCAGTTCTTGGTGGCCCGTACAGTCCGACCACTTCGAATTCTGAAAGGCACTCTTACCCTTTCTACCCTGGAACGAAGCTTAGGCAAATAAACATGCTTGACCCTGGAATTGTTGACTCCGGTCTTCCTTTCATACCCCACACCTCCATTCCCATTTCTTATTTAAAAGTAATTACACAGACACAAATTTATCTTTGGATAATTTTGGCCATAGCAGCCATTTTATTAACAAGAATACATAACCAATAAAATTTGCAATGTGGTAAGGTCCTTGAAGCTACCAAAACCCTGGTGATTCCCATAACCGAGCAATAAAAAACCTCAACTTGCTCCCAGCCGTTACCCACACTGGCTCAGGAGCACCAAATGGTAAGGGTTAATCCTCCGTCAACCCCAACCACACCCCCAGGGGCCCCGACATACCCCGTCGGGGTTCCCCCCCAAAATCACCAGGGGACCATCAATTCTGCCAATGAGGGGATCCATACCCGGATGAATCCCCGAACCAATTTTAAACCAACTTCAAGGACCCACCAATAAACAACACCACAACGAAGGCACCTTGAAACCCTTCAAGTGCCTGAGACCCCCCGCAACCAAAGGGCCCTCTCAATACCTCCCTGCAAGCCAAGAGCCCATAAGTCAGTTCCCACCGCATTAAGGTGTACCCCGTCAGCCAACCAAAATTCCTCTTCCGTCCTTTCCAACTCAACATGCCGTATTGCTATACCCCCGTTCCGACTAACAAACTTCGAGATCGCCCTATTAACCTTCGCCCGCGCCTTGTTCAACCTGTCAACTGACCGCGCTTTCTGCCAACTCTTTCTCGCTACTATCTCCGACCAGACTATCGTTAGACCTGGAAACGACACCCATAACCGTAACAAATCATGTTTGATGTCCTTTATCAAGATTCGAAAAGGACGCCCACCCAAATCATTCCCCCCGGCATGCAACACTAACATGTCAGGAGGTCTGTCCAACCGGGCGTATCTATGCACCTCCTGCAACACCCTGTTCCACCCTAACCCCCGAACACCGAGCCATCGCACGAGAGCCAGGTCCTTCTCAAAACCTAGCTGTCTCCCGTTCCATCTCGCGTCCGCTCGTCGGGCTCCCCAATACACATAAGAGTGGCCAAGGATCCAGACCAGGGAAGGAAGAGGGGGTGCTTCTGCAATACAAAATGTACAGACGACACCATTTTATTGCCTCACCAAACCAAATTGACAAAAAACACACACTCTCACCCCCCCCCATTGCTACCCTAATACCCCCCCCTTTTCCCCTCAATTGCCAACCATCACCTGGGGACGTACATACGACTTAAAGCGCTGCAACTTCCACCTACCAATCTGCTTAACTGTCTCCTCCGGTAGGCCGCATATAGAGGCCTCCGTCGCTGCCCCAATCCGAAAGACTTCGGATCTAACCCCAACGACTTCAAACATGCCCTAAAAACACTCACAAATTGGTATCTCGATAAAAAGGACCCATCCTCGTGACATAATAAGGGGCCATCCACCTTCGGACGGATCTGTTGAAAATTCCCGAGACACTTGAACGGGCACATATCAGATGCCACAACCATCCCCAAACGGACTAGTCTACCCACACCTCTCTGATCAGTTTTCGATTTCCTAATCCAAAATTCAACTCCGTTTTCCACTGACATAATGTCACCCCAATCCAAGCCCCCGGGGAACGCCTTACTGGGCGATACCAACTCCCCAACCCGCAGGGCTCCAAAAAACGCCAAAGAAAAGGCTAACTTAAACAAACTCACCTCAAACGGAGATAGACAAACCCCCCACAACGCCCTACCCAGCCGGGTAGGGACCCAGCCCAGCCCAGCTGGGACCCAGTTTGAGCAAGGAACGGAACAAGTCCTTCCCACACCAAGGTTTGCAGGCCCTACCTCAGTCAGGGTTTCACCCACACTCTACAGCTCCGGAATGTCATGCTCTTCAGCCTCCTCCTCCTCCTGCGCATCCTCATCCACTTTACCCTCCACACCAGTCCCAAGCTGGAAGCACTGCAGCACTGCCTCGGCGAAGCGGCAACAGACTGTGCTGCAGCTAATCTGCATAGGTGACAAACCCCACAATGCAGAAGAGGTGTGGACAGCTCTAAAACAGCATGCAGATCACTGGCTCACACCTCTGAACCTAAAGCCAGGAAAGGTTGTGTGTGACAATGGCCGGAACCTGGTGGCGGCTTTGAGGCGAGGCCAGCTGACACATGTTCCATGCATGGCCCATGTGCTCAACCTCGTGGTTCAGCGGTTTCTAAAGTCATACCCAGAGCTGTCTGATCTGCTGGTAAAAGTTCGCTGCCTGTCTGCACATTTTCGAAAGTCACCTACTGCTTCAGCCGGCCTTGCCGGCTTTCAGCGTCGTTTGCATCTTCCGGCTCACAGACTGGTGTGTGATGTCCCCACGCGTTGGAATTCAACTCTGCACATGTTGATCAGGATATGTGAGCAGAAGAGGGCAGTTGTTGAGTACCTGCATCACCTAAGCCGTCGGGAAATGGGTCAAACTCCACACATAACACCTGAGGAGTGGAGATGGATGTCCGACCTATGTACCATCCTCCAAAACTTTGAGGACTCCACCAAGATGGTGAGCGGCGATGACGCCATTATTAGCGTCACCATACCGCTTCTCTGCCTTCTAAAACGGTCTCTGCTCAAAACCAAACATGATGCATTGCAGGCGGAACACGATGAGTTGGAGCAAGAAACAGTAGTGGGTGTGGGTGATAACACACAGCCCAGCCTCGTCTCATCACAACGTGTAGTGGAGGACTATGACGAGGAGGAGGATGAAGACATGGAGCAACTCTCCGGCCAAATTGAGGATATGACATGCATACCAGTCATATGCTCAGTTCAGCGTGGCTGGCCAGAGGACAGGGTAGATGATGAGGAGGAGGAGGAGGAGAAGGAGGAGGACAGCATGTTCAGTCATCGTGTTGGTCTGGATCCTGAAGTGATGGCTGTTAAGAGTCTGGCGCACATGGATGACTTTGTGGTAAGCTGCCTGTCTCGTGACCCTCGCGTTAAGAACATCTTGGCCGACAATCATTACTGGTTGGTAACACTGTTAGACCCACGCTACAAGGAGAACTTTATGTCTCTTATTCCCGAGGCGGAGAGGTCAGCCAAAATGCAGCAGTTCCGGAAGGCCATAGTCACGGAAGTAGGCAAAGCATTCCCTTCACAAAACGCTAGCGTCATAATTGTAACACTATTAGTTAAAAGAAAGGGATAAAATGTAAAAAAAACCAAAATATGGCATGACTTTTTTTTAACATCAAATTTTTTTTTTTTAGATTTAACCAAAGAATGTGCACATTTGTTATAATAAACAAGTGAAAAATGTTGAAAATCAGTCATCCAAAGGTGTGTGAAAAAAAATATATATATATGGTACCAATAAAAATGTCACTTTGTCCTGCAAAGAATGCAGCCCCCCAAATTATTTTTTTCCTCTGTGCGGCCCATACACCCAGCCGAGTTTGAGACCCCCTGCCTTACACTATATAGATATCATGTTAATTCCCCATCTATCTTGCTCAGGAGAGCATCTCCCTCCCCCGGCACCAAGAGCAGCTCATATTGAATTGTTACATTGACTAGTAACACTGCACACAGAAATGCACCTTAATATTCCACTGTTAACCCTTTCCTCCCAGCAGTAACACACAACTCCTCACCTTGATATCATGGTGATTTATGGTCAGAATGACTTCAATGCGATCAGTGATTTCTATTCTAGCTCTGCTCACATAGATTTTATATCCACACTCAACTATAGGCCGTTCTTCATATTTTGGGGGCTTTTAGTCAGATATACTAGTTTGTGCCTGTATAGTATTGGTGTAGATGGGAGTGTAGGGCATGGGTTACATGGCACTGTGGTGGGATACTGATGGGAGGTATTGGTGCTGTGTTTGATGCTTCTACTGGGTATTTTCCTACAAATACTGGAACAGCTCACTGCTTAGAATGATTCTTCCCAGCTCTATAATATATTATATATACCCCACAATGCAGGCTCACACACACATTTGTCTCAAGTGTGTTGTAGGGACACAGATACAGTCTTGGTCATGTGACTAAAGGCTACTTTACACACTGCAATATCGGTCCTGATATCGCTAGTGTGGGTACCCGCCCCATCTGTTGCGCGACACGGGCAAATCGCTGCCCATGCCGCACAACACCGACCAGACCCGTCACACATACTTACCTGACCGGCGACGTCGCTGTGACCGGCGAACCGCCTCCTTTCTAAGGGGGCGGTCCGTGCGGCGTCACAGCGACGTCACTGAGCGACCGCCCAATAGCAGCGGAGGGGCGGAGATGAGTGGCCGGAACATCCCGCCCACCTCCTTCCTTCCTCATAGCGGCTGGGAGGCAGGTAAGGAGAGGTTCCTCGTTTCTGCGGTGTCACACGGAGTGATGTGTGCTGCCGCAGGAGCGACGAACTACATCGTTACTGCTGCAGTAACGATAATCGAGAATGGAGACCCATGTCACCGATGAGCGATTTTGCACGTTTTTGCAACGATGCAAAATCGCTCATCGGTGTCACACGCAGCAACATCGCTAATGCGGCCGGATGTGCGTCACAAATTCCGTGACCCCAACGACTCCGCATTAGCGATGTCGCAGCGTGTAAAGCCCCCTTTAGTGGGAGTGGTGTACAGGGTCTTAGCAGTAAAGAGTATTCCATATTTCTGCCAGATACCCACAGAGATATTGAAATCTGAAAAAAGAGACTTCTGCTCATTGAAGGTAAGAACTGCTCACATAGCGTTCAACTCCACAGCAAACGAGTGCTCTAGCACTGGCATCTCAGCAGGGATATTCCCCTACTACACATGTGTGTCTGGGTCGCTGTGACAGTTTACAGGACATAACTCAAGGCACCTAGATAGAAGGCAGAGGTACTGGGATTGGTTGGTTTTTGGTGACGGAGGTGCAGGGGCTGGCGCCCATGTGCAGTGCTGGCTAAGGTATATTGATGATATTTTGATTTTTTGGCAGGGCACTGTGGAGCAGCTCGAGACATTTATGGAGGAACTTAATAACAACACCTTTAACATCAGATTGACGCATAAGCATAGCAGCAGTTGCGTTGACTTCCTGGATATTAAAATTTCATTCGGTTCTGAGCGAATTGTTCAGACCGACGTCCATAGGAAGGAAACATCAGTCAACGCACTGCTGCATGCTTCTTCTGCTCATACTCCCTCCACCATCCGGGCCGTACCGACTGGCCAGTTCCTCAGGATGAAGCAAATTTGTTCGTCAGACACTGCTTTTGAACAACAGTCTGCCGACCTCCAGCGCCATAGGGGTGGCAAAGGCGGTCTTCCCCCGGTCTGCCTCAGCAACGGACACTAGCCAATAGTGACTAGTGAGATCAAGGGTAGAAAAATAATTTGCAGTTCTCAATGCAGCTAGCGATTCCTCAATACGGGGGAGTGGTGCCGTCCTTCTTCTTTAACAGGACCAACGGAGCTGCCCAAAGGCTACAACTGTCACGGATAACCCCAGCCGCCTTCATGTTGCTCAACATGTCCTTGGTACACTGGTAATGTGAAGGTGGTATTGGCTTATAGCTCTCTTTGATGGGTGGGTGTGCACCTGTGGGGATGTAGTGTTGGACCCCTTTTATTCCCCCAAAATCTAGCGGATGTTTGCTGAAGACTTGCTCGCTCGTATTCTTGCACTACCCTGTGGACCCGCTTCTTGTGATGTGAAGGTGTGGAGTCAGTGCCTACGTGTAATTCCTTACACCACTCCTCTGGCTGACTTGGTGAGCAGTCACTGACTGGGTGGGGTGCAGTAATAGTGGATGCTGCTACTTGGATAGCATGTGTATCTACTGTGAACAGCTTATCAATGGTGGCAAGTCGGGGCAGCTTAACCTCCTGCTCTCCGCAGTTTAACACTCTCACGGGCACTCTTCCCTTCCGCACTAATGAATAAAACTATGATGTAAATATCATATAGATACCCCACAATTGTAAATAAAGGTATGTTATGGGAAAAGGGGGAACAGGGAAAGAGGAAAATAGTGTAATAAAGTATACCTTCTGGGGGTGAGAGGAAATGGCAGCACAGCCAGTGGAGGTGAAGCAAAAGGAAGCCTGCAACTAAAGAGTTGAGAGCGTTATCACATGGTGACTGAGCCTGATTGTAAAGGGAGCATAGAGTGGAGCATACTCTGGGCACGTTAGAACCCAAGTTCTTAAACCATGAATATGGACCCCTTTTATTCTCCCAAAGTCTAGCGGATGTTTGCTGAAGACTTGCTCGTATTCTTGCACTACCCTGTGGACCCGCTTCTTGTGATGTGAAGGTGTGGAGTCAGTGCCTACGTGTAATTCCTTACACCACTCCTCTGGTTGACTTGGTGAGCTGTCACTGAATGGGTGTGGTGAAGTAACGGTGGATGCTGTGGCTTGGATATCATATTAAATATAGGGACCCCCATACAGTAGTATGAGAAATTTTTTTGTATTCAATGATCGGTATTACCTTCAGGGGCGCGGCACGTGGACGTGCGTTCCATTAGCCTCACTGCATTCCACTCCCATACAGGAAGTGGGCGCAGCTATTACTACGGTCGCACATAAAAGAACCCACAGCCACCACTGCACACAGCTGACTCCACCACTGGAAACCCACTTCTACACCAACGCAGGTAAGACAGGATCGGCACCTCTATGCTCCCGTTACAATCAGGCTCAGTCACCATGTGATAATGCTCTCAACAATTTAGTTGCAGGCTTCCCCTTGCTTCACCTCCACTGGCTGTGCTGCCATTTCCTCTCCCCCCTGGAAGGTATACTTTATTACACTATTTTCCTGTTTCCCTCTTCTCCCTTTTCCCATAACCTACCTTTATCTGCATTTGTGGGGTATCTATATACTATTTATATCACAGTTTTATTCATTAATACGGAAGGGAAGAGTGCGCGTGAGAGTGTTGAACTGCGGAGAGCAAGAGGTTAAGCTGCCCCGATTTGCCACCATTGATAAGCTGTTCACAGTAGATACACATGCTATCCAAGCAGCAGCAGCATCCACCATTACTGCACCCCACCCAGTCAGTGACAGCTCACCAAGTCAGCCAGAGGAGTGGTGTCAGGAATTACACGTAGGCACTGACTACACACCTTCACATCACAAGAAGGGGGTGCAAGTGTGACGCCCTGGACTAGCCAGTTGGTCACAGACATAACACACACACACCCCCTTTCCCGGATAGTTACACTAGTCAGACACAAAACCGTTGTTGCCTCCCTCCAGGGGCTGATGTCCACACCAGGTGGGGCGGAGCCAGGCGGTTGGCCCCACCCACCAAGGAGTTCACAGGCCTGGAGGTGGGAAAACCAGTCAGTTAGTTGAAGTTCAGTTTAGAGTTGAACCGTGGAGGTAGTGAGTTCAGTGAGGAGCCCAGTTTTGGGTAGGAGTGCAAAACTGCTAGTGTCTGGGTCAGATCCCAGGCACTATGGGGAGATAAGGTATGCACACCAGTGACTATGTAAGGGGAATACATGAAATAGCAGAAACTGCAGTGTGAATACTGACTTGAAAAATTCAATAGCTATATGCAAGAGTGAATATGTGAAAAATGGAATCTGCATTACTGCCATGAACATATGAATCAAGAGAAATTTAGCTACTGAATTGATCAATGCAATAGAGCCCCAACACTACGCCAAAGTATTTCTCTACGTTGGGGTCCCTAGCTTGTGTGTGTCCTCTCATGCAGTTAAAAAACCTACCGTGTATGGGAAGCTGAGACCCAGGCTATTTATGCGTATGATATGGATTGGCAATAGGTGTGGTTGGGGAGGGTTCACAAACGAAAAAATACTAACAAATAGGAATAACGTTTGGAACACCATTCTAAGTCCGAACTGGGTGCAAAAACCTTAAAAAACATCACTATGGGGAGATAAGGTATGCACACCAGTGACTATGTAAGGGGAATACATGAAATTGCAGAAACTGCTGTGTGAATACTGACTTGAAAAATCCAATAGCATTAATTCACATAATCCTAGTGACTGCGCACACAACATGGCCAAACGAAAACAAAAGACAGTACCTGGCCATTCTATCCAATGGAAACTCATAGGCAACACAGTCCATTAGACTAGGCAATTACATGCAGCCAAACAAAGTTCATGGGCCTTGCCTCAGAGTCGAACCCACAACCTCTTGGAGAACAAGCAAAGAGCCTACCACTAAACCAACTCAGTGAAGTTGGAAACCGACTCTACATTAATTAACATAATCCTAGTGACTGCGCACACAACATGGCCAAACAAAAGCAAAAGACAGTACCTGGCCTATCAATCCAATGGAAACTCATAGGTAACACAGTACATTGGACTAGGCAATTACATGCAGCCATACAAAGCCCATGGGTCTTGCCCCAGAGTCGAACCCACAACCTCTCGTAGCCAGGGCAAAGAGCCTACCACTACACCAACACAGAGAAGTAGGTGAATGACTCTACATTAATTCACATAATCATAGTGACTGCGCACACAACATGGCCAAACAAATGCAAAAGACATTATCTGGCCTATCAATCCAATGGAAACTCATAGGCAACACAGTCCATTAGACTAGGCACTTACACGCAGCCATGTAAAGTTCATGGGCCTTGACTCAGAGTCGAACCCACAACCTCTTGGAGAACAAGCAAAGAGCCTACCACTAAACCAACTCAGAGAAGTTGGAAACCGACTCTACATTAATTAACATAATCCTAGTGACTGCGCACACAACATGGCCAAACAAAAGCAAAAGACAGTACGTGGCCTATCAATCCAACGGAAACTCATAGGTAACACAGTACATTGGACTAGGCAATTACATGCAGCCATACAAAGCCCATGGGCCTTGCCCCAGAGTCAAACCCACAACCTCTCATAGTCAAGGTAAAGAGCCTACCAATACACCAACACAGAGAAGTGGAAAACCGTTTCTACATTAATTCACATAATCCTAGTGACTGCGCACACAACATGGCCAAACGAAAACAAAAGACAGTAACTGGCCTATCAATCCAATGGAAACTCATAGGCAACACAGTCCATTGGACTAAGCAATTACATGCAGCCATACAAAGTCCATGGGCTTTGCCTTAGATTCAAACCCACAACTTCTCGCAACAAAGCAAAGAGCCTACCACTACACTAACACAGAGAAGTGGGAAACTGATTCTACATTAATTCACATAATCCTACCGACTGCGCACACAACATGGCCAAACAAAAGACAATACCTGGCCTATTCATTCAATGAAAACTCATAGGCAACACAGTCCATTGGACTAGGCAATTACATTCAACCATACAAAGTCCATGGGCTTTGCCTCAAAGTCAAACCCACAACTTCTTGTAACCTAAGGAAAGAGCCTACCACTACACCAACACAGAGAAGAGAATGACTCTACATTAATTCACATAATCCTAGTGACTGCGCACACAACATGACCAAACGAAAACAAAAGACAGTCCCTGGCCTATCAATCCAATGGTAACTCATAGACAACATAGTCCATTGGACTACGCAATTACATGCAGCCATACAAAGTCCATGGGCCTTGCCTCAGAGTCATACCCACAATCTCTGGCAGAACAAGCAAAGAGCCTACAACTTCACCAACACAAAGAAGTAGGAAGCTGCGTCTACATTAATTCACATAATCCTAGTGACTGCGCACACAACATGGCCAAACAAAAGCAAAAGACAGTACCTGGCCTATCAATCCAATGGGAACTCATAGGCAACACAGTTAATTGAACTAGGCAATTACATGCAGCCATACAAACTACATGGGCCTTGCCTCAGAGTCAAACCCACAACCTCTTGCAGCTAAGCAAAGAGCCTTCCACTACAGCAACACAGAGAACTGGGAAACTGATTCTACATTAATTCACATAATCCTACCGACTGCGCACACAACATAACCAAACTAAAGATAATACCTGGCCAATCAATCCAATGGAAACTCAAAGGCAACACAGTCCATTGGACTAGGCAATTACATTGAGCCATATAAAGTCCATGGGCTTTGCCTCAGAGTCAAACCCACATTATCTCGCAGCCCAAGCAAAGCGCCTACCACTACACCAAGACAGAGAAGTTGGAAACTGAGTTTACATTAGTTCACATAATCCTAGTGACTGCGCACACAACATGGCCAAACAAAAGCAAAAGACAGTACCTGGCCTATCAATCCAATGGGACCTCATAGGCAACACAGTTAATTGAAATAGGCAATTACATGCAGCCATACAAACTCCATGGGCCTTGCCTCAGAGTCGAACCCACAACCTCTTGCAGCTTAAGCAAAGAGACTACCACTACACCAACACAGAGAAGTAGGTGAATGGCTCTACATTAATTCACATAATCCTAGTGACTGCGCACACAACATGGCCAAACAAAAGCAAAATACAGTACCTGGCCTATCAATCCAATAGAAACTCATAGGCAAAGCAATCAATTGGACTAGGCAATTACATGCAGCCATACAAAGTCCATGGGCCTTGCCTCAAAGTCGAACTCACAACCTCTCGCAGCCCAAGCAAAGAGCCTACCACTACACCAACACAGAGAAATGTAAACCTGACTCTACATTAATTCACATAATCCTAGTGACTGCGCACACAACATGGCCAAACGAAAACAAAAGACAGTAACTGGCCTATCAATCCAATAGAAACTCATAGGCAACACAGTCCATTGGACTAAGCAATTACATGCAGCCATTCAAAGTCCATGAGCCTTGCATTAGAGTCGAACCCACAACCTCTCGCAGCCCAAGCAAAGAGCCTACCACTACACCAACACAGAGAAATGGGAAACTGACTCTACATTAATTCCCATAACCCTAGTGACTGCGCACACAACATGGTCAAACAAAATCAAAAGGCAGTACCTGGCCTATCAATCCAATGGAAACTCATAGGCAACATAGTCCATTGGACTAGGCAATTACATGCAGTCATACAAAGTCCATGGGCCTTGCCTCAGAGTCAAACCCACAACCTCTGGCAGAACAAGCAAAGAGCCTACAACTACAAAAACACAAAGAAGTAGGAAGCTGCGTCTACATTAATTCACATAATCCTAGTGACTGTGCACACAACATGGCCAAACAAAAGCAGAAGACATTACCTAGCCTATCAAGCCAATGGAAACTCATAGGCAACACAGTCCATTGAACTAGGCAATTACATGCAGCCATTCAAAGTCCATGAGCTTTGCCGCAGAGTCAAACCCACAATTTCTCGCAGCCCAAGCAAAGAGCCTACCACTACACCAACACAGAGAAGTTGGAAACTAAGTTTACATTAGTTCACATAATCCTAGTGACTGCGCACACAACATGGCCAAACAAAAGCTAAAGACAGTACCTGGCCTATCAATCCGATGGGAACTCATAGGCAACACAGTCAATTGAACTAGGCGATTACATGCAGCCATACAAACTCCATGGGCCTAGCCTCAGAGTCGAACCCACAACCTCTCGCAGCTTAAGCAAAGAGACTACCACTACACCAACACAGAGAAGTAGGTGAATGACTCAACATAAATTCACATAATCCTAGTGACTGCGCACACAACATGGCCAAACAAAAGCAAAAGACAGTACCTGGCCTATTAATCCAATGGAAACTCATAGGCAACGCAATCCTTTGGACTAGGCAATAACATGCAGCCATACAAAGTCCATGGGCCTTGCCTCAGAGTCAAAACCACTACCTCTCAAAGCCCAAGCAAAGAGCCTACCACTACACCAACACAGAGAAGTGCGAAACAGACTCAACATAAATTCACATAATCCTAGTGACTGCGCACACAACATGGCCAAACAAAAGCAATAGACAGTCCCTGGCCTATCAATCCAATGGAAACTCATAGACAACATAGTCCATTGGAATAGGCAATTACATGCAGCCATACAAAGTCCATGGGCTTTGCCTCAGAGTCAAACCACAACTGCTCGCAGCCCAAGCAAAGAGCCTACCACTACACCAACACAGAGAATTGCGAAACTGACTCAACATAAATTCACATAATCCTAGTGACTGCGCACACAACATGGCCAAACAAAAGCTAAAGACAGTCCCTTGCCTATCAATCCAATGGAAACTCATACACAACATAGTCCATTGGAACAGGCAATTACATGCAGCCTCACAAAGTCCATGGGCCTTGCCCCAGAGTCAAACCCACAACCTCTGGCAGAACAAGCAAAGAGCCTACAACTACACCAACACAAAGAAGTAGGAAGCTGCGTCTACATTAATTCACATAATCCTAGTGAATGCGCACACAACATGGCCAAACAAAAGCAAAAGACATTACCTGGCCTATCAGGCCAATGGAAACTCATAGGCAACACAGTCCATTGAACTAGGCAATTACATGCAGCCATACAAAGTCCATGGGCCATGCCTCAGAGTCAAACCCACAACCTCTCGCAGCCAAGCAAAGCAGCTACCACTACACCAACACAGAGAAGTGGGAAACGGATTCTACATTAATTCACATAATCCTAGTGACTGCGCACACAACATGGCCAAACAAAAGCAAAAGACAATACCTGGCCTATCAATCCAATGATAACTCATAGGCAACACAGTCCATTGGACTTAGCAATTACATGCAGCCATATAAAGTCCATGGGCCTTGCCTCAGAGTCAAACCCACAACCTCTGGCAGAACAAGCAAAGAGCCTACAACTACACCAACACAAAGAAGTAGGAAGCTGCGTCTACATTAATTCACATAATCCTAGTGAATGCGCACACAACATGGCCAAACAAAAGCAAAAGACATTACCTGGCCTATCAAGGCAATGGAAACTCATAGGCAACACAGTCCATTAAACTAGACAATTACATGGAGACATACAAAGTCCATGGGCCTTGCCTCAGAGACAAACCCACAATCTCTCGCAGCCAAGCAAAGAGCCTACCACTACACCAACACAGAGAAGTGGGAAACTGATTCTACATTAATTCACATAATCCTACCGACTGCGCACACAACATGGCCAAACAAAAGACAATACCTAGCCTATCAATCCAATGGAAACTCATAGGCAACACAGTCCATTAGACTAGGCAAATACATGCAGCCATACAAAGTTCATGGGCCTTGCCTCAGAGTCGAACCCACAACTTCTAGGAGAACAAGCAAAGAGCCTACCACTACACCAACACAGAGAAGTTGGAAACCGACTCTACATTAATTCACATAATCCTAGTGACTGCGCACACAACATGGCCAAACAAAAGCAAAAGACAGTACCTGGCCTATCAATCCAATGGAAACTCAAAGGTAACACAGTACATTAGACTAGGCAATTAAATGCAGCCATACAAAGCCCATGGGCCTTGCCCCAGAGTCGAACCCACAACCTCTCGTAGCCCAAGCAAACAGCCTACCAATACACCAACACAGAGAAGTGGAAAACTGATTCTACATTAATTCACATAATCCTAGTGACTGCGCACACAACATGGCCAAACAAAAGCAAAAGACAGTACCTGGCCTATCAATCCAATAGAAACTCATAGGCAAAGCAATCAATTGGACTAGGCAATTACATGCAGCCATACAAAGCCCATGGGCCTTGCCTCAGAGTCAAACCCACAACCTCTGGCAGAACAAGCAAAGAGCTTACAACTACACCAACACAAAAAAGTAGGAGGCTGCGTCTACATTAATTCACATATTCCTAGAGACTGCGCACACAACATGGCCAAACAAAAGCAAAAGACATTACCTGGCCTATCAAGCCAATGGAAACTCATAGGCAACACAGTCCATTGGACTAAACAATTACATGCAGCCATACAAAGTCCATGGGCTTTGCCTCAGAGTCAAACCCACAATTTCTCGCAGCCCAAGCAAAGAGCCTACCACTACACCAACACAGAGAAGTTTGAAACTGACTCTTCATTAACTCACATAATCCTAGTGACTGCGCACACAACATGGCTAAACGAAAGCAAAAGACAGTACCTGGCCTATCAATCCAATGGAAACTCATAGGCAACACAGTCCATTAGACTAGGCAATTACATACAGCCATAATAAGTCCATGGGCCTTGCCCCAGAGTCAACCCCACAACATCTACGCAGCCCAAGCAAAGAGCCTACCACTACACCAACACAGAGAAATGTGAAACTGACTCTACATTAATTCACATAATCCTAGTGACTGTGCACACAACATGGCCAAATGAAAGCAAAAGTCAATACCTGGCCTATCAATCCAATGGAAACTCATAGGTAACACAGTCCATTGGACTATGCAATTACATGCAGCCATACAAAGTCCATGGGCCTTGCCTCAGAGTCAAACCCACAACCTCTAACAGCTCAAGCAAAAAGCCTACCACTACACCAACACAGAGAAGTGCGAAACTAATTGAACATAAATTCACATAATCCTAGTGACTGCGCACACAACATGGCCAAACGAAAGCAAAAGACAGTACCTGGCCTATCAATCCAATGGAAACTCATAGGTAACACAGTCCATTGGACTATGCAATTACATGCAGCCATACAAAGTCCATGGGCCTTGCCTCAGAGTCGAACTCACAACCTCTCGCAGCCCAAGAAAAACACCTACCATCACAGCAACACAGAGAAGTGTGAAACTGACTCTACATTAATTCACATAATCCTAGTGACTGCGCACACAACATGGCCAAACAAAAGCAAAAGACAGTACCTGGCCTATCATTCCAATTAAAACTCATAGGCAACATAGTCCATTGGACTAGGCAATAACATGCAGCCATACAACGTCCATGGGCCTTGCCTCAAAGTCGAACTCACAACCTCTCGCAGCTCAAGCAAAGAGCCTACCACTACACCAACACAGAGAAATGTGAACCTGACTCTACATTAATTCACATAATCCTAGTGACTGCGCACACAACATGGCCAAACAAAAGCAAAAGGCAGTACCTGGCCTATCAATCCAATGGGAACTCATAGGCAACACAGTCAATTGAACTACGCAATTATATGCAGCCATACAAACTCCATGGACCTTGCCTCAGAGTCGAACCCACAACTTCTCGCAGCTTAAGCAAAGAGCCTACCCCTAAACCAACACAGAGAAGTGGGAAACCGACTCTACATTAATTCACATAATACTAGTGACTGCGCACACAACATGGCCAAACAAAAGCAAAAGACAGTACCTGGCCTATCAATCCAATGGAAACTCATAGGCAACACAGTCCATTGGACTAGACAAGTACATGGAGACATACAAAGTCCATGGGCCTTGCCTCAGAGTCAAACCCACAACCTCTCGCAGCCAAGCAAAGAGCCTACTACTACACCAACACAGAAAAGTGGGAAACTGGTACTACATTAATTCACATAATCCTACCGACTGCGCACACAACATGGCCAAACAAAAGCAAAAGTCAGTACCTGGCTTATCAATTCAATGGAAACTCATAGGCAACACAGTCCATTGGACTAGAAAATTACATGGAGACATACAAAGGCCATGGGCCTTGCCTCAGAGTCAAACCCACAACCTCTCGCAGCCAAGCAAAGAGCCTACCACTACACCAACACAGAGAAGTGGGAAACTGATTCTACATTAATTCACATAATCCTACCGACTGCGCACACAACATGGCTAAACAAAAGACAATACCTGGCCTATCAATTTAATGGAAACTCATAGGCAACACAGTCCATTGGACTAGGCAATTACATGCAGCCATACAAAGTCCATGGGCTTTGCCTAAACGTCAAACCCACAACTTCTCGCAGCCCAAGCAAAGAGCCTACCACTACACCAACACAGAGAAGTGAGAAACTGATTCTACATTAATTCACATAATCCTACCGACTGCGCACACAACATGGCCAAACAAAAGACAATACCTGGCCTATCAATCCAATGGAAACCCATAGGCAACACAGTCCATTAGACTAGGCAAATACATGCAGCCATACAAAGTTCATGGGCCTTGCCTCAGAGTCGAACCCACATCCTCTTGGAGAACAAGCAAAGAGCCTACCACTAAACCAACACAGAGAAGTTGGAAACCGTCTCTACATTAATTCATATAATCCTAGTGACTGCGCACACAACATGGCCAAACAAAAGCAAAAGACAGTACCTGGCCTATCAATCCAATGGAAACTCATAGGCAACACAGTCCATTGGACTAGACAATTACATGGAGACATACAAAGTCCATGGGCCTTGCCTCAGAGTCAAACCCACAACCTCTCGCAGCCAAGCAAAGAGCCTACTACTACACCAACACAGAAAAGTGGGAAACTGGTACTACATTAATTCACATAATCCTACCGACTGCGCACACAACATGGCCAAACAAAAGCAAAATTCAGTACCTGGCTTATCAATCCAATGGAAACTCATAGGCAACGCAATCAATTGAACTAGGCAATTACATGCAGCCATACAAAGTCCATGGGCCTTGTCTCAGAGTCAAACCCACAACCTCTCTCAGCCCAAGCAAAGAGCCTACCACTACACCAACACAGAGAAGAGCGAAACTGACTCAACATAAATTCACATAATCCTAGTGACTGCGCACACAACATGGCCAAACGAAAGCAAAAGACAGTCCCTGGCCTATCAATCCAACGGAAACTCATAGACAACATAGTCCATTGGACTAGGCAATTACATGCAGCCATACAAAGTCCATGGGCCTTGCCTCAGAGTCAAACCCACAACCTCTGGCAGAACAAGCAAAGAGCTTACAACTAACACCAACACAAAAAAGTAGGAAGCTGCGTCTACATTAATTCACATATTCCTAGTGAATGCGCACACAACATGGCCAAACAAAAGCAAAAGACATTACCTGGCCTATCAAACCAATTGAAACTCATAGGCAACACAGTCCATTGGACTAGGCAATTACATGCAGCCATACAAAGTCCATGGGCTTTGCCTCAGAGTCAAACCCACAATTTCTCGCAGCCCAAGCAAAGAGCCTACCACTACACCAACACAGAGAAGTTGGTAACAGAGTTTACATTAGTTCACATAATCCTAGTGACTGTGCACACAACATGGCCAAACAAATGCAAAAGACATTATCTGGCCTATCAATCCAATGGAAACTCATAGGCAACACAGTCCATTAGACTAGGCAAATACATGCAGCCATACAAAGTTCATGGGCCTTGCCTCAGAGTCGAACCCACAACCTCTTGGAGAACAAGCAAAGAGCCTACCACTAAACCAACACAGAGAAGTAGGTGATTGACTCTACATTAATTCACATAATCCTAGTGACTGCGCACACAACATGGCCAAACAAAAGCAAAAGACGGTATCTGGCCTATCAATCCAATTGAAGCTCATAAGCAACATAGTCCATTGGACTAGGCAATAACATGCAGCCATACAATGTCCATGGGCCTTGCCTCAAAGTCGAACTCACAACCTCTCGCAGCTCAAGCAAAGAGCCTACTACTACACCAACACAGAGAAATGTGTACCTGACACTACATTAATTCACATAAACCTAGTGACTGCGCACACAACATGGCCAAACGAAAGCAAAAGTCAATACCTGGCCTATCAATCCAATGGAAACTCATAGGCAACACAGTCCATTGGACTAGGCAATTACATGCAGCCATAAAAAGTCCATGGGCCTTGCCTCAGAGTCAAATCCACAACCTCTCGCAGCTCAAGCAAAGAGCCTACCACTACACCAACACAGAGAAATGTGAAACTGACTCTATATTAATTCACATAATCCTAGTGACTGCGCACACAACATGGCCAAACGAAAGCAAAAGTCAATACCTGGCCTATCAATCCAATGGAAACTCATAGGCAACACAGTCCTTTGGACTAGGCAATTACATGCAGCCATACAAAGTCCATGAGCCTTGCATTTGAGTCGAACTCACAACCTCTCCCAGCCCAAGAAAAGAGCCTACCACTACACCAACACAGAGAAGTGGGAAACTGACTCAACATTAATTCACATAATCCTAGTGACTGCGCACAAAACATGGCCAAACAAAAGCAAAAGAAGGCACCTGGCCTATCAATCCAATGGAATCTCATAGGTAACACAGTCCATTGGACTATGCAATTACATGCAGCCATAAAAAGTCCATGGGCCTTGCCTCAGAGTCGAACTCACAACCTCTCGCAGCCCAAGAAAAAAGCCTACCACTACAGCAACAAGGAGAAGTGTGAAACTGACTCTACATTAACTCACATAATCCTAGTGACTGCGCACACAACATGGCCAAACGAAAGCAAAAGACAGTACCTGGCCTATCAATCCAATGGAAACTCAGAGGCAACCCCATCCATTGAACTAGGCAATTACATGCAGCCATACAGAGGTCATGGGCCTTGCCTCAGAGTCTATCCCACAACCTCTGGCAGAACAAGCAAAGAGCCTACAACCACACCAACACAAAGAAGTAGGAAGCTGCATCTACATTAATTCACATAATCCTAGTGACTGCGCACACAACATGGCCAAACAGAAGCAAAAGACATTACCTGGCCTATCAAGCCAATGGAAACTCATAGGCAACACAGTCCATTGAACTTGGCAATTACATGCAGCCATACAAAGTCCATGGGCCTTGCCTCAGAGTCAAACCCACAACCTCTCGCAGCCAAGCAAAGCGCCTTCCACTACACCAACACAGAGAAGTGGGAAACTGATTCTACATTAATTCACATAATCCTACCGACTTCGCACACAACATAACCAAACAAAAGACAATACCTGGCCTATCAGTCCAATGAAAACTCATAGGCAACACAGTCCATTGGACTAGGCAATTACATGCAGCCATACAAAGTCTATGGGCTTTGCCTCAGAGTCAAACCCACATTTTCTCGCAGCCCAAGAAAAGAGCCTACCACTACACCAACACAGAGAAGTTGAAAACTGAGTTTACATTAGTTCACATAATCCTAGTGACTGCGCACACAACATGGCCAAACAAAAGCAAAAGGTAGTACCTGGCCTATCAATCCAATAGGAACTCATAGGTAACACAGTCAACTAAAATAGGCAATTACATGCAGCCATACAAACTCCATGGGCCTTGCCTCAAAGTCGAACCAACAACCTTTCGCAGCTTAAGCAAAGAGACTACCACTACACCAACACAGAGAAGTAGGTAAATGACTCTACATTAATTCACATAATCCTAGTCACTGCGCACACAACATGGCCAAACAAATGCAAAAGACATTATCTGGCCTATCAATCCAATGAAATCATAGGCAACATAGTCCATTAGACTAAGCAAATATATGCAGCCATACAAAGTTAATGGGCCTTGCCTCAGAGTCGAACCCACAACCTCTTGGAGAACAAGCAAAGAGCCTACCACTAAACCAACACAGAGAAGTTGGAAACAGACTCTACATTAATTCACAGAATCCTAGTGACTGCGCACACAACATGGCCAAACAAAAGCAAAAGACAGTACCTGGCCTATCAATCCAATGGAAACTCAAAGCTAACACAGTACATTGGACTAGGCAATTACATGCAGCCATACAAAGCCCATTGGCGTTGCCCAAGAGTCGAACCCACACCCTCTCGTAGCCCAAGGAAAGAGCCTACTAATACACCAACACAGAGAAGTGGAAAACCGATTCTTCATTAATTCACATAATCCTAGTGACTGCGCACATAACATGGCCAAACAAAAGCAAAAGACAGTACCTGGCCTATCAAACCAATGGAAACTCATAGGCAACACAGTCCATTGGACTAGACAATTACATGCAGACATACAAAGTCCACGGGCCTTGCATTAGAGTCGAACCCACAACCTCTCGCAGCCCAAGCAAAGAGCCTACCACTACACCAACACAGAGAAGTGGGAAACTGATTCTACATTAATTCAAATAATCCTACTGACTGCGCACACAACATGGCCAAACAAAAGACAATACCTGACCTATCAATTCAAAGGAAACTCATAGGCAACACAGTCCATTGGACTTGGCAATTACATTCAGCCATACAAAGTCCATGGGCTTTGCCTCAGAGTCAAACCCACAATTTCTCGCAGCCCAAGGAAATAGCCTACGATTACACCAACACAGAGAAGTTGGAAACTGAGTTTACATTAGTTCACATAATCCTAGTGACTGCGCACACAACATGGCCAAACAAAAGACAATACCTGGCCTATCAATTCAATGGAAACTCATAGGCAACACAGTCAATTGAACTAGGCAATTACATGCTGCCATACAAACTCCATGGGCTTTGCCTCAGAGTCGAACCCACAACCTCTCACAGCTTAAGCAAAGAGACTACAACTACACCAACACAGAGAAGTAGGTGAATGAGTCTACATTAATTCACATAATCCTAGTGACTGCGAACACAACATAGCCAAACAAAAGCAAAAGACAGTACCTGGCCTATCAATCCAATTGAAACTCATAGGCAACATAGTCCATTGGACTAGGCAATAACATGCAGCCATACAAAGTCCATGGGCCTTGCCTCAAAGTCTAACTCACAACCTCTCGCAGCTCAAGCAAAGAGCCTACCACTACACCAACACAGAGAAATGTGAACCTGACTCTACATTAATTCACATAATCCTAGTGACTGCGAACACAACATGGCCAAACATAAGCAAAAGGCAGTACCTGGCCTATCAATCCAATGGGAACTCATAGGCAACACAATCAATTGAACTACGCAATTACATGCAGCCATACAAACTCCATGGGCCTTGCCTCAGAGTCGTACCCACAACCTCTCGCAGCTTAAGCAAAGAGCCTACCCCTAAACCAACACAGAGAAGTGGGAAACTGATTCTACATTAATTCACATAATCCTACCGACTGCGCACACAACACGGCCAAACAAAAGAAAATACCTGGCCTATCAATTCAATGGAAACTCATAGGCAACACAGTCCATTAGACTAGGCAATTACATGCAGCCATACAAAGTCCATGGGCTTTGCCTAAAAGTCAAACCCACAACTTCTCGCAGCCCAAGCAAAGAGCCTACCACTACACCAACACAGAGAAGTTGGTAACTGAGTTTACATTAATTCACATAATCCTAGTGACTGCGCACACAACATGGCCAAACAAAAGCAAAAGACAGTACCTGGCCTATCAATCCAATGGAAAATCATAGGCAACACAGTCCATTGGACTAGACAATTACATGGAGACATACAAAGTCCATGGGCCTTTCCTCAGAGTCAAACCCACAACCTCTCGCAGCCAAGCAAAGAGCCTACCACTACACCAACACAGAGAAGTGGGAAAGTGATTCTACATTAATTCACATAATCCTACCGACTGCGCACACAACATGGCCAAACAAAAGACAATACCTGGCCTATCAATCCAATGGAAACTCATAGGCAACACAGTCCATTAGACTAGGCAAATACATGCAGCCATATAAAGTTCATGGGCCTTGCCTCAGAGTCGAACCCACATCCTCTTGGAGAACAAGCAAAGAGCCTACCACTAAACCAACAAAGAGAAGTTGGAAATCGACTCTACATTAATTCACATAATCCTAGTGACTGCGCACACAACATGGCCAAACAAAAGCAAAAGACATTACCTGGCCTATCAATCCAATGTAAACTCATAGGTAACACAGTACATTACTAGGATTATGTGAGTTAATGTAGAGTCAGGTTCACATTTCTCTGTGTTGGTGTAGTGGTAGGCTCTTTGCTTGAGCTGCGAGAGGTTGTGAGTTAGACTTTGAGGCATGGCCCATGGACTTTGTATGGCTGCATGTTATTGCCTAGTCCAATGGACTATGTTGCCTATGAGTTTCAATTGGATTGATAGGCCAGGTACTGTCTTTTGCTTTTGTTTGGCCATGTTGTGTTCGCAGTCACTAGGATTATGTGAATTAATGTAGAGTCATTCACCTTCTTCTCTGTGTTGGTGTAGTTGTAGTCTCTTTGTTGCTTATGAGTTTCAATTTGATTGATAGGCCAGGTACTGTCTTTTGCTTTTGTTTGGCCATGTTATGTGCGCAGTCACTAGGATTATGTGAATTAATGTAGAGTCATTCACCTACTTCTCTGTGTTGGTGTAGTGGTAGTCTCTTTGCTTAAACTGCGAGAGGTTGTGGGTTCGACTCTGAGGCAAAGCCCATGGAGTTTGTATGGCAGCATGTAATTGCCTAGTTCAATTGACTCTGTTGCCTATGAGTTTCCATTGAATTGGTAGGCCAGGTATTGTCTTTTGTTTGGCCATGTTGTGTGCGCAGTCACTAGGATTATGTGAACTAATGTAAACTCAGTTTCCAACTTCTCTGTGTTGGTGTAATCGTAGGCTATTTCCTTGGGCTGCGAGAAATTGTGGGTTTGACTCTGAGGCAAAGCCCATGGACTTTGTATGGCTGCATGTAATTGCCAAGTCCAATGGACTGTGTTGCCTATGAGTTTCCTTTGAATTGATAGGCCAGGTATTGTCTTTTGTTTGGCCATGTTGTGTGCGCAGTCGGTAGGATTATTTGAATTAATGTAGAATCAGTTTCCCACTTCTCTGTGTTGGTGTAGTGGTAGGCTCTCTGCTTCGGCTGTGAGAGGTTGTGGGTTCGACTCTAATGCAAGGCCTATGGACTTTGTATGTCTCCATGTAATTGTCTAGTCCAATGGACTGTGTTGCCTATGAGTTTCCATTGGCTTGATAGGCCAGGTACTGTCTTTTGCTTTTGTTTGGCCATGTTATGTGCGCAGTCACTAGGATTATGTGAATTAATGAAGAATTGGTTTTCCACTTCTCTGTGTTGGTGTATTAGTAGCCTCTTTCCTTGGGCTACGAGAGGGTGTGGGTTCGACTCTGGGGCAAGGCCAATGGGCTTTGTATGGCTGCATGTAATTGCCTAGTCCAATGTACTGTGTTAGCTTTGAGTTTCCATTGGATTGATAGGCCAGGTGCTGTCTTTTGCTTTTGTTTTGCCATGTTGTGTGCGCAGTCACTAGGATTCTGTGAATTAATGTAGAGTTTGTTTCCAACTTCTCTGTGTTGGTTTAGTGGTAGGCTCTTTGCTTGTTCTCCAAGAGGTTGTGGGTTCGACTCTGAGGCAAGGCCCATTAACTTTGTATGGCTGCATATATTTGCTTAGTCTAATGGACTATGTTGCCTATGATTTCATTGGATTGATAGGCCAGATAATGTCTTTTGCATTTGTTTGGCCATGTTGTGTGCGCAGTCTCTAGGATTATGTGAATTAATGTAGAGTCATTTACCTACTTCTCTGTGTTGGTGTAGTGGTAGTCTTTTTGCTTAAGCTGCGAAAGGTTGTTGGTTCGACTTTGAGGCAAGGCCCATGGAGTTTGTATGGATGCATGTAATTGGCTATTTCAGTTGACTGTGTTACCTATGAGTTCCTATTGGATTGATAGGCCAGGTACTACCTTTTGCTTTTGTTTGGCCATGTTGTGTGCGCAGTCACTAGGATTATGTGAACTAATGTAAACTCAGTTTTCAACTTCTCTGTGTTGGTGTAGTGGTAGGCTCTTTTCTTGGGCTGCGAGAAAATGTGGGTTTGACTCTGAGGCAAAGCCCATAGACTTTGTATGGCTGCATGTAATTGCCTAGTCCAATGGACTGTGTTGCCTATGAGTTTTCATTGGACTGATAGGCCAGGTATTGTCTTTTGTTTGGTTATGTTGTGTGCGAAGTCGGTAGGATTATGTGAATTAATGTAGAATCAGTTTCCCACTTCTCTGTGTTGGTGTAGTGGAAGGCGCTTTGCTTGGCTGCGAGAAGTTGTGGGTTTGACTCTGAGGCAAGGCCCATGGACTTTGTATGGCTGCATGTAATTGCATAGTTCAATGGACTGTGTTGCCTATGAGTTTCCATTGGCTTGATAGGCCAGGTATTGACTTTTGCTTCTGTTTGGCCATGTTGTGTGCGCAGTCACTAGGATTATGTGAATTAATGTAGATGCAGCTTCCTACTTCTTTGTGTTGGTGTGGTTGTAGGCTCTTTGCTTGTTCTGCCAGAGGTTGTGGGATACACTCTGAGGCAAGGCCCATGGACTCTGTATGGCTGCATGTAATTGCCTAGTCCAATGGATAGGGTTGCCTCTGAGTTTCCATTGGATTGATAGGC
This sequence comes from Anomaloglossus baeobatrachus, assembly GCF_048569485.1. Classification (NCBI taxonomy): domain Eukaryota; kingdom Metazoa; phylum Chordata; class Amphibia; order Anura; family Aromobatidae; genus Anomaloglossus; species Anomaloglossus baeobatrachus. The sequence goes on from NW_027444882.1 coordinate 58,997, forward strand.
CAGGTACTGTCTTTTGCTTTTGTTTGGCCATGTTGTGTGCGCAGTCACTAGGATTATGTGAGTTAATGTAGAGTCAGTTTCACACTTCTCCGTGTTGCTGTAGTGGTAGGCTTTTTTCTTGGGCTGCGAGAGGTTGTGAGTTCGACTCTGAGGCAAGGCCCATGGACTTTTTATGGCTGCATGTAATTGCATAGTCCAATGGACTGTGTTACCTATGAGATTCCATTGGATTGATAGGCCAGGTGCCTTCTTTTGCTTTTGTTTGGCCATGTTTTGTGCGCAGTCACTAGGATTATGTGAATTAATGTTGAGTCAGTTTCCCACTTCTCTGTGTTGGTGTAGTGGTAAGCTCTTTGCTTGGGCTGGGAGAGGTTGTGAGTTCGACTCAAATGCAAGGCTCATGGACTTTGTATGGCTGCATGTAATTGCCTAGTCCAATGGACTGTGTTGCCTATGAGTTTCCATTGGATTGATAGGCCAGGTATTGACTTTTGCTTTCGTTTGGCCATGTTGTGTGCGCAGTCACTAGGTTTATGTGAATTAATGTAGAGTCAGGTTTACATTTCTCTGTGTTGGTGTAGTAGTAGGCTCTTTGCTTGAGCTGCGAGAGGTTGTGAGTTCGACTTTGAGGCAAGGCCCATGGACATTGTATGGCTGCATGTTATTGCCTAGTCCAATGGACTATGTTGCTTATGAGCTTCAATTGGATTGATAGGCCAGATACTGTCTTTTGCTTTTGTTTGGCCATGTTGTGTGCGCAGTCACTAGGATTATGTGAATTAATGTAGAGTCATTCACCTACTTCTCTGTGTTGGTTTAGTGGTAGGCTCTTTGCTTGTTCTCCAAGAGGTTGTGGGTTCAACTCTGAGGCAAGGCCCATGAACTTTGTATGGCTGCATGTATTTGCCTAGTCTAATGGACTGTGTTGCCTATGAGTTTCCATTGGATTGATAGGCCAGATAATGTCTTTTGCATTTGTTTGGCCATGTTGTGTGCACAGTCACTAGGATTATGTGAACTAATGTAAACTCTGTTACCAACTTCTCTGTGTTGGTGTAGTGGTAGGCTCTTTGCTTGGGCTGCGAGAAATTGTGGGTTTGACTCTGAGGCAAAGCCCATAGACTTTGTATGGCTGCATGTAATTGCCTAGTCCAATGGACTGTGTTGCCTATGAGTTTCCACTGGTATGATAGGCCAGGTAATGTCTTTTGCTTTTTTTTGGCCATGTTGTGTGCGCAGTCACTAGGAATATGTGAATTAATGTAGACGCAGCTTCCTACTTTTTTGTGTTGGTGTAGTTGTAAGCTCTATGCTTGTTCTGCCAGAGGTTGTGGGTTTGACTCTGAGGCAAGGCCCATGGACTTTGTATGGCTGCATGTAATTGCCTAGTCCAATGGACTATGTTGTCTATGAGTTTCCATTGGATTGATAGACCAGGGACTGTCTTTTGCTTTTGTTTGGCCATGTTGTGTGCGCAGTCACTAGGATTATGTGAATTTATGTTGAGTCAGTTTCGCTCTTCTCTGTGTTGGTGTAGTGGTAGGCTCTTTGCTTGGGCTGAGAGAGGTTGTGGGTTTGACTCTGAGACAAGGCCCATGGACTTTGTATGGCTGCATGTAATTGCCTAGTCCAATTGATTGCGTTGCCTATGAGTTTCCATTGGATTGATAGGCCAGGTACCGTCTTTTGCTTTTGTTTGGCCATGTTGTGTGCGCAGTCACTAGGATTATGTGAATTAATGTAGAGTCAATTTCACACTTCTCTGTGTTGCTGTAGTGGTAGGCTTTTTTCTTGGGCTGCGAGAGGTTGTGAGTTCGACTCTGAGGCAAGGCCCATGGACTTTGTATGGCTGCATGTAATTGCATAGTCCAATGGACTGTGTTACCTATGAGTTTCCATTGGATTGATAGGCCAGGTACTGTCTTTTGCTTTCGTTTGGCCATGTTGTGTGCGCAGTCACTAGGATTATGTGAATTTATGTTCAATTAGTTTCGCACTTCTCTGTGTTGGTGTAGTGGTAGGCTTTTTGCTTGAGCTGTTAGAGGTTGTGGGTTTGACTCTGAGGCAAGGCCCATGGACTTTGTATGGCTGCATGTAATTGCATAGTCCAATGGACTGTGTTGCCTATGAGTTTCCATTGGATTGATAGGCCAGATATGGACTTTTGCTTTCGTTTGGCCATGTTGTGTGCGCAGTCACTAGGATTATGTGAATTAATGTAGAGGCAGGTTCACATTTCTCTGTGTTCGTGTAGTGGTAGGCTCTTTGCTTGAGCTGCGAGAGGTTGTGAGTTCGACTTTGAGGCAAGGCCCATGGACTTTGTATGGCTGCATGTTATTGCCTAGTCCAATGGACTGTGTTGCCTATGAGTTTCCATTGGATTGATAAGCCAGGTACTGTCTTTTGCTTTTGTTTAGCCATGTTGTGTGCGCAGTCGGTAGGATTATGTGAATTAATGTAGAATCAGTTTCCCACTTCTCTGTATTGGTGTAGTGGTAGGCTCTTTGCTTGGCTGCGAGAGGTTGTGGGTTTGACTCTGAAGCAAGGCCCATGGACTTTGTATGTCTCCATGTAATTGTCTAGTCCAATGGACTGTGTTGCCTATGAGTTTCCTTTGGATTGATAGGCCAGGTACTGTCTTTTGCTTTTGTTTGGCCATGTTGTGTGCGCAGTCACTAGGATTATGTGAATTAATGTAGAGTCAGTTTCTAACTTCTCTGTGTTGGTTTAGTGGTAGGCTCTTTGCTTGTTCTCCAAGAGGTTGTGGGTTCGACTCTGAGGCAAGGCCCATGAACTTTGTATGGCTGCATGTATTTGCCTAGTCTAATGGACTGTGTTGCCTATGAGTTTCCATTGGATTGATAGGCCAGATAATGTTTTTTGCATTTGTTTCGCAATGTTGTGTGCACAGTCACTAGGATTATGTGAACTAATGTAAACTCAGTTTCCATCTTGTCTGTGTTGGTGTAGTGGTAGGCTCTTTGCTTGGGCTGCGAGAAATTGTGGGTTTGACTCTGAGGCAAAGCCCATGGACTTTGTATGGCTGCATGTAATTGTTTAGTCCAATGGACTGTGTTGCCTATGAGTTTCCATTGGCTTGATAGGCCAGGTAATGTCTTTTGCTTTTGTTTGGCCATGTTGTGTGCGCAGTCTCTAGGAATATGTGAATTAATGTAGACGCACCTTCCTACTTTTTTGTGTTGGTGTAGTTGTAAGCTCTTTGCTTGTTCTGCCAGAGGTTGTGGGTTTGACTCTGAGGGAAGGCCCATGGACTTTGTATGGCTGCATGTAATTGCCTAGTCCAATGGACTATGTTGTATATGAGTTTCCATTGGATTGATAGGCCAGGGACTGTCTTTTGCTTTTGTTTGGCCATGTTGTGTGCGCAGTCACTAGGATTATGTGAATTTATGTTGAGTCAGTTTCACTCTTCTCTGTGTTGGTGTAGTGGTAGGCTCTTTGCTTGGGCTACAAGAGGTTGTGGGTTCGACTCTGAGGCAAGGCCCATGGACTTTGTATGGCTGCATGTAATTGCCTAGTCCAATTGATTGCTTTGCCTATGAGTTTCTATTGGATTGATAGGCCAGGTACTGTCTTTTGCTTTTGTTTGGCCATGTTGTGTGCGCAGTCACTAGGATTATGTGAATTAATGTAGAATCAGTTTTTCACTTCTCTGTGTTGGTGTATTGGTAGGCTCTTTGCTTGGGCTACGAGAGGTTGTGGGTTCGACTCTGGGGCAAGGCCCATGGGCTTTGTATGGCTGCATTTAATTGCCTAGTCTAATGTACTGTGTTACCTTTGAGTTTCCATTGGATTGATAGGCCAGGTACTGTCTTTTGCTTTTGTTTGGCCATGTTGTGTGCGCAGTCACTAGGATTATGTGAATTAATGTAGAGTCGATTTCCATCTTCTCTGTGTTGGTGTAGTGGTAGGCTCTTTGCTTGTTCTCCAAGAAGTTGTGGGTTCGACTCTGAGGCAAGGCCCATGAACTTTGTATGGCTGCATGTATTTGCCTAGTCTAATGGACTGTATTGCCTATGAGTTTCCATTGGATTGATAGGCCAGGTATTGTCTTTTGTTTGGCCATGTTGTGTGCGCAGTCGGTAGGATTATGTGAATTAATGTAGAATCAGTTTCCCACTTATCTGTGTTGGTGTAGTGGTAGGCTCTTTGCTTGGCTGCGAGAGGTTGTGGGTTTGACTCTGAGGCAAGGCCCATGGACTTTGTATGTCTCCATGTAATTGTCTAGTTCAATGGACTGTGTTGCCTATGAGTTTCCATTGGCTTGATAGGCCAGGTAATGTCTTTTGCTTTTGTTTGGCCATGTTGTGTGCACATTCATTAGGATTATGTGAATTAATGTAGACGCAGCTTCCTACTTCTTTGTGTTGGTGTAGTTGTAGGCTCTTTGCTTGTTCTGCCAGAGGTTGTGGGTTTGACTCTGAGGCAAGGCCCATGGACTTTGTATGGCTGCATGTAATTGCCAAGTCCAATGGACTGTGTTGCCTATGAGTTTCCATTGGATTGATAGGCCAGGTATTGTCTTTTGCTTTTGTTTGGCCATGTTGTGTGCGCAGTCACTAGGATTATGTGAATTAATGTAGAATCCATTTCCCACTTCTCTGTGTTGGTGTAGTGGAAGCTGCTTTGCTTGGCTGCGAGAGGTTGTGGGTTTGACTCTGAGGCAAGGCCCATGGACTTTGTGAGGCTGCATGTAATTGCCTATTCCAATGGACTATGTTGTCTATGAGTTTCCATTGGATTGATAGGCAAGGGACTGTCTTTAGCTTTTGTTTGGCCATGTTGTGTGCGCAGTCACTAGGATTATGTGAATTTATGTTGAGTCAGTTTCGCACTTCTCTGTGTTGGTGTAGTGGTAGGCTCTTTGCTTGGGCTGTGAGAGGTTGTGGGTTTGACTCTGAGGCAAGGCCCATGGACTTTGTATGGCTGCATGTAATTGCCTAGTCCAATGGATTGATAGGCCAGGTACTGTCTTTTGTTTTCGTTTGGCCATGTTTTGTGCGCAGTCACTAGGATTATGTGAGTTAATGTAGAGACAGTTTCACACTTCTCTGTGTTGCTGAAGTGGTAGGCTCTTTTGTTGGGCTGCGAGAGGTTGTGAGTTCGACTCTGAGGCAAGGCCCATGGACTTTGTATGGCTGCATGTAATTGCATAGTCCAATGGACTGCGTTACCTATGAGTTTCCATTGGATTGATAGGCCAGGTGCTTTCTTTTGCTTTTGTTTGGCCATGTTGTGTGCGCAGTCACTAGGAATATGTGAATTAATGTAGAGTCAGTTCCTCATTTCTCTTTGTTGGTGTAGTGGTAGGCTCTTTGCTTGGGCTGTGAGAGGTTGTGGGTTTGACTCTGAGTCAAGGCCCATGGACTTTTTATGGCTGCATGTAATTGCCTAGTCCAATGGAATGTGTTGCCTATGAGTTTCCATTGGATTGATAGGCCAGGTATTGACTTTTGCTTTCGTTTAGCCATGTTGTGTGCGCAGTCACTAGGATTATGTGAATTAATGTAGAGTCAGTTTCAGACTTCTCTGTGTTGGTGTAGTGGTAGGCTCTTTGCTTGGGCTGCAAGAGGTTGTGGGTTTGACTCTAATGCAAGGCTTATGGACTTTGTATGGCTGCATGTAATTGCCTAGTCCAATAGACTTTGTTGCCTATGAGTTTCCATTGGATTGATAGGCCAGGTATTGACTTTTGCTTTCGTTTGGCCATGTTGTGTGCGCAGTCACTAGGATTATGTGAATTAATGTAGAGTCTGTTTCACATTTCTCTGTGTTGGTGTAGTGGTAGGCTCTTTGCTTGGGCTGCGAGAGGTTGTGGGTTTGACTTTGAGGCAAGGCCCATGGACTTTTTATGGCTGCATGTAATTGCCTAGTCCAATGGACTGTGTTGCCTATGAGTTTCCATTGGATTGATAGGCCAGGTACTGTCTTTTGTTTTCGTTTGGCCATGTTGTGTGCACACTCACTAGGATTATGTGAATTAATGTAGAGGCAGGTTCACATTTCTCTGTGTTGGTGTAGTGGTAGGCTCTTTGCTTGAGCTGCGAGAGGTTGTGAGTTCGACTATGAAGCAAGGCCCATGGACTGTGTATGGCTGCATGTTATTGCCTAGTCCAATGGACTGTGTTGCCTATGAGTTTCCATTGGATTGATAAGCCAGGTACTGTCTTTTGCTTTTGTTTAGCCATGTTGTGTGCGCAGTCGGTAGGATTATGTGAATTAATGTAGAATCAGTTTCCCACTTCTCTGTATTGGTGTAGTGGTAGGCTCTTTGCTTGGCTGCGAGAGGTTGTGGGTTTGACGCTGAGGCAAGGCCCATGGACTTTGTATGTCTCCATGTAATTGTCTAGTCCAATGGACTGTGTTGCCTATGAGTTTCCATTGGATTGATAGGCCAGGTACTGTCTTTTGCTTTTGTTTGGCCATGTTGTGTGCGCAGTCACTAGGATTATGTGAATTAATGTAGAGTCAGTTTCCAACTTCTCTGTGTTGGTTTAGTGGTAGGCTCTTTGCTTGTTCTCCAAGAGGTTGTGGGTTCGACTCTGAGGCAAGGCCCATGAACTTTGTATGGCTGCATGTATTTGCCTAGTCTAATGGACTGTGTTGCCTATGTGTTTCTATTGGATTGATAGGCCAGATAATGTCTTTTGCATTTGTTTCGCCATGTTGTGTGCACAGTCACTAGGATTATGTGAACTAATGTAAACTCAGTTTCCATCTTGTCTGTGTTGGTGTAGTGGTAGGCTCTTTGCTTGGGCTGCGAGAAATTGTGGGTTTGACTCTGAGGCAAAGCCCATTGACTTTGTATGGCTGCATGTAATTGTTTAGTCCAATGGACTGTGTTGCCTATGAGTTTCCATTGGATTGATAGGCCAGGTAATGTCTTTTGCTTTTGTTTGGCCATGTTGTGTGCGCAGTCGCTAGGAACATGTGAATTAATGTAGACGCAGCTTCCTACTTTTTTGTGTTGGTGTAGTTGTAAGCTCTTTGCTTGTTCTGCCAGAGGTTGTGGGTTTGACTCTGAGGCAAGGTCCATGGACTTTGTATGGCTGCATGTAATTGCCTAGTCCAATGGACTATGTTGTATATGAGTTTCCATTGGATTGATAGGCCAGGGACTGTCTTTTGCTTTTGTTTGGCCATGTTGTGTGCACAGTCACTAGGATTATGTGAACTAATGTAAACTCTGTTACCAACTTCTCTGTGTTGGTGTAGTGGTAGGCTCTTTGCTTGGGCTACAAGAGGTTGTGGGTTCGACTCTGAGGCAAGGCCCATGGACTTTGTATGGCTGCATGTAATTGCCTAGTCCAATTGATTGCTTTGCCTATGAGTTTCTATTGGATTTATAGGCCAGGTAATGTCTTTTGCTTTTGTTTGGCCATGTTGTGTGCGCAGTCACTAGGATTATGTGAATTAATGTAGAATCAGTTTTCCACTTCTCTGTGTTGGTGTATTTGTAGACTCTTTGCTTGGGCTACAAGAGGTTGTGGGTTCGACTCTGGGGCAAGGCCCATGGGCTTTGTATGGCTGCATGTATTTGCCTAGTCTAATGGACTGTGTTGCCTATGAGTTTCCATTGGATTGATAGGCCAGGTATTTTCTTTTGTTTGGCCATGTTGTGTGCACAGTCGGTAGGATTATGTGAATTAATGTAGAATCAGTTTCCCACTTCTCTGTGTTGGTGTAGTGGTAGGCTCTTTGCTTGGCTGCGAGAGGTTGTGGGTTTGACTCTGAGGCAAGGCCCATGGACTTTGTATGTCTCCATGTAATTGTCTAGTCCAATGGACTGTGTTGCCTATGAGTTTCCATTGGATTGATGGGCCAGGTACTGTCTTTTGCTTTTGTTTGGCCATGTTGTGTGCACAGTCACTAGGATTATGTGAATTAATGTAGAGTCAGGTTCACATTTCTCTGTGTTGGTGTAGTTGTAGGCTCTTTGCTAGATCTGCGAGAGGTTGTGAGTTCAACTTTGAAGCAAGGCCCATGGACTTTGTATGGCTGCATGTTATTGCCTAGTCCAATGGACTATGTTACCTATGAGTTTCAATTGGAATGATAGGCCAGGTACTGTCCTTTGCTTTTGTTTGGCCATGTTGTGTGCGCAGTCACTAGGATTATGTGAATTAATGTAGAGTCAGTTTCACACTTCTCTGTGTTGCTGTAGTGGTAGGCTTTTTTCTTGGGCTGCGAGAGGTTGTGAGTTCGACTCTGAGGCAAGGCCCATGGACTTTGTATGGCTGCATGTTATTGCCTAGTCCAATGGACTATGTTACCTATGAGTTTCAATTGGAATGATAGGCCAGGTACTGTCTTTTGCTTTTGTTTGGCGATGTTGTGTGCGCAGTCACTAGGATTATGTGAATTAATGTAGAATCATTCTCCTACTTCTCTGTGTTGGTGTAGTGGTAGGCTCTTTGCTTGGGCTGTGAGCAGTTGTGGTTTGACTCTGAGGCAAAGCCCATGGACTTTGTATGGCTGCATGTAATTGCCTAGTCCAATGGACTATGTTGTCTATAAGTTTCCATTGGATTGATAGGCCAGGGACTGTCTATTGCTTTTGTTTGGCCATGTTGTGTGCGCAGTCACTAGGATTATGTGAATTTATGTTGAGTCAGTTTCGCACTTCTCTGTGTTGGTGTAGTGGTAGGCTCTTTGCTTGGTCTTTGAGAGGTAGTGGTTTTGACTCTGAGGCAAGGCCCATGGACTTTGTATGGCTGCATGTTATTGCCTAGTCCAAAGGATTGCGTTGCCTATGAGTTTCCATTGGATTAATAGGCCAGGTACTGTCTTTTGCTTTTGTTTGGCCATGTTGTGTGCGCAGTCACTAGGATTATGTGAATTAATGTAGAGTCATTCACCCAATTCTTTGTGTTGGTGTAGTGGTAGTCTCTTTGCTTAAGCTGCGAGAGGTTGTGGGTTCGACTCTGAGGCAAGGCCCATGGAGTTTGTATGGCTGCATGTAATCGCCTAGTACAATTGACTGTGTTGCCTATGAGTTCCCATCGGATTGATAGGCCAGGTACTGTCTTTTGCTTTTGTTTGGCCATGTTGTGTGCGCAGTCACTAGGATTATGTGAACTAATGTAAACTCACATTCCAACTTCTCTGTGTTGGTGTAGTGGTAGGCTCTTTGCTTGGGCTGCGAGAGGTTGTGGGTTCGACTCTGAGGCAAGGCCCATGGAGTTTGTATGGCTGCATGTAATCGCCTAGTTCAATTGACTGTGTTGCCTATGAGTTTCCATTGGCTTGATAGGCTAGGTAATGTCTTCTGCTTTTGTTTGGCCATGTTGTGTGCGCAGTCACTAGGATTATGTGAATTAATGTAGACGCAGCTTCCTACTTCTTTGTGTTTTTGTAGTTGTAGGCTCTTTGCTTGTTCTGCCAGAGGTTGTGGGTTTGACTCTGAGGCAAGGCCCATGGACTTTGTATGGCTGCATGTAATTGCCTAGTCCAATGGACTATGTTGCCTATGAGTTTCCATTGGATTGATAGGCCAGGTACTGCCTTTTGCTTTTGTTTGACCATGTTGTGTGCGCAGTCACTAGGGTTATGGGAATTAATGTAGAGTCAGTTTCCCACTTCTCTGTGTTGGTGTAGTGGTAGGCTCTTTGCTTGGGCTGCGAGAGGTTGTGGGTTCGACTTTAATGCAAGGCTCATGGACTTTGAATGGCTGCATGTAATTTCTTAGTCCAATGGACTGTGTTGCCTATGAGTTTCTATTGGATTGATAGGCCAGTTACTGTCTTTTGTTTTCGTTTGGCCATGTTGTGTGCGCAGTCACTAGGATTATGTGAATTAATGTAGAGTCAGGTTTACATTTCTCTGTGTTGGTGTAGTGGTAGGCTCTTTGCTTGAGCTGCGAGAGGTTGTGAGTTCGACTTTGAGGCAAGGCCCATGGACTTTGTATGGCTGCATGTAATTGCCTAGTCCCATTGATTGCTTTGCCTATGAGTTTCTATTGGATTGATAGGCCAGGTACTGTCTTTTGCTTTTGTTTGGCCATTTTGTGTGCGCAGTCACTAGGATTATGTGAATTAATGTAGAGTCATTCACCTACTTCTCTGTGTTGGTGTAGTGGTAGTCTCTTTGCTTAAGCTGCAAGAGGTTGTGGGTTCGACTCTGAGGCAAGGCCCATGGAGTTTGTATGGCTGCATGTAATTGCCTATTTCAATTAACTGTGTTGCCTATGAGTTCCCATTGGATTGATTGGCCAGGTACTGTCTTTTGCTTTTGTTTGGCCATGTTGTGTGCGCAGTCACTAGGATTATGTGAACTAATGTAAACTCAGTTTCCAACTTCTCTGTCTTGGTGTAGTGGTAGGCTCTTTGCTTGGGCTGCGAGAAATTGTGGGTTTGACTCTGAGGCAAAGCCCATGGACTTTATATGGCTGCATGTAATTGCCTAGTCCAATGGACTGTGTTGCCTATGAGTTTCCATTGGATTGATTGGCCAGGTATTATCTTTTGTTTGGTTATGTTGTGTGCGCAGTCGGTAGGATTATGTGAATTAATGTAGAATCAGTTTCCCAGTTCTCTGTGTTGCTGTAGTGGAAGGCTCTTTGCTTAGCTGCAAGAGGTTGTGGGTTTGACTCTGAGGCAAGGCCCATGGAGTTTGTATGGCTGCATGTAATTGCCTAGTTCAATTAACTGTGTTGCCTATGAGTTCCCATTGGATTGATAGGCCAGGTATTGTCTTTTTTTTGGCCATGTTGTGTGCGCAGTCGGTAGGATTATGTGAATTAATGTAGAATCAGTTTCCCACTTCTCTGTGTTAGTGTAGTGGTAGGCTCTTTGCTTGGCTGCGAGAAGTTGTGGGTTTGACACTGAGGCAAGGCCCATGGACTTTGTATGTCTCCATGTAATTGTCTAGTCCAATGGACTGTGTTGCCTATGGGTTTCCATTGGATTGATAGGCCAGGTACTGTCTTTTGCTTTTGTTTGGCCATGTTGTGTGCGCAGTCACTAGGATTATGTGAATTAATGTAGAAACGGTTTTCCACTTCTCTGTGTTGGTGTATTGGTAGGCTCTTTGCCTTGGCTATGAGAGGTTGTGGGTTTGACTCTGGGGCAAGGCCCATGGGCTTTGTATGGCTGCATGTAATTGCCTAGTCCAATGTACTGTGTTACCTATGAGTTTCCGTTGGATTGATAGGCCACGTACTGTCTTTTGCTTTTGTTTGGCCATGTTGTGTGCGCAGTCACTAGGATTATGTTAATTAATGTAGAGTCGGTTTCCAACTTCTCTGAGTTGGTTTAGTGGTAGGCTCTTTGCTTGTTCTCCAAGAGGTTGTGGGTTCGACTCTGAGGCAATGCCCATGAACTTTACATGGCTGCATGTAAGTGCCTAGTCTAATGGACTGTGTTGCCTATGAGTTTCCATTGGATTGATAGGCCAGATAATGTCTTTTGCATTTGTTTGGCCATGTTGTGTGCGCAGTCACTAGGATTATGTGAATTAATGTAGAGTCATTCACCTACTTCTCTGTGTTGGTGTAGTGGTAGGCTCTTTGCCCTGGCTACGAGAGGTTGTGGGTTTGACTCTGGGGCAAGACCCATGGGCTTTGTATGGCTGCATGTAATTGCCTAGTCCAATGTACTGTGTTACCTATGAGTTTCCATTGGATTGATAGGCCAGGTACTGTCTTTTGCTTTTGTTTGGCCATGTTGTGTGCGCAGTCACTAGGATTATGTTAATTAATGTAGAGTCGGTTTCCAACTTCACTGAGTTGGTTTAGTGGTAGGCTCTTTGCTTGTTCTCCAAGAGGTTGTGGGTTCGACTCTGAGGCAAGGCCCATGAACTTTGTTTGGCTGCATGTAATTGCCTAGTCTAATGGACTGTGTTGCCTATGAGTTTCCATTTGATTGAATGGCCAGGTACTGTCTTTTGTTTTCGTTTGGCCATGTTGTGTGCGCAGTCACTAGGATTATGTGAATTAATGCTATTGGATTTTTCAAGTCAGTATTCACACAGCAGTTTCTGCTATTTCATGTATTCCCCTTACATAGTCACTGGTGTGCATACCTTATCTCCCCATAGTGATGTTTTTTTAGGTTTTTGCACCCAGTTCGGACTTAGAATGGTGTTCCAAACGTTATTCCTATTTGTTAGTATTTTTTCGTTTGTGAACCCTCCCCAACCACACCTATTGCCAATCCATATCATACGCATAAATAGCCTGGGTCTCAGCTTCCCATACACGGTAGATACAAGTAAAATATATCTTTTTAAAAGGTATCAACCACTGAGGACTTCGGTTCTTTTAAACAATTTTTCATACACGGTAGGTTTTTTAACTGCATGAGAGGACACACACAAGCTAGGGACCCCAACGTAGAGAAATACTTTGGCGTAGTGTTGGGGCTCTATTGCATTGATCAATTCAGTAGCTAAATTTCTCTTGATTCATATGTTCATGGCAGTAATGCAGATTCCATTTTTCACATATTCACTCTTGCATATAGCTATTGAATTTTTCAAGTCAGTATTCACACTGCAGTTTCTGCTATTTCATGTATTCCCCTTACATAGTCACTGGTGTGCATACCTTATCTCCCCATAGTGCCTGGGATCTGACCCAGACACTAGCAGTTTTGCACTCCTACCCAAAACTGGGCTCCTCACTGAACTCACTACCTCCACGGTTCAACTCTAAACTGAACTTCAACTAACTGACTGGTTTTCCCACCTCCAGGCCTGTGAACTCCTTGGTGGGTGGGGCCAACTGCCTGGCTCCGCCCCACCTGGTGTGGACATCAGCCCCTGGAGGGAGGCAACAACGGTTTTGTGTCTGACTAGTGTAACTATCCGGGAAAGGGGGTGTGTGTGTGTTATGTCTGTGACTAACTGGCTAGTCCAGGGCGTCACACTTGCACCCCCTTCTTGTGATGTGAAGGTGTGTAGTCAGTGCCTACGTGTAATTCCTGACACCACTCCTCTGGCTGACTTGGTGAGCTGTCACTGACTGGGTGGGGTGCAGTAATGGTGGATGCTGCTGCTGCTTGGATAGCATGTGTATCTACTGTGAACAGCTTATCAATGGTGGCAAATCGGGGCAGCTTAACCTCTTGCTCTCCGCAGTTCAACACTCTCACGCGCACTCTTCCCTTCCGTATTAATGAATAAAACTGTGATATAAATAGTATATAGATACCCCACAAATGCAGATAAAGGTAGGTTATGGGAAAAGGGAGAAGAGGGAAACAGGAAAATAGTGTAATAAAGTATACCTTCCAGGGGGGAGAGGAAATGGCAGCACAGCCAGTGGAGGTGAAGCAAGGGGAAGCCTGCAACTAAATTGTTGAGAGCATTATCACATGGTGACTGAGCCTGATTGTAACGGGAGCATAGAGGTGCCGATCCTGTCTTACCTGCGTTGGTGTAGAAGTGGGTTTCCAGTGGTGGAGTCAGCTGTGTGCAGTGGTGGCTGTGGGTTCTTTTATGTGCGACCGTAGTAATAGCTGCGCCCACTTCCTGTATGGGAGTGGAATGCAGTGAGGCTAATGGAACGCACGTCCACGTGCCGCGCCCCTGAAGGTAATACCGATCATTGAATACAAAAAAATTTCTCATACTACTGTATGGGGGTCCCTATATTTAATATGATATCCAAGCCACAGCATTCACCGTTACTTCACCACACCCATTCAGTGACAGCTCACCAAGTCAACCAGAGGAGTGGTGTAAGGAATTACACGTAGGCACTGACTCCACACCTTCACATCACAAGAAGCGGGTCCACAGGGTAGTGCAAGAATACGAGCAAGTCTTCAGCAAACATCCGCTAGACTTTGGGAGAATAAAAGGGGTCCATATTCATGGTTTAAGAACTTGGGTTCTAACGTGCCCAGAGTATGCTCCACTCTATGCTCCCTTTACAATCAGGCTCAGTCACCATGTGATAACGCTCTCAACTCTTTAGTTGCAGGCTTCCTTTTGCTTCACCTCCACTGGCTGTGCTGCCATTTCCTCTCACCCCCAGAAGGTATACTTTATTACACTATTTTCCTCTTTCCCTGTTCCCCCTTTTCCCATAACCTACCTTTATTTACAATTGTGGGGTATCTATATGATATTTACATCATAGTTTTATTCATTAGTGCGGAAGGGAAGAGTGCCCGTGAGAGTGTTAAACTGCGGAGAGCAGGAGGTTAAGCTGCCCCGACTTGCCACCATTGATAAGCTGTTCACAGTAGATACACATGCTATCCAAGTAGCAGCATCCACTATTACTGCACCCAACCCACTCAGTGACTGCTCACCAAGTCAGCCAGAGGAGTGGTGTAAGGAATTACACGTAGGCACTGACTCCACACCTTCACATCACAAGAAGCGGGTCCACAGGGTAGTGCAAGAATACGAGCGAGCAAGTCTTCAGCAAACATCCGCTAGATTTTGGGGGAATAAAAGGGGTCCAACACTACATCCCCACAGGTGCACACCCACCCATCAAAGAGAGCTATAAGCCAATACCACCTTCACATTACCAGTGTACCAAGGACATGTTGAGCAACATGAAGGCGGCTGGGGTTATCCGTGACAGTTGTAGCCTTTGGGCAGCTCCGTTGGTCCTGTTAAAGAAGAAGGACGGCACCACTCCCCCGTATTGAGGAATCGCTAGCTGCATTGAGAACTGCAAATTATTTTTCTACCCTTGATCTCACTAGTCACTATTGGCTAGTGTCCGTTGCTGAGGCAGACTGGGGGAAGACCGCCTTTGCCACCCCTATGGCGCTGGAGGTCGGCAGACTGTTGTTCAAAAGCAGTGTCTGACGAACAAATTTGCTTCATCCTGAGGAACTGGCCAGCCGGTACGGCCCGGATGGTGGAGGGGGTATGAGCAGAAGAAGCATGCAGCAGTGCGTTGACTGATGTTTCCTTCCTATGGACGTCGGTCTGAACAATTCGCTCAGAACCGAATGAAATTTTAATATCCAGGAAGTCAACGCAACTGCTGCTATGCTTATGCGTCAATCTGATGTTAAAGGTGTTGTTATTAAGTTCCTCCATAAATGTCTCGAGCTGCTCCATAGTGCCCTGCCAAAAAATCAAAATATCATCAATATACCTTAGCCAGCACTGCACATGGGCGCCAGCCCCTGCACCTCCGTCACCAAAAACCAACCAATCCCAGTACCTCTGCCTTCTATCTAGGTGCCTTGAGTTATGTCCTGTAAACTGTCACAGCGACCCAGACACACATGTGTAGTAGGGGAATATCCCTGCTGAGATGCCAGTGCTAGGGCACTCGTTTGCTGTGGAGTTGAACGCTATGTGAGCAGTTCTTACCTTCAATGAGCAGAAGTCTCTTTTTTCAGATTTCAATATCTCTGTGGGTATCTGGCAGAAATATGGAATACTCTTTACTGCTAAGACCCTGTACACCACTCCCACTAAAGGGGGCTTTACACGCTGCGACATCGCTATTGCGGAGTCGTTGGGGTCACGGAATTTGTGACGCACATCCGGCCGCATTAGCGATGTTGCTGCGTGTGACACCGATGAGCGATTTTGCATCGTTGCAAAAACGTGCAAAATCGCTCATCGGTGACATGGGTCTCCATTCTCGATTATCGTTACTGCAGCAGTAACGATGTAGTTCGTCGCTCCTGCGGCAGCACACATCACTCCGTGTGACACCGCAGAAACGAGGAATCTCTCCTTACCTGCCTCCCAGCCGCTATGAGGAAGGAAGGAGGTGGGCGGGATGTTCCGGCCACTCATCTCCGCCCCTCCGCTGCTATTGGGCGGTCGCTCAGTGACGTCGCTGTGACGCCGCACGGACCGCCCCCTTAGAAAGGAGGCGGTTCGCCGGTCACAGCGACGTCGCCGGTCAGGTAAGTATGTGTGACGGGTCTGGTCGGTGTTGTGCGGCATGGGCAGCGATTTGCCCGTGTCGCGCAACAGATGGGGCGGGTACCCACACTAGCGATATCGGGACCGATATCGCAGTGTGTAAAGTAGCCTTTAGTCACATGACCAAGACTGTATCTGTGTCCCTACAACACACTTGAGACAAATGTGTGTGTGAGCCTGCATTGTGGGGTATATATAATATATTATAGAGCTGGGAAGGATCATTCTAAGCAGTGAGCTGTTCCAGTATTTGTAGGAAAATACCCAGTAGAAGCATCAAACACAGCACCAATACCTCCCATCAGTATCCCACCACAGTGCCATGTAACCCATGCCCTACACTCCCATCTACACCAATACTATACAGGCACAAACTAGTATATCTGACTAAAAGCCCCCAAAATATGAAGAACGGCCTATAGTTGAGTGTGGATATAAAATCTATGTGAGCAGAGCTAGAATAGAAATCACTGATCGCATTGAAGTCATTCTGACCATAAATCACCATGATATCAAGGTGAGGAGTTGTGTGTTACTGCTGGGAGGAAAGGGTTAACAGTGGAATATTAAGGTGCATTTCTGTGTGCAGTGTTACTAGTCAATGTAACAATTCAATATGAGCTGCTCTTGGTGCCGGGGGAGGGAGATGCTCTCCTGAGCAAGATAGATGGGGAATGAACATGATATCTATATAGTGTAAGGCAGGGGGTCTCAAACTCGGCTGGGTGTATGGGCCGCACAGAGGAAAAAAATAATTTGGGGGGCTGCATTCTTTGCAGGACAAAGTGACATTTTTATTGGTACCATATATATATATTTTTTTCACACACCTTTGGATGACTGATTTTCAACATTTTTCACTTGTTTATTATAACAAATGTGCACATTCTTTGGTTAAATCTAAAAAAAAAAAATTTGATGTTAAAAAAAAGTCATGCCTTATTTTGTTTTTTTTTACATTTTATCCCTTTCTTTTAACTAATAGTGTTACAATTATGACGCTAGCGTTTTGTGAAGGGAATGCTTTGCCTACTTCCGTGACTATGGCCTTCCGGAACTGCTGCATTTTGGCTGACCTCTCCGCCTCGGGAATAAGAGACATAAAGTTCTCCTTGTAGCGTGGGTCTAACAGTGTTACCAACCAGTAATGATTGTCGGCCAAGATGTTCTTAACGCGAGGGTCACGAGACAGGCAGCTTACCACAAAGTCATCCATGTGCGCCAGACTCTTAACAGCCATCACTTCAGTATCCAGACAAACACGATGACTGAACATGCTGTCCTCCTCCTTCTCCTCCTCCTCCTCCTCCTCATCATCTACCCTGTCCTCTGGCCAGCCACTCTGAACTGAGCATATGACTGGTATGCATGTCATATCCTCAATTTGGCCGGAGAGTTGCTCCATGTCTTCATCCTCCTCCTCGTCATAGTCCTCCACTGCACGTTGTGATGAGACGAGGCTGGGCTATGTGTTATCACCCACACCCACTACTGTTTCTTGCTCCAACTCATCGTGTTCCGCCTGCAATGCATCATGTTTGGTTTTGAGCAGAGACCGTTTTAGAAGGCAGAGAAGCGGTATGGTGACGCTAATAATGGCGTCATCGCCGCTCACCATCTTGGTGGAGTCCTCAAAGTTTTGGAGGATGGTACATAGGTCGGACATCCATCTCCACTCCTCAGGTGTTATGTGTGGAGTTTGACCCATTTCCCGACGGCTTAGGTGATGCAGGTACTCAACAACTGCCCTCTTCTGCTCACATATCCTGATCAACATGTGCAGAGTTGAATTCCAACGCGTGGGGACATCACACACCAGTCTGTGAGCCGGAAGATGCAAACGACGCTGAAAGCCGGCAAGGCCGGCTGAAGCAGTAGGTGACTTTCGAAAATGTGCAGACAGGCAGCGAACTTTTACCAGCAGATCAGACAGCTCTGGGTATGACTTTAGAAACCGCTGAACCACGAGGTTGAGCACATGGGCCATGCATGGAACATGTGTCAGCTGGCCTCGCCTCAAAGCCGCCACCAGGTTCCGGCCATTGTCACACACAACCTTTCCTGGCTTTAGGTTCAGAGGTGTGAGCCAGTGATCTGCATGCTGTTTTAGAGCTGTCCACACCTCTTCTGCATTGTGGGGTTTGTCACCTATGCAGATTAGCTGCAGCACAGTCTGTTGCCGCTTCGCCGAGGCAGTGCTGCAGTGCTTCCAGCTTGGGACTGGTGTGGAGGGTAAAGTGGATGAGGATGCGCAGGAGGAGGAGGAGGCTGAAGAGCATGACATTCCGGAGCTGTAGAGTGTGGGTGAAACCCTGACTGAGGTAGGGCCTGCAAACCTTGGTGTGGGAAGGACTTGTTCCGTTCCTCGCTCAAACTGGGTCCCAGCTGGGCTGGGCTGGGTAGGGCGTTGTGGGGGGTTTGTCTATCTCCGTTTGAGGTGAGTTTGTTTAAGTTAGCCTTTTCTTTGGCGTTTTTTGGAGCCCTGCGGGTTGGGGAGTTGGTATCGCCCAGTAAGGCGTTCCCCGGGGGCTTGGATTGGGGTGACATTGTCAGTGGAAAACGGAGTTGAATTTTGGATTAGGAAATCGAAAACTGATCAGAGAGGTGTGGGTAGACTAGTCCGTTTGGGGATGGTTGTGGCATCTGATATGTGCCCGTTCAAGTGTCTCGGGAATTTTCAACAGATCCGTCCGAAGGTGGATGGCCCCTTATTATGTCACGAGGATGGGTCCTTTTTATCGAGATACCAATTTGTGAGTGTTTTTAGGGCATGTTTGAAGTCGTTGGGGTTAGATCCGAAGTCTTTCGGATTGGGGCAGCGACGGAGGCCTCTATATGCGGCCTACCGGAGGAGACAGTTAAGCAGATTGGTAGGTGGAAGTCGCAGCGCTTTAAGTCGTATGTACGTCCCCAGGTGGTTGTTGGCAATTGAGGGGAAAAGGGGGGGGTATTAGGGTAGCAATGGGGGGGGGAGAGTGTGTGTTTTTTGTCAATTTGGTTTGGTGAGGCAATAAAATGGTGTCGTCTGTACATTTTGTATTGCAGAAGCACCCCCCCTTCCTTCCCTGGTCTGGATCCTTGGCCACTCTTATGTGTATTGGGGAGCCCGACGAGCGGACGCGAGATGGAACGGGAGACAGCTAGGTTTTGAGAAGGACCTGGCTCTCGTGCGATGGCTCGGTGTTCGGGGGTTAGGGTGGAACAGGGTGTTTCAGGAGGTGCATAGATACGCCCGGTTGGACAGACCTCCTGACATCTTAGTGTTGCATGCCGGGGGGAATGATTTGGGTGGGCGTCCTTTTCGAATCTTGATAAAGGACATCAAACATGATTTGTTACGGTTATGGGTGTCGTTTCCAGGTCTAACGATAGTCTGGTCGGAGATAGTAGCGAGAAAGAGTTGGCAGAAAGCGCGGTCAGTTGACAGGTTGAACAAGGCGCGGGCGAAGGTTAATAGGGCGATCTCGAAGTTTGTTAGTCGGAACGGGGGTATAGCAATACGGCATGTTGAGTTGGAAAGGACGGAAGAGGAATTTTGGTTGGCTGACGGGGTACACCTTAATGCGGTGGGAACTGACTTATGGGCTCTTGGCTTGCAGGGAGGTATTGAGAGGGCCCTTTGGTTGCGGGGGGTCTCAGGCACTTGAAGGGTTTCAAGGTGCCTTCGTTGTGGTGTTGTTTATTGGTGGGTCCTTGAAGTTGGTTTAAAATTGGTTCGGGGATTCATCCGGGTATGGATCCCCTCATTGGCAGAATTGATGGTCCCCTGGTGATTTTGGGGGGGAACCCCGACGGGGTATGTCGGGGCCCCTGGGGGTGTGGTTGGGGTTGATGGAGGATTAACCTTTACCATTTGGTGCTCCTGAGCCAGTGTGGGTAACGGCTGGGAGCAAGTTGAGGTTTTTTATTGCTCGGTTATGGGAATCACCAGGGTTTTGGTAGCTTCAAGGACCTTACCACATTGCAAATTTTATTGGTTATGTATTCTTGTTAATAAAATGGCTGCTATGGCCAAAATTATCCAAAGATAAATTTGTGTCTGTGTAATTACTTTTAAATAAGAAATGGGAATGGAGGTGTGGGGTATGAAAGGAAGACCGGAGTCAACAATTCCAGGGTCAAGCATGTTTATTTGCGTAAGCTTCGTTCCAGGGTAGAAAGGGTAAGAGTGCCTTTCAGAATTCGAAGTGGTCGGACTGTACGGACCACCAAGAACTGCAGGAGAGCTTGAACATCTTCCCATGGATTTGCGACATCCTCCCTCATCAGTTACGTAGGTAAGCAGGTTCTCAGCATTGCAGCCCATTTGTTGTCTTAAGTTAGTTAAGCGGGGTTAACTAACCTGTCAGTTCAGCCTCAGGTCTAAAGCAGAGGCCTGGACTCCACTCCTTACTCCTCACTCCACAACTCTCCTTAAAAACAACTGACTCCTTTTTCCTGCCCCGGGGTCTCCAGACCCCTAGGTGGGCGTTTCCTTCCGTCTGGTCCTGCCCACTGGTGTCCGTATTTATAAGCGAAATTGGCCTATAGTTCGAAACGTCCATAGGATCTTTCTTTGATTTCAACAGCATAATTATATTTGCCCCTAACATTTCCCCGGGAATATCATTTGATGATAATATATAATTATTAAGATTGGTTAGGTGGGGTATTAAAATGTTTTGAAATGTTGTGTAATATTCATTATTTAGGCCATCGGGGCCAGGAGATTTTTCATTTTTTAAATTTTTAATAATGGTCTCTATTTCTTTATTTGTGATGGGCCTGTTCAGAACCTCTAAATCATTTTCTTCAATTTTAGGTAAATTAACTTTATCTAGAAAAGAATTAATTAACGATTGCGAAGGTTGCGTTTGTAAAGTACAGTCTTTTAGATTATATAAGTCATGGTAGTAGTCAGCGAATGCCTCTGCAATATCTTTTGGATGTTTGCATAGCTGACCATATTTATTGTTTACAGCTATAATTCTGTTTCTAACTCTTTGCTGTTTTATCCTTGACATCATAAATTTAGTTGGCTTATTGTTTGAATGATACATATTAGTTTTACTGAAGTTTATAACTCTGTTATAATCCTCAATTAAACAGGATTTAAGCTTAATCCTCAATTCTAAGAGTTTAGATTCCAAGATGGTGTTAGGTTTTCTTATTTGTCTTTGCTCAAGATGTTTTATTTCTTCAGTTAGATTTTTTAACTTTTCTAAATTTTTCTTTCGTTCTCTTTTGCTTATTTGTATTAGAATACCTCTAATAAATGCTTTGTGAGCAGTCCACAAGGTATTTGTGGAAATATCATTGGTATTGTTATCTATGAAAAAATGCTTTAAGGATGATTCTATCTCTTTCTTATACTCAAGATTTCTAAATATGTGAGAATTACATCTCCAAATTCTGTTGTTGTTAAAAGGGAATTTTTCAGTAATCTCAAAGAAAACTGGTGCGTGATCTGACCAAGATCTAACGCCAATTTCTATCGATGTAAATTTTTTAAGAGTATGTAGAGTGGATAAAATCAAGTCTATTCTAGAGTATGTTTTATGTGAATGTGAGTAGAAAGTGAATTCCTTGGAAGAAGTGTTGATACACCTGAAGATGTCCATTAGTTCTTCTTTATCTAACCATTTATCTAATGTTGGCTGGAGTATTCTAGTCTTAGATGTTGTATCTAATACACCATTAGGAATCATATTAAAGTCTCCAAACACCAATAGTTCTCCTTGTTGCTTTTCTCTTATCACAACAGACAATTTGTCTAAAAAAGGAAACTGATTTTTGTTTGGAGCGTACAAATTTACAAGAGTGTAGGTCACATCATTAATCTTGCAAATTAAAATAATGTATCTCCCATCCTTCCCTGTAATTTGTTCTATTAGTTCAAAAGAGACACTGTTTCTAATAAGAATTAACACGCCAGCTTTTTTCCTATCATTGCTAGACAAAAATAAATGCGGATAGTTTTTAAAATTAAGTTTGGGAATATTCTCTTTGGCAAATTTTGTTTCTTGTACGCCTACTACGTCCACATTGTTTTCCTGAATGAATTTCCATAGCCAGAATCTCCTTTGGGGTGAGTTCAATCCTTTAACATTGTAAGTAACAAATTTAAGTGTCATTAATAAGATGAAAAGCTGGGGTATAAACTCCGTACATGCATTTAGACACGGCTTGCAATCTGATTATTTTACAGCCAACTTTTTTGTAATCATATGTTCCTGTAGGGAGAAAAAAGGAGTTAAAAATAAAAATGTCATGGGTATCGTTGTACATAACCAATAACTTAAACGCTAAAAAATAACAGTAGGATTCAAAGTATTCTTGAACAGTAAATTACTAAAGGAGTGTATTGCTTCTTGGCTTGCAAGAGGCTACTCCTATGGGGGAAAGTCAACTGCAACTTCCTGACTATTAAGATCCTCTTTGTTGAACATCGAGTCGTAAAGTAGTCTATCACTAAGTCGGGTTTTTCTTCAATTCCTTTATGAAATTTAATCCATCTTCTACTGAACTGATGGGGATATTCTTGTTTTGATGAAAAATTAGCACTTTTGTTGGAAATCCCCATCTGTATTGGACTTTAAGTTCTCTCAGTGCCTGGGTAACTGCTGAAAATTTTTTCCTCTGAATTAAAGTCTCCTTTGAAAGGTCAGCAAATAACCTCAGTCTTTCGTAGGGAGAAGGTAAGGTTTTATTGACTTTTAAATAGTTGAATAGACCTTCTTTCACATGGAAGAAGTGGACTCTTAAGATTGTGTCTCTTGGTACCTCTGTTGATAAGAATTTCGGTTTTGGTAGTCTGTGTGCCCTGTCAATTGTTAACTCTGCATCTGTAATTGTGGGTAAGGTAGCCTGAAGGATTTTTTTAATATAGGTCATCAGATCCTCTTGATTAACACTCTCTGGAATCCCTCTGATCTTAAAATTATTCCTTCTATTCTGGTCCTCCAAATCCGCCAATTTTATTTTGAGATATTTGATCTGATTTTTCATGTCCAGTTGTTCTTTGGAAATTGCTTTGTTTTCTTTTGTTAACTCAGCTATGTCTGATTCGTTTTTTTCAACCCTTGCATTGAAATGTTCCATTGTCTGTTTTATTTCTGTAAACTCTTTATGCATATCCTTGTTAAGTTGAATTCTAAAACTTGCAAATGATTTCTCAAAAAAACTCTGAAGTGTGTTTATATCCATGTTATTTGGGTTATCTCTATTGATGAATCCAGTATCTAAAATTGAAGGTTCGGGAGAAGCACTGTTGTCCCATTTCGTTCTTTGTTTGTCTGGGCTGTCGTTAGAGCAGGAAGAGTCTGTCTCGTAGTTCTGACCCTGTTGCAATATTGGGTTATCCCATTCAGAGTTTTTCATTTGCCTTTCACCTTTTCTTTTCTGTTTAGCTGGAAGATTGATTTCCATTTATATACGTCTCTTTCAAGGGTAGACTATTCTTTCTTGCTTGTTTGTTGAGACAATATAAGATTTTATAATCTGCGAGTCTTATTGGTCAGTAATTGAATCTCCAGAGCATAGCATATATAGTATAGTATAGCAATGCTTCAGCTAGTTATAACAGGTAGAAGATTGGTATAAATGATATGTATTTAAAAAAAAAAACAAAAAAAAACTGGTTTTCCTTTAAATAGGCATTAATGTAATTGTAATTCTCGTCCTCTGCAGATTATAAGAATAAAGACTCAGACATATGTGTCCTTTTAAATTTAATAGTATACACAGTCCGCTGTATTGAAAGCAATGTGATTTCTGAATTGAGAGAAAACAGCTTTGTTAGAAATCCTGTATGAAGGCTCTGATTAGATGGTTACACTTCACCTCTCTCTGTAGTGTAGTCGTGGTTACGCTATTTGGGTAATGACTAGTAATGTAAAGATCACTAATAAAGTATTTTATAAGTTGTAGACTTCTTCAGAAACAGGAGCAGTGTGTACAGGGCAGATCCGCAAGGTAGAACAAAGGCTGAATGCTTTCATTAGCCAGGTGAATTGCTTAGTAAGAGTATTTACTATTTATTTCATAGATATTAGGCGCTTTATAATTTTATTTATTTTACTGACAGGAATGAATCCAAAATGGCCGCCAACCTCTCACACAGCTTCGGTTGCCATATCAACTAAACGATTACTCATGGTATCTGTGCCATTGTATGCTGTAAAATTTAGTTTTATTTAATAAACTGTGTGAGATTAACAGAACTTCTGAAGTGCTTGGTTTACAGATGATTTATATATAGTGTTGATATTAATAAAGAAGATGCCTTCTCCACATATTTGTTTGTACAATAAATCCTGTCAATAGAGCAATTGCTGATCTGTAGTGAAAATGGCGGATTTGTTATCAGATTTTCAAGCTTAGTAATAAAATATGGCAGGGAAGAGTTTATTCAGAGAAGGCATAGGAATATTTGTAATTAAAACTCACAAACTCAGCACCACAGATTGCAGTACAGTCCCAATATGGCCGCCGCTAAATTATATGAAAACTTCTCCACTTCAAAATAGGTTAGCTCAGGAGATTAATTATGTTCAAAGTGAAAATTTGATTGTCCAGATGTTTTCTTTTTGTAGTTTAACAAGTTTTACTTATCTTTTGGCCCAGAGTTTCACTGCTGAGGAGATGGCAGAGATGACAGTTCTCTTTAGAAGCTGAAGTTGAAGATGGGTAAAAAAAAAAATCTAAAATTCACAAAAAGACTATATAAATTGTTTCTATTGTACACATTTCTTCTTTTTTGAAGAAAAGTTTTGTAGAATTCATCTAATATCGTCGCTTTTGGGGATCTTAAAGCAGGAGCTGATGCACCGTATGTCTTACATTGTCGGCAGTTAGGCCACGCCCAATAGCAGCGGAGGGGCGGAGATGAGTGGCCGGAACATCCCGCCCACCTCCTTCCTTCCTCATAGCGGCTGGGAGGCAGGTAAGGAGAGGTTCCTCGTTTCTGCGGTGTCACACGGAGTGATGTGTGCTGCCGCAGGAGCGACGAACTACATCGTTACTGCTGCAGTAACGATAATCGAGAATGGAGACCCATGTCACCGATGAGCGATTTTGCACGTTTTTGCAACGATGCAAAATCGCTCATCGGTGTCACACGCAGCAACATCGCTAATGCGGCCGGATGTGCGTCACAAATTCCGTGACCCCAACGACTCCGCATTAGCGATGTCGCAGCGTGTAAAGCCCCCTTTAGTGGGAGTGGTGTACAGGGTCTTAGCAGTAAAGAGTATTCCATATTTCTGAATTCATACTAAGCACTTCAAGAGACCATATTTAAATCAATATAACAATCTTTATTCACATGATTTAAAAACACAAACACTAGACAATTATGACAATTTAAAAGAATCAACAAAACAGGGTGTAAGGTAGAGGGTCCACCATAATTCATAAGATTATAGTATCACAGAATATTTAGTGAAATTCTCATGTATATTTCTAAATGTCACAAAGCACTTAAATTCATAATAGAGCTTTGTATAATCTATTCATGTAAAAATATGATCTAAATGACCTCTTATTCCTTGATATTCCGGATGTTTATTTCATCATTGCAATAGACATAACCAACAAGAAGATACATTATATATTTCTACTTTAGTGCCACAGAATATTAAATTCATATCAGAAATTCTGACAATCTTAAGCACTTATATTCCTATGTGCCATGTAATAACCTGTATACTCCTTAATTTTGGACATTTGAAAGTTAGAATCTATACTGCATTAGTATCGCAGTATATTATAGCAAGAGATGACATTTGCTGAAATCTATTGGATAACGATAAAGAATAGAAATCCTACCCATTCCCATGAAAGGAATTAGGAGCAACCTCTCAAGCAGGGAATAAACCAGACAGTCATTTCGATCAATATTAAAGATACTTTACCTGGGCGGACCCTCCCCACACCACTCCAACGATCGTTTCAACGTATCTTCGTCAGGGAGTGATGTGAAGAGGTAATGGGCAGCCCTATATACTTCCCTCACAGCTGCTGTAAATCTATGTAACGAGCGCTCCACTTACCGGGCGCTGCCAGCGTTAGTGCGGAGGCCCCCTCCCCCAACCACGAGGTACAGGCACGTCAGAACAGGCGACAACGTCGCCCGCGATGACGCGACCACACCACGAGGCGGGGGGAATGGGAGCACGCATGCGCGCCGCAGCGTCAGCGCTCGTGATGCTGTGTCTAGAGGGAAAGTCGCCATCTTAGTGTATATCAGGGCTTCAACATGGCTATCGCCTATGACATAATTCATTAATCTGTACACCCATACATTTATGGTCGCAAAACCTCGTATAATTACAGATTTATCATCCGATTCATAGAATGGCATGTATACGCCTATATAAAGAAATGCCATGTATATACATAATCAGTCTATTACGGTGAAATTATATTTCTCACCATTCATCTGTCATTATACATTATGGGCGCACCAAATACCCAAAAAAACCCCTTTACATTAAAAATCAAGTAGGTGGTGTAATATAATTGCAATTATGAGGGAGAATCTTCTTCAAATAGCAAATCTTTATTAATCACAAAAGTGAGAAAAACTCTTATAATATGGAGTTGCTACGAAACTCCACAACCGGCTCACAAGTGACATAACAGTTTCTCATAGGATCCAAAATTGTTACTTATCAGCTCTACCTCCACCCTGGTCATAACAGACCCTACTATAGCAAATGATATGGAGATGGGAGGCACAAGGGTGTCTTTCACCCCCATCCATGGCATAGTAATTAAAAATAGGGTAATCAGTGATATAATAAATAAGGGAATAATCAAATGGAATAAATCACTATCAAGAACATAAGGGATGCTAGAGCTGATACACATCATAAAATGGCCAATTCGAATCCTGCATAGTCACAATTTACAAGAAGCCGTTATTTGCTGAAAATGGTACATATAACCGGTGTTCGGCTATTCATTCAAACAAGGAGTTCCACAGAAGCCCAAGCGAGGGGCTCATCTAAACACAAACGTTGTAAGGGGGGGTGATATGAAATCATATCACCGCCCATTACCCATGGTGTAGATATTGAAAAGGGTGATCACATCAAGTTGCAGCAAAGGTATAAGAATATTTCATATATGGACTCAAGCCAGAGAGGAGCAATAATTAGATGTCATTAGTCACTAAACATGACTCACAGCGTAATATAGCTATTAGTCTAGTCATACCCAGGAAATTCCAACAATAGCCCCAGGGGGGCTCATCTAAACACAGACGTTGCAAGGGGAGGTGACATATAAGTATCACCCCCCACTGCACATGGTGTAGATAATAGAAAAAGGATGATCACATAAGAGTGACCTTAACATTCATAGTGCCAATCTCCAGTCAGTATCACGAGCAGGGAGAAGAACAAAGAGGGACTGACGATAATCATAATCCTATCAGATCCATAGGCATTTCAAAACACCATGTGGTTTAATGAAGAGATGGAATCACTATCGCTTATTCATATACTATAGGAAGTTAGAAAATCCCCATTGATCATTCAAACCTACGGGTTTCATGCTCCTCAACAGGGTGATCCATTTACATTCCATTTGTCCCAATCTCTTAGTTATATCACCTCTTCTATTGCCCACATGAAGTTTGTCAATGCCCCGGAACTGAAGGCGATGTCCTTGGCCTGGATGGAACTCTCGAAAATGTTTGGCAATAGGTTTTAATTTGAAAATTTTCTCGGTCTGGTCAGCGGTGACTGTCTCAGCATTTTTTATATCTCTAATATGCTCCAAAATACGAACACGAAATTCTCGTGTAGTCATTCCGACATACAGCTTCCCACATGGACAACATGCCAAATAAATAACATGTGTTGTTCTACAATTAATATGCTGTAGGATTTTATACCTTTTAGTATTGGAAGCATCAGAAAATTCATGGGTTTTCACCACATACTTACAGGCTGAGCAGTCACCGCATCTCCAAGACCCCCACTTTGGCCCACTTGAACCAAAGATGAAATGGGACGATTTTACAACATGATGACTATGTACCAAACATTCTCGGATAGTCTTACTTCTTCTGGCTACAAAACAAGGTTGGTTAGTTACAATTTTACATAAGTTTGGATCTTGTTTCAAGATGGACCAACAACTGGAGACAGCATCCGTCAATTCACCCCATCTAGAGTGGTAGGTGGTGATGAAGCGTAAAGCATTATCAGATGTTTTCTTGCGACGAGGCGTGAGGAGTACTGATCTTTCTGTATTTTTTGATCGTTCATAAGCTCTATTGATGTTTTCTTTCTTGTACCCCCGTTGAAGGAATCTTAAACGGAGATCTCCTGCTTGTCTCTCAAAATCCTCCTCCCTGTCGCAAATGCGTCTGGTTCTAATAAATTGGCCAGTCGGTATTGCTCGTATCACATGCGACGGATGAGCTGATTTTGAATGTAAAAGGGAGTTGACACTTGTCTCCTTTCGATGTATCCTAGTGTGTAAATCTCCTTGATCATCCACCAAGATATCCAGATCCAAAAAAGTAATTCTTGTCTTGCTGACTGAGTATGTTAATTTCACGTTCCACAGGTTGTCATTCAAATATGCCAGGAACTCTTCCAATATGGTTTTAGAGCCCTGCCAAATAAACAGAACGTCATCGATAAATCTCAGCCAGAGCACCACTGAGCCCAAGAACATTGCTTCACTTTTCTGCACAAATTCCCTCTCCCACATTCCCATGAAGAGATTGGCGTAGGATGGGGCACATGCCACCCCCATCGCCACGCCCCTCTTCTGTAGGAAAAACCGATCTTTGAAAATAAAATA
This sequence comes from Anomaloglossus baeobatrachus, assembly GCF_048569485.1. Lineage (NCBI taxonomy): Eukaryota > Metazoa > Chordata > Amphibia > Anura > Aromobatidae > Anomaloglossus > Anomaloglossus baeobatrachus. Next base: position 87,671 of record NW_027444882.1, read on the forward strand.
ATTATGGGAGAGGACATATTTCATTGCAGTCAAAATAAAGTCAGTCAAATCATTTCCCATATCTCGATTGGTTAGAAAAAACCTCAGAGCTGACAGTCCCAGGGAGTGTGAAATATTAGTGTAAAGGGATTCCACATCACATGTGATGAGGAACATGTCCTCATCCATGTGTATCCCATCCAATCTACGTAGCACTTCTGTGGAATCCTTTACAAATGATGGCAATTCCATCACTATTGGTTTCAAAAAATGATCTAACAATTTCGATATTGGTTCAACCAAACTACCATTCCCTGAAACGATCGGTCTACCAGGTGGGTTTTTTGTATCCTTGTGTATCTTTGGCAGTAGATACAGCGTAGGCACACAAGGAAATTTGACTTTAAGGCCTTCCCAGACCTTCTTAGGAATAACGCCATTTTCAAGGGCCTCATCCAGGATGTCATTCAATTCCACCTGAAAGGAGTCCGTAGGGTCTCCAGTAAGTTGTTGGTAACACAGGGGGTCGTGGAGCTGCCTGAAGACCACATTAGTAGTTTTTGGATAGATGATAACTTCCTTGTGAGTAAATACTGGTTGTTGTTGTAGGAAGGATCACCAACATGGATTTCAGGATTCGTGATTCAGCATGGTTGAACAAATTACCAACTGTATTTGGAGAAGTAGGTGGTGATGTGATTGATAGCACCTCGGAGGACATCACAAATGAAAAAGATGTACTAAAGGAATTGCTATACAGAAGGACCAAGACGTGGTGGAACAAGGCGTCTTTGGAACATTATGATCAACGTAAATTTATACCACGTGGACTGCGGGTACAGGTAATGCCCTCCTTCTCCTTGGAGGAGGAATCATTGGCAAAGAAGTGGGAAGATGCATGTAACGCATGCTCCTCATCTTTTTTGACAATTTTGATTGAGGCCGACAAGAAACATCTGGATAAATTAGAGGAGCAAATTAAATTGTCACAGGATAAGGTACGACAAGCACTATCTCCTGAGCAAATGCAGAAATTTGATTTGGAACTTAATAATTCTTTCCAAAAATGGGAAAAGGAGATACAAAGTCTGAAAACGAGCAAATTCCAACGGGACACTCGGGATTACCAGACTAATAAAGTATATAAGTGGAAAGCGAAACAGAATCCCATAAGAACGACATCCTTTTCATCATCAATAAGTGACATTTCTAGTGTCTCTGTTGATAATGTACGAGGTGAAACATCTGGATCTGTGAGTGGCTATTATACACGGAACAAAGCAAAGAAATATAAACCTGCCGTTTTTGAATCGGATTTCAAGACAACAAACACCTTAAAGGTAATTAATCTATCTAATATTACCTTAACAGCAGCACAGGAATCAGTTTTGACTTTGGGGTTGGGCTTTTGCCCAACAGCAAATTTTGATCACTTCACGGCAATTAAGGATACATTCCTGTTTGCCAGGAAGTTGTTATTAAAAAAGTACCACTCTAAATCTTCCTGTGATTCATTCTCTACAGAGGAAGAACTGGCGGCACTTCAAGCACTAGAGGATCTACTATTAGAACAAATGGAGACACAGCCTGGTAAGTTTCCAGAGATTTTTAGAAAAAAGAGTACATTCTTTCCATCATTGTCATCATGCTCTTCAGTTGAAGTTTTTGTTAGAATGGTGGTTGAAGCAATATTCAAGATCCCCCAACATAGACCGCATGACAATTTACGAAGAGAGGAACGGCAGGCTCTTGAGGAATTGAAACGTATGAAGGATGTCATATTCAAACCAGCTGACAAGGGGGGCAACGTGGTAGTTTGGCCTGTGGACCTCTATGAAAAAGAGGTCTTCAGGCAGCTCCACGACCCCCTGTGTTACCAACAACTTACTGGAGACCCTACGGACTCCTTTCAGGTGGAATTGAATGACATCCTGGATGAGGCCCTTGAAAATGGCGTTATTCCTAAGAAGGTCTGGGAAGGCCTTAAAGTCAAATTTCCTTGTGTGCCTACGCTGTATCTACTGCCAAAGATACACAAGGATACAAAAAACCCACCTGGTAGACCGATCGTTTCAGGGAATGGTAGTTTGGTTGAACCAATATCGAAATTGTTAGATCATTTTTTGAAACCAATAGTGATGGAATTGCCATCATTTGTAAAGGATTCCACAGAAGTGCTACGTAGATTGGATGGGATACACATGGATGAGGACATGTTCCTCATCACATGTGATGTGGAATCCCTTTACACTAATATTTCACACTCCCTGGGACTGTCAGCTCTGAGGTTTTTTCTAACCAATCGAGATATGGGAAATGATTTGACTGACTTTATTTTGACTGCAATGAAATATGTCCTCTCCCATAATTATTTTATTTTCAAAGATCGGTTTTTCCTACAGAAGAGGGGCGTGGCGATGGGGGTGGCATGTGCCCCATCCTACGCCAATCTCTTCATGGGAATGTGGGAGAGGGAATTTGTGCAGAAAAGTGAAGCAATGTTCTTGGGCTCAGTGGTGCTCTGGCTGAGATTTATCGATGACGTTCTGTTTATTTGGCAGGGCTCTAAAACCATATTGGAAGAGTTCCTGGCATATTTGAATGACAACCTGTGGAACGTGAAATTAACATACTCAGTCAGCAAGACAAGAATTACTTTTTTGGATCTGGATATCTTGGTGGATGATCAAGGAGATTTACACACTAGGATACATCGAAAGGAGACAAGTGTCAACTCCCTTTTACATTCAAAATCAGCTCATCCGTCGCATGTGATACGAGCAATACCGACTGGCCAATTTATTAGAACCAGACGCATTTGCGACAGGGAGGAGGATTTTGAGAGACAAGCAGGAGATCTCCGTTTAAGATTCCTTCAACGGGGGTACAAGAAAGAAAACATCAATAGAGCTTATGAACGATCAAAAAATACAGAAAGATCAGTACTCCTCACGCCTCGTCGCAAGAAAACATCTGATAATGCTTTACGCTTCATCACCACCTACCACTCTAGATGGGGTGAATTGACGGATGCTGTCTCCAGTTGTTGGTCCATCTTGAAACAAGATCCAAACTTATGTAAAATTGTAACTAACCAACCTTGTTTTGTAGCCAGAAGAAGTAAGACTATCCGAGAATGTTTGGTACATAGTCATCATGTTGTAAAATCGTCCCATTTCATCTTTGGTTCAAGTGGGCCAAAGTGGGGGTCTTGGAGATGCGGTGACTGCTCAGCCTGTAAGTATGTGGTGAAAACCCATGAATTTTCTGATGCTTCCAATACTAAAAGGTATAAAATCCTACAGCATATTAATTGTAGAACAACACATGTTATTTATTTGGCATGTTGTCCATGTGGGAAGCTGTATGTCGGAATGACTACACGAGAATTTCGTGTTCGTATTTTGGAGCATATTAGAGATATAAAAAATGCTGAGACAGTCACCGCTGACCAGACCGAGAAAATTTTCAAATTAAAACCTATTGCCAAACATTTTCGAGAGTTCCATCCAGGCCAAGGACATCGCCTTCAGTTCCGGGGCATTGACAAACTTCATGTGGGCAATAGAAGAGGTGATATAACTAAGAGATTGGGACAAATGGAATGTAAATGGATCACCCTGTTGAGGAGCATGAAACCCGTAGGTTTGAATGATCAATGGGGATTTTCTAACTTCCTATAGTATATGAATAAGCGATAGTGATTCCATCTCTTCATTAAACCACATGGTGTTTTGAAATGCCTATGGATCTGATAGGATTATGATTATCGTCAGTCCCTCTTTGTTCTTCTCCCTGCTCGTGATACTGACTGGAGATTGGCACTATGAATGTTAAGGTCACTCTTATGTGATCATCCTTTTTCTATTATCTACACCATGTGCAGTGGGGGGTGATACTTATATGTCACCTCCCCTTGCAACGTCTGTGTTTAGATGAGCCCCCCTGGGGCTATTGTTGGAATTTCCTGGGTATGACTAGACTAATAGCTATATTACGCTGTGAGTCATGTTTAGTGACTAATGACATCTAATTATTGCTCCTCTCTGGCTTGAGTCCATATATGAAATATTCTTATACCTTTGCTGCAACTTGATGTGATCACCCTTTTCAATATCTACACCATGGGTAATGGGCGGTGATATGATTTCATATCACCCCCCCTTACAACGTTTGTGTTTAGATGAGCCCCTCGCTTGGGCTTCTGTGGAACTCCTTGTTTGAATGAATAGCCGAACACCGGTTATATGTACCATTTTCAGCAAATAACGGCTTCTTGTAAATTGTGACTATGCAGGATTCGAATTGGCCATTTTATGATGTGTATCAGCTCTAGCATCCCTTATGTTCTTGATAGTGATTTATTCCATTTGATTATTCCCTTATTTATTATATCACTGATTACCCTATTTTTAATTACTATGCCATGGATGGGGGTGAAAGACACCCTTGTGCCTCCCATCTCCATATCATTTGCTATAGTAGGGTCTGTTATGACCAGGGTGGAGGTAGAGCTGATAAGTAACAATTTTGGATCCTATGAGAAACTGTTATGTCACTTGTGAGCCGGTTGTGGAGTTTCGTAGCAACTCCATATTATAAGAGTTTTTCTCACTTTTGTGATTAATAAAGATTTGCTATTTGAAGAAGATTCTCCCTCATAATTGCAATTATATTACACCACCTACTTGATTTTTAATGTAAAGGGGTTTTTTTGGGTATTTGGTGCGCCCATAATGTATAATGACAGATGAATGGTGAGAAATATAATTTCACCGTAATAGACTGATTATGTATATACATGGCATTTCTTTATATAGGCGTATACATGCCATTCTATGAATCGGATGATAAATCTGTAATTATACGAGGTTTTGCGACCATAAATGTATGGGTGTACAGATTAATGAATTATGTCATAGGCGATAGCCATGTTGAAGCCCTGATATACACTAAGATGGCGACTTTCCCTCTAGACACAGCATCACGAGCGCTGACGCTGCGGCGCGCATGCGTGCTCCCATTCCCCCCGCCTCGTGGTGTGGTCGCGTCATCGCGGGCGACGTTGTCGCCTGTTCTGACGTGCCTGTACCTCGTGGTTGGGGGAGGGGGCCTCCGCACTAACGCTGGCAGCGCCCGGTAAGTGGAGCGCTCGTTACATAGATTTACAGCAGCTGTGAGGGAAGTATATAGGGCTGCCCATTACCTCTTCACATCACTCCCTGACGAAGATACGTTGAAACGATCGTTGGAGTGGTGTGGGGAGGGTCCGCCCAGGTAAAGTATCTTTAATATTGATCGAAATGACTGTCTGGTTTATTCCCTGCTTGAGAGGTTGCTCCTAATTCCTTTCATGGGAATGGGTAGGATTTCTATTCTTTATCGTTATCCAATAGATTTCAGCAAATGTCATCTCTTGCTATAATATACTGCGATACTAATGCAGTATAGATTCTAACTTTCAAATGTCCAAAATTAAGGAGTATACAGGTTATTACATGGCACATAGGAATATAAGTGCTTAAGATTGTCAGAATTTCTGATATGAATTTAATATTCTGTGGCACTAAAGTAGAAATATATAATGTATCTTCTTGTTGGTTATGTCTATTGCAATGATGAAATAAACATCCGGAATATCAAGGAATAAGAGGTCATTTAGATCATATTTTTACATGAATAGATTATACAAAGCTCTATTATGAATTTAAGTGCTTTGTGACATTTAGAAATATACATGAGAATTTCACTAAATATTCTGTGATACTATAATCTTATGAATTATGGTGGACCCTCTACCTTACACCCTGTTTTGTTGATTCTTTTAAATTGTCATAATTGTCTAGTGTTTGTGTTTTTAAATCATGTGAATAAAGATTGTTATATTGATTTAAATATGGTCTCTTGAAGTGCTTAGTATGAATTCTGACTGGAAACACTCTGGGACCACATTAGTAGTTTTTGGATAGATGATAACTTCCTTGTGAGTAAATATTCCATATTTCTGCCAGATACCCACAGAGATATTGAAATCTGAAAAAAGAGACTTCTGCTCATTGAAGGTAAGAACTGCTCACATAGCGTTCAACTCCACAGCAAACGAGTGCTCTAGCACTGGCATCTCAGCAGGGATATTCCCCTACTACACATGTGTGTCTGGGTCGCTGTGACAGTTTACAGGACATAACTCAGGGCACCTAGACAGAAGGCAGAGGGACTACTTTCTATTTCTGGTGTAGAGCTTAGTACAATATATATATATATATATACTATTACATGTGACACATGTACCTTGTATTACCATTATTCGCTGTATATGAACCCCTTTTCTCCGGGCATTATTTGTCTATAGCATTTTTCACGAACCTGAGGCAATTGAGAACCCTTCAGTGAAGGAATTCCACTAACCCTCACAATACCAACCAGGGGCCTCCCTGCAGTAACTCAGGTAGTTGTACCCATTCTCTTTCCGCATTCTATGTGTTCTTTCTTCTTTTTTTTCTTTTTTCTTCTTTTTATTTCTATCATGTAGTTCAGGGGTTTATAGATATATGTCCTGCATTTCATATTTCCTTTAGTGGTGCTTCTTACCCATTCTCATATCATTTACCCTAGTATTTCATGATCCTGAGGCGACTGAGAACCCTTTAATAAAGGAATCCTTTTTCACCTAAATTGTCAAGTGATACTTACCAGTGACTATCACGTAATGTTACAGGTAGTTCCATTTTCTTCCTCTTCTTTCTCTCCTTTCTTCTTTGTCACACGGTCCATTGTGTTATAGCCCACGTGTCATGATAACACTTGTACCATCTTTTCATTTAGATTCCACCTACAATTATTTACCGATTCCAGTTCTGGAATAGGCTTTCATCATCTACTCACTAGAATTCTCAAGTGCATAAGGTACTGAGACATATACATGTTCACACCATTATAAAGAACAAAGTATAAACATTGAGGTTTTTCTCACACCCATGTTCCTGTGTTCTTTGATATGATATGTGTTCATTTCCTTCACTATATAGGATTGCAAGTTTTCCATTTGTACCTTAATGGCAATGACGCTATACAATTGAACACATATCATCCTGTTATCCATATAGGTGTGTATTTACCTGCTTGACTATTTTTGGTTGTTTGATCCAGAATGTTTCTCCAGATAGGTCATGTGGAAATTTTCTTTCCTCAGTACAAATGTTTTCACTATGGCTTTGGAAAAATTTTTTGTATGTGCCTCATGGTCATTTGACCCATTGTACTCTCAAGTAGCAATATATTGTACTGTTATGTTGTACTATGTACTAATTACGTGTTTATATGGTTTTGTAACCCTTTATGATCTTAGATAACTTTATCCTTGATAAAGACCTAAAAACAAGGTCGAAACGTTGGATGAATTATCCTTTTGCACAAATAAAGAATTTTCAGCATTCCAAGAGTTCTTTTCTTACGTTATTAATCACTATAGTGTACCAGAGCTATTTCTTTTGAATTGACTCTTATTTTTTCTGAGCACCTGCTATATACACAGTGAGCCAGACATATTCAATTTTCATTCAGAAGGCAGAGGGAAGCCTTAGCAGCTGAGCATATATCTTTGCTTGTGAGCATTAGAACAGGCCGGCGATTACAGGGTAACATGAAAAATGTCCAGCTTGCATTATGACTAGAACATGACAATATCCTTTTAAGTACTAACCTATGATGCGTTCCTAAGCAGTTGATGTTATATGTTCTACATTTCATTTTCTGCATACTTTACAAGTAGTAGAATTTGCTTTGATATAGGCAACTGGATTTTCACAATGAAAAGGCAAAGGATAACGCCCGAAAAAGACGCCATACATTATGTCAGTGCCATCACTGACAAACCTGGATTGACCATGAAATACGGTATGGAGAGCTGTTGTCATCGTATTAGATAGATAAGAATGATTATATGTATTGTAGAAATGTCTCCTATCATGTTCCCTAATTTTTTATTATGTCCACATCCTGGTCCCCATCTTGGACATCATAACAAACGTGCACTTTTTTGTTTAATTTACACATTGGACCATAGGAAAAATGACACTACAGCTACAGAGGTGACCGTCTGATAGCCCAGCTCGACTATCCATCTCTACTGAAGACCCTTTCAGCTTTTTGAGAGTTGGGTGGAGGACATCATCTCTGAAAATAGGGTCCCACAGCTGCACCCCATCAGTGTGAGCAGGAATCTTAGGACTCTTAGAAGAGTCAATGCTCTGAGACCATGGGGGGCGCTTAGCCCCCTTTCTTCGTCACTGAGGATGATTTCATTTTTCAGGGATTAGAGAGGCTGGTCCTTGTGGTGGACTGCAGGTATGGAGAGCTGTTGTCATCGTATTAGATAGATAAGAATGATTATATGTATTGTAGAAATGTCTCCTATCATGTTCCCTAATTTTTTATTATGTCCACATCCTGGTCCCCATCTTGGACATCATAACAAACGTGCACTTTTTTGTTTAATTTACACATTGGACCATAGGAAAAATGACACTACAGCTACAGAGGTGACCGTCTGATAGCCCAGCTCGACTATCCATCTCTACTGAAGACCCTTTCAGCTTTTTGAGAGTTGGGTGGAGGACATCATCTCTGAAAATAGGGTCCCACAGCTGCACCCCATCAGTGTGAGCAGGACTCTTAGGACTCTTAGAAGAGTCAATGCTCTGAGACCATTGGGGGCACTTAGCCCCCTCTCTTCATCACTGAGGATGATTTCATTTTTCAGGGATTAGAGAGGGTGGTCCTTGTGGTGGACTGCAGATATGGAGAGCTGTTATCATCGTATTAGATAGATAAGAATGATTATATGTATTGTAGAAATGTCTCCTATCATGTTCCCTAATTTTTTATTATGTCCACATCCTGGTCCCCATCTTGGACATCATAACAAACGTGCACTTTTTTGTTTAATTTACACATTGGACCATAGGAAAAATGACACTACAGCTACAGAGGTGACCGTCTGATAGCCCAGCTCGACTATCCATCTCTACTGAAGACCCTTTCAGCTTTTTGAGAGTTGGGTGGAGGACATCATCACTGAAAATAGGGTCCCACAGCTGCACCCCATCAGTGTGAGCAGGACTCTTAGGACTCTTAGAAGAGTCAATGCTCTGAGACCATGGGGGGCGCTTAGCCCCCTCTCTTCGTCACTGAGGATGATTTCATTTTTCAGGGATTAGAGAGGGTGGTCCTTGTGGTGGACTGCAGGTATGGAGAGCTGTTGTCATCGTATTAAATAGATAAGAATGATTATATGTATTGTAGAAATGTCTCCTATCATGTTCCCTAATTTTTTATTATGTCCACATCCTGGTCCCCATCTTGGACATCATAACAAATGTGCACTTTTTTGTTTAATTTACACATTGGACCATAGGAAAAATGACACTACAGCTACAGAGGTGACCGTCTGATAGCCCAGCTCGACTATCCATCTCTACTGAAGACCCTTTCAGCTTTTTGAGAGTTGGGTGGAGAACATCATCTCTGAAAATAGGGTCCCACAGCTGCACCCCATCAGTGTGAGCAGGACTCTTAGGACTCTTAGAAGAGTCAATGCTCTGAGACCATGGGGGGCGCTTAGCCCCCTCTCTTCGTCACTGAGGATGATTTCACTTTTCAGGGAATAGAGAGGGTGGTCCTTGTGGTGGACTGCAGGTATGGAGAGCTGTTGTCATCGTATTAGATAGATAAGAATGATTATATGTATTGTAGAAATGTCTCCTATCATGTTCCCTATTTTTTTATTATGTCCACATCCTGGTCCCCATCTTGGAAATCATAACAAACGTGCACTGTTTTGTTTAATTTACACATTGGACCATAGGAAAAATGACACTACAGCTACAGAGGTGACCGTCTGATAGCCCAGCTCGACTATCCATCTCTACTGAAGACCCTTTCAGCTTTTTGAGAGTTGGGTGGAGGACATCATCTCTGAAAATAGGGTCCCACAGCTGCACCCCATCAGTGTGAGCAGGAATCTTAGGACTCTTAGAAGAGTCAATGCTCTGAGACCATGGGGGGCGCTTAGCCCCCTCTCTTCGTCACTGAGGATGATTTCATTTTTCAGGGATTAGAGAGAGTGGTCCTTGTGGTGGACTGCAGGTATGGAGAGCTGTTGTGATCGTATTAGATAGATAAGAATGATTATATGTATTGTAGAAATGTCTCCTATCATGTTCCCTAATTTTTTATTATGTCCACATCCTGGTCCCCATCTTGAACATCATAACAAACGTGCACTTTTTTGTTTAATTTACACATTGGATTATAGGAAAAATGACACTACAGCTACAGAGGTGACCGTCTGATAGCCCAGCTCGACTATCCATCTCTACTGAAGACCCTTTCAGCTTTTTGAGAGTTGGGTGGAGGACATCATCTCTGAAAATAGGGTCCCACAGCTGCACCCCATCAGTGTAAGCAGGACTCTTAGGACTCTTAGAAGAGTCAATGCTCTAAAACCATGGGGGGCGCTTAGCCCCCTCTTTTCGTCCCTGAGGATGATTTCATTTTTCAGGGATTAGAGAGGGTGGTCCTTGTGGTGGACTGCAGGTATGGAGAGCTGTTGTCATCGTATTAGATAGATAAGAATGATTATATGTATTGTAGAAATGTCTCCTATCATGTTCCCTAATTTCTTATTATGTCCACATCCTGGTCCCCATCTTGGACATCATAACAAACGTGCACTTTTTTGTTTAATTTACACATTGGACCATAGGAAAAATGACACTACAGCTACAGAGGTGACCGTCTGATAGCCCAGCTCGACTATCCATCTCTACTGAAGACCCTTTCAGCTTTTTGAGAGTTGGGTGGAGGACATCATCTCTGAAAATAGGGTCCCACAGCTTCACCCCATCAGTGTGAGCAGGACTCTTAGGACTCTTAGAAGAGTCAATGCTCTGGTACCATGGGGGGCGCTTGGCCCCCTCTCTTCGTCACTGAGGATGATTTCATTTTTCAGGGATTAGAGAGGGTGGTCCTTGTGGTGGACTGCAGGTATGGAGAGCTGTTGTCATCGTATTAGATAGATAAGAATGATTATATGTATTGTAGAAATGTCTCCTATCATGTTCCCTTATTTTTTATTATGTCCACATCCTGGTCCCCATCTTGGACATCATAACAAACGTGCACTTTTTTGTTTAATTTACACATTGGGCCATAGGAAAAATGACACTACAGCTACAGAGGTGACCGTCTGATAGCCCAGCTCGACTATCCATCTCTACTGAAGACCCTTTCAGCTTTTTGAGAGTTGGGTGGAGGACATCATCTCTGAAAATAGGGTCCCACAGCTGCACCCATCAGTGTGAGCAGGACTCTTAGGACTCTTAGAAGAGTTAATGCTCTGAGACCATGGGGGCGCTTAGCCCCCTCTCTTCGTCACTGAGGATGATTTCATTTTTCAGGGATTAGAGAGGGTGGTCCTTGTTGTGGACTGCAGGTATGGAGAGCTGTTGTCATCGTATTAGATAGATAAGAATGATTATATGTATTGTAGAAATGTCTCCTATCATGTTCCCTAATTTTTTATTATGTCCACATCCTGGTCCCCATCTTGGACATCATAACAAACGTGCACTTTTTTGTTTAATTTACACATTGGACCATAGGAAAAATGACACTACAGCTACAGAGGTGACCGTCTGATAGCCCAGCTCGACTATCCATCTCTACTGAAGACCCTTTCAGCTTTTTGAGAGTTGGGTGGAGGACATCATCTCTGAAATTAGGGTCCCACAGCTGCACCCCATCAGTGTAAACAGGACTCTTAGGACTCTTAGAAGAGTCAATGCTCTGAGACCATTGGGGGCACTTAGCCCCCTCTCTTCGTCACTGAGGATGATTTCATTTTTCAGGGATTAGAGAGGGTGGTCCTTGTGGTGGACTGCAGGTATGGAGAGCTGTTATCATCGTATTAGGTAGATAAGAATGATTATATGTATTGTAGAAATGTCTCCTATCATGTTCCCTAATTTTTTATTATGTCCACATCCTGGTCCCCATCTTGGACATCATAACAAACGTGCACTTTTTTGTTTAATTTACACATTGGACCATAGGAAAAATGACACTACAGCTACAGAGGTGACCGTCTGATAGCCCAGCTCGACAATCCATCTCTACTGAAGACCCTTTCAGCTTTTTGAGAGTTGGGTGGAGGACATCATCTCTGAAAATAGGGTCCCACAGCTGCACCCCATCAGTGTGAGCAGGACTCTTAGGACTCTTAGAAGAGTCAATGCTCTGAGACCATGGGGGGCGCTTAGCCCCCTCTCTTCGTCACTGAGGATGATTTCATTTTTCAGGGATTAGAGAGGGTGGTCCTTGTGGTGGACTGCAGGTATGGAGAGCTGTTGTCATCGTATTAAATAGATAAGAATGATTATATGTATTGTAGAAATGTCTCCTATCATGTTCCCTAATTTTTTATTATGTCCACATCCTGGTCCCCATCTTGGACATCATAACAAACGTGCACTTTTTTGTTTAATTTACACATTGGACCATAGGAAAAATGACACTACAGCTACAGAGGTGACCGTCTGATAGCCCAGCTCGACTATCCATCTCTACTGAAGACCCTTTCAGCTTTTTGAGAGTTGGGTGGAGGACATCATCTCTTAAAATAGGGTCCCACAGCTGCACCCCATCAGTGTAAGCAGGACTCTTAGGACTCTTAGAAGAGTCAATGCTCTAAAACCATGGGGGGCGCTTAGCCCCCTCTCTTCGTCACTGAGGATGATTTCATTTTTCAGGGATTAGAGAGGGTGGTCCTTGTTGTGGACTGCAGGTATGGAGAGCTGTTGTCATCGTATTAGATAGATAAGAATGATTATATGTATTGTAGAAATGTCTCCTATCATGTTCCCTAATTTTTTATTATGTCCACATCCTGGTCCCCATCTTGGACATCATAACAAACGTGCACTTTTTTGTTTAATTTACACATTGGACCATAGGAAAAATGACACTACAGCTACAGAGGTGACCGTCTGATAGCCCAGCTCGACAATCCATCTCTACTGAAGACCCTTTCAGCTTTTTGAGAGTTGGGTGGAGGACATCATCTCTGAAAATAGGGTCCCACAGCTGCACCCCATCAGTGTGAGCAAGACTCTTAGGACTCTTAGAAGAGTCAATGCTCTGAGACCATTGGGGGCACTTAGCCCCCTCTCTTCATCACTGAGGATGATTTCATTTTTCAGGGATTAGAGAGGGTGGTCCTTGTGGTGGACTGCAGATATGGAGAGCTGTTATCATCGTATTAGATAGATAAGAATGTATGTCCACATCCTGGTCCCCATCTTGGACATCATAACAAACGTGCACTTTTTTGTTTAATTTACACATTGGACCATAGGAAAAATGACACTACAGCTACAGAGGTGACCGTCTGATAGCCCAGCTCGACTATCCATCTCTACTGAAGACCCTTTCAGCTTTTTGAGAGTTGGGTGGAGGACATCATCTCTGAAAATAGGGTCCCACAGCTGCACCCCATCAGTGTGAGCAGGACTCTTAGGACTCTTAGAAGAGTCAATGCTCTGAGACCATGGGGGGCGCTTAGCCCCCTCTCTTCGTCACTGAGGATGATTTCATTTTTCAGGGATTAGAGAGGGTGGTCCTTGTGGTGGACTGCAGGTATGGAGAGCTGTTGTCATCGTATTAAATAGATAAGAATGATTATATGTATTGTAGAAATGTCTCCTATCATGTTCCCTAATTTTTTATTATGTCCACATCCTGGTCCCCATCTTGGACATCATAACAAACGTGCACTTTTTTGTTTAATTTACACATTGGACCATAGGAAAAATGACACTACAGCTACAGAGGTGACCGTCTGATAGCCCAGCTCGACTATCCATCTCTACTGAAGACCCTTTCAGCTTTTTGAGAGTTGGGTGGAGGACATCATCTCTGAAAATAGGGTCCCACAGCTGCACCCCATCAGTGTGAGCAAGACTCTTAGGACTCTTAGAAGAGTCAATGCTCTGAGACCATTGGGGGCACTTAGCCCCCTCTCTTCATCACTGAGGATGATTTCATTTTTCAGGGATTAGAGAGGGTGGTCCTTGTGGTGGACTGCAGATATGGAGAGCTGTTATCATCGTATTAGATAGATAAGAATGTATGTCCACATCCTGGTCCCCATCTTGGACATCATAACAAACGTGCACTTTTTTGTTTAATTTACACATTGGACCATAGGAAAAATGACACTACAGCTACAGAGGTGACCGTCTGATAGCCCAGCTCGACTATCCATCTCTACTGAAGACCCTTTCAGCTTTTTGAGAGTTGGGTGGAGGACATCATCTCTGAAAATAGGGTCCCACAGCTTCACCCCATCAGTGTGAGCAGGACTCTTAGGACTCTTAGAAGAGTCAATGCTCTGGTACCATGGGGGGCGCTTGGCCCCCTCTCTTCGTCACTGAGGATGATTTCATTTTTCAGGGATTAGAGAGGGTGGTCCTTGTGGTGGACTGCAGGTATGGAGAGCTGTTGTCATCGTATTAGATAGATAAGAATGATTATATGTATTGTAGAAATGTCTCCTATCATGTTCCCTAATTTTTTATTATGTCCACATCCTGGTCCCCATCTTGGACATCATAACAAACGTGCACTTTTTTGTTTAATTTACACATTGGACCATAGGAAAAATGACACTACAGCTACAGAGGTGACCGTCTGATAGCCCAGCTCGACTATCCATCTCTACTGAAGACCCTTTCAGCTTTTTGAGAGTTGGGTGGAGGACATCATCTCTGAAAATAGGGTCCCACAGCTGCACCCCATCAGTGTGAGCAGGACTCTTAGGACTCTTAGAAGAGTTAATGCTCTGAGACCATGGGGGCGCTTAGCCCCCTCTCTTCGTCACTGAGGATGATTTCATTTTTCAGGGATTAGAGAGGTTGGTCCTTGTGGTGGACTGCAGGTATGGAGAGCTGTTGTCATCGTATTAGATAGATAAGAATGATTATATGTATTGTAGAAATGTCTCCTATCATGTTCCCTAATTTTTTATTATGTCCACATCCTGGTCCCCATCTTGGACATCATAACAAACGTGCACTTTTTTGTTTAATTTACAAATTGGACCATAGGAAAAATGACACTACAGCTACAGAGGTGACCGTCTGATTGCCCAGCTCGACTATCCATCTCTACTGAAGACCCTTTCAGCATTTTGAGAGTTGGGTGGAGGACATCATCTCTGAAAATAGGGTCCCACAGCTGCACCCCATCAGTGTGAGCAGGACTCTTAGGACTCTTAGAAGAGTCAATGCTCTGAGACCATTGGGGGCACTGAGCCCCCTCTCTTCGTCACTGAGGATGATTTCATTTTTCAGGGATTAGAGAGGGTGGTCCTTGTGGTGGACTGCAGGTATGGAGAGCTGTTATCATCGTATTAGATAGATAAGAATGATTATATGTATTGTAGAAATGTCTCCTATCATGTTCCCTAATTTTTTATTATGTCCACATCCTGGTCCCCATCTTGGACATCATAACAAACATGCACTTTTTTGTTTAATTTACACATTGGACCATAGGAAAAATGACACTACAGCTACAGAGGTGACCGTCTGATAGCCCAGCTCGACAATCCATCTCTACTGAAGACCCTTTCAGCTTTTTGAGAGTTGGGTGGAGGACATCATCTCTGAAAATAGGGTCCCACAGCTGCACCCCATCAGTGTGAGCAGGACTCTTAGGACTCTTAGAAGAGTCAATGCTCTGAGACCATGGGGGGCGCTTAGCCCCCTCTCTTCGTCACTGAGGATGATTTCATTTTTCAGGGATTAGAGAGGGTGGTCCTTGTGGTGGACTGCAGGTATGGAGAGCTGTTGTCATCGTATTAAATAGATAAGAATGATTATATGTATTGTAGAAATGTCTCTTATCATGTTCCCTAATTTTTTATTATGTCCACATCCTGGTCCCCATCTTGGACATCATAACAAACGTGCACTTTTTTGTTTAATTTACACATTGGACCATAGGAAAAATGACACTACAGCTACAGAGGTGACCGTCTGATAGCCCAGCTCGACTATCCATCTCTACTGAAGACCCTTTCAGCTTTTTGAGAGTTGGGTGGAGAACATCATCTCTGAAAATAGGGTCCCACAGCTGCACCCCATCAGTGTGAGCAGGACTCTTAGGACTCTTAGAAGAGTCAATGTTTTGAGACCATGGGGGGCGCTTAGCCCCCTCTCTTCGTCACTGAGGATGATTTCACTTTTCAGGGAATAGAGAGGGTGGTGGACTGCAGGTATGGAGAGCTGTTGTCATCGTATTAGATAGATAAGAATGATTATATGTATTGTAGAAATGTCTCCTATCATGTTCCCTATTTTTTTATTATGTCCACATCCTGGTCCCCATCTTGGAAATCATAACAAACGTGCACTTTTTTGTTTAATTTACACATTGGACCATAGGAAAAATGACACTACAGCTACAGAGGTGACCGTCTGGTAGCCCAGCTCGACTATCCATCTCTACTGAAGACCCTTTCAGCTTTTTGAGAGTTGGGTGGAGG
This sequence comes from Anomaloglossus baeobatrachus, assembly GCF_048569485.1. Lineage (NCBI taxonomy): Eukaryota > Metazoa > Chordata > Amphibia > Anura > Aromobatidae > Anomaloglossus > Anomaloglossus baeobatrachus. Next base: position 104,256 of record NW_027444882.1, read on the forward strand.
ACATCATCTCTGAAAATAGGGTCCCACAGCTGCACCCCATCAGTGTGAGCAGGACTCTTAGGACTCTTAGAAGAGTCAATGTTTTGAGACCATGGGGGGCGCTTAGCCCCCTCTCTTCGTCACTGAGGATGATTTCATTTTTCAGGGATTAGAGAGAGTGGTCCTTGTGGTGGACTGCAGGTATGGAGAGCTGTTGTCATCGTATTAGATAGATAAGAATGATTATATGTATTGTAGAAATGTCTCCTATCATGTTCCCTAATTTTTTATTATGTCCACATCCTGGTCCCCATCTTGGACATCATAACAAACGTGCACTTTTTTGTTTAATTTACACATTGGACCATAGGAAAAATGACACTACAGCTACAGAGGTGACCGTCTGATAGCCCAGCTCGACTATCCATCTCTACTGAAGACCCTTTCAGCTTTTTGAGAGTTGGGTGGAGGACATCATCTCTGAAAATAGGGTCCCACAGCTGCACCCCATCAGTGTGAGCAGGACTCTTAGGACTCTTAGAAGAGTTAATGCTCTGAGACCATGGGGGCGCTTACCCCCTCTCTTCGTCACTGAGGATGATTTCATTTTTCAGGGATTAGAGAGGGTGGTCCTTGTGGTGGACTGCAGGTATGGAGAGCTGTTGTCATCGTATTAGATAGATAAGAATGATTATATGTATTGTAGAAATGTCTCCTATCATGTTCCCTAATTTTTTATTATGTCCACATCCTGGTCCCCATCTTGGACATCATAACAAACGTGCACTTTTTTGTTTAATTTACACATTGGACCATAGGAAAAATGACACTACAGCTACAGAGGTGACCGTCTGATAGCCCAGCTCGACTATCCATCTCTACTGAAGACCCTTTCAGCTTTTTGAGAGTTGGGTGGAGGACATCATCTCTTAAAATAGGGTCCCACAGCTGCACCCCATCAGTGTAAGCAGGACTCTTAGGACTCTTAGAAGAGTCAATACTCTAAAACCATGGGGGGCGCTTAGCCCCCTCTCTTCGTCCCTGAGGATGATTTCATTTTTCAGGGATTAGAGAGGGTGGTCCTTGTGGTGGACTGCAGGTATGGAGAGCTGTTGTCATCGTATTAGGTAGATAAGAATGATTATATGTATTGTAGAAATGTCTCCTATCATGTTCCATAATTTTTTATTATGTCCACATCCTGGTCCCCATCTTGGACATCATAACAAACGTGCACTTTTTTGTTTAATTTACACATTGGACCATAGGAAAAATGACACTACAGCTACAGAGGTGACCGTCTGATAGCCCAGCTCGACTATCCATCTCTACTGAAGACCCTTTCAGCTTTTTGAGAGTTGGGTGGAGGACATCATCTCTGAAAATAGGGTCCCATAGCTGCACCCCATCAGTGTGAGCAGGACTCTTAGGACTCTTAGAAGAGTTAATGCTCTGAGACCATGGGGGCGCTTAGCCCACTCTCTTCGTCACTGAGGATGATTTCATTTTTCAGGGATTAGAGAGGGTGGTCCTTGTGGTGGACTGCAGGTATGGAGAGCTGTTGTCATCGTATTAGATAGATAAGAATGATTATATGTATTGTAGAAATGTCTCCTATCATGTTCCCTAATTTTTTATTATGTCCACATCCTGGTCCCCATCTTGGACATCATAACAAACGTGCACTTTTTTGTTTAATTTACACATTGGACCATAGGAAAAATGACACTACAGCTACAGAGGTGACCGTCTGATAGCCCAGCTCGACTATCCATCTCTACTGAAGACCCTTTCAGCTTTTTGAGAGTTGGGTGGAGGACATCATCTCTGAAAATAGGGTCCCACAGCTGCACCCCATCAGTGTGAGCAGGACTCTTAGGACTCTTAGAAGAGTCAATGCTCTGAGACCATTGGGGGCACTTAGCCCCCTCTCTTCATCACTGAGGATGATTTCATTTTTCAGGGATTAGAGAGGGTGGTCCTTGTGGTGGACTGCAGGTATGGAGAGCTGTTGTCATCGTATTAGATAGATAAGAATGATTATATGTATTGTAGAAATGTCTCCTATCATGTTCCCTAATTTTTTATTATGTCCACATCCTGGTCCCCATCTTGGACATCATAACAAACGTGCACTTTTTTGTTTAATTTACACATTGGACCATAGGGAAAATGAAACTACAGCTACAGAGGTGACCGTCTGATAGCCCAGCTCGACTATCCATCTCTACTGAAGACCCTTTCAGCTTTTTGAGAGTTGGGTGGAGGACATCATCTCTGAAAATAGGGTCCCACAGCTGCACCCCATCAGTGTGAGCAGGACTCTTAGGACTCTTAGACCCTTTCAGCTTTTTGAGAGTTGGGTGGAGGACATCATCTCTGAAAATAGGGTCCCACAGCTGCACCCCATCAGTGTGAGCAGGACTCTTAGGACTCTTAGAAGAGTCAATGCTCTGAGACCATTGGGGGCACTTAGCCCCCTCTCTTCATCACTGAGGATGATTTCATTTTTCAGGGATTAGAGAGGGTGGTCCTTGTGGTGGACTGCAGATATGGAGAGCTGTTATCATCGTATTAGATAGATAAGAATGATTATATGTATTGTAGAAATGTCTCCTATCATGTTCCCTAATTTTTTATTATGTCCACATCCTGGTCCCCATCTTGGACATCATAACAAACGTGCACTTTTTTGTTTAATTTACACATTGGACCATAGGAAAAATGACACTACAGCTACAGAGGTGACCGTCTGATAGCCCAGCTCGACTATCCATCTCTACTGAAGACCCTTTCAGCTTTTTGAGAGTTGGGTGGAGGACATCATCTCTGAAAATAGGGTCCCACAGCTGCACCCCATCAGTGTGAGCAGGACTCTTAGGACTCTTAGAAGAGTCAATGCTCTGAGACCATGGGGGGCGCTTAGCCCCCTCTCTTCGTCACTGAGGATGATTTCATTTTTCAGGGATTAGAGAGGGTGGTCCTTGTAGTGGACTGCAGGTATGGAGAGCTGTTGTCATCGTATTAAATAGATAAGAATGATTATATGTATTGTAGAAATGTCTCCTATCATGTTCCCTAATTTTTTATTATGTCCACATCCTGGTCCCTATCTTGGACATCATAACAAACGTGCACTTTTTTGTTTAATTTACACATTGGACCATAGGAAAAATGACACTACAGCTACAGAGGTGACCGTCTGATAGCCCAGCTCGACTATCCATCTCTACTGAAGACTAGAGTTGAGCGCGGTTCGTGGTTCGTGGTTCTCCAGTTCTAGGCTCGAGTGATTTTGGGGCATGTTCTAGATCGAACTAGAACTCGAGCTTTTTGCAAAAGCTCGATAGTTCTAGAAACGTTCGAGAACGGTTCTAGCAGCCAAAAAACAGCTAAATCATAGCTTGGTTTCTGCTGTAATAGTGTAAGTCACTCTGTGAATCAAACTATTATCACATTTCAGTGTATAGTGTGCGTGAACAGCGCCTTCAGATCACTGCTGTTTCTATAATGGCGATCGCCATTTTTTTTTTTTTTCTTGTCTTCCTTCCCTAAGCGCGCGCGTCTTGTGGGGCGGGCCAGCATGTCAGCCAATCACAGACACACACACAGCTAAGTGGACTTTGAGCCAGAGAAGCAACGGCATGTGTGATAGGATCTGCATGTCACATGTCCCTGCATTATAAAACCGGACATTTTCTTCACGAACGCCATTATCTGCCTTCTGCGTCTTTGGTGTCAGACATCAGTGTCGCAGCTCCGTCCTCCTGAGTCCTATAGCCGATACAGCTGTATGCGCTGCATACACAACGTTAGACAGCTTAGGGAGAGCACATTCTAGCAGTCCTTTTAAGGGCTCAAAGCGGCAGGGTCAGAGAGCCATAGGTGACAGGTCCTGCAAACAGCAACAGCGTCTGTGTAGCCCAGGTCAGGGATTTCCTCCCTGCATTTCACCATTAGGAGGGAATAGAAAGGCAGGCTTCCATTCCTCTACCCAGAGCACCACAATCCTGCCACTGTACCCTCTTGTCCTCTGCACACTCCAACTCATTCTAACTAAGCCATTATACTAGCAAACACTCAGTGTACCTAGTGGCATCCTATACGTGGCTATTGGACTTTGCTTTAGTCCCACTAGTGCCAAGACATTTGCAGAGCGCATCTGCCTGCGTTGCACACTCCAACTAATTATAACTAAGCCATTATACTAGCAAACACTCAGTGTACCTAGTGGCATCCTATACGTGGCTATTGGACTTTGCTTTAGTCCCACTAGTGCCAAGACATTTGCAGAGCGCATCTGCCTGCGTTGCACACTCCAACTAATTATAACTAAGCCATTATACTAGCAAACACTCAGTGTACCTAGTGGCATCCTATACGTGGCTATTGGACTTTGCTATAGTCCCACTAGTGCCAAGACATTTGCAGAGCGCAACTGCCTGCGTTGCACACTCCAACTAATTATAACTAAGCCATTATACTAGCACACACTCAGTGTACCTAGTGGCATCCTATACGTGGCTATTGGACTTTGCTATAGTCCCACTAGTGCCAAGACATTTGCAGAGCGCATCTGCCTGCGTTGCACACTCCAACTAATTATAACTAAGCCATTATACTAGCACACACTCAGTGTACCTAGTGGCATCCTATACGTGGCTATTGGACTTTGCTATAGTCCCACTAGTGCCAAGACATTTGCAGAGCGCATCTGCCTGCGTTGCACACTCCAACTAATTATAACTAAGCCATTATACTAGCAAACACTCAGTGTACCTAGTGGCATCCTATACGTGGCTATTGGACTTTGCTATAGTCCCACTAGTGCCAAGACATTTGCAGAGAGCATCTGCCTGCGTTGCACACTCCAACTAATTATAACTAAGCCATTATACTAGCACACACTCAGTGTACCTAGTGGCATCCTATACGTGGCTATTGGACTTTGCTATAGTCCCACTAGTGCCAAGACATTTGCAGAGCGCATCTGCCTGCGTTGCACACTCCAACTAATTATAACTAAGCCATTATACTAGCACACACTCAGTGTACCTAGTGGCATCCTATACGTGGCTATTGGACTTTGCTATAGTCCCACTAGTGCCAAGACATTTGCAGAGCGCATCTGCCTGCGTTGCACACTCCAACTAATTATAACTAAGCCATTATACTAGCAAACACTTAGTGTACCTAGTGGCATCCTATACGTGGCTATTGGACTTTGCTTTAGTCCCACTAGTGCCAAGACATTTGCAGAACGCATCTGCCTGCGTTGCACACTCCAACTAATTATAACTAAGCCATTATACTAGCACACACTCAGTGTACCTAGTGGCATCCTATACGTGGCTATTGGACTTTGCTATAGTCCCACTAGTGCCAAGACATTTGCAGAGCGCATCTGCCTGCGTTGCACACTCCAACTAATTATAACTAAGCCATTATACTAGCAAACACTCAGTGTACCTAGTGGCATCCTATACGTGGCTATTGGACTTTGCTATAGTCCCACTAGTGCCAAGACATTTGCAGAGCGCATCTGCCTGCGTTGCACACTCCAACTAATTATAACTAAGCCATTATACTAGCAAACACTTAGTGTACCTAGTGGCATCCTATACGTGGCTATTGGACTTTGCTTTAGTCCCACTAGTGCCAAGACATTTGCAGAACGCATCTGCCTGCGTTGCACACTCCAACTAATTATAACTAAGCCATTATACTAGCACACACTCAGTGTACCTAGTGGCATCCTCTACGTGGCTATTGGACTTTGCTATAGTCACACTAGTGCCAAGACATTTGCAGAGCGCATCTGCCTGCGTTGCACACTCCAACTAATTATAACTAAGCCATTATACTAGCAAACACTCAGTGTACCTAGTGGCATCCTATACGTGGCTATTGGACTTTGCTATAGTCCCACTAGTGCCAAGACATTTGCAGAGCGCATCTGCCTGCGTTGCACACTCCAACTAATTATAACTAAGCCATTATACTAGCACACACTCAGTGTACCTAGTGGCATCCTATACGTGGCTATTGGACTTTGCTATAGTCCCACTAGTGCCAAGACATTTGCAGAGCGCATCTGCCTGCGTTGCACACTCCAACTAATTATAACTAAGCCATTATACTAGCACACACTCAGTGTACCTAGTGGCATCCTATACGTGGCTATTGGACTTTGCTATAGTCCCACTAGTGCCAAGACATTTGCAGAGCGCATCTGCCTGCGTTGCACACTCCAACTAATTATAACTAAGCCATTATACTAGCAAACACTTAGTGTACCTAGTGGCATCCTATACGTGGCTATTGGACTTTGCTTTAGTCCCACTAGTGCCAAGACATTTGCAGAACGCATCTGCCTGCGTTGCACACTCCAACTAATTATAACTAAGCCATTATACTAGCACACACTCAGTGTACCTAGTGGCATCCTATACGTGGCTATTGGACTTTGCTATAGTCCCACTAGTGCCAAGACATTTGCAGAGCGCATCTGCCTGCGTTGCACACTCCAACTAATTATAACTAAGCCATTATACTAGCAAACACTCAGTGTACCTAGTGGCATCCTATACGTGGCTATTGGACTTTGCTATAGTCCCAGTAGTGCCAAGACATTTGCAGAGCGCATCTGCCTGCGTTGCACACTCCAACTAATTATAACTAAGCCATTATACTAGCACACACTCAGTGTACCTAGTGGCATCCTATACGTGGCTATTGGACTTTGCTATAGTCCCACTAGTGCCAAGACATTTGCAGAGCGCATCTGCCTGCGTTGCACACTCCAACTAATTATAACTAAGCCATTATACTAGCACACACTCAGTGTACCTAGTGGCATCCTATACGTGGCTATTGGACTTTGCTATAGTCCCACTAGTGCCAAGACATTTGCAGAGCGCATCTGCCTGCGTTGCACACTCCAACTAATTATAACTAAGCCATTATACTAGCAAACACTTAGTGTACCTAGTGGCATCCTATACGTGGCTATTGGACTTTGCTTTAGTCCCACTAGTGCCAAGACATTTGCAGAACGCATCTGCCTGCGTTGCACACTCCAACTAATTATAACTAAGCCATTATACTAGCACACACTCAGTGTACCTAGTGGCATCCTATACGTGGCTATTGGACTTTGCTATAGTCCCACTAGTGCCAAGACATTTGCAGAGCGCATCTGCCTGCGTTGCACACTCCAACTAATTATAACTAAGCCATTATACTAGCAAACACTCAGTGTACCTAGTGGCATCCTATACGTGGCTATTGGACTTTGCTATAGTCCCACTAGTGCCAAGACATTTGCAGAGCGCATCTGCCTGCGTTGCACACTCCAACTAATTATAACTAAGCCATTATACTAGCAAACACTTAGTGTACCTAGTGGCATCCTATACGTGGCTATTGGACTTTGCTTTAGTCCCACTAGTGCCAAGACATTTGCAGAACGCATCTGCCTGCGTTGCACACTCCAACTAATTATAACTAAGCCATTATACTAGCACACACTCAGTGTACCTAGTGGCATCCTATACGTGGCTATTGGACTTTGCTATAGTCCCACTAGTGCCAAGACATTTGCAGAGCGCATCTGCCTGCGTTGCACACTCCAACTAATTATAACTAAGCCATTATACTAGCAAACACTCAGTGTACCTAGTGGCATCCTATACGTGGCTATTGGACTTTGCTATAGTCCCACTAGTGCCAAGACATTTGCAGAGCGCATCTGCCTGCGTTGCACACTCCAACTAATTATAACTAAGCCATTATACTAGCACACACTCAGTGTACCTAGTGGCATCCTATACGTGGCTATTGGACTTTGCTATAGTCCCACTAGTGCCAAGACATTTGCAGAGCGCATCTGCCTGCGTTGCACACTCCAACTAATTATAACTAAGCCATTATACTAGCACACACTCAGTGTACCTAGTGGCATCCTATACGTGGCTATTGGACTTTGCTATAGTCCCACTAGTGCCAAGACATTTGCAGAGCGCATCTGCCTGCGTTGCACACTCCAACTAATTATAACTAAGCCATTATACTAGCACACACTCAGTGTACCTAGTGGCATCCTATACGTGGCTATTGGACTTTGCTATAGTCCCACTAGTGCCAAGACATTTGCAGAGCGCATCTGCCTGCGTTGCACACTCCAACTAATTATAACTAAGCCATTATACTAGCACACACTTAGTGTACCTAGTGGCATCCTATACGTGGCTATTGGACTTTGCTATAGTCCCACTAGTGCCAAGACATTTGCAGAGCGCATCTGCCTGCGTTGCACACTCCAACTAATTATAACTAAGCCATTATACTAGCAAACACTCAGTGTACCTAGTGGCATCCTATACGTGGCTATTGGACTTTGCTATAGTCCCACTAGTGCCAAGACATTTGCAGAGCGCATCTGCCTGCGTTGCACACTCCAACTAATTATAACTAAGCCATTATACTAGCACACACTCAGTGTACCTAGTGGCATCCTATACGTGGCTATTGGACTTTGCTATAGTCCCACTAGTGCCAAGACATTTGCAGAGCGCATCTGCCTGCGTTGCACACTCCAACTAATTATAACTAAGCCATTATACTAGCACACACTCAGTGTACCTAGTGGCATCCTATACGTGGCTATTGGACTTTGCTATAGTCCCACTAGTGCCAAGACATTTGCAGAGCGCATCTGCCTGCGTTGCACACTCCAACTAATTATAACTAAGCCATTATACTAGCAAACACTCAGTGTACCTAGTGGCATCCTATACGTGGCTATTGGACTTTGCTATAGTCCCACTAGTGCCAAGACATTTGCAGAGCGCATCTGCCTGCGTTGCACACTCCAACTAATTATAACTAAGCCATTATACTAGCACACACTCAGTGTACCTAGTGGCATCCTATACGTGGCTATTGGACTTTGCTATAGTCCCACTAGTGCCAAGACATTTGCAGAGCGCATCTGCCTGCGTTGCACACTCCAACTAATTATAACTAAGCCATTATACTAGCACACACTCAGTGTACCTAGTGGCATCCTATACGTGGCTATTGGACTTTGCTATAGTCCCACTAGTGCCAAGACATTTGCAGAGCGCATCTGCCTGCGTTGCACACTCCAACTAATTATAACTAAGCCATTATACTAGCAAACACTTAGTGTACCTAGTGGCATCCTATACGTGGCTATTGGACTTTGCTTTAGTCCCACTAGTGCCAAGACATTTGCAGAACGCATCTGCCTGCGTTGCACACTCCAACTAATTATAACTAAGCCATTATACTAGCACACACTCAGTGTACCTAGTGGCATCCTATACGTGGCTATTGGACTTTGCTATAGTCCCACTAGTGCCAAGACATTTGCAGAGCGCATCTGCCTGCGTTGCACACTCCAACTAATTATAACTAAGCCATTATACTAGCACACACTCAGTGTACCTAGTGGCATCCTATACGTGGCTATTGGACTTTGCTATAGTCCCACTAGTGCCAAGACATTTGCAGAGCGCATCTGCCTGCGTTGCACACTCCAACTAATTATAACTAAGCCATTATACTAGCACACACTCAGTGTACCTAGTGGCATCCTATACGTGGCTATTGGACTTTGCTATTGTCCCACTAGTGCCAAGACATTTGCAGAGCGCATCTGCCTGCGTTGCTCACTCCAACTAATTATAACTAAGCCATTATACTAGCAAACACTTAGTGTACCTAGTGGCATCCTATACGTGGCTATTGGACTTTGCTTTAGTCCCACTAGTGCCAAGACATTTGCAGAACGCATCTGCCTGCGTTGCACACTCCAACTAATTATAACTAAGCCATTATACTAGCACACACTCAGTGTACCTAGTGGCATCCTATACGTGGCTATTGGACTTTGCTATAGTCCCACTAGTGCCAAGACATTTGCAGAGCGCATCTGCCTGCGTTGCACACTCCAACTAATTATAACTAAGCCATTATACTAGCACACACTCAGTGTACCTAGTGGCATCCTATACGTGGCTATTGGACTTTGCTATAGTCCCACTAGTGCCAAGACATTTGCAGAGCGCATCTGCCTGCGTTGCACACTCCAACTAATTATAACTAAGCCATTATACTAGCAAACACTTAGTGTACCTAGTGGCATCCTATACGTGGCTATTGGACTTTGCTTTAGTCCCACTAGTGCCAAGACATTTGCAGAACGCATCTGCCTGCGTTGCACACTCCAACTAATTATAACTAAGCCATTATACTAGCAAACACTTAGTGTACCTAGTGGCATCCTATACGTGGCTATTGGACTTTGCTTTAGTCCCACTAGTGCCAAGACATTTGCAGAACGCATCTGCCTGCGTTGCACACTCCAACTAATTATAACTAAGCCATTATACTAGCACACACTCAGTGTACCTAGTGGCATCCTATACGTGGCTATTGGACTTTGCTATAGTCCCACTAGTGCCAAGACATTTGCAGCACGTCTGCCTGCGTTGCACACTCCAACTAATTATAACTAAGTTACATTGTCAGGGATATTTATTCTTTATTATTCTGCTGTTAATAAAGCTAGACCACCACTGCAATCTTCACCACCTCTCAATTTTTACTACCACATTTTCAGTCCACAATCTTGTCGCAATCAACATGAGTGGCAAAATGACAGATGCTGGTGGAAAGGGGAAGAGGCGTGGTGGAAAAGGCAAAAAAGGTTTTGTCAGTGGGGAAGGTGGCAAAGCTCCATTATCATCTGCTGCAGATAGACCATCTACTAGCAAAAGTAAGATGTCTACTACTTATTGTGGACAATCCGATGTGCTCCCTTTTTTACGGACACGAACAAGAGGAACAAAGGTAGATGATGGGCAAAAAAGGAAAATGCTTGAATGGATCTCAAGTGGTCCAACAAGTGCCCTCTCAGCCACTTCAAGTACCGCATCCAAAAAACACCAGTCCTCTGAGTTGTCATCCCAATCACACTTGATTTCTCCCAGCTCTGAAGTCTCCATCAGCCCTGCACAGTATGGTGGAACTGAGATGGCTGAGTCTGCAGAGCTGTTCAGTCACACTATAGCCTGGGAATCAGAGGTCTGCTCCCAAGCTACAGTGAGTACAGAACAGGAAATGGTCTGCAGTGATGCCCAGAACCTTTGTGACTCAGATTCAGGCCGTGAGGACCAAGTTTCTGAGCATAATGTTGACCCTTTGTCACAAACTGTAACACCTGTGGTTATAGACAATGAGGAACATACTGATGAAGATGAGACGCAGATACCCGATTGGGATGACAACTTAAATATTCGGTCAGGGCAAGAAGAGGCTCGGTCTGAGGGGGAGGGGAGTGCAAACACAACAATTGATGATGACGTTCTAGATCCCACCTACTGTCAACCCCCAGTCAGGCACTCGAGGAGGTCAACAGAGGCGGTGGAGGAGGATGCAACCGACGACGAAGTTACCTTGCACCTTCCTGGACAGAGTCGGAGCACTGGTAGCACGTCTACAACTGCATCCTCAGCCACCACTCTGCCTATGAGCATTATTCGGGGTGGATCAACAGGTCGCATGGCCTCTAAGCCTTGCCTAGCCTGGTCCTTTTTTCACATCGAAAAAGATCGCCCAACTCATGTGATATGTAACATTTGTCATGATTCTGTTAGTAGAGGTCAAAACCTCAGCAGTTTGACAACTTCTTCCATGAATCGTCACATGACTAAATATCATAAGTCCCGGTGGGAAGCTCACCGTGCTGCAATGCGGCCTAGCGGAGCGAACCATCCACCGCTCGCCCCTTCCAGTGCATCCGCGCGCTCTTCATCTTCTAGGACTGTGGGGACAGCTGTCACACCTGTTTTTCCACGCAAAACTTCCACCACTGTAACCGCAACAGGCAGTTTGCTTGTAAGGTCGTCAGTTGGTTTGGAAGGGGAAACAAGTGAGTGTGTACAGCTCTCTCAGACATCGATAGCACCAACGTTGGATGAAGGCAACATCATGTCTCCGCCTGCACTTTCCTCACAAACCAGCATTTTTCCAGGGACACCCTACTCAACACCGTCTACACACAGCAGCCAGATCTCTGTCCCTCAGATGTGGTCAAATAAAAGGCCACTTCCTCCGACCCATGACAAAGCTAAGAGGTTGACTCTATCCCTCTGTAAGCTGTTGGCTACTGAAATGCTGCCTTTCCGCCTAGTGGACACACAGGATTTTAGAGACCTTATGTCTGTCGCTGTGCCCCAGTACCAGATGCCTAGTCGCCACTACTTCTCTAAGAAAGGTGTGCCCGCGCTACACCAGCATGTCGCACACAACATCACCGCTTCCTTGAGAAACTCTGTGTGTGAACGGGTGCATTTCACCACCGATACTTGGACCAGTAAGCATGGACAGGGACGTTACATGTCGCTGACTGGGCACTGGGTAACTATGGTGATAGATGGTGAAGGGTCTGCTGCACAAGTCTTGCCGTCCCCACGACTTGTGTGTCAATCCTCTGTCTGTCCAAGTTCCGCCACTGCTTCTGCATCCTCCACCTCATCTGGGTCCTCCACCTCCGCCCCAAGCCTGCCTGGTCAGGCCACCAGCGTTCTCACTGCGCAGAAGGAATCACGCACCCCTCATTACTATGCTGGCAGCAGAGCGCAACGGCATCAGGCGGTCTTTAGCTTGACATGTCTTGGTAATAAGAGTCACACAGCTGAGGAATTGTGGTCAGCTCTGCGGTCCGAGTTTAATAAATGGTTGTCTCCACTCAACCTGCAGCCTGGTAAGGCCGTGTGTGACAATGCTGCAAACCTGGGTGCGGCCCTTCGCCTGGGCAAGGTGACACACGTACCTTGTATGGCTCAAGTGTTGAACCTTGTCGTGCAGCAATTTTTAACACACTATCCCGGCCTAGATGGCCTTCTGAACAGGGCACGAAAACTGTCTGCTCACTTCCGCCGTTCAAGCGCCGCAGCTGAGCGACTTGCATCGCTCCAGAAGTCTTTCGGCCTGCCGGTTCATCGCCTGAAATGCGATGTGGCGACACGCTGGAATTCAACTCTCCACATGTTACAGCGACTGTGGCAGCACCGCAGAGCCCTGGTGCAATACGTCATGACGTATAGCCTGGGCCAACGAGATGCAGAGGTGGGGCAGATCACCCTGATGGAGTGGTCTCAGATCAAGGACCTATGCACCCTTCTGCACAGTTTCGACATGGCGACGAATATGTTTAGCTCTGACAATGCCATTATCAGCATGACGATTCCAGTCATTTACATGCTGGAGCACACGCTAAACACTATTCGGAGTCAGGGGGTGGGACAACATGAAGGGGAGGAACTACAGGAGGATTCATATGCGCAAGGGACAACAACATCACCAAGGTCCAGACGTTCATCATCACCAACGCAGCAGGCATGGGACCATGGGGGACAGGGATCGACAAGGGCGCATAGTAGCAGGCGAAATGTTGAGCAAGGTGCAGGAGAACATGAAGAAATGGAGGACGAACTGTCCATGGACATGGAAGACTCAGCGGATGAGGGAGACCTTGGTCAAATTTCAGTTGAAAGAGGTTGGGGTCAGATGTCAGAGGAAGAAAGAACGGGTAGCACCTCTATGCCACAAACACAGCGTGGACTTGGTCCGCATGGCTGCGCAAGACACATGAGTGCCTTTTTGTTGCACTACCTCCAACATGACAGTCGTATTGTCAAAATTAGAAGTGATGATGACTACTGGATTGCCACACTATTAGATCCCCGGTACAAGTCCAAATTTTGTGACATAATTCCAGCCATAGAAAGGGACGCACGTATGCAGGAGTATCAGCAGAAGCTGTTACTAGATCTTAGCTCGGCTTTTCCACCAAACAACCGTGCAGGTGCAGGGAGTGAATCTCCCAGTTGTAACTTGACAAACATGGGACGGTCTCGTCATCTTCAACAGTCTACCCGTACCAGTAGGACCGTAGTCAACGGCTGGAGAGGATGATACAGGAGTATCTCCAAATGAACATCGATGCCATGACTGTGCAACTGGAGCCTTGCTCCTTTTGGGCTTCAAACCTAGAAAAATGGCCAGAGCTCGCAACTTACGCCTTGGAGATTTTGTCGTGTCCAGCTGCCAGCGTTGTCTCTGAACGTGTATTCAGTGCTGCTGGGTGTGTGCTGACAGATAAGCGCACGCGAATGTCCAGTGACAATGTGGACAGACTGACGTTCATCAAAATGAACAAGTCATGGATCCAGAAGGAATTTACTACCCCTGTGTCATCCTGGGGAGAGTAAATGCTTGTTGATTTGGAATGTGCTTGATGCAAATCAAAACATCCTGTTTGCAACTAGGGCACAAGTGCTGCCACTGATAAGGTGTCTGTGTGGGGCCCAATTTTTGGAAAAAAAGGGAGACTCCGCTTGGAGTAACCCTTGCTTGATGTGTTTTTAAAAGAAGCCAAGATGAACAGAGCTGGGATCAGGAAAGACTTTGCTACCTACCCTGGTGTCATCCTGGGGACGGTTAATTATGGCGTATTTTTGAATGTGCTTGATGCAAATGTAGCTGTGAAGTGTACAACTAGGGCACAAGTGCTGCCACTGAATGGGTGGGTGTGTGTGGGGCACAATTTTTGGAAAAAAAGGGAGGCTCCGCTTGGAGTAACCCTTGCTTGATGTGTTTTTAAAAGAAGCCAAGATGAACAGAGCTGGGATCAGGAAAGACTTTGCTACCTACCCTGGTGTCATCCTGGGGACGGTTAATTATGGCGTTTTTTTGAATGTGCTTGATGCAAATCTAGCTGTGAAGTGTACAACTGGGGCACAACTGCTGCCACTGAATGGGTGGGTGTGTGGGGCCCAATTTTTGGAAAAAAAGGGAGACTCCGCTTGGAGTAACCCTTGCTTGCTGTGTTTTTAAAAGAAGCCAAGATGAACAGAGCTGGGATCAGGAAACACTTTGCTACCTACCCCGGTGTCATCCTGGGGACGGATAAGAATGGCGTATTTTTGAATGTGCTTGATGCAAATCTAGCTGTGAAGTGTACAACTGGGGCACAACTGCTGCCACTGAATGGGTGGGTGTGTGGGGCCCAATTTTTGGAAAAAAAGGGAGACTCCGCTTGGAGTAACCCTTGCTTGCTGTGTTTTTAAAAGAAGCCAAGATGAACAGAGCTGGGATCAGGAAACACTTTGCTACCTACCCCGGTGTCATCCTGGGGACGGATAAGAATGGCGTATTTTGGAATGTGCTTGATGCAAATCTAGCTGTGAAGTGTACAACTGGGGCACAACTGCTGCCACTGAATGGGTGGGTGTGTGGGGCCCAATTTTTGGAAAAAAGGGAGGCTCCGCTTGGAGTAACCCTTGCTTGATGTGTTTTTAAAAGAAGCCAAGATGAACAGAGCTGGGATCAGGAAAGACTTTGCTACCTACCCTGGTGTCATCCTGGGGACGGTTAATTATGGCGTATTTTTGAATGTGCTTGATGCAAATGTAGCTGTGAAGTGTACAACTAGGGCACAAGTGCTGCCACTGAATGGGTGGGTGTGTGTGGGGCACAATTTTTGGAAAAAAAGGGAGGCTCCGCTTGGAGTAACCCTTGCTTGATGTGTTTTTAAAAGAAGCCAAGATGAACAGAGCTGGGATCAGGAAAGACTTTGCTACCTACCCTGGTGTCATCCTGGGGACGGTTAATTATGGCGTTTTTTTGAATGTGCTTGATGCAAATCTAGCTGTGAAGTGTACAACTGGGGCACAACTGCTGCCACTGAATGGGTGGGTGTGTGGGGCCCAATTTTTGGAAAAAAAGGGAGACTCCGCTTGGAGTAACCCTTGCTTGCTGTGTTTTTAAAAGAAGCCAAGATGAACAGAGCTGGGATCAGGAAACACTTTGCTACCTACCCCGGTGTCATCCTGGGGACGGATAAGAATGGCGTATTTTTGAATGTGCTTGATGCAAATCTAGCTGTGAAGTGTACAACTGGGGCACAACTGCTGCCACTGAATGGGTGGGTGTGTGGGGCCCAATTTTTGGAAAAAAAGGGAGACTCCGCTTGGAGTAACCCTTGCTTGCTGTGTTTTTAAAAGAAGCCAAGATGAACAGAGCTGGGATCAGGAAAGACTTTGCTACCTACCCTGGTGTCATCCTGGGGACGGTTAATTATGGCGTATTTTTGAATGTGCTTGATGCAAATCTAGCTGTGAAGTGTACAACTGGGGCACAACTCATAGTATCATAGTATCATAGTTTTTAAGGTTGAAGGGAGACTCTAAGTCCATCTAGTTCAACCCGTAGCCTTACATGTTGATCCAGAGGAAGGCAAAAAACCCCAATGTGGCAAACAAGTTCCAATGGGGAAAAAATTTCCTTCCTGACTCCACATCCGGCAATCAGACTAGTTCCCTGGATCAATACCCTGTCATAAAATCTAATATACATAACTGGTTATATTAAATTTTTCAAGAAAGGCATCCAGGCTCTGCTTAAATGTTAGTAGTGAATCACTCATTACAACATCATGCGGCAGAGAGTTCCATAGTCTCACTGCTCGTACAGTAAAGAATCCTCGTCTGTGATTATGATTAAACCTTCTTTTCTCAAGACGTAGCGGATGCCCCCGTGTTCCAGTCGCAGGCCTAGGTGTAAATAGATCTTTGGAAAGGTCTCTGTACTGTCCCCTCATATATTTATACATTGTGATTAGATCTCCCCTAAGCCTTCGTTTTTCCAGACTAAATAACCCCAAGTTTAATAATCTGTCTTCGTATTGCAGCCCCCCCATTCCTCTAATAATCTTGGTCGCTCTTCTTTGCACCCTCTCCAGTTCAGCTATGTCCTTCTTATATATCGGTGACCAGAATTGTACACAGTATTCTAAGTGTGGTCGCACTAGTGACTTGTACAGAGGTAGAACTATATTTTTTTCATGAACACTTATACCTCTTTTAATACATCCCATTATTTTATTAGCCCTGGCAGCAGCTGCCTGACACTGTCCACTAAAGTGAAGTTTACCATCCACCCATACACCCAAGTCTTTTTCTGTGTCTGTTTTACCCAGTGTTCTACAATTAAGTACATAATCATAAATGTTATTTCCTCTACCCAAGTGCATGACCTTACATTTATCTACATTAAACTTCAATTGCCACTTCTCAGCCCAATCCTCCAATTTACATAAATCTCCCTGTAATATAAAATTATCCTCCTCTGTATTGATTACCCTGCAGAGTTTAGTATCATCTGCAAATATTGAAATTCTACTCCGCATGCCCCCAACAAGGTCATTTATAAATATGTTGAAAAGAAGCGGGCCCAATACTGACCCCTGTGGTACCCCACTATGAACTGAGACCCAGTCCGAGTACGTACCATTAATAACCACCCTTTGTTTCCTATCACTGAGCCAGTTTTTAACCCAGTTACACATATTTTCCCCTATCCCCATTATTCTCATTTTATGTACCAACCTTTTGTGTGGCACCGTATCAAAAGCTTTTGAAAAGTCCATATACACAACATCCACTGCATTTCCCTGGTCCAGGCTTGAACTTACCTCTTCATAGAAGCTGATCAAATTAGTTTGACAGGATCGATCCCTCATAAACCCATGTTGATACTCTGTCATAAGGTTATTTTTCTTGAGATACTCCAGTATAGCATCTCTCAAGAAACCCTCAAGGATTTTACCAACCGTAGAGGTTAAACTTACCGGCCTATAATTTCCCGGCTCAGTTTTTGTCCCCTTTTTGAATATTGGCACCACATTTGCTATGCGCCAGTCCTGCGGTACCGACCCTGTTATTAAGGAATCTGAGAAGATTAAAAATAATGGTCTATCTATCACAGAACTCAATTCCTGTAGTACTCTGGGGTGTATGCCATCCGGGCCCGGAGATTTGTCAACCTTAGTGATTTCGAGGCGGCGGCGTACTTCCTGCTGGGTTAAGCAGGTAATATTCAAGGGTGAATTTATGGCATCACTGGTCATGTCATCTGCCATGGCATTTTCTTGTATAAAAACCGTAGAAAAAAAGTCATTCAGCAGGTTGGCTTTACCCTCATCCCCTTCCACCATTTCACCAAGACTATTTTTAAGGGGGCCAACACTATCGCTTTTCAGTTTTTTACTGTTTATGTAGTTAAAGAATATTTTAGGATTATTTTTACTTTCTCTCGCAATGAGTCTCTCTGTCTCAAACTTAGCTAACTTAATTTGCTTTTTACATATTTTATTTAATTTTCTATAATTATATAATGCCTCATCACTACCTACCCTCTTTAATTCTTTTAAGGCTTTCTGTTTTTCTTTTATTGCTTCCCTTACAGCTCTATTTAGCCATAGGGGTTTCCTCCTATTTCTAGAATGTTTGTTCCCATAGGGTATATTTTCTGCACAAGCCCTATTCAGGATGCTCATAAAAGTCTCCCATTTGCTTTGTGTACTTTTATTACTTAGTACATCATCCCAGTTTATTGCACTAAGATCATCTCTCAACCGTTTAAAATTTGCTTTCCTGAAGTTTAGTGTCCTTGTAGCCCCTCTACTATACATCTTACTAAAGAATACATGAAAACTTATTATTTTGTGATCACTATTCCCCAAGTAACCCCCAACTTGTATATTTGATATGCGGTCTGGCCTATTGGTTAGTACAAGGTCTAGTAGTGCTCCCCCTCTTGTGGGGTCCTGTACCATTTGTGAAAGGTAATTATCTTTCATTGTTATCAAAAATCTATTTCCTTTGCTGGAACTGCAAGTTTCTGTTCCCCAATTTATATCAGGATAGTTAAAGTCCCCCATAATAATTACCTCTCCGAGACTAGCTGCTTTATCAATTTGCTTTATGAGGAGATTCTCTACCTCTTCCATAATATTCGGCGTCTTATAACACACCCCTATCAGTATTTTATTATTCATTCAACTGCTGCCACTGAATGGGTGGGTGTGTGGGGCCCAATTTTTGGAAAAAAAGGGAGACTCCGCTTGGAGTAACCCTTGCTTGCTGTGTTTTTAAAAGAAGCCAAGATGAACAGAGCTGGGATCAGGAAACACTTTGCTACCTACCCCGGTGTCATCCTGGGGACGGATAAGAATGGCGTATTTTGGAATGTGCTTGATGCAAATCTAGCTGTGAAGTGTACAACTGGGGCACAACTGCTGCCACTGAATGGGTGGGTGTGTGGGGCCCAATTTTTGGAAAAAAGGGAGGCTCCGCTTGGAGTAACCCTTGCTTGATGTGTTTTTAAAAGAAGCCAAGATGAACAGAGCTGGGATCAGGAAAGACTTTGCTACCTACCCCGGTGTCATCCTGGGGACGGATAAGAATGGCGTATTTTTGAATGTGCTTGATGCAAATGTAGCTGTGAAGTGTACAACTATGGCACAACTGCTGCCACTGAAGGGGTGGGTGTGTGTGGGGCCCAATTTTTGGAAAAAAGGGAGACTCCGCTTGGAGTAACCCTTGCTTACATTGTTTTTAAAAGAAGCCAAGATGAACAAGTCATGGGTCAGCAAAGACTTTGCTACCTACCCCGGTGTCATCCTGGGGATGGATAAGAATGGCGTATTTTTGAATGTGCTTGATGCAAATGTAGCTGTGAAGTGTACAACTAGGGCACAACTGCTGCCACTGAAGGGGTGGGTGTGTGTGGGGCCCAATTTTTGGAAAAAAGGGAGACTCCGCTTGGAGTAACCCTTGCTTACATTGTTTTTAAAAGAAGCCAAGATGAACAAGTCATGGGTCAGCAAAGACTTTGCTACCTACCCCGGTGTCATCCTGGGGATGGATAAGAATGGCGTATTTTTGAATGTGCTTGATGCAAATGTAGCTGTGAAGTGTACAACTAGGGCACAACTGCTGCCACTGAAGGGGTGGGTGTGTGTGGGGCCCAATTTTTGGAAAAAAGGGAGACTCCGCTTGGAGTAACCCTTGATTGCTGTGTTTTTTATAAATGATCCAAGCTGCACAGAGCTGGGATCAGGAAAGACTTTGCTACCTACCCCGGTGTCATCCTGGGGATGGATAAGAATGGCGTATTTTTGAATGTGCTTGATGCAAATCTAGCTGGGAAGTGTACAACTGGGGCACAACTGCTGCCACTGAAGGGGTGGGTGTGTGTGTGGCCCAATTTTTGGAAAAAAGGGAGACTCCGCTTGGAGTCACCTTGCGGTGTTTTACATGGTTTTAGAAGGGCGTGCCATGCCTATATCTGTGTGTCCTCCTCTTTTTCCTTGTCCAGCTGTTTTGTTTTCGCATGAGTATATGTCCTTGTCACTTTCCAATGTGTTTGAGTTGTTTGTCACCTTTAGGACACCTTTGAGGGTGTTTTCTAGGTGTTTTTCTGTGTTTGTGATTGCCTGCCATTGTTTCCTATGCAGTTCGAGTTCGGTTCGTCGAACGTTCGACGAACCGAACTCGAACGGGAGGTCCGTTCGGCGAACCAACCTCGAGCCGAACCGCGACCGGTTCGCTCATCTCTACTGAAGACCCTTTCAGCTTTTTGAGAGTTGGGTGGAGAACATCATCTCTGAAAATAGGGTCCCACAGCTGCACCCCATCAGTGTGAGCAGGACTCTTAGGACTCTTAGAAGAGTCAATGCTCTGAGACCATGGGGGGCGCTTAGCCCCCTCTCCTCGTCACTGAGGATGATTTCACTTTTTAGGGAATAGAGAGGGTGGTCCTTGTGGTGGACTGCAGGTATGGAGAGCTGTTGTCATCGTATTAGATAGATAAGAATGATTATATGTATTGTAGAAATGTCTCCTATCATGTTCCCTATTTTTTTATTATGTCCACATCCTGGTCCCCATCTTGGAAATCATAACAAACGTGCACTTTTTTGTTTAATTTACAAATTGGACAATAGGAAAAATGACACTACAGCTACAGAGGTGACCGTCTGATAGCCCAGCTCGACTATCCATCTTTACTGAAGACCCTTTCAGCTTTTTGAGAGTTGGGTGGAGGACATCATCTCTGAAAATAGGGTCTCACAGCTGCACCCCATCAGAGTGAGCAGGAATCTTAGGACTCTTAGAAGAGTCAATGCTCTGAGACCATGGGGGGCGCTTAGCCCCCTCTCTTCGTCACTGAGGATGATTTCATTTTTCAGGGATTAGAGAGAGTGGTCCTTGTGGTGGACTGCAGGTATGGAGAGCTGTTGTGATCGTATTAGATAGATAAGAATGATTATATGTATTGTAGAAATGTCTTCAGTAGAGATGGATAGTCGAGCTGGGCTATCAGACGGTCACCTCTGTAGCTGTAGTGTCATTTTTCCTATGGTCCAATGTGTAAATTAAACAAAAAAGTGCACGTTTGTTATGATGTCCAAGATGGGGACCAGGATGTGGACATAATAAAAAATTAGGGAACATGATAGGAGACATTTCTACAATACATATAATCATTCTTATCTATCTAATACGATGACAACAGCTCTCCATACCTGCAGTCCACCACAAGGACCACCCTCTCTAATCCCTGAAAAATGAAATCATCCTCAGTGACGAAGAGAGGGGGCTAAGCACCCCCATGGTCTCAGAGCATTAACTCTTCTAAGAGTCCTAAGAGTCCTGCTCACACTGATGGGGTGCAGCTGTGGGACCCTATTTTCAGAGATGATGTCCTCCACCCAACTCTCAAAAAGCTGAAAGGGTCTTCAGTAGAGATGGATAGTCGAGCTGGGCTATCAGACGGTCACCTCTGTAGCTGTAGTGTCATTTTTCCTATGGTCCAATGTGTAAATTAAACAAAAAAGTGCACGTTTGTTATGATGTCCAAGATGGGGACCAGGATGTGGACATAATAAAAAATTAGGGAACATGATAGGAGACATTTCTACAATACATATAATCATTCTTATCTATCTAATACGATGACAACAGCTCTCCATACCTGCAGTCCACCACAAGGACCACCCTCTCTAATCCCTGAAAAATGAAATCATCCTCAGGGACGAAGAGAGGGGGCTAAGCGCCCCCCATGGTTTTAGAGCATTGACTCTTCTAAGAGTCCTAAGAGTCCTGCTTACACTGATGGGGTGCAGCTGTGGGACCCTATTTTAAGAGATGATGTCCTCCACCCAACTCTCAAAAAGCTGAAAGGGTCTTCAGTAGAGATGGATAGTCGAGCTGGGCTATCAGACGGTCACCTCTGTAGCTGTAGTGTCATTTTTCCTATGGTCCAATGTGTAAATTAAACAAAAAAGTGCACGTTTGTTATGATGTCCAAGATGGGGACCAGGATGTGGACATAATAAAAAATTAGGGAACATGATAGGAGACATTTCTACAATACATATAATCATTCTTATCTATCTAATACGATCACAACAGCTCTCCATACCTGCAGTCCACCACAAGGACCACCCTCTCTAATCCCTGAAAAATGAAATCATCCTCAGTGACGAAGAGAGGGGGCTAAGCACCCCCATGGTCTCAGAGCATTAACTCTTCTAAGAGTCCTAAGAGTCCTGCTCACACTGATGGGGTGCAGCTGTGGGACCCTATTTTCAGAGATGATGTCCTCCACCCAACTCTCAAAAAGCTGAAAGGGTCTTCAGTAGAGATGGATAGTCGAGCTGGGCTATCAGACGGTCACCTCTGTAGCTGTAGTGTCATTTTTCCTATGGTCCAATGTGTAAATTAAACAAAAAAGTGCACGTTTGTTATGATGTCCAAGATGGGGACCAGGATGTGGACATAATAAAAAATTAGGGAACATGATAGGAGACATTTCTACAATACATATAATCATTCTTATCTATCTAATACGATGACAACAGCTCTCCATACCTGCAGTCCACCACAAGGACCACCCTCTCTAATCCCTGAAAAATGAAATCATCCTCAGGGACGAAGAGAGGGGGCTAAGCGCCCCCCATGGTTTTAGAGCATTGACTCTTCTAAGAGTCCTAAGAGTCCTGCTTACACTGATGGGGTGCAGCTGTGGGACCCTATTTTCAGAGATGATGTCCTCCACCCAACTCTCAAAAAGCTGAAAGGGTCTTCAGTAGAGATGGATTGTCGAGCTGGGCTATCAGACGGTCACCTCTGTAGCTGTAGTGTCATTTTTCCTATGGTCCAATGTGTAAATTAAACAAAAAAGTGCACGTTTGTTATGATGTCCAAGATGGGGACCAGGATGTGGACATAATAAAAAATTAGGGAACATGATAGGAGACATTTCTACAATACATATAATCATTCTTATCTATCTAATACGATGATAACAGCTCTCCATACCTGCAGTCCACCACAAGGACCACCCTCTCAAATCCCTGAAAAATGAAATCATCCTCAGTGACGAAGAGAGGGGGCTAAGTGCCCCCAATGGTCTCAGAGCATTGACTCTTCTAAGAGTCCTAAGAGTCCTGCTCACACTGATGGGGTGCAGCTGTGGGACCCTATTTTCAGAGATGATGTCCTCCACCCAACTCTCAAAAAGCTGAAAGGGTCTTCAGTAGAGATGGATAGTCGAGCTGGGCTATCAGACGGTCACCTCTGTAGCTGTAGTGTCATTTTTCCTATGGTCCAATGTGTAAATTAAACAAAAAAGTGCACGTTTGTTATGATGTCCAAGATGGGGACCAGGATGTGGACATAATAAAAAATTAGGGAACATGATAGGAGACATTTCTACAATACATATAATCATTCTTATCTATCTAATACGATGACAACAGCTCTCCATACCTGCAGTCCACCACAAGGACCACCCTCTCTAATCCCTGAAAAATGAAATCATCCTCAGTGACGAAGAGAGGGGGCTAAGCGCCCCCATGGTCTCAGAGCATTAACTCTTCTAAGAGTCCTAAGAGTCCTGCTCACACTGATGGGGTGCAGCTGTGGGACCCTATTTTCAGAGATGATGTCCTCCACCCAACTCTCAAAAAGCTGAAAGGGTCTTCAGTAGAGATGGATAGTCGAGCTGGGCTATCAGACGTTCACCTCTGTAGCTGTAGTGTCATTTTTCCTATGGTCCAATGTGTAAATTAAACAAAAAAGTGCACGTTTGTTATGATGTCCAAGATGGGGACCAGGATGTGGACATA
Organism: Anomaloglossus baeobatrachus; assembly: GCF_048569485.1. NCBI lineage: Eukaryota > Metazoa > Chordata > Amphibia > Anura > Aromobatidae > Anomaloglossus > Anomaloglossus baeobatrachus. Next base: position 128,305 of record NW_027444882.1, read on the forward strand.
ATAAAAAATTAGGGAACATGATAGGAGACATTTCTACAATACATATAATCATTCTTATCTATCTAATACGATGATAACAGCTCTCCATACCTGCAGTCCACCACAAGGACCACCCTCTCTAAACCCTGAAAAATGAAATCATCCTCAGTGACGAAGAGAGGGGGCTCAGTGCCCCCAATGGTCTCATAGCATTGACTCTTCTAAGAGTCTTAAGAGTCCTGCTCACACTGATGGGGTGCAGCTGTGGGACCCTATTTTCAGAGATGATGTCCTCCACCCAACTCTCAAAATGCTGAAAGGGTCTTCAGTAGAGATGGATAGTCGAGCTGGGCTATCAGACGGTCACCTCTGTAGCTGTAGTGTCATTTTTCCTATGGTCCAATGTGTAAATTAAACAAAAAAGTGCACGTTTGTTATGATGTCCAAGATGGGGACCAGGATGTGGACATAATAAAAAATTAGGGAACATGATAGGAGACATTTCTACAATACATATAATCATTCTTATCTATCTAATACGATGACAACAGCTCTCCATACCTGCAGTCCACCACAAGGACCACCCTCTCTAATCCCTGAAAAATGAAATCATCCTCAGTGACGAAGAGAGGGGGCTAAGCGCCCCCATGGTCTCAGAGCATTAACTCTTCTAAGAGTCCTAAGAGTCCTGCTCACACTGATGGGGTGCAGCTGTGGGACCCTATTTTCAGAGATGATGTCCTCCACCCAACTCTCAAAAAGCTGAAAGGGTCTTCAGTAGAGATGGATAGTCGAGCTGGGCTATCAGACGGTCACCTCTGTAGCTGTAGTGTCATTTTTCCTATGGTCCAATGTGGAAATTAAACAAAAAAGTGCACGTTTGTTATGATGTCCAAGATGGGGACCAGGATGTGGACATAATAAAAAATTAGGGAACATGATAGGAGACATTTCTACAATACATATAATCATTCTTATCTATCTAATACGATCACAACAGCTCTCCATACCTGCAGTCCACCACAAGGACCACTCTCTCTAATCCCTGAAAAATGAAATCATCCTCAGTGACGAAGAGAGGGGGCTAAGCGCCCCCCATGGTCTCAAAACATTGACTCTTCTAAGAGTCCTAAGAGTCCTGCTCACACTGATGGGGTGCAGCTGTGGGACCCTATTTTCAGAGATGATGTCCTCCACCCAACTCTCAAAAAGCTGAAAGGGTCTTCAGTAGAGATGGATAGTCGAGCTGGGCTACCAGACGGTCACCTCTGTAGCTGTAGTGTCATTTTTCCTATGGTCCAATGTGTAAATTAAACAAAAAAGTGCACGTTTGTTATGATTTCCAAGATGGGGACCAGGATGTGGACATAATAAAAAAATAGGGAACATGATAGGAGACATTTCTACAATACATATAATCATTCTTATCTATTTAATACGATGACAACAGCTCTCCATACCTGCAGTCCACCACAAGGACCACCCTCTCTAATCCCTGAAAAATGAAATCATCCTCAGTGACGAAGAGAGGGGGCTAAGCGCCCCCCATGGTCTCAGAGCATTGACTCTTCTAAGAGTCCTAAGAGTCCTGCTCACACTGATGGGGTGCAGCTGTGGGACCCTATTTTCAGAGATGATGTCCTCCACCCAACTCTCAAAAAGCTGAAAGGGTCTTCAGTAGAGATGGATAGTCGAGCTGGGCTATCAGACGGTCACCTCTGTAGCTGTAGTGTCATTTTTCCTATGGTCCAATGTGTAAATTAAACAAAAAAGTGCACGTTTGTTATGATGTCCAAGATGGGGACCAGGATGTGGACATAATAAAAAATTAGGGAACATGATAGGAGACATTTCTACAATACATATAATCATTCTTATCTATTTAATACGATGACAACAGCTCTCCATACCTGCAGTCCACCACAAGGACCACCCTCTCTAATCCCTGAAAAATGAAATCATCCTCAGTGACGAAGAGAGGGGGCTAAGCGCCCCCCATGGTCTCAGAGCATTGACTCTTCTAAGAGTCCTAAGAGTCCTGCTCACACTGATGGGGTGCAGCTGTGGGACCCTATTTTCAGAGATGATGTCCTCCACCCAACTCTCAAAAAGCTGAAAGGGTCTTCAGTAGAGATGGATTGTCGAGCTGGGCTATCAGACGGTCACCTCTGTAGCTGTAGTGTCATTTTTCCTATGGTCCAATGTGTAAATTAAACAAAAAAGTGCACGTTTGTTATGATGTCCAAGATGGGGACCAGGATGTGGACATAATAAAAAATTAGGGAACATGATAGGAGACATTTCTACAATACATATAATCATTCTTATCTACCTAATACCATGATAACAGCTCTCCATACCTGCAGTCCACCACAAGGACCACCCTCTCTAATCCCTGAAAAATGAAATCATCCTCAGTGACGAAGAGAGGGGGCTAAGTGCCCCCAATGGTCTCAGAGCATTGACTCTTCTAAGAGTCCTAAGAGTCCTGCTCACACTGATGGGGTGCAGCTGTGGGACCCTATTTTCAGAGATGATGTCCTCCACCCAACTCTCAAAAAGATGAAAGGGTCTTCAGTAGAGATGGATAGTCGAGCTGGGCTATCAGACGGTCACCTCTGTAGCTGTAGTGTCATTTTTCCTTTGGTCCAATGTGTAAATTAAACAAAAAAGTGCACGTTTGTTATGATGTCCAAGATGGGGACCAGGATGTGGACATAATAAAAAATTAGGGAACATGATAGGAGACATTTCTACAATACATATAATCATTCTTATCTATCTAATACGATGACAACAGCTCTCCATACCTGCAGTCCACCACAAGGACCACCCTCTCTAATCCCTGAAAAATGAAATCATCCTCAGTGACGAAGAGAGGGGGCTAAGCGCCCCCATGGTCTCAGAGCATTAACTCTTCTAAGAGTCCTAAGAGTCCTGCTCACACTGATGAGGTGCAGCTGTGGGACCCTATTTTCAGAGATGATGTCCTCCACCCAACTCTCAAAAAGCTGAAAGGGTCTTCAGTAGAGATGGATAGTCGAGCTGGGCTATCAGACGGTCACCTCTGTAGCTGTAGTGTCATTTTTCCTATGGTCCAATGTGTAAATTAAACAAAAAAGTGCACGTTTGTTATGATGTCCAAGATGGGGACCAGGATGTGGACATAATAAGAAATTAGGGAACATGATAGGAGACATTTCTACAATACATATAATCATTCTTATCTATCTAATACGATGACAACAGCTCTCCATACCTGCAGTCCACCACAAGGACCACCCTCTCTAATCCCTGAAAAATGAAATCATCCTCAGGGACGAAGAGAGGGGGCTAAGCGCCCCCCATGGTTTTAGAGCATTGACTCTTCTAAGAGTCCTAAGAGTCCTGCTTACACTGATGGGGTGCAGCTGTGGGACCCTATTTTCAGAGATGATGTCCTCCACCCAACTCTCAAAAAGCTGAAAGGGTCTTCAGTAGAGATGGATAGTCGAGCTGGGCTATCAGACGGTCACCTCTGTAGCTGTAGTGTCATTTTTCCTATGGTCCAATGTGTAAATTAAACAAAAAAGTGCACGTTTGTTATGATGTTCAAGATGGGGACCAGGATGTGGACATAATAAAAAATTAGGGAACATGATAGGAGACATTTCTACAATACATATAATCATTCTTATCTATCTAATACGATCACAACAGCTCTCCATACCTGCAGTCCACCACAAGGACCACTCTCTCTAATCCCTGAAAAATGAAATCATCCTCAGTGACGAAGAGAGGGGACTAAGCGCCCCCCATGGTCTCAGAGCATTGACTCTTCTAAGAGTCCTAAGATTCCTGCTCACACTGATGGGGTGCAGCTGTGGGACCCTATTTTCAGAGATGATGTCCTCCACCCAACTCTCAAAAAGCTGAAAGGGTCTTCAGTAGAGATGGATAGTCGAGCTGGGCTATCAGACGGTCACCTCTGTAGCTGTAGTGTCATTTTTCCTATGGTCCAATGTGTAAATTAAACAAAAAAGTGCACGTTTGTTATGATGTCCAAGATGGGGACCAGGATGTGGACATAATAAAAAATTAGGGAACATGATAGGAGACATTTCTACAATACATATAATCATTCTTATCTATTTAATACGATGACAACAGCTCTCCATACCTGCAGTCCACCACAAGGACCACCCTCTCTAATCCCTGAAAAATGAAATCATCCTCAGTGACAAAGAGAGGGGGCTAAGCGCCCCCCATGGTCTCAGAGCATTGACTCTTCTAAGAGTCCTCAGAGTCCTGCTCACACTGATGGGGTGCAGCTGTGGGACCCTATTTTCAGAGATGATGTCCTCCACCCAACTCTCAAAAAGCTGAAAGGGTCTTCAGTAGAGATGGATAGTCGAGCTGGGCTATCAGACGGTCACCTCTGTAGCTGTAGTGTCATTTTTCCTATGGTCCAATGTGTAAATTAAACAAAAAAGTGCACGTTTGTTATGATGTCCAAGATGGGGACCAGGATGTGGACATAATAAAAAATTAGGGAACATGATAGGAGACATTTCTACAATACATATAATCATTCTTATCTATCTAATACGATGATAACAGCTCTCCATATCTGCAGTCCACCACAAGGACCACCCTCTCTAATCCCTGAAAAATGAAATCATCCTCAGTGATGAAGAGAGGGGGCTAAGTGCCCCCAATGGTCTCAGAGCATTGACTCTTCTAAGAGTCCTAAGAGTCCTGCTCACACTGATGGGGTGCAGCTGTGGGACCCTATTTTCAGAGATGATGTCCTCCACCCAACTCTCAAAAAGCTGAAAGGGTCTTCAGTAGAGATGGATAGTCGAGCTGGGCTATCAGACGGTCACCTCTGTAGCTGTAGTGTCATTTTTCCTATGGTCCAATGTGTAAATTAAACAAAAAAGTGCACGTTTGTTATGATGTCCAAGATGGGGACCAGGATGTGGACATAATAAAAAAATAGGGAACATGATAGGAGACATTTCTACAATACATATAATCATTCTTATCTATCTAATACGATGACAACAGCTCTCCATACCTGCAGTCCACCACAAGGACCACCCTCTCTAATCCCTGAAAAATGAAATCATCCTCAGTGACGAAGAGAGGGGGCTAAGCGCCCCCATGGTCTCAGAGCATTAACTCTTCTAAGAGTCCTAAGAGTCCTGCTCACACTGATGGGGTGCAGCTGTGGGACCCTATTTTCAGAGATGATGTCCTCCACCCAACTCTCAAAAAGCTGAAAGGGTCTTCAGTAGAGATGGATAGTCGAGCTGGGCTATCAGACGGTCACCTCTGTAGCTGTAGTGTCATTTTTCCTATGGTCCAATGTGTAAATTAAACAAAAAAGTGCACGTTTGTTATGATGTCCAAGATGGGGACCAGGATGTGGACATAATAAAAAATTAGGGAACATGATAGGAGACATTTCTACAATACATATAATCATTCTTATCTATCTAATACGATGACAACAGCTCTCCATACCTGCAGTCCACCACAAGGACCACCCTCTCTAATCCCTGAAAAATGAAATCATCCTCAGTGACGAAGAGAGGGGGCCAAGCGCCCCCCATGGTACCAGAGCATTGACTCTTCTAAGAGTCCTAAGAGTCCTGCTCACACTGATGGGGTGAAGCTGTGGGACCCTATTTTCAGAGATGATGTCCTCCACCCAACTCTCAAAAAGCTGAAAGGGTCTTCAGTAGAGATGGGTAGTCGAGCTGGGCTATCAGACGGTCACCTCTGTAGCTGTAGTGTCATTTTTCCTATGGTCCAATGTGTAAATTAAACAAAAAAGTGCACGTTTGTTATGATGTCCAAGATGGGGACCAGGATGTGGACATAATAAGAAATTAGGGAACATGATAGGAGACATTTCTACAATACATATAATCATTCTTATCTATCTAATACGATGACAACAGCTCTCCATACCTGCAGTCCACCACAAGGACCACCCTCTCTAATCCCTGAAAAATGAAATCATCCTCAGGGACGAAGAGAGGGGGCTAAGCGCCCCCCATGGTTTTAGAGCATTGACTCTTCTAAGAGTCCTAAGAGTCCTGCTTACACTGATGGGGTGCAGCTGTGGGACCCTATTTTCAGAGATGATGTCCTCCACCCAACTCTCAAAAAGCTGAAAGGGTCTTCAGTAGAGATGGATAGTCGAGCTGGGCTATCAGACGGTCACCTCTGTAGCTGTAGTGTCATTTTTCCTATGGTCCAATGTGTAAATTAAACAAAAAAGTGCACGTTTGTTATGATGTCCAAGATGGGGACCAGGATGTGGACATAATAAAAAATTAGGGAACATGATAGGAGACATTTCTACAATACATATAATCATTCTTATCTATCTAATACGATCACAACAGCTCTCCATACCTGCAGTCCACCACAAGGACCACTCTCTCTAATCCCTGAAAAATGAAATCATCCTCAGTGACGAAGAGAGGGGGCTAAGCGCCCCCCATGGTCTCAGAGCATTGACTCTTCTAAGAGTCCTAAGATTCCTGCTCACACTGATGGGGTGCAGCTGTGGGACCCTATTTTCAGAGATGATGTCCTCCACCCAACTCTCAAAAAGCTGAAAGGGTCTTCAGTAGAGATGGATAGTCGAGCTGGGCTATCAGACGGTCACCTCTGTAGCTGTAGTGTCATTTTTCCTATGGTCCAATGTGTAAATTAAACAAAAAAGTGCACGTTTGTTATGATGTCCAAGATGGGGACCAGGATGTGGACATAATAAAAAAATAGGGAACATGATAGGAGACATTTCTACAATACATATAATCATTCTTATCTATCTAATACGATGACAACAGCTCTCCATACCTGCAGTCCACCACAAGGACCACCCTCTCTATTCCCTGAAAAGTGAAATCATCCTCAGTGACGAAGAGAGGGGGCTAAGCGCCCCCCATGGTCTCAGAGCATTGACTCTTCTAAGAGTCCTAAGAGTCCTGCTCACACTGATGGGGTGCAGCTGTGGGACCCTATTTTCAGAGATGATGTTCTCCACCCAACTCTCAAATAGCTGAAAGGGTCTTCAGTAGAGATGGATAGTCGAGCTGGGCTATCAGACGGTCACCTCTGTAGCTGTAGTGTCATTTTTCCTATGGTCCAATGTGTAAATTAAACAAAAAAGTGCACGTTTGTTATGATGTCCAAGATGGGGACCAGGATGTGGACATAATAAAAAATTAGGGAACATGATAGGAGACATTTCTACAATACATATAATCATTCTTATCTATTTAATACGATGACAACAGCTCTCCATACCTGCAGTCCACCACAAGGACCACCCTCTCTAATCCCTGAAAAATGAAATCATCCTCAGTGACGAAGAGAGGGGGCTAAGCGCCCCCCATGGTCTCAGAGCATTGACTCTTCTAAGAGTCCTAAGAGTCCTTCTCACACTGATGGGGTGCAGCTGTGGGACCCTATTTTCAGAGATGATGTCCTCCACCCAACTCTCAAAAAGCTGAAAGGGTCTTCAGTAGAGATGGATAGTCGAGCTGGGCTATCAGACGGTCACCTCTGTAGCTGTAGTGTCATTTTTCCTATGGTCCAATGTGTAAATTAAACAAAAAAGTGCACGTTTGTTATGATGTCCAAGATGGGGACCAGGATGTGGACATAATAAAAAATTAGGGAACATGATAGGAGACATTTCTACAATACATATAATCATTCTTATCTATCTAATACGATGACAACAGCTCTCCATACCGTATTTCATGGTCAATCCAGGTTTGTCAGTGATGGCACTGACATAATGTATGGCGTCTTTTTCGGGCGTTATCCTTTGCCTTTTCATTGTGAAAATCCAGTTGCCTATATCAAAGCAAATTCTACTACTTGTAAAGTATGCAGAAAATGAAATGTAGAACATATAACATCAACTGCTTAGGAACGCATCATAGGTTCGTACTTAAAAGGATATTGTCATGTTCTAGTCATAATGCAAGCTGGACATTTTTCATGTTACCCTGTAATCGCCGGCCTGTTCTAATGCTCACAAGCAAAGATATATGCTCAGCTGCTAAGGCTTCCCTCTGCCTTCTGAATGAAAATTGAATATGTCTGGCTCACTGTGTATATAGCAGGTGCTCAGAAAAAATAAGAGTCAATTCAAAAGAAATAGCTCTGGTACACTATAGTGATTAATAACGTAAGAAAAGAACTCTTGGAATGCTGAAAATTCTTTATTTGTGCAAAAGGATAATTCATCCAACGTTTCGACCTTGTTTTTAGGTCTTTATCAAGGATAAAGTTATCTAAGATCATAAAGGGTTGCAAAACCATATAAACACGTAATTAGTACATAGTACAACATAACAGTACAATATATTGCTACTTGAGAGTACAATGGGTCAAATGACCATGAGGCACATACAAAAAATTTTTCCAAAGCCATAGTGAAAACATTTGTACTGAGGAAAGAAAATTTCCACATGACCTATCTGGAGAAACATTCTGGATCAAACAACCAAAAATAGTCAAGCAGGTAAATACACACCTATATTTCATAACAGGATGATATGTGTTCAATTGTATAGCGTCATTGCCATTAAGGTACAAATGGAAAACTTGCAATCCTATATAGTGAAGGAAATGAACACATATCATATCAAAGAACACAGGAACATGGGTGTGAGAAAAACCTCAATGTTTATACTTTGTTCTTTATAATGGTGTGAACATGTATATGTCTCAGTACCTTATGCACTTGAGAATTCTAGTGAGTAGATGATGAAAGCCTATTCCAGAACTGGAATCGGTAAATAATTGTAGGTGGAATCTAAATGAAAAGATGGTACAAGTGTTATCATGACACGTGGGCTATAACACAATGGACCGTGTGACAAAGAAGAAAGGAGAGAAAGAAGAGGAAGAAAATGGAACTACCTGTAACATTACGTGATAGTCACTGGTAAGTATCACTTGACAATTCAGGTGAAAAAGGATTCCTTTATTAAAGGGTTCTCAGTCGCCTCAGGATCATGAAATACTAGGGTAAATGATATGAGAATGGGTAAGAAGCACCACTAAAGGAAATATGAAATGCAGGACATATATCTATAAACCCCTGAACTACATGATAGAAATAAAAAGAAGAAAAAAGAAAAAAAAGAAGAAAGAAGAACACATAGAATGCGGAAAGAGAATGGGTACAACTACCTGAGTTACTGCAGGGAGGCCCCTGGTTGGTATTGTGAGGGTTAGTGGAATTCCTTCACTGAAGGGTTCTCAGTTGCCTCAGGTTCGTGAAAAATGCTATAGACAAATAATGCCCGGAGAAAAGGGGTTCATATACAGCGAATAATGGTAATACAAGGTACATGTGTCACATGTAATAGTATATATATATATATTGTACTAAGCTCTACACCAGAAATAGAAAGTAGTCCCTCTGCCTTCTGTCTAGGTGCCCTGAGTTATGTCCTGTAAACTGTCACAGCGACCCAGACACACATGTGTAGTAGGGGAATATCCCTGCTGAGATGCCAGTGCTAGAGCACTCGTTTGCTGTGGAGTTGAACGCTATGTGAGCAGTTCTTACCTTCAATGAGCAGAAGTCTCTTTTTTCAGATTTCAATATCTCTGTGGGTATCTGGCAGAAATATGGAATACTCTTTACTGCTAAGACCCTGTACACCACTCCCACTAAAGGGGGCTTTACACGCTGCGACATCGCTAATGCGGAGTCGTTGGGGTCACGGAATTTGTGACGCACATCCGGCCGCATTAGCGATGTTGCTGCGTGTGACACCGATGAGCGATTTTGCATCGTTGCAAAAACGTGCAAAATCGCTCATCGGTGACATGGGTCTCCATTCTCGATTATCGTTACTGCAGCAGTAACGATGTAGTTCATCGCTCCTGCGGCAGCACACATCACTCCGTGTGACACCGCAGAAACGAGGAACCTCTCCTTACCTGCCTCCCAGCCGCTATGAGGAAGGAAGGAGGTGGGTGGGATGTTCCGGCCACTCATCTCCGCCCCTCCGCTTCTATTGGGCGGTCGCTCAGTGACGTCGCTGTGACGCCGCACGGACCGCCCCCTTAGAAAGGAGGCGGTTCGCCGGTCACAGCGACGTCGCCGGGCAGGTAAGTATGTGTGACGGGTCTGGTCGGTGTTGTGCGGCATGGGCAGCGATTTACCCGTGTCGCGCAACAGATGGGGGCGGGTACCCACACTAGCGATATCGGGACCGATATCGCAGTGTGTAAAGTAGCCTTTAGTCACATGACCAAGACTGTATCTGTGTCCCTACAACACACTTGAGACAAATGTGTGTGTGAGCCTGCATTGTGGGGTATATATAATATATTATAGAGCTGGGAAGGATCATTCTAAGCAGTGAGCTGTTCCAGTATTTGTAGGAAAATACCCAGTAGAAGCATCAAACACAGCACCAATACCTCCCATCAGTATCCCACCACAGTGCCATGTAACCCATGCCCTACACTCCCATCTACACCAATACTATACAGGCACAAACTAGTATATCTGACTAAAAGCCCCCAAAATATGAAGAACGGCCTATAGTTGAGTGTGGATATAAAATCTATGTGAGCAGAGCTAGAATAGAAATCACTGATCGCATTGAAGTCATTCTGACCATAAATCACCATGATATCAAGGTGAGGAGTTGTGTGTTACTGCTGGGAGGAAAGGGTTAACAGTGGAATATTAAGGTGCATTTCTGTGTGCAGTGTTACTAGTCAATGTAACAATTCAGTATGAGCTGCTCTTGGTGCCGGGGGAGGGAGATGCTCTCCTGAGCAAGATAGATGGGGAATGAACATAATATCTATATAGTGTAAGGCAGGGGGTCTCAAACTCGGCTGGGTGTATGGGCCGCACAGAGGAAAAAAATAATTTGGGGGGCTGCATTCTTTGCAAGACAAAGTGACATTTTTATTGGTACCATATATGTATATATTTTTTTCACACACCTTTGGATGACTGATTTTCAACATTTTTCACTTGTTTATTATAACAAATGTGCACATTCTTTGGTTAAATCTAAAAAAAATAAATGTGATGTTAAAAAAAAGTCATGCCTTATTTTGTTTTTTTTTACATTTTATCCCTTTCTTTTAACTAATAGTGTTACAATTATGACGCTAGCGTTTTGTGAAGGGAATGCTTTGCCTACTTCCGTGACTATGGCCTTCCGGAACTGCTGCATTTTGGCTGACCTCTCCGCCTCGGGAATAAGAGACATAAAGTTCTCCTTGTAGCGTGGGTCTAACAGTGTTACCAACCAGTAATGATTGTCGGCCAAGATGTTCTTAACGCGAGGGTCACGAGACAGGCAGCTTACCATAAAGTCATCCATGTGCGCCAGACTCTTAACAGCCATCACTTCAGTATCCAGACCAACACGATGACTGAACATGCTGTCCTCCTCCTTCTCCTCCTCCTCCTCATCTACCCTGTCCTCTGGCCAGCCACGCTGAACTGAGCATATGACTGGTATGCATGTCATATCCTCAATTTGGCCGGAGAGTTGCTCCATGTCTTCATCTTCCTCCTCGTCATAGTCCTCCACTGCACGTTGTGATGAGACGAGGCTGGGCTATGTGTTATCACCCACACCCACTACTGTTTCTTGCTCCAACTCATCGTGTTCCGCCTGCAATGCATCATGTTTGGTTTTGAGCAGAGACCGTTTTAGAAGGCAGAGAAGCGGTATGGTGACGCTAATAATGGCGTCATCGCCGCTCACCATCTTGGTGGAGTCCTCAAAGTTTTGGAGGATGGTACATAGGTCGGACATCCATCTCCACTCCTCAGGTGTTATGTGTGGAGTTTGACCCATTTCCCGACGGCTTAGGTGATGCAGGTACTCAACAACTGCCCTCTTCTGCTCACATATCCTGATCAACATGTGCAGAGTTGAATTCCAACGCGTGGGGACATCACACACCAGTCTGTGAGCCGGAAGATGCAAACGACGCTGAAAGCCGGCAAGGCCGGCTGAAGCAGTAGGTGACTTTCGAAAATGTGCAGACAGGCGGCGAACTTTTACCAGCAGATCAGACAGCTCTGGGTATGACTTTAGAAACCGCTGAACCACGAGGTTGAGCACATGGGCCATGCATGGAACATGTGTCAGCTGGCCTCGCCTCAAAGCCGCCACCAGGTTCCGGCCATTGTCACACACAACCTTTCCTGGCTTTAGGTTCAGAGGTGTGAGCCAGTGATCTGCATGCTGTTTTAGAGCTGTCCACACCTCTTCTGCATTGTGGGATTTGTCACTTATGCAGATTAGCTGCAGCACAGCCTGTTGCCGCTTCGCCGAGGCAGTGCTGCAGTGCTTCCAGCTTGGGACTGGTGTGGAGGGTAAAGTGGATGAGGATGCGCAGGAGGAGGAGGAGGCTGAAGAGCATGACATTCCGGAGCTGTAGAGTGTGGGTGAAACCCTGACTGAGGTAGGGCCTGCAAACCTTGGTGTGGGAAGGACTTGTTCCGTTCCTCGCTCAAACTGGGTCCCAGCTGGGCTGGGCTGGGTCCCTACCCGGCTGGGTAGGGCGTTGTGGGGGGTTTGTCTATCTCCGTTTGAGGTGAGTTTGTTTAAGTTAGCCTTTTCTTTGGCGTTTTTTGGAGCCCTGCGGGTTGGGGAGTTGGTATCGCCCAGTAAGGCGTTCCCCGGGGGCTTGGATTGGGGTGACATTATGTCAGTGGAAAACGGAGTTGAATTTTGGATTAGGAAATCGAAAACTGATCAGAGAGGTGTGGGTAGACTAGTCCGTTTGGGGATGGTTGTGGCATCTGATATGTGCCCGTTCAAGTGTCTCGGGAATTTTCAACAGATCCGTCCGAAGGTGGATGGCCCCTTATTATGTCACGAGGATGGGTCCTTTTTATCGAGATACCAATTTGTGAGTGTTTTTAGGGCATGTTTGAAGTCGTTGGGGTTAGATCCGAAGTCTTTCGGATTGGGGCAGCGACGGAGGCCTCTATATGCGGCCTACCGGAGGAGACAGTTAAGCAGATTGGTAGGTGGAAGTCGCAGCGCTTTAAGTCGTATGTACGTCCCCAGGTGGTTGTTGGCAATTGAGGGGAAAAGGGGGGGGGTATTAGGGTAGCAATGGGGGGGGGGAGAGTGTGTGTTTTTTGTCAATTTGGTTTGGTGAGGCAATAAAATGGTGTCGTCTGTACATTTTGTATTGCAGAAGCACCCCCCCTTCCTTCCCTGGTCTGGATCCTTGGCCACTCTTATGTGTTTTGGGGAGCCCGACGAGCGGACGCGAGATGGAACGGGAGACAGCTAGGTTTTGAGAAGGACCTGGCTCTCGTGCGATGGCTCGGTGTTCGGGGGTTAGGGTGGAACAGGGTGTTGCAGGAGGTGCATAGATACGCCCGGTTGGACAGACCTCCTGACATCTTAGTGTTGCATGCCGGGGGGAATGATTTGGGTGGGCGTCCTTTTCGAATCTTGATAAAGGACATCAAACATGATTTGTTACGGTTATGGGTGTCGTTTCCAGGTCTAACGATAGTCTGGTCGGAGATAGTAGCGAGAAAGAGTTGGCAGAAAGCGCGGTCAGTTGACAGGTTGAACAAGGCGCGGGCGAAGGTTAATAGGGCGATCTCGAAGTTTGTTAGTCGGAACGGGGGTATAGCAATACGGCATGTTGAGTTGGAAAGGACGGAAGAGGAATTTTGGTTGGCTGACGGGGTACACCTTAATGCGGTGGGAACTGACTTATGGGCTCTTGGCTTGCAGGGAGGTATTGAGAGGGCCCTTTGGTTGCGGGGGGTCTCAGGCACTTGAAGGGTTTCAAGGTGCCTTCGTTGTGGTGTTGTTTATTGGTGGGTCCTTGAAGTTGGTTTAAAATTGGTTCGGGGATTCATCCGGGTATGGATCCCCTCATTGGCAGAATTGATGGTCCCCTGGTGATTTTGGGGGGGAACCCCGACGGGGTATGTCGGGGCCCCTGGGGGTGTGGTTGGGGTTGACGGAGGATTAACCCTTACCATTTGGTGCTCCTGAGCCAGTGTGGGTAACGGCTGGGAGCAAGTTGAGGTTTTTTATTGCTCGGTTATGGGAATCACCAGGGTTTTGGTAGCTTCAAGGACCTTACCACATTGCAAATTTTATTGGTTATGTATTCTTGTTAATAAAATGGCTGCTATGGCCAAAATTATCCAAAGATAAATTTGTGTCTGTGTAATTACTTTTAAATAAGAAATGGGAATGGAGGTGTGGGGTATGAAAGGAAGACCGGAGTCAACAATTCCAGGGTCAAGCATGTTTATTTGCGTAAGCTTCGTTCCAGGGTAGAAAGGGTAAGAGTGCCTTTCAGAATTCGAAGTGGTCGGACTGTACGGACCACCAAGAACTGCAGGAGAGCTTGAACATCTTCCCATGGATTTGCGACATCCTCCCTCATCAGTTACGTAGGTAAGCAGGTTCTCAGCATTGCAGCCCCTTTGTTGTCTTAAGTTAGTTAAGCGGGGTTAACTAACCTGTCAGTTCAGCCTCAGGTCTAAAGCAGAGGCCTGGACTCCACTCCTTACTCCTCACTCCACAACTCTCCTTAAAAACAACTGACTCCTTTTTCCTGCCCCGGGGTCTCCAGACCCCTAGGTGGGCGTTTCCTTCCGTCTGGTCCTGCCCACTGGTGTGCCTGTCTTTCCCTGGGGGAGGTGACTAGGATTTTCTGGTTGGCTTTGTGTGACTTAGGTGAGGGAAGTTGTTATGCGGGGGCCTATGTGTGACTACCTGCAGTGTCAGGGCGTCACATATGTATGTGTGTATGTCTGCTAAAGGAATCCGCACCGTCATATTTACAAACACAAAATTTTGCAGACACCTCATGTGACTCAGGGAACGTCGTAGACTATGTTTTAACAGGAATATTTAACCCCGCGCTTTACAGTTACTCTCCAAAAAACCTGCCTCCATTAAACTGAATGGAGGTGGGAGCTGCAAGTTATTAATAGCAGCTGTGATTGGTTGCTATAGGAACAAAGGACATTCATAGTATAAGAAGCTTATGTGTGAGATAATATGATGTCAGTGGGGAGACAGATAGAGAGAGACAGACACAGACTGAGAGACAAACAGACAGAGACAGATAGGCATAGACAGACAGGGAAAGAGACAGAGACAAACAGACAGAGGCAGACAGGGAAAGAGACAGACAGAGATAGACAGGGAAAAAAGGCAGACAGACAGAGACAGAGAAAGAGACAGAGGCAGATAGGGAAACAGACAGAGACAAACATACAGAGACAGGCAGGAGAAAAGGCAGACCGACAGGGAAAGAGACAGACAGGGGAAGAGACAGACAGAGAGAGACAGACAGATAGAGACAGACAAAGAAATACAGAGATAGACAGGGAAAGAGACAAACGGGGAATGAGTCAGACAGAGAGAGACAAAGAGAGACAGGCAGAGAGAGACAGGGAAAGAGACAGACAGGGGAAGAGAAAGACAGAGACAGACAAAGAAATACAGAGACAGACAGGGGAAGAGACAGACAGGGGAAGAGACAGACAGGGGAAGAGACAGACAGACAGGGAAAGAGACAGACCTGGAAAAGAGACAGACCAGGAAAAGAGACAGGCCTGGAAAAGAGACAGACAGACATAGAAACAGACAGCCACAAAGAGAGAGAGAGACAGACAGACACAGAGAGACAGACAGAGATAGAGAGACAGACAGACATGGATAGAGATAGAGACACACAGAGACAGACAGATGACAGAGACTGGGAGAGAGACAGACAGAAGCATAAATCCCTAACTAAAACTTAACATTTAATGATAGTTTTAAAAGGTAAAAAAACACAAATCATGTAAATAGAATGACTCTCTTCTGTGCATAGAGTCAACATTTTGTGTTTGTAAATATGACGGTGCGGATTCCTTTAGCAGACATACACACATACATATGTGACGCCCTGACACTGCAGGTAGTCACACATAGGCCCCCGCATAACAACTTCCCTCACCTAAGTCACACAAAGCCAACCAGAAAACCCTAGTCACCTCCCCCAGGGAAAGACAGGCACACCAGTGGGCAGGACCAGACGGAAGGAAACGCCCACCTAGGGGTCTGGAGACCCCGGGGCAGGAAAAAGGAGTCAGTTGTTTTTAAGGAGAGTTGTGGAGTGAGGAGTAAGGAGTGGAGTCCAGGCCTCTGCTTTAGACCTGAGGCTGAACTGACAGGTTAGTTAACCCCGCTTAACTAACTTAAGATAACAAATGGGCTGCAATGCTGAGAACCTGCTTACCTACGTAACTGATGAGGGAGGATGTCGCAAATCCATGGGAAGATGTTCAAGCTCTCCTGCAGTTCTTGGTGGTCCGTACAGTCCGACCACTTCGAATTCTGAAAGGCACTCTTACCCTTTCTACCCTGGAACGAAGCTTAGGCAAATAAACATGCTTGACCCTGGAATTGTTGACTCCGGTCTTCCTTTCATACCCCACACCTCCATTCCCATTTCTTATTTAAAAGTAATTACACAGACACAAATTTATCTTTGGATAATTTTGGCCATAGCAGCCATTTTATTAACAAGAATACATAACCAATAAAATTTGCAATGTGGTAAGGTCCTTGAAGCTACCAAAACCCTGGTGATTCTCATAACCGAGCAATAAAAAACCTCAACTTGCTCCCAGCCGTTACCCACACTGGCTCAGGAGCACCAAATGGTAAGGGTTAATCCTCCGTCAACCCCAACCACACCCCCAGGGGCCCCGACATACCCCGTCGGGGTTCCCCCCCAAAATCACCAGGGGACCATCAATTCTGCCAATGAGGGGATCCATACCCGGATGAATCCCCGAACCAATTTTAAACCAACTTCAAGGACCCACCAATAAACAACACCACAACGAAGGCACCTTGAAACCCTTCAAGTGCCTGAGACCCCCCGCAACCAAAGGGCCCTCTCAATACCTCCCTGCAAGCCAAGAGCCCATAAGTCAGTTCCCACCGCATTAAGGTGTACCCCGTCAGCCAACCAAAATTCCTCTTCCGTCCTTTCCAACTCAACATGCCGTATTGCTATACCCCCGTTCCGACTAACAAACTTCGAGATCGCCCTATTAACCTTTGCCCGCGCCTTGTTCAACCTGTAAACTGACCGCGCTTTCTGCCAACTCTTTCTCGCTACTATCTCCGACCAGACTATCGTTAGACCTGGAAACGACACCGATAACCGTAACAAATCATGTTTGATGTCCTTTATCAAGATTCGAAAAGGACGCCCACCCAAATCATTCCCCCCGGCATGCAACACTAACATGTCAGGAGGTCTGGTCTATCCAACCGGGCGTATCTATGCACCTCCTGCAACACCCTGTTCCACCCTAACCCCCGAACACCGAGCCATCGCACGAGAGCCAGGTCCTTCTCAAAACCTAGCTGTCTCCCGTTCCATCTCGCGTCCGCTCGTCGGGCTCCCCAATACACATAAGAGTGGCCAAGGATCCAGACCAGGGAAGGAAGAGGGGGTGCTTCTGCAATACAAAATGTACAGACGACACCATTTTATTGCCTCACCAAACCAAATTGACAAAAAACACACACTCTCACCCCCCCCCATTGCTACCCTAATACCCCCCCCCTTTTCCCCTCAATTGCCAACAACCACCTGGGGACGTACATACGACTTAAAGCGCTGCGACTTCCACCTACCAATCTGCTTAACTGTCTCCTCCGGTAGGCCGCATATAGAGGCCTCCGTCGCTGCCCCAATCCGAAAGACTTCGGATCTAACCCCAACGACTTCAAACATGCCCTAAAAACACTCACAAATTGGTATCTCGATAAAAAGGACCCATCCTCGTGACATAATAAGGGGCCATCCACCTTCGGACGGATCTGTTGAAAATTCCCGAGACACTTGAACGGGCACATATCAGATGCCACAACCATCCCCAAACGGACTAGTCTACCCACACCTCTCTGATCAGTTTTCGATTTCCTAATCCAAAATTCAACTCCGTTTTCCCCTGACATAATGTCACCCCAATCCAAGCCCCCGGGGAACGCCTTACTGGGCGATACCAACTCCCCAACCCGCAGGGCTCCAAAAAACGCCAAAGAAAAGGCTAACTTAAACAAACTCACCTCAAACGGAGATAGACAAACCCCCCACAACGCCCTACCCAGCCGGGTAGGGACCCAGCCCAGCCCAGCTGGGACCCAGTTTGAGCGAGGAACGGAACAAGTCCTTCCCACACCAAGGTTTGCAGGCCCTACCTCAGTCAGGGTTTCACCCACACTCTACAGCTCCGGAATGTCATGCTCTTCAGCCTCCTCCTCCTCCTGCGCATCCTCATCCACTTTACCCTCCACACCAGTCCCAAGCTGGAAGCACTGCAGCACTGCCTCGGCGAAGCGGCAACAGACTGTGCTGCAGCTAATCTGCATAGGTGACAAACCCCACAATGCAGAAGAGGTGTGGACAGCTCTAAAACAGCATGCAGATCACTGGCTCACACCTCTGAACCTAAAGCCAGGAAAGGTTGTGTGTGACAATGGCCGGAACCTGGTGGCGGCTTTGAGGCGAGGCCAGCTGACACATGTTCCATGCATGGCCCATGTGCTCAACCTCGTGGTTCAGCGGTTTCTAAAGTCATACCCAGAGCTGTCTGATCTGCTGGTAAAAGTTCGCTGCCTGTCTGCACATTTTCGAAAGTCACCTACTGCTTCAGCCGGCCTTGCCGGCTTTCAGCGTCGTTTGCATCTTCCGGCTCACAGACTGGTGTGTGATGTCCCCACGCGTTGGAATTCAACTCTGCACATGTTGATCAGGATATGTGAGCAGAAGAGGGCAGTTGTTGAGTACCTGCATCACCTAAGCCGTCGGGAAATGGGTCAAACTCCACACATAACACCTGAGGAGTGGAGATGGATGTCCGACCTATGTACCATCCTCCAAAACTTTGAGGACTCCACCAAGATGGTGAGCGGCGATGACGCCATTATTAGCATCACCATACCGCTTCTCTGCCTTCTAAAACGGTCTCTGCTCAAAACCAAACATGATGCATTGCAGGCGGAACACGATGAGTTGGAGCAAGAAACAGTAGTGGGTGTGGGTGATAACACACAGCCCAGCCTCGTCTCATCACAACGTGCAGTGGAGGACTATGACGAGGAGGAGGATGAAGACATGGAGCAACTCTCCGGCCAAATTGAGGATATGACATGCATACCAGTCATATGCTCAGTTCAGCGTGGCTGGCCAGAGGACAGGGTAGATGATGAGGAGGAGGAGGAGGAGAAGGAGGAGGACAGCATGTTCAGTCATCGTGTTGGTCTGGATACTGAAGTGATGGCTGTTAAGAGTCTGGCGCACATGGATGACTTTATGGTAAGCTGCCTGTCTCGTGACCCTCGCGTTAAGAACATCTTGGCCGACAATCATTACTGGTTGGTAACACTGTTAGACCCACGCTACAAGGAGAACTTTATGTCTCTTATTCCCGAGGCGGAGAGGTCAGCCAAAATGCAGCAGTTCCGGAAGGCCATAGTCACGGAAGTAGGCAAAGCATTCCCTTCACAAAACGCTAGCGTCATAATTGTAACACTATTAGTTAAAAGAAAGGGATAAAATGTAAAAAAAACCAAAATAAGGCATGACTTTTTTTTAACATCAAATTTTTTTTTTTTAGATTTAACCAAAGAATGTGCACATTTGTTATAATAAACAAGTGAAAAATGTTGAAAATCAGTCATCCAAAGGTGTGTGAAAAAAATATATATATATGGTACCAATAAAAATGTCACTTTGTCCTGCAAAGAATGCAGCCCCCCAAATTATTTTTTTCCTCTGTGCGGCCCATACACCCAGCCGAGTTTGAGACCCCCTGCCTTACACTATATAGATATCATGTTCATTCCCCATCTATCTTGCTCAGGAGAGCATCTCCCTCCCCCGGCACCAAGAGCAGCTCATATTGAATTGTTACATTGACTAGTAACACTCCACACAGAAATGCACCTTAATATTCCACTGTTAACCCTTTCCTCCCAGCAGTAACACACAACTCCTCACCTTGATATCATGGTGATTTATGGTCAGAATGACTTCAATGCGATCAGTGATTTCTATTCTAGCTCTGCTCACATAGATTTTATATCCACACTCAACTATAGGCCGTTCTTCATATTTTGGGGGCTTTTAGTCAGATATACTAGTTTGTGCCTGTATAGTATTGGTGTAGATGGGAGTGTAGGGCATGGGTTACATGGCACTGTGGTGGGATACTGATGGGAGGTATTGGTGCTGTGTTTGATGCTTCTACTGGGTATTTTCCTACAAATACTGGAACAGCTCACTGCTTAGAATGATCCTTCCCAGCTCTATAATATATTATATATACCCCACAATGCAGGCTCACACACACATTTGTCTCAAGTGTGTTGTAGGGACACAGATACAGTCTTGGTCATGTGACTAAAGGCTACTTTACACACTGCGATATCGGTCCCGATATCGCTAGTGTGGGTACCCGCCCCATCTGTTGCGCGACACGGGCAAATCGCTGCCCATGCCGCACAACACCGACCAGACCCGTCACACATACTTACCTGACCGGCGACGTCGCTGTGACCGGCGAACCGCCTCCTTTGTAAGGGGGCGGTCCGTGCGGCGTCACAGCGACGTCACTGAGCGACCGCCCAATAGCAGCGGAGGGGCGGAGATGAGTGGCCGGAACATCCCGCCCACCTCCTTCCTTCCTCATAGCGGCTGGGAGGCAGGTAAGGAGAGGTTCCTCGTTTCTGCGGTGTCACACGGAGTGATGTGTGCTGCCGCAGGAGCGACGAACTACATCGTTACTGCTGCAGTAACGATAATCGAGAATGGAGACCCATGTCACCGATGAGCGATTTTGCACGTTTTTGCAACGATGCAAAATCGCTCATCGGTGTCACACGCAGCAACATCGCTAATGCGGCCGGATGTGCGTCACAAATTCCGTGACCCCAACGACTCCGCATTAGCGATGTCGCAGCGTGTAAAGCCCCCTTTAGTGGGAGTGGTGTACAGGGTCTTAGCAGTAAAGAGTATTCCATATTTCTGCCAGATACCACAGAGATATTGAAATCTGAAAAAAGAGACTTCTGCTCATTGAAGGTAAGAACTGCTCACATAGCGTTCAACTCCACAGCAAACGAGTGCTCTAGCACTGGCATCTCAGCAGGGATATTCCCCTACTACACATGTGTGTCTGGGTCGCTGTGACAGTTTACAGGACATAACTCAAGGCACCTAGATAGAAGGCAGAGGTACTGGGATTGGTTGGTTTTTGGTGACGGAGGTGCAGGGGCTGGCGCCCATGTGCAGTGCTGGCTAAGGTATATTGATGATATTTTGATTTTTTGGCAGGGCACTGTGGAGCAGCTCGAGACATTTATGGAGGAACTTAATAACAACACCTTTAACATCAGATTGACACATAAGCATAGCAGCAGTTGCGTTGACTTCCTGGATATTAAAATTTCATTCGGTTCTGAGCGAATTGTTCAGACCGACGTCCATAGGAAGGAAACATCAGTCAACGCACTGCTGCATGCTTCTTCTGCTCATACCCCCTCCACCATCCGGGCCGTACTGACTGGCCAGTTCCTCAGGATGAAGCAAATTTGTTCGTCAGACACTGCTTTTGAACAACAGTCTGCCGACCTCCAGCGCCATAGGGGTGGCAAAGGCGGTCTTCCCCCGGTCTGCCTCAGCAACGGACACTAGCCAATAGTGACTAGTGAGATCAAGGGTAGAAAAATAATTTGCAGTTCTCAATGCAGCTAGCGATTCCTCAATACGGGGGAGTGGTGCCGTCCTTCTTCTTTAACAGGACCAACGGAGCTGCCCAAAGGCTACAACTGTCACGGATAACCCCAGCCGCCTTCATGTTGCTCAACATGTCCTTGGTACACTGGTAATGTGAAGGTGGTATTGGCTTATAGCTCTCTTTGATGGGTGGGTGTGCACCTGTGGGGATGTAGTGTTGGACCCCTTTTATTCCCCCAAAATCTAGCGGATGTTTGCTGAAGACTTGCTCGCTCGTATTCTTGCACTACCCTGTGGACCCGCTTCTTGTGATGTGAAGGTGTGGAGTCAGTGCCTACGTGTAATTCCTTACACCACTCCTCTGGCTGACTTGGTGAGCAGTCACTGACTGGGTGGGGTGCAGTAATAGTGGATGCTGCTACTTGGATAGCATGGGTATCTACTGTGAACAGCTTATCAATGGTGGCAAGTCGGGGCAGCTTAACCTCCTGCTCTCCGCAGTTTAACACTCTCACGGGCACTCTTCCCTTCCGCACTAATGAATAAAACTATGATGTAAATATCATATAGATACCCCACAATTGTAAATAAAGGTAGGTTATGGGAAAAGGGGGAACAGGGAAAGAGGAAAATAGTGTAATAAAGTATACCTTCTGGGGGTGAGAGGAAATGGCAGCACAGCCAGTGGAGGTGAAGCAAAAGGAAGCCTGCAACTAAAGAGTTGAGAGCGTTATCACATGGTGACTGAGCCTGATTGTAAAGGGAGCATAGAGTGGAGCATACTCTGGGCACGTTAGAACCCAAGTTCTTAAACCATGAATATGGACCCCTTTTATTCTCCCAAAGTCTAGCGGATGTTTGCTGAAGACTTGCTCGTATTCTTGCACTACCCTGTGGACCCGCTTCTTGTGATGTGAAGGTGTGGAGTCAGTGCCTACGTGTAATTCCTTACACCACTCCTCTGGTTGACTTGGTGAGCTGTCACTGAATGGGTGTGGTGAAGTAACGGTGGATGCTGTGGCTTGGATATCATATTAAATATAGGGACCCCCATACAGTAGTATGAGAAATTTTTTTGTATTCAATGATCGGTATTACCTTCAGGGGCGCGGCACGTGGACGTGCGTTCCATTAGCCTCACTGCATTCCACTCCCATACAGGAAGTGGGCGCAGCTATTACTACGGTCGCACATAAAAGAACCCACAGCCACCACTGCACACAGCTGACTCCACCACTGGAAACCCACTTCTACACCAACGCAGGTAAGACAGGATCGGCACCTCTATGCTCCCGTTACAATCAGGCTCAGTCACCATGTGATAATGCTCTCAACAATTTAGTTGCAGGCTTCCCCTTGCTTCACCTCCACTGGCTGTGCTGCCATTTCCTCTCCCCCCTGGAAGGTATACTTTATTACACTATTTTCCTGTTTCCCTCTTCTCCCTTTTCCCATAACCTACCTTTATCTGCATTTGTGGGGTATCTATATACTATTTATATCACAGTTTTATTCATTAATACGGAAGGGAAGAGTGCGCATGAGAGTGTTGAACTGCGGAGAGCAAGAGGTTAAGCTGCCCCGATTTGCCACCATTGATAAGCTGTTCACAGTAGATACACATGCTATCCAAGCAGCAGCAGCATCCACCATTACTGCACCCCACCCAGTCAGTGACAGCTCACCAAGTCAGCCAGAGGAGTGGTGTCAGGAATTACACGTAGGCACTGACTACACACCTTCACATCACAAGAAGGGGGTGCAAGTGTGACGCCCTGGACTAGCCAGTTGGTCACAGACATAACACACACACACACCCCCTTTCCCGGATAGTTACACTAGTCAGACACAAAACCGTTGTTGCCTCCCTCCAGGGGCTGATGTCCACACCAGGTGGGGCGGAGCCAGGCGGTTGGCCCCACCCACCAAGGAGTTCACAGACCTGGAGGTGGGAAAACCAGTTAGTTAGTTGAAGTTCAGTTAAGAGTTGAACCGTGGAGGTAGTGAGTTCAGTGAAGAGCCCAGTTTTGGGTAGGAGTGCAAAACTGCTAGTGTCTGGGTCAGATCCCAGGCACTATGGGGAGATAAGGTATGCACACCAGTGACTATGTAAGGGGAATACATGAAATAGCAGAAACTGCTGTGTGAATACTGACTTGAAAAATTCAATAGCTATATGCAAGAGTGAATATGTGAAAAATGGAATCTGCATTACTGCCATGAACATATGAATCAAGAGAAATTTAGCTACTGAATTGATCAATGCAATAGAGCCCCAACACTACGCCAAAGTATTTCTCTACGTTGGGGTCCCTAGCTTGTGTGTGTCCTCTCATGCAGTTAAAAAACCTACCGTGTATGGGAAGCTGAGACCAAGGCTATTTATGCGTATGATATGGATTGGCAATAGGTGTGGTTGGGGAGGGTTCACAAACGAAAAAATACTAACAAATAGGAATAACGTTTGGAACACCATTCTAAGTCCGAACTGGGTGCAAAAACCTAAAAAAACATCACTATGGGGAGATAAGGTATGCACACCAGTGACTATGTAAGGGGAATACATGAAATAGCAGAAACTGCTGTGTGAATACTGACTTGAAAAATCCAATAGCATTAATTCACATAATCCTAGTGACTGCGCACACAACATGGCCAAACGAAAACAAAAGACAGTACCTGGCCATTCAATCAAATGGAAACTCATAGGCAACACAGTCCATTAGACTAGGCAATTACATGCAGCCAAACAAAGTTCATGGGCCTTGCCTCAGAGTCGAACCCACAACCTCTTGGAGAACAAGCAAAGAGCCTACCACTAAACCAACTCAGTGAAGTTGGAAACTGACTCTACATTAATTAACATAATCCTAGTGACTGCGCACACAACATGGCCAAACAAAAGCAAAAGACAGTACCTGGCCTATCAATCCAATGGAAACTCATAGGTAACACAGTACATTGGACTAGGCAATTACATGCAGCCATACAAAGCCCATGGGTCTTGCCCCAGAGTCGAACCCACAACCTCTCGTAGGCAGGGCAAAGAGCCTACCACTACACCAACACAGAGAAGTAGGTGAATGACTCTACATTAATTCACATAATCCTAGTGACTGCGCACACAACATGGCCAAACAAATGCAAAAGACATTATCTGGCCTATCAATCCAATGGAAACTCATAGGCAACACAGTCCATTAGACTAGGCACTTACATGCAGCCATGTAAAGTTCATGGGCATTGCCTCAGAGTCGAACCCACAACCTCTTGGAGAACAAGCAAAGAGCCTACCACTAAACCAACTCAGAGAAGTTGGAAACCGATTCTACATTAATTAACATAATCCTAGTGACTGCGCACACAACATGGCCAAACAAAAGCAAAAGACAGTACGTGGCCTATCAATCCAACGGAAACTCATAGGTAACACAGTACATTGGACTAGGCAATTACATGCAGCCATACAAAGCCCATGGGCCTTGCCCCAGAGTCAAACCCACAACCTCTCATAGCCAAGGCAAAGAGCCTACCAAAACACCAACACAGAGAAGTGGAAAACCATTTCTACATTAATTCATATAATCCTAGTGACTGCGCACACAACATGGCCAAACAAAAGCAAAAGACAGTACCTGGCCTATCAATCCAATGGAAACTCATAGGCAACACAGTCCATTGGACTAGACAATTACATGGAGACATACAAAGTCCATGGGCCTTGCCTCAGAGTCAAACCCACAACTTCTCGCAGCCAAGCAAAGAGCCTACCACTACACTAACACAGAGAAGTGGGAAACTGAGTCTACATTAATTCACATAATCCTACCGACTGCGCACACAACATGGCCAAACAAAAGACAATACCTGGCCTATTCATTCAATGAAAACTCATAGGCAACACAGTCCATTGGACTAGGCAATTACATTCAACCATACAAAGTCCATGGGCTTTGCCTCAAAGTCAAACCCACAACTTCTTGTAACCCAAGGAAAGAGCCTACCACTACACCAACACAGAGAAGAGAACGACTCTACATTAATTCACATAATCCTAGTGACTGCGCACACAACATGACCAAACGAAAACAAAAGACAGTCCCTGGCCTATCAATCCAATGGAAACTCATAGACAACATAGTCCATTGGACTACGCAATTACATGCAGCCATACAAAGTCCATGGGCCTTGCCTCAGAGTCATACCCACAATCTCTGGCAGAACAAGCAAAGAGCCTACAACTTCACCAACACAAAGAAGTAGGAAGCTGCGTCTACATTAATTCACATAATCCTAGTGACTGCGCACACAACATGGCCAAACAAAAGCAAAAGACAGTACCTGGCCTATCAATCCAATGGGAACTCATAGGCAACACAGTTAATTGAACTAGGCAATTACATGCAGCCATACAAACTCCATGGGCCTTGCCTCACAGTCAAACCCACAACCTCTTACAGCTAAGCAAAGAGCCTTCCACTACAGCAACACAGAGAACTGGGAAACTGATTCTACATTAATTCACATAATCCTACCGACTGCGCACACAACATAACCAAACAAAAGATAATACCTGGCCAATCAATCCAATGGAAACTCATAAGCAACACAGTCCATTGGACTAGGCAATTACACGCAGCCATATAAAGTCCATGGGCTTTGCCTCAGAGTCAAACCCACAATTTCTCGCAGCCCCAGCAAAGAGCCTACCACTACACCAAGACAGAGAAGTTGGAAACTGAGTTTACATTAGTTCACATAATCCTAGTGACTGCGCACACAACATGGCCAAACAAAAGCAAAAGACAGTACCTGGCCTATCAATCCAATGGGAACTCATAGGCAAAACAGTTAATTGAAATAGGCAATTACATGCAGCCATACAAACTCCAGGGGCCTTGCCTCAGAGTCGAACCCACAACCTCTTGCAGCTTAAGCAAAGAGACTACCACTACACCAACACAGAGAAGTAGGTGAATGACTCTACATTAATTCACATAATCCTAGTGACTGCGCACACAACATGGCCAAACAAAAGCAAAAGACAGTACCTGGCCTATCAATCCAATAGAAACTCATAGGCAAAGCAATCAATTGGACTAGGCAATTACATGCAGCCATACAAAGTCCATGGGCCTTGCCTCAAAGTCGAACTCACAATCTCTCGCAGCTCAAGCCAAGAGCCTACCACTACACCAACACAGAGAAATGTAAACCTGACTCTACATTATTTCACATAATCCTAGTGACTGCGCACACAACATGGCCAAACGAAAACAAAAGACAGTAACTGGCCTATCAATCCAATAGAAACTCATAGGCAACACAGTCCATTGGACTAAGCAATTACATGCAGCCATTCAAAGTCCATGAGCCTTGCATTAGAGTCGAACCCACAACCTCTCGCAGCCCAAGCAAAGAGCCTACCACTACACCAACACAGAGAAGTGGGAAACTGACTCTACATTAATTCCCATAACCCTAGTGACTGCGCACACAACATGGTCAAACAAAAGCAAAAGGCAGTACCTGGCCTATCAATCCAATGGAAACTCATAGGCAACATAGTCCATTGGACTAGGCAATTACATGCAGCCATACAAAGTCCATGGGCCTTGCCTCAGAGTCAAACCCACAACCTCTGGCAGAACAAGCAAAGAGCCTACAACTACAAAAACACAAAGAAGTAGGAAGCTGCGTCTACATTAATTCACATAATCCTAGTGACTGCGCACACAACATGGCCAAACAAAAGCAGAAGACATTACCTAGCCTATGAAGCCAATGGAAACTCATAGGCAACACAGTCAATTGAACTAGGCGATTACCTGCAGCCATACAAACTCCATGGGCCTTGCCTCAGAGTCGAACCCACAACCTCTCGCAGCCCAAGCAAAGAGCCTACCACTACACCAACACAGAGAAGTTGGAATCTGAGTTTACATTAGTTCACATAATCCTAGTGACTGCGCACACAACATGGCCAAACAAAAGCAAAAGACAGTACCTGGCCTATCAATCCGATGGGAACTCATAGGCAACACAGTCAATTGAACTAGGCGATTACATGCAGCCATACAAACTCCATGGGCCTTGCCTCAGAGTCGAACCCACAACCTCTCGCAGCTTAAGCAAAGAGACTACCACTACACCAACACAGAGAATTAGGTGAATGACTATGGAACTCTCTGCCGCATGATGTTGTAATGAGTGATTCACTACTAACATTTAAGCAGAGCCTGGATGCCTTTCTTGAAAAATTTAATATAACCAGTTATGTATATTAGATTTTATGACAGGGTATTGATCCAGGGAACTAGTCTGATTGCCGGATGTGGAGTCAGGAAGGAAATGTTTTCCCCATTGGAACTTGTTTGCCACATTGGGGTTTTTTGCCTTCCTTTGGATCAACATGTTAGGCTACGGGTTGAACTAGATGGACTTAGAGTCTCCCTTCAACCTTAAAAACTATGATACTATGATACTATGATACTATGACTCTACATTAATTCACATAATCCTAGTGACTGCGCACACAACATGGCCAAACAAAAGCAAAAGACAGTACCTGGCCTATTAATCCAATGGAAACTCATAGGCAACGCAATCCTTTGGACTAGGCAATAACATGCAGCCATACAAAGTCCATGGGCCTTGCCTCAGAGTCAAAACCACTACCTCTCAAAGCCCAAGCAAAGAGCCTACCACTACACCAACACAGAGAAGTGCGAAACTGACTCAACATAAATTCACATAATCATAGTGACTGCGCACACAACATGGCCAAACAAAAGCAATAGACAGTCCCTGGCCTATCAATCCAATGGAAACTCATAGACAACATAGTCCATTGGACTAGGCAATTACATGCAGCCATACAAAGTCCATGGGCTTTGCCTCAGAGTCAAGCCGCAACTGCTCGCAGACCAAGCAAAGAGCCTACCACTACACCAACACAGAGAAGTAGGAGAATGATTCTACATTAATTCACATAATCCTAGTGACTGCGCACACAACATGGCCAAACAAAAGCAAAAGACAGTACCTGGCCTATCATTCTAATTGAAACTCATAGGTAACATAGTCCATTGGACTAGGCAATAACATGCAGCCATACAAAGTCCATGGGCCTTGCCTCAGAGTCAAACTCACAACCTCTCGCAGCCCAAGAAAAAAGCCTACCACTACAGCAACACAGAGAAGTGTGAAACTGACTCTACATTAATTCACATAATCCTAGTGACTGCGCACACAACATGGCCAAACAAAAGCAAAAGACAGTACCTCGCCTATCATTCCAATTGAAACTCATAGGTAACATAGTCCATTTGACTAGGCAATAACATGCAGCCATACAAAGTCCATGGGCGTTGCCTCAAAGTTGAACTCACAACCTCTCGCAGCTCTAGCAAAGAGCCTATAACTACACCAACACAGAGAAATGTGAACCTGACTCTACATTAATTCACATAATCCTAGTGACTGCGCACACAACATGGCCAAACAAAAGCAAAAGACAGTACCTGGCCCATCAATCCAATGGAAACTCATAGGCAACACAGTCCATTGGACTAGACAATTACATGGAGACATACAAAGTCCATGGGCCTTGCCTCAGAGTCAAACCCACAACCTCTCGCAGCCAAGCAAAGAGCCTACCACTACACCAACACAGAGAAGTGGGAAACTGATTCTACATTAATTCACATAATCCTACCGACTGCGCACACAACATGGCCAAACAAAAGAAAATACCTGGCCTATCAATCCAATGGAAACTCATAGGCAACACAGTCCATTAGACTAGGCAAATACATGCAGCCATACAAAGCCCATGGGCCTTGCCCCAGAGTCGAACCCACAACCTCTTGTAGCCCGAGCAAAGAGCCTACAAATACACCAACACAGAGAAGTGGAAAACTGATTCTACATTAATTCACATAATCCTAGTGACTGCGCACACAACATGGCCAAACAAAAGCAAAAGACATTACCTGGCCTATAAATCCAATAGAAACTCATAGGCAAAGCAATCAATTGGACTAGGCAATTACATGCAGCCATACAAAGTCCATGGGCCTTGCCTCAGAGTCGAACCCACTACCTCTTGAAGCCCAAGCAAAGAGCCTACAACTACACCAACACAGAGAAGTTGGTACATAGTTTACATTAGTTCACATAATCCTAGTGACTGTGCACACAACATGGCCAAACAAAAGCAAAAGACAGTCCCTGGCCTATCAATCCAATGGAAACTCATATACAACATAGTCCATTGGACTAGGCAATTACATGCAGCCATACAAAGTCCATGGGCCTTGCCTCAGAGTCAAACCCACAACCTCTGGCAGAACAAGCAAAGAGCTTACAACTACACCAACACAAAAAAGTAGGAAGCTGCGTCTACATTAATTCACATATTCCTAGCGACTGCGCACACAACATGGCCAAACAAAAGCAAAAGACATTACCTGGCCTATCAAGCCAATGGAAACTCATAGGCAACACAGTCCATTGGACTAAACAATTACATGCAGCCATACAAAGTCCATGGGCTTTGCCTCAGAGTCAAACCCACAATTTCTCGCAGCCCAAGCAAAGAGCCTACCACTACACCAACACAGACAAGTTGGAAACTGAGTTTACATTAGTTCACATAATCCTAGTGACTGTGCACACAACATGGCGAAACAAATGCAAAAGACATTATCTGGCCTATCAATCCAATGGAAACTCATAGGCAACACAGTCCATTAGACTAGGCAAATACATGCAGCCATACAAAGTTCATGGGCCTTGCCTCAGAGTCGAACCCACAACCTCTTGGAGAACAAGCAAAGAGCCTACCACTAAACCAACACAGAGAAGTTGGAAACTGATTCTACATTAATTCACATAATTCTACCGACTGCGCACACAACATGGCTAAGCAAAAGACAGTACCTGGCTTATCAATCCAATGGAAACTCATAGGCAACACAGTCCATTGGACTAGGCAATAACATGCAGCCATACAAAGTCCATGAGCCTTGCATTAGAGTCGAACCCACAACCTCTTGCAGCCCAAGCAAAGAGCCTACCACTACACCAACACAGAGAAGTCTGAAACTGACTCTACATTAATTCACATAATCCTAGTGAGTGCGCACACAACATGGCCAAACGAAAACAAAAGACAGTACCTGGCCTATCAATCCAATGGGAACTCATAGGCAACACAGTCCTTTGGACTAGGCAATTACATGCAGCCATAAAAAGTCCATGGGCCTTGCCTCAGAGTCAAACCCACAACCTCTCGCAGCCCAAGCAAAGAGCCTACCACTACACCAACACAGAGAAATGTGAAACTGACTCTACATTAATTCACATAATCCTAGTGACTGCGCACACAACATGGCCAAACGAAAGCAAAAGTCAATACCTGGCCTATCAATCCAATGGAAACTCATAGGCAACAAAGTCTATTGGACTAGGCAATTACATGCAGCCATACAAAGTCCATGAGCCTTGCATTAGAGTCGAACCCACAACTTCTTGCAGCCCAAGCAAAGAGCCTACCACTACACCAACACAGAGAAGTCTGAAACTGACTCTACATTAATTCACATAATCCTAGTGACTGCGCACACAACATGGCTAAACGAAAGCAAAAGTCAATACCTGGCCTATCGATCCAATGGAAACTCATAGGCAACACAGTCCATTGGACTAGGCAATTACATGCAGCCATAAAAAGTCCATGGGCCTTGCCTCAGAGTCAAACCCACAACCTCTCACAGCCCAAGCAAAGAGCCTACCACTACACCAACAAAGAGAAATGTGAAACTGACTCTACATTAATTCACATA
This sequence comes from Anomaloglossus baeobatrachus, assembly GCF_048569485.1. Lineage (NCBI taxonomy): Eukaryota > Metazoa > Chordata > Amphibia > Anura > Aromobatidae > Anomaloglossus > Anomaloglossus baeobatrachus. Next base: position 159,939 of record NW_027444882.1, read on the forward strand.
TTCCTAGTGACTGCGCACACAACATGGCCAAACAAAAGCAAAAGAAAGCACCTGGCCTATCAATCCAATGGAAACTCATAGGTAACGCAGTCCATTGGACTATGCAATTACATGCAGCCATACAAAGTCCATGGGCCTTGCCTCAGAGTCGAACCCACAACCTCTTGGAGAACAAGCAAAGAGCCTACCACTAAACCAACACAGAGAAGTTGGAAACCGACTCTACATTAACTCACATAATCCTAGTGACTGCGCACAAAACATGGCCAAACGAAAACAAAAGACAGTACCTGGCCTATCAATCCATTAGACTAGGCAATTACATGCAGCCATACAAAGTCCATGGGCCTTGCCTCAGAGTCAAACCCACAACCTCTCACAGCCCAAGCAAAGAGCCTACCACTACACCAACACAGAGAAGTGCGAAACTGACTCAACATAAATTCACATAATCCTAGTGACTGCGCACACAACATGGCCAAACAAAAGCTAAAGACAGTCCCTTGCCTATCAATCCAATGGAAACTCATAGACAACATAGTCCATTGGAATAGGCAATTACATGCAGCCTCACAAAGTCCATGGGCCTTGCCTCAGAGTCAAACCCACAACCTCTGGCAGAACAAGCAAAGAGCCTACAACTACACCAACACAAAGAAGTAGGAAGCTGCGTCTACATTAATTCACATAATCCTAGTGAATGCGCACACAACATGGCCAAACAAAAGCAAAAGACATTACCTGGCCTATCAGGCCAATGGAAACTCATAGGCAACACAGTCCATTGAACTAGGCGATTACATGCAGCCATACAAAGTCCATGGGCCATGCCGCAGAGTCAAACCCACAACCTCTCGCAGCCAAGCAAAGCAGCTTCCACTACACCAACACAGAGAAGTGGGAAACGGATTCTACATTAATTCACATAATCCTAGTGACTGCGCACACAACATGGCCAAACAAAAGCAAAAGACAATACCTGGCCTATCAATCCAATGGAAACTCATAGGCAACACAGTCCATTGGACTTGGCAATTACATGCAGCCATACAAAGTCCATGGGCCTTGCCTCAGAGTCAAACCCACAACCTCTGGCAGAACAAGCAAAGAGCCTACAACTACACCAACACAAAGATGTAGGAAGCTGCGTCTACATTAATTCACATAATCCTAGTGAATGTGCACACAACATGGCCAAACAAAAGCAAAAGACATTACCTGGCCTATCAAGCCAATGGAAACTCATAGGCAACACAGTCCATTGAACTAGACAATTACATGGAGACATACAAAGTCCATGGGCCTTGCCTCAGAGTCAAACCCACAACCTCTCGCAGCCAAGCAAAGAGCCTACCACTACACCAACACAGATAAGTGGGAAACTGATTCTACATTAATTCACATAATCCTACCGACTGCGCACACAACATGGCCAAACAAAAGGCAATACCTGGCCTATCAATCCAATGGAAACTCATAGGCAACACAGTCCATTAGACTAGGCAAATACATGCAGCCATACAAAGTTCATGGGCCTTGCCTCAGAGTCGAACCCACAACCTCTTGGAGAACAAGCAAAGAGCCTACCACTAAACCAACACAGAGAAGTTGGAAACCGACTCTACATTAATTCACATAATCCTAGTGACTGCGCACACAACATGGCCAAACAAAAGCAAAAGACAGTACCTGGCCTATCAATCCAATGGAAACTCATAGGCAACACAGTCCATTGGACTAGACCATTACATGGAGACATACAAAGTCCATGGGCCTTGCTTCAGAGTCAAACCCACAACCTCTCGCAGCCAAGCAAAGAGCCTACCACTACACCAATACAGAGAAGTGGGAAACTGATTCTACATTAATTCACATAATCCTACCGACTGCGCACACAACATGGCTAAACAAAAGCAAAAGACAGTACCTGGCTTATCAATCCAATGGAAACTCATAGGCAACACAGTCCATTGGACTAGGCAATAACATGCAGCCATACAAAGTCCATGGGCCTTGCCTCAAAGTCGAACTCACAACCTCTCGCAGCTCAAGCAAAGAGCCTACCACTACACCAACACAGAGAAATGTGAACCTGCCTCTACATTAATTCACATAATCCTAGTGACTGCGCACACAACATGGCCAAACGAAAGCAAAAGTCCATACCTGGCCTATCAATCCAATGGAAACTCATAGGCAACACAGTCCATTGGACTAGGCAATTACATGCAGCCATAAAAAGTCCATGGGCCTTGCCTCAGAGTCAAACCCACAACTTCTCGCAGCCCAAGCAAAGATCCTACCACTACACCAACACAGAGAAATGTGAAACTGACTCTACATTAATTCACATAATCCTAGTGACTGCGCACACAACATGGCCAAACGAAAGCAAAAGTCAATACCTGGCCTATCAATCCAATGGAAACTCATAGGCAACACAGTCCATTGGACTAGGCAATTACATGCAGTTATACAAAGTCCATGAACCTTGCATTAGAGTCAAACCCACAACTTCTCGCAGCCAAAGCAAAGAGCCTACCACTACACCAACAAAGAGAAGTTTGAAACTGACTCTTCATTAACTCACATAATCCTAGTGACTGCGCACACAACATGGCCAAACGAAAGCAAAAGACAGTACCTGGCCTATCAATCCAATGGAAACTCATAGGCAACACAGTCCATTAGACTAGGCAACTACATACAGCCATAATAAGTCCATGGGCCTTGCCCCAGAGTCAAACCCACAACATCTACGCAGCCCAAGCAAAGAGCCTACCACTACACCAACACAGAGATATGTGAAACTGACTCTACAAATTATTCACATAATCCTAGTGACTGTGCACACAACATGGCGAAACGAAAGCAAAAGTCGATACCTGGCCTATCAATCCAATGGAAACTCATAGGTAACACAGTCCATTGGACTATGCAATTACATGCAGCCATACAAAGTCCATGGGCCTTGCCTCAGAGTCAAACCCACAACCTCTAACAGCTCAAGCAAAAAGCCTACCACTACACCAACACAGAGAAGTGCGAAACTAATTGAACATAAATTCACATAATCCTAGTGACTGCGCACACAACATGGCCAAACGAAAGCAAAAGACAGTACCTGGCCTATCAATCCAATGGAAACTCATAGGTAACACAGTCCATTGGACTATGCAATTACATGCAGCCATACAAAGTCCATGGGCCTTGCCTCAGAGTCAAACCCACAACCTCTGGCAGAACAAGCAAAGAGCTTACAACTACACCAACACAAAAAAGTAGGAAGCTGCGTCTACATTAATTCACATATTCCTAGCGACTGCGCACACAACATGGCCAAACAAAAGCAAAAGACATTACCTGGCCTATCAAGTCAATGGAAACTCATAGGCAACACAGTCCATTGGACTAAACAATTACATGCAGCGATACAAAGACCATGGGCTTTGCCTCAGAGTCAAACCCACAATTTCTCGCAGCCCAAGCAAAGAGCCTACCACTACACCAACACAGACAAGTTGGAAACTGAGTTTACATTAGTTCACATAATCCTAGTGACTGTGCACACAACATGGCGAAACAAATGCAAAAGACATTATCTGGCCTATCAATCCAATAGAAACTCATAGGCAAAACAGTCCATTAGACTAGGCAAATACATGCAGCCATACAAAGTTCATGGGCCTTGCCTCAGAGTCGAACCCACAACCTCTTGGAGAAAAAGCAAAGAGCCTACCACTAACCCAACACAGAGAAGTTGGAAACTGATTCTACATTAATTCACATAATCCTACCGACTGCGCACACAACATGGCTAAACAAAAGCAAAAGACAGTACCTGGCTTATCAATCCAATGGAAACTCATAGGCAACACAGTCCATTGGACTAGGCAATAACATGCAGCCATACACAGTCCATGGGCCTTGCTTCAAAGTCGAACTCACAACCTCTCACAGCTCAAGCAAAGAGCCTACCACTACACCAACACAGAGAAATGTGAACCTGCCTCTACATTAATTCACATAATCCTAGTGAGTGCGCACACAACATGGCCAAACGAAAACAAAAGACAGTACCTGGCCTATCAATCCAATGGAAACTCATAGGCAACACAGTCCATTGGACTAGGCAATTACATGCAGCCATAAAAAGTCCATGGGCCTTGCCTCAGAGTCAAACCCACAAGCTTTCGCAGCCCAAGCAAAGAGCCTACCACTACACCAACACAGAGAAATGTGAAACTGACTCTACATTAATTCACATAATCCTAGTGACTGCGCACACAACATGGCCAAACGAAAGCAAAAGTCAATACCTGGCCTATCAATCCAATGGAAACTCATAGGCAACAAAGTCTATTGGACTAGGCAATTACATGCAGCCATACAAAGTCCATGAGCCTTGCATTAGAGTCGAACCCACAACCTCTTGCGGCCCAAGCAAAGAGCCTACCACTACACCAACACAGAGAAGTCTGAAACTGACTCTACATTAATTCACATAATCCTAGTGACTGCGCACACAACATGGCTAAACGAAAGCAAAAGTCAATACCTGGCCTATCAATCCAATGGAAACTCATAGGCAACACAGTCCATTGGACTAGGCAATTACATGCAGCCATAAAAAGTCCATGGGCCTTGCCTCAGAGTCAAACCCACAACCTCTCACAACCCAAGGAAAGAGCCTACCACTACACCAACAAAGAGAAATGTGAAACTGACTCTACATTAATTCACATATTCCTAGTGACTGCGCACACAACATGGCCAAACAAAAGCAAAAGACAATACCTGGCCTATCAATCCAATGGAAACTCATAGGCAACACAGTCCATTGGACTAGGCGATTACATGCAGCCATACAAAGTCCATGGGCCATGCCGCAGAGTCAAACCCACAACCTCTCGCAGCCAAGCAAAGCAGCTTCCACTACACCAACACAGAGAAGTGGGAAACGGATTCTACATTAATTCACATAATCCTAGTGACTGCGCACACAACATGGCCAAACAAAAGCAAAAGACAATACCTGGCCTATCAATCCAATGGAAACTCATAGGCAACACAGTCCATTGGACTTGGCAATTACATGCAGCCATACAAAGTCCATGGGCCTTGCCTCAGAGTCAAACCCACAACCTCTGGCAGAACAAGCAAAGAGCCTACAACTACACCAACACAAAGAAGTAGGAAGCTGATTCTACATTAATTCACATAATCCTACCAACTGCGCACACAACATGGCCAAACAAAAGACAATACCTGGCCTATCAATCCAATGGAAACTCATAGGCAACACAGTCCATTAGACTAGGCAAATACATGCAGCCATACAAAGTTCATGGGCCTTGCCTCAGAGTCGAACTCACAACTTCTTGGAGAACAAGCAAAGAGCCTACCACTAAACCAACACAGAGAAGTTGGAAACCGACTCTACATTAATTCACATAATCCTAGTGACTGCGCACACAACATGGCCAAACAAAAGCAAAAGACAGTACCTGGCCTATCAATCCAATGGAAACTCATAGGTAACACAGTACATTAGACTAGGCAATTAAATGCAGCCATACAAAGCCCTCGGGCCTTGCCCCAGAGTCGAACCCACAACCTCTCGTAGCCCAAGCAAAGAGCCTACCAATACACCAACACAGAGAAGTGAAAAACTGATTCTACATTAAGTCACATAATCCTAGTGACTGCGCACACAACATGGCCAAACAAAAGCAAAAGACAGTACCTGGCCTATCAATCCAATAGAAACTCATAGGCAAAGCAATCAATTGGACTAGGCAATTACATGCAGCCATACAAAGTCCATGGGCCTTGCCTCAGAGTCGAACCCACAACCTCTTGTAGCCCAAGCAAAGAGCCTACCACTACACCAACACAGAGAAGAGCGAAACTGACTCAACATAAATTCACATAATCCTAGTGACTGCGCACACAACATGGCCAAACAAAAGCAAAAGACAGTCCCTGGCCTATCAATCCAATGGAAACTCACATACAACATAGTCCATTGGACTAGGCAATTACATGCAGCCATACAAAGTCCATGGGCCTTGCCTCAGAGTCAAACCCACAACCTCTGGCAGAACAAGCAAAGAGCTTACAACTACACCAACACAAAAAAGTAGGAAGGTGCGTCTACATTAATTCACATATTCCTAGAGACTGCGCACACAACATGGCCAAACAAAAGCAAAAGACATTACCTGGCCTATCAAGCCAATGGAAACTCATAGGCAACACAGTCCATTGGACTAAACAATTACATGCAGCCATACAAAGTCCATGGGCTTTGCCTCTGAGTCAAAACCACAATTTCTCGCAGCCCAAGCAAAGAGCCTACCACTACACCAACACAGACAAGATGGAAACTGAGTTTACATTAGTTCACATAATCCTAGTGACTGTGCACACAACATTGTGAAACAAATGCAAAAGACATTATCTGGCCTATCAATCCAATGGAAACTCATAGGCAACACAGTCCATTAGACTAGGCAAATACATGCAGCCATACAAAGTTCATGGGCCTTGCCTCAGAGTCGAACCCACAACCTCTTGGAGAACAAGCAAAGAGCCTACCACTAAACCAACACAGAGAAGTTGGAAACCGACTTTACATTAATTCACATAATCCTAGTGACTGCGCACACAACATGGCCAAACAAAAGCAAAATACAGTACCTGGCCTATCAATCCCATGGAAACTCATAGGCAACACAGTCCATTGGACTAGACAATTACATGGAGACATACAAAGTCCATGGGCCTTGCCTCAGAGTCAAACCCACAACTTCTCGCAGCCCAAGCAAAGATCCTACCACTACACCAACACAGAGAAATGTGAAACTGACTCTACATTAATTCACATAATCCTAGTGACTGCGGACACAACATGGCCAAACGAAAGCAAAAGTCAATACCTGGCCTATCAATCCAATGGAAACTCATAGGTAACACAGTCCATTGGACTATGCAATTACATGCAGCCATACAAAGTCCATGGGCCTTGCCTCAGAGTCAAACCCACAACCTCTAACAGCTCAAGCAAAAAGCCTACCACTACACCAACACAGAGAAGTGCAAAACTAATTGAACATAAATTCACATAATCCTAGTGACTGCGCACACAACATGGCCAAACAAAAGCAAAAGACAGTACCTGGCCTATCAATCCAATGGAAACTCATAGGCAACACAGTCCATTAGACTAGGCAACTACATACAGCCATAATAAGTCCATGGGCCTTGCCCCAGAGTCAAACCCACAACATCTACGCAGCCCAAGCAAAGAGCCTACCACTACACCAACACAGAGATATGTGAAACTGACTCTACAAATTATTCACATAATCCTAGTGACTGTGCACACAACATGGCCAAACGAAAGCAAAAGTCGATACCTGGCATATCAATCCAATGGAAACTCATAGGTAACACAGTCCATTGGACTATGCAATTACATGCAGCCATACAAAGTCCATGGGCCTTGCCTCAGAGTCAAACCCACAACCTCTAACAGCTCAAGCAAAAAGCCTACCACTACACCAACACAGAGAAGTGCGAAACTAATTGAACATAAATTCACATAATCCTAGTGACTGCGCACACAACATGGCCAAACGAAAGCAAAAGACAGTACCTGGCCTATCAATCCAATGGAAACTCATAGGTAACACAGTCCATTGGACTATGCAATTACATGCAGCCATACAAAGTCCATGGGCCTTGCCTCAGAGTCGAACTCACAACCTCTCGCAGCCCAAGAAAAAAGCCTACCACTACAGCAACACAGAGAAGTGTGAAACTGACTCTACATTAATTCACATAATCCTAGTGACTGCGCACACAACATGGCCAAACAAAAGCAAAAGACAGTACCTGGCCTATCATTCCAATTAAAACTCATAGGCAACATAGTCCATTGGACTAGGCAATAACATGCAGCCATACAACGTCTATGGGCCTTGCCTTAAAGTCGAACTCACAACCTCTCGCAGCTCAAGCAAAGAGCCTACCACTACACCAACACAGAGTAATGTGAACCTGACTCTACATTAATTCACATAATCCTAGTGACTGCGCACACAACATGGCCAAACAAAAGCAAAAGGCAGTACCTGGCCTATCAATCCAATGGGAACTCATAGGCAACACAGTCAATTGAACTACGCAATTATATGCAGCCATACAAACTCCATGGGCCTTACCTCAGAGTCGAACCCACAACCTCTCGCAGCTTAAGCAAAGAGCCTACCCCTAAACCAACACAGAGAAGTTGGAAACTGACTCTACATTAATTCACATAATCCTAGTGACTGCGCACACAACATGGCCAAACCAAAGCAAAAGTCAGTACCTGGCTTATCAATCCAATAAAAACTCATAGGCAACACAGTCCATTGGACTAGAAAATTACATGGAGACATACAAAGTCCATGGGCCTTGCCTCAGAGTCAAACCCACAACCTCTCGCAGCCAAGCAAAGAGCCTACCACTACACCAACACAGAGAAGTGGGAAACTGATTCTACATTAATTCACATAATCCTACCGACTGCGCACACAACATGGCTAAACAAAAGACAATACCTGGGCTATCAATTCAATGGAAACTCATAGGCAACACAGTCCATTGGACTAGGCAATTACATGCAGCCATACAAAGTCCATGGGCTTTGCCTAAAAGTCAAACCCACAACTTCTCGCAGCCCAAGCAAAGAGCCTACCACTACACCAACACAGAGAAGTGGGAAACTGATTCTACATTAATTCACATAATCCTACCGACTGCGCACACAACATGGCTAAACAAAAGACAATACCTGGCCTATCAATCCAACGGAAACTCATAGGCAACACAGTCCATTAGACTAGTCAAATACATGCAGCCATACAAAGTTCATGGGCCTTGCCTCAGAGTCGAACCCACATCCTCTTGGAGAACAAGCAAAGAGCCTACCACTAAACCAACACAGAGAAGTTGGAAACTGACTCTACATTAATTCACATAATCCTAGTGACTGCGCACACAACATGGCCAAACAAAAGCAAAAGACATTACCTGGCCTATCAATCCAATGTAAACTCATAGGTAACACAGTACATTGGACTAGGCAATTGCATGCAGCCATACAAAGCCCATGGGCCTTGCCCCAGAGTCAAACCCGCAACCTCTCGTAGCCCAAGCAAAGAGCCTACCAATACACCAACACAGAGAAGTGGAAAACAGATTCTACATTAATTCACATAATCCTAGTGACTGCGCACACAACATGGCCAAACAAAATCAAAAGACGGTACCTGGCCTATCAATCCAATGGAAACTCATAGGCAACGCAATCAATTGGACTAGGCAATTACATGCAGCCATACAAAGTCCATGGGCCTTGTCTCAGAGTCAAACCCACAACCTCTCTCAGCCCAAGCAAAGAGCCTACCACTACACCAACACAGAGAAGAGCGAAACTGACTCAACATAAATTCACATAATCCTAGTGACTGCGCACACAACATGGCCAAACAAAAGCAAAAGACAGTCCCTGGCCTATCAATCCAATGGAAACTCATAGACAACATAGTCCATTGGACTAGGCAATTACATGCAGCCATACAAAGTTCATGGGCCTTGCCTCAGAGTCAAACCCACAACCTCTGGCAGAACAAGCAAAGAGCTTACAACTACACCAACACAAAAAAGTAGGAAGCTGCGTCTACATTAATTCACATATTCCTAGTGACTGCGCACACAACATGGCCAAACAAAAGCAAAAGACATTACCTGGCCTATCAAACCAGTGGAAACTCATAGGCAACACAGTCCATTGGACTAGGCAATTACATGCAGCCATACAAAGTCCATGGGCTTTGCCTCAGAGTCAAACCCACAATTTCTCGCAGCCCAAGCAAAGAGCCTACCACTACACCAACACAGAGAAGTTGGTAACAGAGTTTACATTAGTTCACATAATCCTAGTGACTGTGCACACAACATGGCCAAACAAATGCAAAAGACATTATCTGGCCTATCAATCCAATGGAAACTCATAGGCAACACAGTCCATTAGACTAGGCAAATACATGCAGCCATACAAAGTTCATGGGCCTTGCCACAGAGTCGAACCCACAACCTCTTGGAGAACAAGCAAAGAGCCTACCACTAAACCAACACAGAGAAGTAGGTGAATGACTCTACATTAATTCACATAATCCTAGTGACTGCGCACACAACATGGCCAAACAGAAGCAAAAGACATTACCTGGCCTATCAAGCCAATGGAAACTCATAGGCAACACAGTCCATTGAACTAGGCAATTACATGCAGCCATACAAAGTCCATGGGCCTTGCCTCAGAGTCAAACCCACAACTTCTCGCAGCCAAGCAAAGCGCCTTCCACTACACCAACACAGAGAAGTGGGAAACTGATTCTACATTAATTCACATAATCCTACCGACTTCGCACACAACATAACCAAACAAAAGACAATACCTGGCCTATCAGTCCAATGAAAACTCATAGGCAACACAGTCCATTGGACTAGGCAATTACATGCAGCCATACAAAGTCTATGGGCTTTGCCTCAGAGTCTAACCCACATTTTCTCGCAGCCCAAGAAAAGAGCCTACCACTACACGACACAGAGAAGTTGAAAACTGAGTTTACATTAGTTCACATAATCCTAGTGACTGCGCACACAACATGGCCAAACAAAAGCAAAAGGAATTAGAATTAATATTGTTGGAAGAAAATTATGATATAGTGGGGATATCAGAGACATGGCTGGATGAGAGCTATGACTGGGCTGTTAATTTACAGGGTTATAGCCTATTCAGGAATGACCGTACAAATAAGCGAGGGGGAGGTGTGTGTCTATATGTAAAATCATCCTTAAAACCCATCCTGCGTGACAACATATGTGAGGGTACTGAGAATGTAGAGTCCCTATGGGTGGAGATAAGGGGGGGGAGAGTGAATAATAAAATACTGATAGGGGTGTGTTATAAGACGCCGAATATTATGGAAGAGGTAGAGAATCTCCTCATAAAGCAAATTGATAAAGCAGCGAGTCTCGGAGAGGTAATTATTATGGGGGACTTTAACTATCCTGATATAAATTGGGGAACAGAAACTTGCAGTTCCAGCAAAGGAAATAGATTTTTGATAACAATGAAAGATAATTACCTTTCACAAATGATACAGGACCCCACAAGACGGGGAGCACTACTAGACCTTGTACTAACCAATAGGCCAGACCGCATATCAAATATACAAGTTGGGGGTTACTTGGGGAATAGTGATCACAAAATAATAAGTTTTCATGTATTCTTTAGTAAGATGTATAGTAGAGGGGCTACAAGGACACTAAACTTCAGGAAAGCAAATTTTAAACGGTTGAGAGATGATCTTAGTGCAATAAACTGGGATGATGTACTAAGTAATAAAAGTACACAAAGCAAATGGGAGACTTTTATGAGCATCCTGAATAGGGCTTGTGCAGAAAATATACCCTATGGGAACAAACATGCTAGAAATAGGAGGAAACCCCTATGGCTAAATAGAGCTGTAAGGGAAGCAATAAAAGAAAAACAGAAAGCCTTAAAAGAATTAAAGAGGGTAGGTAGTGATGAGGCATTATATAATTATAGAAAATTAAATAAAATATGTAAAAAGCAAATTAAGTTAGCTAAGTTTGAGACAGAGAGACTCATTGCGAGAGAAAGTAAAAATAATCCTAAAATATTCTTTAACTACATAAACAGTAAAAAACTGAAAAGCGATAGTGTTGGCCCCCTTAAAAATAGTCTTGGTGAAATGGTGGAAGGGGATGAGGGTAAAGCCAACCTGCTGAATGACTTTTTTTCTACGGTTTTTATACAAGAAAATGCCATGGCAGATGACATGACCAGTGATGCCATAAATTCACCCTTGAATATTACCTGCTTAACCCAGCAGGAAGTACGCCGCCGCCTCGAAATCACTAAGGTTGACAAATCTCCGGGCCCGGATGGCATACACCCCAGAGTACTACAGGAATTGAGTTGTGTGATAGATAGACCATTATTTTTAATCTTCTCAGATTCCTTAATAACAGGGTCGGTACCGCAGGACTGGCGCATAGCAAATGTGGTGCCAATATTCAAAAAGGGGACAAAAACTGAGCCGGGAAATTATAGGCCGGTAAGTTTAACCTCTACGGTTGGTAAAATCCTTGAGGGTTTCTTGAGAGATGCTATACTGGAGTATCTCAAGAAAAATAACCTTATGACAGAGTATCAACATGGGTTTATGAGGGATCGATCCTGTCAAACTAATTTGATCAGCTTCTATGAAGAGGTAAGTTCAAGCCTGGACCAGGGAAATGCAGTGGATGTTGTGTATATGGACTTTTCAAAAGCTTTTGATACGGTGCCACACAAAAGGTTGGTACATAAAATGAGAATAATGGGGATAGGGGAAAATATGTGTAACTGGGTTAAAAACTGGCTCAGTGATAGGAAACAAAGGGTGGTTATTAATGGTACGTACTCGGACTGGGTCTCAGTTCATAGTGGGGTACCACAGGGGTCAGTATTGGGCCCGCTTCTTTTCAACATATTTATAAATGACCTTGTTGGGGGCATGCGGAGTAGAATTTCAATATTTGCAGATGATACTAAACTCTGCAGGGTAATCAATACAGAGGAGGATAATTTTATATTACAGGGAGATTTATGTAAATTGGAGGATTGGGCTGAGAAGTGGCAATTGAAGTTTAATGTAGATAAATGTAAGGTCATGCACTTGGGTAGAGGAAATAACATTTATGATTATGTACTTAATTGTAGAACACTGGGTAAAACAGACACAGAAAAAGACTTGGGTGTATGGGTGGATGGTAAACTTCACTTTAGTGGACAGTGTCAGGCAGCTGCTGCCAGGGCTAATAAAATAATGGGATGTATTAAAAGAGGTATAAGTGTTCATGAAAAAAATATAGTTCTACCTCTGTACAAGTCACTAGTGCGACCGCACTTAGAATACTGTGTACAATTCTGGTCACCGATATATAAGAAGGACATAGCTGAACTGGAGAGGGTGCAAAGAAGAGCGACCAAGATTATTAGAGGAATGGGGGGGCTGCAATACGAAGACAGGTTATTAAACTTGGGGTTATTTAGTCTGGAAAAACGAAGGCTTAGGGGAGATCTAATCACAATGTATAAATATATGAGGGGACAGTACAGAGACCTTTCCAAAGATCTATTTACACCTAGGCCTGCGACTGGAACACGGGGGCATCCGCTACGTCTTGAGGAAAGAAGGTTTAATCATAATCACAGACGAGGATTCTTTACTGTACGAGCAGTGAGACTATGGAACTCTCTGCCACATGATGTTGTAATGAGTGATTCACTACTAACATTTAAGCAGAGCCTGGATGCCTTTCTTGAAAAATTTAATATAACCAGTTATGTATATTAGATTTTATGACAGGGTATTGATCCAGGGAACTAGTCTGATTGCCGGATGTGGAGTCAGGAAGGAAATTTTTTCCCCATTGGAACTAGTTTGCCACATTGGGGTTTTTTGCCTTCCTCTGGATCAACATGTTAGGCTACGGGTTGAACTAGATGGACTTAGAGTCTCCCTTCAACCTTAAAAACTATGATACTATGATACTATGGTAGTACCTGGCCTATCAATCCAATAGGAACTCATAGGTAACACAGTCAACTGAAATAGGCAATTACATGCATCCATACAAACTCCATGGGCCTTGCCTCAAAGTCGAACCAACAACCTTTCGCAGCTTAAGCTAAAAGACTACCACTACACCAACACAGAGAAGTAGGTAAAGGACTCTACATTAATTCACATAACCCTAGAGACTGCGCACACAACATGGCCAAACAAATGCAAAAGACATTATCTGGCCTATCAATCCAATGAAATCATAGGCAACATAGTCCATTAGACTAAGCAAATATATGCAACCATACAAAGTTAATGGGCCTTGCCTCAGAGTCGAACCCACAATCTCTTGGAGAACAAGCAAAGAGCCTACCACTAAACCAACACAGAGAAGTTGGAAACAAACTCTACATTAATTCACAGAATCCTAGTGATTGCGCACACAACATGGCAAAACAAAAGCAAAAGACAGCACCTGGCCTATCAATCCAATGAAAACTCAAAGCTAACACAGTACATTGGACTAGGCAATTACATGCAGCCATATAAAGCCCATTGGCCTTGCCCCAGAGTCGAACCCACACCCTCTCGTAGCCCAAGGAAAGAGCCTACTAATACACCAACACAGAGAAGTGGAAAACCAATTCTTCATTAATTCACATAATCCTAGTGACTGCGCACATAACATGGCCAAACAAAAGCAAAAGACAGTACCTGGCCTATCAAACCAATGGAAACTCATAGGCAACACAGTCCATTGGACTAGACAATTACATGGAGACATACAAAGTCCATGGGCCTTGCATTAGAGTCGAACCCACAACCTCTCGCAGCCCAACCAAAGAGCCTACCACTACACCAACACAGAGAAGTGGGAAACTGATTCTACATTAATTCAAATAATCCTACCGACTGCGCACACAACATGGCCAAACAAAAGACAATACCTGGCCTATCAATTCAAAGGAAACTCTTAGGCAACACAGTCCATTGGACTTGGCAATTACATGCAGCCATACAAAGTCCATGGGCTTTGCCTCAGAGTCAAACCCACAATTTCTCGCAGCCCAAGGAAATAGCCTACGATTACACCAACACAGAGAAGTTGGAAACTGAGTTTACATTAGTTCACATAATCCTAGTGACTGCGCACACAACATGGCCAAACAAAAGACAATACCTGGCCTATCAATTCAATGGAAACTCATAGGCAACACAGTCAATTGAACTAGGCAATTACATGCTGCCATACAAACTCCATGGGCTTTGCCTCAGAGTCGAACCCACAACCTCTCGCAGTTTAAGCAAAGAGACTACCACTACACCAACACAGAGAAGTAGGTGAATGATTCTACATTAATTCACATAATCCTAGTGACTGCGCACATAAAATGGCCAAACAAAAGCAAAAGACAGTACCTGGCCTATCAATCAAATTGAAACTCATAAGCAACAAAGAGACTACAACTACACCAACACAGAGAAGTAGGTGAATGACTCTACATTAATTCACATAATCCTAGTGACTGCGAACACAACATGGCCAAACAAAAGCAAAAGACAGTACCTGGCCTATCAATCCAATAGAAACTCATAGGCAACATAGTCCATTGGACTAGGCAATAACATGCAGCCATACAAAGTCCATGGGCCATGCCTCAAAGTCTAACTCACAACCTCGCGCAGCTCAAGCAAAGAGCCTACCACTACACCAACACAGAGAAATGTGAACCTGACTCTACATTAATTCACATAATCCTAGTAATGTACTGTGTTACCTATGAGTTTACATTGGATTGATAGGCCAGGTAATGTCTTTTGCTTTTGTTTGGCCATGTTGTGTGCGCAGTCACTAGGATTATGTGAATTAATGTAGAGTCGGTTTCCAACTTCTCTGTGTTGGTTTAGTGGTAGGCTCTTTGCTTGTTCTCCAAGAGGATGTGGGTTCGACTCTGAGGCAAGGCCCATGAACTTTATATGGCTGCATGTATTTGCCTAGTCTAATGGACTGTGTTGCCTATGAGTTTCCATTGGATTGATAGGCCAGGTATTGTCTTTTGTTTGGCCATGTTGTGTGCGCAGTCGGTAGGATTATGTGAATTAATGTAGAATCAGTTTCCCACTTCTCTGTGTTGGTGTAGTGGTAGGCTCTTTGCTTGGCTGCGAGAGGTTGTGGGTTTGACTCTGAGGAAAGGCCCATGGACTTTGTATGTCTCCATGTAATTGTCTAGTCCAATGGACTGTGTTGCCTATGATTTTCCATTGGATTGATAGGCCAGGTACTGTCTTTTGCTTTTGTTTGGCCATGTTGTGTGCGCAGTCACTAGGATTATGTGAATTAATGTAAACTCAGTTACCAACTTCTCTGTGTTGGTGTAGTGGTAGGCTCTTTGCTTGGGCTGCGAGAAGTTGTGGGTTTGACTTTTAGGCAAAGCCCATGGACTTTGTATGTCTCCAGGTAATTGCCTAGTCCAATGGACTGTGTTGCCTATGAGTTTCCATTGAATTGATAGGCCAGGTATTGTCTTTTGTTTGGCCGTGTTGTGTGCGCAGTCGGTAGGATTATGTGAATTAATGTAGAATCAGTTTCCCACTTCTCTGTGTTGGTTTAGGGGTAGGCTCTTTGCTTAAGCTGCGAGAGGTTGTGGATTCGACTCTGAGGCAAGGCCCATGGAGTTTGTATGGCTGCATGTAATTGCGTAGTTCAATTGACTGTGTTGCCTATGAGTTCCCACTGGATTGATAGGCCAGGTACTGCCTTTCGCTTATGTTTGGCCATGTTGTGTTCGCAGTCACTAGGATTATGTGAATTAATGTAGAGTCAGGTTCACATTTCTCTGTGTTGGTGTAGTGGTAGGCTCTTTGCTTGAGCTGCGAGAGGTTGTGAGTTAGACTTTGAGGCAAGGCCCATGGACTTTGTATGGCTGCATGTTATTGCCTAGTCCAATGGACTATGTTGCCTATGAGTTTCAATTGGATTGATAGGCCAGGTACTGTCTTTTGCTTTTGTTTGGCCATGTTGTGTTCGCAGTCACTAGAATTATGTGAATTAATGTAGAGTCATTCACCTACTTCTCTGTGTTGGTGTAGTTGTAGTCTCTTTGCTTAATCTGTGAGAGGTTGTGGGTTCGACTCTGAGGCAAAGCACATGGAGTTTGTATGGCAGCATGTAATTGCCTAGTTCAATTGACTGTGTTGCCTATGAGTAGAGTTGAGCGTGGTTCGTGGTTCTCCAGTTCTAGGCTCGAGTGATTTTGGGGCATGTTCTAGATCAAACTAGAACTCGAGCTTTTTGCAAAAGCTCGATAGTTCTAGAAACATTCGAGAACGGTTCTAGCAGCCAAAAAACAGCTAAATCATAGCTTGGTTTCTGCTGTAATAGTGTAAGTCACTCTGTGAATCAAACTATTATCACATTTCAGTGTATAGTGTGCGTGAACAGCGCCTTCAGATCACTGCTGTTTCTATAATGGCGATCGCCATTTTTTTTTTTTTTTCTTGTCTTCCTTCCCTAAGCGCGCGCGTCTTGTGGGGCGGGCCAGCATGTCAGCCAATCACAGACACACACACAGCTAAGTGGACTTTGAGCCAGAGAAGCAACGGCATGTGTGATAGGATCTGCATGTCACATGTCCCTGCATTATAAAACCGGACATTTTCCTCCAGGACGCCATTATCTCTTCTGCGTCCTTGGTGTCAGACATCACTGTCGCAGCTCCTTCCTGAGTCCTATCGCTGATACAGCTGTATGCGCTCCATACACAGCGCTGGACAGCATAGGGATAGCACTTTTTAGCAGTCCTTTTAAGGGCTCAAACCGGCAGGGTCAGAGTTAAGGTGACAGGTCCTGAAAACAGCGTCAGCGTCTGTGCAGCCAAGGTCAGGGATTTCCTCCCTGCATTTCCCTATTAGGAGGGAATAGAAAGGCAGGCTTCCATTCCTTTACCCAGAGCAACACAATCCTGCCACTGTACCCTCTTGTCCTCTGCACACTCCAACTGATAACTAAGCCATTATACTAGCAAACACTCAGTGTACCTAGTGGCATCCTATCTGTGGCTATTGGACTTTGCTTTAGTCCCACTAGTGCCAAGACATTTGCAGAACGCATCTGCCTGCGTTGCACACTCCAACTAATTATAACTAAGCCATTATACTAGCACACACTCAGTGTACCTAGTGGCATCCTATACGTGGCTATTGGACTTTGCTATAGTCCCACTAGTGCCAAGACATTTGCAGAGCGCATCTGCCTGCGTTGCACACTCCAACTAATTATAACTAAGCCATTATACTAGCAAACACTCAGTGTACCTAGTGGCATCCTATACGTGGCTATTGGACTTTGCTATAGTCCCACTAGTGCCAAGACATTTGCAGAGCGCATCTGCCTGCGTTGCACACTCCAACTAATTATAACTAAGCCATTATACTAGCAAACACTCAGTGTACCTAGTGGCATCCTATACGTGGCTATTGGACTTTGCTATAGTCCCACTAGTGCCAAGACATTTGCAGAACGCATCTGCCTGCGTTGCACACTCCAACTAATTATAACTAAGCCATTATACTAGCACACACTCAGTGTACCTAGTGGCATCCTATACGTGGCTATTGGACTGTTGTTTAGTCCCACTAGTGCAAAGACATTTGCAGAGCGCGTCTGCCGGCATTGCACACTCCAACTCATTATAACTAAGCCATTTTACTAGCAAACACTCAGTGTACCTAGTGGCATCCTAAACGTGGCTATTGGACTTTGCTATAGTCACACTAGTGCAAAGACATTTGCAGCACCTCTACCTGCATTGCACACTCCAACTCATTATAACTAAGCCATTATACTAGCAAACACTCAGTGTACCTAGTGGCATCCTATACGTGGCTATTGGACTTTGCTATAGTCACACTAGTGCAAAGACATTTGCAGAGCGCGTCTGCCTGCATTGCACACTCCAACTCATTATAACTAAGCCATTATACTAGCAAACACTCAGTGTACCTAGTGGCATCCTATACGTGGCTATTGGACTTTGCTATAGTCCCACTAGTGCCAAGACATTTGCAGCACGTCTGCCTGCGTTGCACACTCCAACTAATTATAACTAAGCCATTATACTAGCAAACACTCAGTGTACCTAGTGGCATCCTATACGTGGCTATTGGACTTTGCTATAGTCCCACTAGTGCCAAGACATTTGCAGAGCGCATCTGCCTGCGTTGCACACTCCAACTAATTATAACTAAGCCATTATACTAGCAAACACTCAGTGTACCTAGTGGCATCCTATACGTGGCTATTGGACTTTGCTATAGTCACACTAGTGGCAAGACATTTGCAGAGCGCATCTGCCTGCGTTGCACACTCCAACTAATTATAACTAAGCCATTATACTAGCAAACACTCAGTGTACCTAGTGGCATCCTATACGTGGCTATTGGACTTTGCTATAGTCCCAACTAGTGCCAAGACATTTGCAGAACGCATCTGCCTGCGTTGCACACTCCAACTAATTATAACTAAGCCATTATACTAGCACACACTCAGTGTACCTAGTGGCATCCTATACGTGGCTATTGGACTGTTGTTTAGTCCCACTAGTGCAAAGACATTTGCAGAGCGCGTCTGCCTGCATTGCACACTCCAACTCATTATAACTAAGCCATTTTACTAGCAAACACTCAGTGTACCTAGTGGCATCCTAAACGTGGCTATTGGACTTTGCTATAGTCACACTAGTGCAAAGACATTTGCAGCACCTCTACCTGCATTGCACACTCCAACTCATTATAACTAAGCCATTATACTAGCAAACACTCAGTGTACCTAGTGGCATCCTATACGTGGCTATTGGACTTTGCTATAGTCACACTAGTGCAAAGACATTTGCAGAGCGCGTCTGCCTGCATTGCACACTCCAACTCATTATAACTAAGCCATTTTACTAGCAAACACTCAGTGTACCTAGTGGCATCCTAAACGTGGCTATTGGACTTTGCTATAGTCCCACTAGTGCCAAGACATTTGCAGAACGCATCTGCCTGCGTTGCACACTCCAACTAATTATAACTAAGCCATTATACTAGCACACACTCAGTGTACCTAGTGGCATCCTATACGTGGCTATTGGACTGTTGTTTAGTCCCACTAGTGCAAAGACATTTGCAGAGCGCGTCTGCCTGCATTGCACACTCCAACTCATTATAACTAAGCCATTTTACTAGCAAACACTCAGTGTACCTAGTGGCATCCTAAACGTGGCTATTGGACTTTGCTATAGTCACACTAGTGCAAAGACATTTGCAGCACCTCTACCTGCATTGCACACTCCAACTCATTATAACTAAGCCATTATACTAGCAAACACTCAGTGTACCTAGTGGCATCCTATACGTGGCTATTGGACTTTGCTATAGTCACACTAGTGCAAAGACATTTGCAGAGCGCGTCTGCCTGCATTGCACACTCCAACTCATTATAACTAAGCCATTTTACTAGCAAACACTCAGTGTACCTAGTGGCATCCTATACGTGGCTATTGGACTTTGCTATAGTCACACTAGTGCAAAGACATTTGCAGAGCGCGTCTGCCTGCATTGCACACTCCAACTCATTATAACTAAGCCATTTTACTAGCAAACACTCAGTGTACCTAGTGGCATCCTAAACGTGGCTATTGGACTTTGCTATAGTCCCACTAGTGCCAAGACATTTGCAGAACGCATCTGCCTGCGTTGCACACTCCAACTAATTATAACTAAGCCATTATACTAGCACACACTCAGTGTACCTAGTGGCATCCTATACGTGGCTATTGGACTTTGCTATAGTTCCACTAGTGCCAAGACATTTGCAGCACGTCTGCCTGCATTGCACACTCCAACTAATTATAACTAAGCCATTATACTAGCACACACTCAGTGTACCTAGTGGCATCCTATACGTGGCTATTGGACTTTGCTATAGTCCCACTAGTGCCAAGACATTTGCAGCACGTCTGCCTGCGTTGCACACTCCAACTAGTTATAACTAAGCCATTATACTAGCACACACTCAGTGTACCTAGTGGCATCCTATACGTGGCTATTGGACTTTGCTATAGTCCCACTAGTGCCAAGACATTTGCAGCACGTCTGCCTGCGTTGCACACTCCAACTAATTATAACTAAGCCATTATACTAGCACACACTCAGTGTACCTAGTGGCATCCTATACGTGGCTATTGGACTTTGCTATAGTCCCACTAGTGCCAAGACATTTGCAGCACGTCTGCCTGCGTTGCACACTCCAACTAATTATAACTAAGCCATTATACTAGCACACACTCAGTGTACCTAGTGGCATCCTATACGTGGCTATTGGACTTTGCTATAGTCCCACTAGTGCCAAGACATTTGCAGCACGTCTGCCTGCGTTGCACACTCCAACTAATTATAACTAAGCCATTATACTAGCAAACACTCAGTGTATCTAGTGGCATCCTATACGTGGCTATTGGACTTTGCTTTAGTCCCACTAGTGCCAAGACATTTGCAGAACGCATCTGCCTGCGTTGCACACTCCAACTAATTATAACTAAGCCATTATACTAGCACACACTCAGTGTACCTAGTGGCATCCTATACGTGGCTATTGGACTTTGCTTTAGTCCCACTAGTGCCAAGACATTTGCAGAACGCATCTGCCTGCGTTGCACACTCCAACTAATTATAACTAAGCCATTATACTAGCACACACTCAGTGTACCTAGTGAAATCCTATACGTAGCTATTGGACTTTGCTATAGTCCCACTAGTGCCAAGACATTTGCAGAGCGCATCTGCCTGCGTTGCACACTCCAACTAATTATAACTAAGCCATTATACTAGCACACACTCAGTGTACCTAGTGGCATCCTATACGTGGCTATTGGACTTTGCTATAGTCCCACTAGTGCCAAGACATTTGCAGCACGTCTGCCTGCGTTGCACACTCCAACTAATTATAACTAAGCCATTATACTAGCACACACTCAGTGTACCTAGTGGCATCCTATACGTGGCTATTGGACTTTGCTATAGTCCCACTAGTGCCAAGACATTTGCAGCACGTCTGCCTGCGTTGCACACTCCAACTAATTATAACTAAGCCATTATACTAGCACACACTCAGTGTACCTAGTGGCATCCTATACGTGGCTATTGGACTTTGCTATAGTCCCACTAGTGCCAAGACATTTGCAGCACGTCTGCCTGCGTTGTACACTCCAACTAATTATAACTAAGCCATTATACTAGCACACACTCAGTGTACCTAGTGGCATCCTATACGTGGCTATTGGACTTTGCTATAGTCCCACTAGTGCCAAGACATTTGCAGCACGTCTGCCTGCGTTGCACACTCCAACTAATTATAACTAAGCCATTATACTAGCAAACACTCAGTGTACCTAGTGGCATCCTATACGTGGCTATTGGACTTTGCTATAGTCCCACTAGTGCCAAGACATTTGCAGCACGTCTGCCTGCGTTGCACACTCCAACTAATTATAACTAAGCCATTATACTAGCAAACACTCAGTGTACCTAGTGGCATCCTATACGTGGCTATTGGACTTTGCTTTAGTCCCACTAGTGCCAAGACATTTGCAGAACGCATCTGCCTGCGTTGCACACTCCAACTAATTATAACTAAGCCATTATACTAGCACACACTCAGTGTACCTAGTGGCATCCTATACGTGGCTATTGGACTTTGCTTTAGTCCCACTAGTGCCAAGACATTTGCAGAGCGCATCTGCCTGCGTTGCACACTCAAACTATTTATAACTAAGCCATTATACTAGCACACACTCAGTGTACCTAGTGGCATCCTATACGTGGCTATTGGACTTTGCTATAGTCCCACTAGTGCCAAGACATTTGCAGAGCGCATCTGCCTGCATTGCACACTCCAACTAATTATAACTAAGCCATTATACTAGCACACACTCAGTGTACCTAGTGGCATCCTATACGTGGCTATTGGACTTTGCTATAGTCCCACTAGTGCCAAGACATTTGCAGAACGCATCTGCCTGCGTTGCACACTCCAACTAATTATAACTAAGCCATTATACTAGCACACACTCAGTGTACCTAGTGGCATCCTATACGTGGCTATTGGACTTTGCTATAGTCCCACTAGTGCCAAGACATTTGCAGCACGTCTGCCTGCGTTGCACACTCCAACTAATTATAACTAAGTTGCATTGTCAGGGATATTTATTCTTTATTATTCTGCTGTTAATAAAGCTAGACCACCACTGCAATCTTCACCACCTCTCAATTTTTACTACCACATTTTCAGTCCACAATCTTGTCGCAATCAACATGAGTGGCAAAATGACAGATGCTGGTGGAAAGGGGAAGAGGCGTGGTGGAAAAGGCAAAAAAGGTTTTGTCAGTGGGGAAGGTGGCAAAGCTCCATTATCATCTGCTGAAGATAGACCATCTACTAGCAAAAGTAAGATGTCTACTACTTATTGTGGACAATCCGATGTGCTCCCTTTTTTACGGACACGAACAAGAGGAACAAAGGTAGATGATGGGCAAAAAAGGAAAATGCTTGAATGGATCTCAAGTGGTCCAACAAGTGCCCTCTCAGCCACTTCAAGTACCGCATCCAAAAAACACCAGTCCTCTGAGTTGTCATCCCAATCACACTTGATTTCTCCCAGCTCTGAAGTCTCCATCAGCCCTGCACAGTATGGTGGAACTGAGATGGCTGAGTCTGCAGAGCTGTTCAGTCACACTATAGCCTGGGAATCAGAGGTCTGCTCCCAAGCTACAGTGAGTACAGAACAGGAAATGGTCTGCAGTGATGCCCAGAACCTTTGTGACTCAGATTCAGGCCGTGAGGACCAAGTTTCTGAGCATAATGTTGACCCTTTGTCACAAACTGTAACACCTGTGGTTATAGACAATGAGGAACATACTGATGAAGATGAGACGCAGATACCCGATTGGGATGACAACTTAAATATTCGGTCAGGGCAAGAAGAGGCTCGGTCTGAGGGGGAGGGGAGTGCAAACACAACAATTAATGATGACGTTCTAGATCCCACCTACTGTCAACCCCCAGTCAGGCACTCGAGGAGGTCAACAGAGGCGGTGGAGGAGGATGCAACCGACGACGAAGTTACCTTGCGCCTTCCTGGACAGAGTCGGAGCACTGGTAGCACGTCTACAACTGCATCCTCAGCCACCACTCTGCCTATGAGCATTATTCGGGGTGGATCAACAGGTCGCATGGCCTCTAAGCCTTGCCTAGCCTGGTCCTTTTTTCACATCGAAAAAGATCGCCCAACTCATGTGATATGTAACATTTGTCATGATTCTGTTAGTAGAGGTCAAAACCTCAGCAGTTTGACAACTTCTTCCATGAATCGTCACATGACTAAATATCATAAGTCCCGGTGGGAAGCTCACCGTGCTGCAATGCGGCCTAGCAGAGCGAACCATCCACCGCCCGCCCCTTCCAGTGCATCCACGCGCTCTTCATCTTCTAGGACTGTGGGGACAGCTGTCACACCTGTTTTTCCACGCAAAACTTCCACCACTGTAACCGCAACAGGCAGTTTGCTTGTAAGGTCGTCAGTTGGTTTGGAAGGGGAAACAAGTGAGTGTGTACAGCTCTCTCAGACATCGATAGCACCAACGTTGGATGAAGGCAACATCATGTCTCCGCCTGCACTTTCCTCACAAACCTGCATTTTTCCAGGGACACCCTACTCAACACCGTCTACACACAGCAGCCAGATCTCTGTCCCTCAGATGTGGTCAAATAAAAGGCCACGTCCTCCGACCCATGACAAAGCTAAGAGGTTGACTCTATCCCTCTGTAAGCTGTTGGCTACCGAAATGCTGCCTTTCCGCCTAGTGGACACACAGGATTTTAGAGACCTTATGTCTGTCGCTGTGCCCCAGTACCAGATGCCTAGTCGCCACTACTTCTCTAAGAAAGGTGTGCCCGCGCTACACCAGCATGTCGCACACAACATCACCGCTTCCTTGAGAAACTCTGTGTGTCAACGGGTGCATTTCACCACCGATACTTGGACCAGTAAACATGGACAGGGACGTTACATGTCGCTGACTGGGCACTGGGTAACTATGGTGATAGATGGTGAAGGGTCTGCTGCACAAGTCTTGCCGTCCCCATGACTTGTGTGTCAATCCTCTGTCTGTCCAAGTTCCGCCACTGCTTCTGCATCCTCCACCTCATCTGGGTCCTCCACCTCCGCCCCAAGCCTGCCTGGTCAGGCCACCAGCGTTCTCACTGCGCAGAAGGAATCACGCACCCCTCATTACTATGCTGGCAGCAGAGCGCAACGGCATCAGGCGGTCTTTAGCTTGACATGTCTTGGTAATAAGAGTCACACAGCTGAGGAGTTGTGGTCAGCTCTGCGGTCCGAGTTTAATAAATGGTTGTCTCCACTCAACCTGCAGCCTGGTAAGGCCGTGTGCGACAATGCTGCAAACCTGGGTGCGGCCCTTCGCCTGGGCAAGGTGACACACGTACCTTGTATGGCTCACGTGTTGAACCTTGTCGTGCAGCAATTTTTAACACACTATCCCGGCCTAGATGGCCTTCTGAACAGGGCACGAAAACTGTCTGCTCACTTCCGCCGTTCAAGCGCCGCAGCTGAGCGACTTGCATCGCTCCAGAAGTCTTTCGGCCTGCCGGTTCATCGCCTGAAATGCGATGTGGCGACACGCTGGAATTCAACTCTCCACATGTTACAGCGACTGTGGCAGCACCGCAGAGCCCTGGTGCAATACGTCATGACGTATAGCCTGGGCCAACGAGATGCAGAGGTGGGGCAGATCACCCTGATGGAGTGGTCTCAGATCAAGGACCTATGCACCCTTCTGCACAGTTTCGACATGGCGACGAATATGTTTAGCTCTGACAATGCCATTATCAGCATGATGATTCCAGTCATTTACATGCTGGAGCACACGCTAAACACTATTCGGAGTCAGGGGGTGGGACAACATGAAGGGGAGGAACTACAGGAGAATTCATATGCGCAAGGGACAACAACATCACCAAGGTCCAGACGTTCATCATCACCAACGCAGCAGGCATGGGACCATGGGGGACAGGGATCGACAAGGGCGCATAGTAGCAGGCGAAATGTTGAGCAAGGTGCAGGAGAACATGAAGAAATGGAGGACGAACTGTCCATGGACATGGAAGACTCAGCGGATGAGGGAGACCTTGGTCAAATTTCAGTTGAAAGAGGTTGGGGTCAGATGTCAGAGGAAGAAAGAACGGGTAGCACCTCTATGCCACAAACACAGCGTGGACTTGGTCCGCATGGCTGCGCAAGACACATGAGTGCCTTTTTGTTGCACTACCTCCAACATGACAGTCGTATTGTCAAAATTAGAAGTGATGATGACTACTGGATTGCCACACTATTAGATCCCCGGTACAAGTCCAAATTTTGTGACATAATTCCAGCCATAGAAAGGGACGCACGTATGCAGGAGTATCAGCAGAAGCTGTTACTAGATCTTAGCTCGGCTTTTCCACCAAACAACCGTGCAGGTGCAGGGAGTGAATCTCCCAGTTGTAACTTGACAAACATGGGATGGTCTCGTCATCTTCAACAGTCTACCCGTACCAGTAGGACCGTATCTGGTGCCGGTAACAGCAATTTTATGGAATCTTTTCATAATTTTTTTAGACCCTCTTTTGCAAGGCCACCAGAGACAACAAGTCTGACACATAGTCAACGGCTGGAGAGGATGATACAGGAGTATCTCCAAATGAACATCGATGCCATGACTGTGCAACTGGAGCCTTGCTCCTTTTGGGCTTCAAACCTAGAAAAATGGCCAGAGCTCGCAACTTACGCCTTGGAGATTTTGTCGTGTCCAGCTGCCAGCGTTGTCTCTGAACGTGTATTCAGTGCTGCTGGGTGTGTGCTGACAGATAAGCGCACGCGTCTGTCCAGTGACAATGTGGACAGACTGACGTTCATCAAAATGAACAAGTCATGGATCCAGAAGGAATTTACTACCCCTGTGTCATCCTGGGGAGAGTAAATGCTTGTTGATTTGGAATGTGCTTGATGCAAATCAAAACATCCTGTTTGCAACTAGGGCACAAGTGCTGCCACTGATAAGGTGTCTGTGTGGGGCCCAATTTTTGGAAAAAAAGGGAGACTCCGCTTGGAGTAACCCTTGCTTGCTGTGTTTTTAAAAGAAGCCAAGATGAACAGAGCTGGGATCAGGAAAGACTTTGCTACCTACCCCGGTGTCATCCTGGGGACGGATAAGAATGGCGTATTTTGTAATGTGCTTGATGCAAATCTAGCTGTGAAGTGTACAACTGGGGCACAACTGCTGCCACTGAATGGGTGGGTGTGTGGGGCCCAATTTTTGGAAAAAAAAGGGAGACTCCGCTTGGAGTAACCCTTGCTTGCTGTGTTTTTAAAAGAAGCCAAGATGAACAGAGCTGGGATCAGGAAAGACTTTGCTACCTACCCCGGTGTCATCCTGGGGACGGATAAGAATGGCGTATTTTGGAATGTGCTTGATGCAAATCTAGCTGTGAAGTGTACAACTGGGGCACAACTGCTGCCACTGAATGAGTGGGTGTGTGGGGCCCAATTTTTGGAAAAAAAGGGAGACTCCGCTTGGAGTAACCCTTGCTTGCTGTGTTTTTAAAAGAAGCCAAGATGAACAGAGCTGGGATCAGGAAAGACTTTGCTACCTACCCCGGTGTCATCCTGGGGACGGATAAGAATGGCGTATTTTGGAATGTGCTTGATGCAAATCTAGCTGTGAAGTGTACAACTGGGGCACAACTGCTGCCACTGAATGGGTGGGTGTGTGGGGCCCAATTTTTGGAAAAAAAGGGAGACTCCGCTTGGAGTAACCCTTGCTTGCTGTGTTTTTAAAAGAAGCCAAGATGAACAGAGCTGGGATCAGGAAAGACTTTGCTACCTACCCCGGTGTCATCCTGGGGACGGATAAGAATGGCGTATTTTGGAATGTGCTTGATGCAAATCTAGCTGTGAAGTGTACAACTGGGGCACAACTGCTGCCACTGAATGGGTGGGTGTGTGGGGCCCAATTTTTGGAAAAAAAGGGAGACTCCGCTTGGAGTAACCCTTGCTTGCTGTGTTTTTAAAAGAAGCCAAGATGAACAGAGCTGGGATCAGGAAAGACTTTGCTACCTACCCCGGTGTCATCCTGGGGACAGATAAGAATGGCGTATTTTTGAATGTGCTTGATGCAAATCAAAACATCCTGTTTGCAACTAGGGCCCAAGTGCTGCCACTGATGGGGTGGGTGTCTGTGTGGCCCAATTTTTGGAAAAAAGGGAGACTCCGCTTGGAGTAACCCTTGCTTGCTGTGTTTTTAAAAGAAGCCAAGATGAACAAGTCATGGGTCAGCAAAGACTTTGCTACCTACCCCGGTGTCATCCTGGGGACGGATAAGAATGGCGTATTTTTGAATGTGCTTGATGCAAATCTAGCTGTGAAGTGTACAACTGGGGCACAACTGCTGCCACTGAATGGGTGGGTGTGTGTGGGGCCCAATTTTTTGAAAAAAGGGAGACTCCGCTTGGAGTAACCCTTGCTTACATTGTTTTTAAAAGAAGCCAAGATGAACAAGTCATGGGTCAGCAAAGACTTTGCTACCTACCCCGGTGTCATCCTGGGGACGGATAAGAATGGCGTATTTTGGAATGTGCTTGATGCAAATCTAGCTGTGAAGTGTACAACTGGGGCACAACTGCTGCCACTGAATGGGTGGGTGTGTGGGGCCCAATTTTTGGAAAAAAAGGGAGACTCCGCTTGGAGTAACCCTTGCTTGCTGTGTTTTTAAAAGAAGCCAAGATGAACAGAGCTGGGATCAGGAAAGACTTTGCTACCTACCCCGGTGTCATCCTGGGGACGGATAAGAATGGCGTATTTTTGAATGTGCTTGATGCAAATCAAAACATCCTGTTTGCAACTAGGGCCCAAGTGCTGCCACTGATGGGGTGGGTGTCTGTGTGGCCCAATTTTTGGAAAAAAGGGAGACTCCGCTTGGAGTAACCCTTGCTTGCTGTGTTTTTAAAAGAAGCCAAGATGAACAAGTCATGGGTCAGCAAAGACTTTGCTACCTACCCCGGTGTCATCCTGGGGACGGATAAGAATGGC
The DNA here is from genome assembly GCF_048569485.1 of Anomaloglossus baeobatrachus. Lineage (NCBI taxonomy): Eukaryota > Metazoa > Chordata > Amphibia > Anura > Aromobatidae > Anomaloglossus > Anomaloglossus baeobatrachus. Next base: position 188,815 of record NW_027444882.1, read on the forward strand.
GTATTTTTGAATGTGCTTGATGCAAATCTAGCTGTGAAGTGTACAACTGGGGCACAACTGCTGCCACTGAATGGGTGGGTGTGTGTGGGGCCCAATTTTTTGAAAAAAGGGAGACTCCGCTTGGAGTAACCCTTGCTTACATTGTTTTTAAAAGAAGCCAAGATGAACAAGTCATGGGTCAGCAAAGACTTTGCTACCTACCCCGGTGTCATCCTGGGGACGGATAAGAATGGCGTATTTTGGAATGTGCTTGATGCAAATCTAGCTGTGAAGTGTACAACTGGGACACAACTGCTGCCACTGAATGGGTGGGTGTGTGGGGCCCAATTTTTGGAAAAAAAGGGAGACTCCGCTTGGAGTAACCCTTGCTTACATTGTTTTTAAAAGAAGCCAAGATGAACAAGTCATGGGTCAGCAAATACTTTGCTACCTACCCCGGTGTCATCCTGGGGACGGATAAGAATGGCGTATTTTGGAATGTGCTTGATGCAAATCTAGCTGTGAAGTGTACAACTGGGGCACAACTGCTGCCACTGAATGGGTGGGTGTGTGGGGCCCACTTTTTGGAAAAAAAGGGAGACTCCGCTTGGAGTAACCCTTGCTTGCTGTGTTTTTAAAAGAAGCCAAGATGAACAGAGCTGGGATCAGGAAAGACTTTGCTACCTACCCCGGTGTCATCCTGGGGACGGATAAGAATGGCGTATTTTGGAATGTGCTTGATGCAAATCTAGCTGTGAAGTGTACAACTGGGGCACAACTGCTGCCACTGAATGGGTGGGTGTGTGGGGCCCAATTTTTGGAAAAAAAGGGAGACTCCGCTTGGAGTAACCCTTGCTTGCTGTGTTTTTAAAAGAAGCCAAGATGAACAGAGCTGGGATCAGGAAAGACTTTGCTAACTACCCCGGTGTCATCCTGGGGACGGATAAGAATGGCGTATTTTTGAATGTGCTTGATGCAAATCAAAACATCCTGTTTGCAACTAGGGCCCAAGTGCTGCCACTGATGGGGTGGGTGTCTGTGTGGCCCAATTTTTGGAAAAAAGGGAGACTCCGCTTGGAGTAACCCTTGCTTGCTGTGTTTTTAAAAGAAGCCAAGATGAACAAGTCATGGGTCAGCAAAGACTTTGCTACCTACCCCGGTGTCATCCTGGGGACGGATAAGAATGGCGTATTTTTGAATGTGCTTGATGCAAATCTAGCTGTGAAGTGTACAACTGGGGCACAACTGCTGCCACTGAATGGGTGGGTGTGTGTGGGGCCCAATTTTTTGAAAAAAGGGAGACTCCGCTTGGAGTAACCCTTGCTTACATTGTTTTTAAAAGAAGCCAAGATGAACAAGTCATGGGTCAGCAAAGACTTTGCTACCTACCCCGGTGTCATCCTGGGGACGGATAAGAATGGCGTATTTTGGAATGTGCTTGATGCAAATCTAGCTGTGAAGTGTACAACTGGGGCACAACTGCTGCCACTGAATGGGTGGGTGTGTGGGGCCCAATTTTTGGAAAAAAAGGGAGACTCCGCTTGGAGTAACCCTTGCTTGCTGTGTTTTTAAAAGAAGCCAAGATGAACAGAGCTGGGATCAGGAAAGACTTTGCTACCTACCCCGGTGTCATCCTGGGGACGGATAAGAATGGCGTATTTTGGAATGTGCTTGATGCAAATCTAGCTGTGAAGTGTACAACTGGGGCCCAACTGCTGCCACTGAATGGGTGGGTGGGTGTGGGGCCCAATTTTTGGAAAAAAAGGGAGACTATGCTTGGAGTCACCTTGCGGTGTTTTACATGATTTTAGAATGGCGTGCCATGCCTATATCTGTGTGTCCTCCTCTTTTTCCTTGTCCAGCTGTTTTGTTTTCGCATGAGTATATGTCCTTGTCACTTTCCAATGTGTTTGAGTTGTTTGTCACCTTTAGGACACCTTTGAGGGTGTTTTCTAGGTGTTTTTCTGTGTTTGTGATTGCCTGCCATTGTTTCCTTTGCAGTTCGAGTTCGGTTCGTCGAACGTTCGACGAACCGAACTCGAACGGGAGGTCCGTTCGGCGAACCAACCTCGAGCCGAACCGCGACCGGTTCGCTCATCTCTACCTATGAGTTTCCATTGAATTGATAGGCCAGGTATTGTCTTTTGTTTGGCCATGTTGTGTGCGCAGTCACTAGGATTATGTGAACTAATGTAAACTCAGTTTCTAACTTCTCTGTGTTGGTGTAATCGTAGGCTATTTCCTTGGGCTGCGAGAAATTGTGGGTTTGACTCTGAGGCAAAGCCCATGGACTTTATATGGCTGCATGTAATTGCCAAGTCCAATGGACTGTGTTGCCTATGAGTTTCCTTTGAATTGATAGGCCAGGTATTGTCTTTTGTTTGGCCATGTTGTGTGCGCAGTCAGTAGGATTATTTGAATTAATGTAGAATCAGTTTCCCACTTCTCTGTGTTGGTGTAGTGGTAGGCTCTTTGCTTGGGCTGCGAGAGGTTGTGGGTTCGACTCTAATGCAAGGCCCATGGACTTTGTATGTCTGCATGTAATTGTCTAGTCCAATGGACTGTGTTGCCTATGAGTTTCCATTGGTTTGATAGGCCAGGTACTGTCTTTTGCTTTTGTTTGGCAATGTTGTGTGCGCAGTCACTAGGATTCTGTGAATTAATGTAGAGTCTGTTTCCAACTTCTCTGTGTTGGTTTAGTGGTAGGCTCTTTGCTTGTTCTCCAAGAGGTTGTGGGTTCGACTCTGAGGCAAGGCCCATTAACTTTGTATGGCTGCATGTATTTGCTTAGTCTAATGGACTATGTTGCCTATGATTTTATTGGATTGATAGGCCAGATAATGTCTTTTGCATTTGTTTGGCCATGTTGTGTGCGCAGTCACTAGGATTATGTGAATAATGTAGAGTCATTTACCTACTTCTCTGTGTTGGTGTAGTGGTAGTCGCTTTGCTTAAGCTGCGAAAGGTTGTTGGTTCGACTTTGAAGCAAGGCCCATGGAGTTTGTATGGCTGCATGTAATTGCCTATTTTAGTTGACTGTGTTACCTATGAGTTCCTATTGGATTGATAGGCCAGGTACTACCTTTTGCTTTTGTTTGGCCATGTTGTGTGCGCAGTCACTAGGATTATGTGAACTAATGTAACTCAGTTTACAACTTCTCTGTGTTGGTGTAGTGGTAGGCTCTTTGCTTGGGCTGCGAGAAAATGTGGGTTTGACTCTGAGGCAAAGCCCATAGACTTTGTATGGCTGCATGTAATTGCCTAGTCCAATGGACTGTGTTGCCTATGAGTTTTCATTGGACTGATAGGCCAGGTATTGTCTTTTGTTTGGTTATGTTGTGTGCGAAGTCGGTAGGATTATGTGAATTAATGTAGAATCAGTTTCCCACTTCTCTGTGTTGGTGTAGTGGAAGGCGCTTTGCTTGGCTGCGAGAGGTTGTGGGTTTGACTCTGAGGCAAGGCCCATGGACTTTGTATGGCTGCATGTAATTGCCTAGTCCAATTGATTGCTTTGCCTATGAGTTTCTATTGGATTGATAGGCCAGGTACTGTCTTTTGCTTTTGTTTGGCCATGTTGTGTGCGCAGTCACTAGGATTATGTGAATTAATGTAGAATCAGTTTTCCACTTCTCTGTGTTGGTGTATTGGTAGGCTCTTTGCTTGGGCTACGAGAGGTTGTGGGTTCGACTCTGGGGCAAGGCCCATGGGCTTTGTATGGCTGCATTTAATTGCCTAGTTTAATGTACTGTGTTACCTTTGAGTTTCCATTGGATTGATAGGCCAGGTACTGTCTTTTGCTTTTGTTTGGCCATGTTGTGTGCGCAGTCACTAGGATTATGTGAATTAATGTAGAGTCGGTTTCCAACTTCTCTGTGTTGGTGTAGTGGTAGGCTCTTTGCTTGTTCTCCAAGAAGTTGTGGGTTCGACTCTGAGGCAAGGCCCATGAACTTTGTATGGCTGCATGTATTTGCGTAGTCTAATAGACTGTGTTGCCTATGAGTTTCCATTGGATTGATAGGCCAGGTATTGTCTTTTGTTTGGCCATGTTGTGTGCGCAGTCACTAGGATTATGTGATTTAATGTAGAATCTGTCTCCCACTTCTCTGTGTTGGTGTAGTGGAAGCTGCTTTGCTTGGCTGTGAGAGGTTGTGGGTTTGACTCTGAGGCATGGCCCATGGACTTTGTATGGCTGCATGTAATTGCCTAGTTCAATGGACTGTGTTGCCTATGAGTTTCCATTGGCCTGATAGGCCAGGTAATGTCTATTGCTTTTGTTTGGCCATGTTGTGTGCGCATTCACTAGGATTATGTGAATTAATGTAGACGCAGCTTCCTACTTCTTTGTGTTGGTGTAGTTGTAGGCTCTTTGCTTGTTCTGCCAGAGGTTGTGGGTTTGACTCTGAGGCAAGGCCCATGGACTTTGTGAGGCTGCATGTAATTGCCTATTCCAATGGACTATGTTGTCTATGAGTTTCCATTGGATTTATAGGCAAGGGACTGTCTTTAGCTTTTGTTTGGCCATGTTGTGTGCGCAGTCACTAGGATTATGTGAATTTATGTTGAGTAAGTTTCGCACTTCTCTGTGTTGGTGTAGTGGTAGGCTCTTTGCTTGGGCTGTGAGAGGCTGTGGGTTTGACTCTGAGGCAAGGCCCATGGACTTTGTATGGCTGCATGAAATTGCCTAGTCCAATGGATTGATAGGCCAGGTACTGTCTTTTGTTTTCGTTTGGCCATGTTTTGTGCGCAGTCACTAGGATTATGTGAGTTAATGTAGAGACAGTTTCACACTTCTCTGTGTTGCTGAAGTGGTAGGCTTTTTTGTTGGGCTGCGAGAGGTTGTGAGTTCGACTCTGAGGCAAGGCCCATGGACTTTGTATGGCTGCATGTAATTGCATAGTCCAATGGACTGCGTTACCTATGAGTTTCCATTGGATTGATAGGCCAGGTGCTTTCTTTTGCTTTTGTTTGGCCATGTTGTGTGCGCAGTCACTAGGAATATGTGAATTAATGTAGAGTCAGTTTCAGACTTCTCTGTGTTGGTGTAGTGGTAGGCTCTTTGCTTGGGCTGCAAAAGGTTGTGGGTTCGACTCTAATGCAAGGCTCATGGACTTTGTATGGCTGCATGTAATTGCCTAGTCCAATAGACTTTGTTGCCTATGAGTTTCCATTGGATTGATAGGCCAGGTATTGACTTTTGCTTTCGTTTGGCCATGTTGTGTGCGCAGTCACTAGGATTATGTGGATTAATGTAGAGTCAGTTTCACATTTCTCTGTGTTGGTGTAGTGGTAGGCTCTTTGCTTGGGTTGCGAGAGGTTGTGGGTTTGACTCTGAGGCAAGGCCCATGGACTTTTTATGGCTGCATGTAATTGCCTAGTCCAATGGACTGTGTTGCCTATGAGTTTCCATTGGATTGATAGGCCAGGTACTGTCTTTTGTTTTCGTTTGGCCATGTTGTGTGCGCACTCACTATGATTATGTGAATTAATGTAGAGGCAGGTTCACATTTCTCTGTGTTGGTGTAGTGATAGGCTCTTTGCTTGAGCTGCGAGAGGTTGTGAGTTCGATTTTGAAGCAAGGCCCATGGACTGTGTATGGCTGCATGTTATTGCCTAGTCCAATGGACTGTGTTGCCTATGAGTTTCCATTGGATTGATAAGCCAGGTACTGTCTTTTGCTTTTGTTTAGCCATGTTGTGTGCGCAGTCGGTAGGATTATGTGAATTAATGTAGAATCAGTTTCCCACTTCTCTGTATTGGTGTAGTGGTAGGCTCTTTGCTTGGCTGCGAGAGGTTGTGGGTTTGACTCTGAGGCAAGGCCCATGGACTTTGTATGTTTCCATGTAATTGTCTAGTCCAATGGACTGTGTTGCCTATGAGTTTCCATTGGATTGATAGGCCAGATAATGTCTTTTGCATTTGTTTCGCCATGTTGTGTGCACAGTCACTAGGATTATGTGAACTAATGTAAACTCAGTTTCCATCTTGTCTGTGTTGGTGTAGTGGTAGGCTCTTTGCTTGGGCTGCGAGAAATTGTGGGTTTGACTCTGAGGCAAAGCCCATTGACTTTGTATGGCTGCATGTAATTGTTTAGTCCAATGGACTGTGTTGCCTATGAGTTTCCATTGGATTGATAGGCCAGGTAATGTCTTTTGCTTTTGTTTGGCCATGTTGTGTGCGCAGTCGCTAGGAATATGTGAATTAATGTAGACGCAGCTTCCTACTTTTTTGTGTTGGTGTAGTTGTAAGCTCTTTGCTTGTTCTGCCAGAGGTTGTGGGTTTGACTCTGAGGCAAGGTCCATGGACTTTGTATGGCTGCATGTAATTGCCTAGTCCAATGGACTATGTTGTATATGAGTTTCCATTGGATTGATAGGCCAGGGACTGTCTTTTGCTTTTGTTTGGCCATGTTGTGTGCACAGTCACTAGGATTATGTGAACTAATGTAAACTCTGTTACCAACTTCTCTGTGTTGGTGTAGTGGTAGGCTCTTTGCTTGGGCTACAAGAGGTTGTGGGTTCGACTCTGAGGCAAGGCCCATGGACTTTGTATGGCTGCATGTAATTGCCTAGTCCAATTGATTGCTTTGATTATGAGTTTCTATTGGATTTATAGGCCAGGTAATGTCTTTTGCTTTTGTTTGGCCATGTTGTGTGCGCAGTCACTAGGATTATGTGAATTAATGTAGAGTCAGTTTCACACTTCTCTATGTTGCTGTAGTGGTAGGCTTTTTTCTTGGGCTGCGAGTCCATGGGCCTTGCCTCAGAGTCGAACTCACAACCTCTGGCAGAACAAGCAAAGAGCTTACAACTACACCAACACAAAAAAGTAGGAAGCTGCGTCTACATTAATTCACATATTCCTAGCGACTGCGCACACAACATGGCCAAACAAAAGCAAAAGACATTACCTGGCCTATCAAGCCAATGGAAACTCATAGGCAACACAGTCCATTGGACTAAACAATTACATGCAGCCATACAAAGTCAATGGGCTTTGCCTCAGAGGCAAACCCAGAATTTCTCGCAGCCCAAGCAAAGAGCCTACCACTACACCAACACAGACAAGATGGAAACTGAGTTTACATTAGTTCACATAATCCTAGTGACTGTGCACACAACATGGCGAAACAAATGCAAAAGACATTATCTGGCCTATCAATCCAATGGAAACTCATAGGCAACACAGTCCATTAGACTAGGCAAATACATGCAGCCATACAAAGTTCATGGGCCTTGCCTCAGAGTCGAACCCACAACCTCTTGGAGAACAAGCAAAGAGCCTACCACTAAACCAACACAGAGAAGTATGAAACTGACTCTACATTAATTCACATAATCCTAGTGACTGCGCACACAACATGGCCAAACAAAAGCAAAAGACAGTACCTGGCCTATCAATCCAATGGAAACTCATAGGCAACACAGTCCATTGGACTAGACAATTACATGGAAACATACAAAGTCCATGGGCCATGCCGCAGAGTCAAACCCACAGCCTCTTGCAGCCAAGCAAAGAGCCTACCACTACACCAATACAGAGAAGTGGGAAACTGATTCTACATTAATTCACATAATCCTACCGACTGCGCACACAACATGGCTAAACAAAAGCAAAAGACAGTACCTGGCTTATCAATCCAATGGAAACTCATAGGCAACACAGTCCATTGGACTAGGCAATAACATGCAGCCATACACAGTCCATGGGCCTTGCTTCAAAATCAAACTCACAACCTCTCGCAGCTCAAGCAAAGAGCCTATCACTACACCAACACAGAGAAATGTGAACCTGCCTCTACATTAATTCACATAATCCTAGTGAGTGCGCACACAACATGGCCAAACGAAAACAAAAGACAGTACCTGGCCTATCAATCCAATGGAAACTCATAGGCAACACAGTCCATTGGACTAGGCAATTACATGCAGCCATACAAAGTCCATGGGCCTTGCCTCAGAGTCGAACTCACAACCTCTCGCAGCCCAACAAAAAAGGCTACCACTTCAGCAACACAGAGAAGTGTGAAACTGTCTCTACATTAACTCACATAATCCTAGTGACTGCGCACAAAACATGGCCAAACGAAAACAAAAGACAGTACCTGGCCTATCAATCCATTGGACTAGGCAATTACATGCAGCCATACAAGGTCCATGGGCCTTGCCTCAGAGTCAAACCCACAACCTCTCACAGCCCAAGCAAAGAGCCTACCACTACACCAACACAGAGAAGTGCGAAACTTACTCAACATAAATTCACATAATCCTAGTGACTGCGCACACAACATGGCCAAACAAAAGCTAAAGACAGTCCCTTGCCTATCAATCCAATGGAAACTCATAGACAACATAGTCCATTGGAATAGGCAATTACATGCAGCCTCACAAAGTCCATGGGCCTTGCCTCAGAGTCAAACCCACAACCTCAGGCAGAACAAGCAAAGAGCCTACAACTACACCAACACAAAGAAGTAGGAAGCTGCGTCTACATTAATTCACATAATCCTAGTGAATGCGCACACAACATGGCCAAACAAAAGCAAAAGACAGTACCTGGCCTATCAAGCCAATGGAAACTCATAGGCAACACAGTCCATTGAACTAGACAATTACATGGAGACATACAAAGTCCATGGGCCTTGCCTCAGAGTCAAACCCACAATCTCTTGCAGCCAAGCAAAGAGCCTACCACTACACCAACACAGAGAAGTGGGAAACTGATTCTACATTAATTCACATAATCCTACCGACTGCGCACACAACATGGCCAAACAAAAGACAATACCTGGCCTATCAATCCAATGGAAACTCATAGGCAACACAGTCCATTAGACTACGCAAATACATGCAGCCATACAAAGTTCATGGGCCTTGCCTCAGAGTCGAACCCACAACTTCTTGGAGAACAAGCAAAGAGCCTACCACTACACCAACACAGAGAAGTTGGAAACCGACTCTACATTAATTCACATAATCCTAGTGACTGCGCACACAACATGGCCAAACAAAAGCAAAAGACAGTACCTGGCCTATCAATCCAATGGAAACTCAAAGGTAACACAGTACATTAGACTAGGCAATTAAATGCAGCCATACAAAGCCCATGGGCCTTGCCCCAGAGTCGAACCCACAACCTCTCGTAGCCCAAGCAAAGAGCCTACCAATACACCAACACAGAGAAGTGGAAAACTGATTCTACATTAATTCACATAATCCTAGTGACTGCGCACACAACATGGCCAAACAAAAGCAAAAGACAGTACCTGGCCTATCAATCCAATAGAAACTCATAGGCAAAGCAATCAATTGGACTAGGCAATTACATACAGCCATACAAAGTCCATGGGCCTTGCCTCAGAGTCGAACCCACAACCTCTTGTAGCCCAAGCAAAGAGCCTATCACTACACCAACACAGAGAAGAGCGAAACTGACTCAACATAAATTCACATAATCCTAGTGACTGCGCACACAACATGGCCAAACAAAAGCAAAAGACAGTCCCTGGCCTATCAATCCAATGGAAACTCATATACAACATAGTCCATTGGACTAGGCAATTACATGCAGCCATACAAAGTCCATGGGCCTTGCCTCAGAGTCAAACCCACAACCTCTGGCAGAACAAGCAAAGAGCTTACAACTACACCAACACAAAAAAGTAGGAAGCTGCGTCTACATTAATTCACATATTCCTAGAGACTGCGCACACAACATGGCCAAACAAAAGCAAAAGACATTACCTGGCCAATCAAGCCTCATAGGCAACACAGTCCATTGGACTAAACAATTACATGCAGCCATACAAAGTCCATGGGCTTTGCCTCAGAGTCAAACCCACAATTTCTCGCAGCCCAAGCAAAGAGCCTACCACTACACCAACACAGTTAAGATGGAAACTGAGTTTACATTAGTTCACATAATCCTAGTGACTGTGCACACAACATGGCGAAACAAATGCAAAAGACATTATCTGGCCTATCAATCCAATGGAAACTCCTAGGCAACACAGTCCATTAGACTAGGCAAATACATGAAGCCATACAAAGTTAATGGGCCTTGCCTCAGTGTCGAACCCACAACCTCTTGGAGAACAAGCAAAGAGCCTACCACTAAACCAACACAGAGAAGTTGGAAACCGACTCTACATTAACTCACATAATCCTAGTGACTGCGCACACAACATGGCCAAACAAAAGCAAAAGACAGTACCTGGCCTATCAATCCAATGGAAACTCATAGGCAACACAGTCCATTGGACTAGACAATTACATGGAGACATACAGAGTCCATGGGCCTTGCCTCAGAGTCAAACCCACAACCTCTCGCAGCCAAGCAAAGAGCCTACCACTACACCAATACAGAGAAGTGGGAAACTGATTCTACATTAATTCACATAATCCTACCGACTGCGCACACAACATGGACTAACGAAAGCAAAAGACATTACCTGGCTTATCAATCCAATGGAAACTCATAGGCAACACAGTCCATTGGACTAGGCAATAACATGCAGCCATACAAAGTCCATGGGCCTTGCCTCAAAGTCGAACTCACAACCTCTCGCAGCTCAAGCAAAGAGCCTACCACTACACCAACACAGAGAAATGTGAACCTGCCTCTACATTAATTCACATAATCCTAGTGACTGCGCACACAACATGGCCAAACGAAAGCAAAAGTCAATACCTGGCCTATCAATCCAATGGAAACTCATAGGCAACACAGTCCATTGGACTAGGCAATTACATGCAGCCATAAAAAGTCCATGGGCCTTGCCTCAGAGTCAAACCCACAACCTCTCACAGCCCAAGCAAAGAGCCTACCACTACACCTACAAAGAGAAATGTGAAACTGACTCTACATTAATTCACATATTCCTAGTGACTGCGCACACAACATGGCCAAACAAAAGCAAAAGAAAGCACCTGGCCTATCAATCCAATGGAAACTCATAGGTAACGCAGTCCATTGGACTATGCAATTACATGCAGCCATACAAAGTCCATGGGCCTTGCCTCAGAGTCGAACTCACAACCTCTCGCAGCCCAACAAAAAAGCCTACTACTTCAGCAACACAGAGAAGTGTGAAACTGTCTCTACATTAACTCACATAATCCTAGTGACTGCGCACAAAACATGGCCAAACGAAAACAAAAGACAGTACCTGGCCTATCAATCCATTGGACTAGGCAATTACATGCAGCCATACAAAGTCCCTGGGCCTTGCCTCAGAGTCAAACCCACAACCTCTCACAGCCCAAGCAAAGAGCCTACCACTACACCAACACAGAGAAGTGCGAAACTGACTCAACATAAATTCACATAATCCTAGTGACTGCGCACACAACATGGCCAAACAAAAGCAAAAGACAGTCCCTTGCCTATAAATCCAATGGAAACTCATAGACAACACAGTCCATTGGAATAGGCAATTACATGCAGCCTCACAAAGTCCATGGGCCTTGCCTCAGAGTCAAACCCACAACCTCTGGCAGAACAAGCAAAGAGCCTACAACTACACCAACACAAAGAAGTAGGAAGCTGCGTCTACATTAATTCACATAATCCTAGTGACTGCGCACACAAAATGGCCAAACAAAAACAAAAGACAGTACCTGGCCTATCAATCCATTGGAAACTAATAGGCAACACAGTCCATTGGACTAGGCAATTACATGCAGCCATAAAAAGTCCATGGGCCTTGCCTCAGAGTCAAACCCACAACTTCTCGCAGCCCAAGCAAAGATCCTACCACTACACCAACACAGAGAAAAGTGAAACTGACTCTACATTAATTCACATAATCCTAGTGACTGCGCACACAACATGGCCAAACGAAAGCAAAAGTCAATACCTGGCCTATCAATCCAATGGAAACTCATAGGCAACACAGTCCATTGGACTAGGCAATTACATGCAGTTATACAAAGTCCATGAACCTTGCATTAGAGTCAAACCCACAACTTCTCGCAGCCAAAGCAAAGAGCCTACCACTACACCAACACATAGAAGTTTGAAACTGCCTCTTCATTAACTCACATAATCCTAGTGACTGCGCACACAACATGGCCAAACGAAAGCAAAAGACAGTACCTGGCCTATCAATCCAATGGAAACTCATAGGCAACACAGTCCATTAGACTAGGCAATTACATACAGCCATAATAAGTCCATGGGCCTTGCTCCAGAGTCAAACCCACAACATCTACGCAGCCCAAGCAAAGAGCCAACCACTACACCAACACAGAGAAATGTGTAACTGACTCTACATTAATTCACATAATCCTAGTGACTGTGCACACAACATGGCCAAACGAAAGCAAAAGTCAATACCTGGCCTATCAATCCAATGGAAACTCATAGGTAACACAGTCCATTGGACTATGCAATTACATGCAGCCATACAAAGTCCATGGGCCTTGCCTCAGAGTCAAACCCACAACCTCTAACAGCTCAAGCAAAAAGCCTACCACTACACCAACACAGAGAAGTGCGAAACTAATTGAACATAAATTCACATAATCCTAGTGACTGCGCACACAACATGGCCAAACGAAAGCAAAAGACAGTACCTGGCCTATCAATCCAATGGAAACTCATAGGTAACACAGTCCATTGGACTATGCAATTACATGCAGCCATACAAAGTCCATGGGCCTTGCCTCAGAGTCGAACTCACAACCTCTCGCAGCCCAAGAAAAAAGCCTACCACTACAGCAACACAGAGAAGTGTGAAACTGACTCTACATTAATTCACATAATCCTAGTGACTGCGCACACAACATGGCCAAACAAAAGCAAAAGACAGTACCTGGCCTATCATTCCAATTAAAACTCATAGGCAACATAGTCCATTGGACTAGGCAATAACATGCAGCCATACAAAGTCCATGGGCCTTGCCTCAGAGTCGAACTCACAACCTCTCGCAGCCCAAGAAAAAAGCCTACCACTACACCAACACAGAGAAATGTGAACCTGACTCTACATTAATTCACATAATCCTAGTGACTGCGCACACAACATGGCCAAACAAAAGCAAAAGGCAGTACCTGGCCTATCAATCCAATGGGAACTCAAAGGCAACACAGTCAATTGAACTACGCAATTATATGCAGCCATACAAACTCCATGGGCCTTGCCTCAGAGTCGAACCCACAACCGCTCGCAGTTTAAGCAAAGAGCCTACCCCTAAACCAACACAGAGAAGTTGGAAACCGACTCTACATTAATTCACATAATACTAGTGACTGCGCACACAACATGGCCAAACAAAAGCAAAAAACAGTACCTGGCCTATCAATCCAATGGAAACTCATAGGCAACACAGTCCATTGGACTAGACAATTACATGGAGACATACAAAGTCCATGGGCCTTGCCTCAGAGTCAAACCCACAACCTCTCGCAGCCAAGCAAAGAGCCTACTACTACACCAACACAGAAAAGTGGGAAACTGGTACTACATTAATTCACATAATCCTACCGACTGCGCACACAACATGGCCAAACAAAAGCAAAAGTCAGTACCTGGCTTATCAATACAATGGAAACTCATAGGCAACACAGTCCTTTGGACTAGAAAATTACATGGAGACATACAAAGTCCATGGGCCTTGCCTCAGAGTCAAACCCACAACCTCTCGCAGCCAAGCAAAGAGCCTACCACTACACCAACACAGAGAAGTGGGAAACTGATTCTACATTAATTCACATAATCCTACCGACTGCGCACACAACATGGCCAAACAAAAGCAAAAGACATTACCTGGCCTATCAATCCAATGTAAACTCATAGGTAACACAGTACATTGGACTAGGCAATTGCATGCAGCCATACAAAGCCCATGGGCCTCGCCCCAGAGTCAAACCCACAACCTCTCTCAGCCCAAGCAAAGAGCTTACAACTACACCAACACAAAAAAGTAGGAAGCTGCGTCTACATTAATTCACATATTCCTAGTGACTGCGCACACAACATGGCCAAACAAAAGCAAAAGACATTACCTGGCCTATCAAACCAATGGAAACTCATAGGCAACACAGTCCATTGGACTAGGCAATTACATGCAGCCATACAAAGTCCATGGGCTTTGCCTCAGAGTCAAACCCACAATTTCTCGCAGCCCAAGCAAAGAGCCTACCACTACACCAACACAGAGAAGTGGGAAACTGATTCTACATTAATTCAAATAATCCTACTGACTGCGCACACAACATGGCCAAACAAAAGACAATACCTGGCCTATCAATTCAAAGGAAACTCATAGGCAACACAGTCCATTGGACTTGGCAATTACATGCAGCCATACAAAGTCCATGGGCTTTGCCTCAGAGTCAAACCCACAATTTCTCGCAGCCCAAGGAAATAGCCTACGATTACACCAACACAGAGAAGTTAGAAACTGAGTTTACATTAGTTCACATAATCCTAGTGACTGCGCACACAACATGGCCAAACAAAAGACAATACCTGGCCTATCAATTCAATGGAAACTCATAGGTAGAGATGAGCGAACCGGTCGCGGTTCGGCTCGAGGTTGGTTCGCCGAACGGACCTCCCGTTCGAGTTCGGTTCGTCGAACGTTCGACGAACCGAACTCGAACTGCATAGGAAACAATGGCAGGCAATCACAAACACAGAAAAACACCTAGAAAACACCCTCAAAGGTGTCCTAAAGGTGACAAACAACTCAAACTCATTGGAAAGTGACAAGGACATATACTCATGCGAAAACAAAACAGCTGGACAAGGAAAAAGAGGAGGACACACAGATATAGGCATGGCACGCCATTCTAAAATCATGTAAATTACCGCAAGGTGACTCCAAGCATAGTCTCCCTTTTTTTCCAAAAATTGGGCCCCACACCCACCCACCCATTCAGTGGCAGCAGTTGGGCCCCAGTTGTACACTTCACAGCTAGATTTGCATCAAGCACATTCCAAAATACGCCATTCTTATCCGTCCCCAGGATGACACCGGGGTAGGTAGCAAAGTCTTTCCTGATCCCAGCTCTGTTCATCTTGGCTTCTTTTAAAAACACAGCAAGCAAGGGTTACTCCAAGCGGAGTCTCCCTTTTTTTCCAAAAATTGGGCCCCACACACCCACCCATTCAGTGGCAGCAGTTGTGCCCCAGTTGTACACTTCACAGCTAGATTTGCATCAAGCACATTCCAAAATATGCCATTCTTATCCGTCCCCAGGATGACACCGGGGTAGGTAGCAAAGTCTTTGCTGACCCATGACTTGTTCATCTTGGCTTCTTTTAAAAACAATGTAAGCAAGGGTTACTCCAAGCGGAGTCTCCCTTTTTTCAAAAAATTGGGCCCCACACACACCCACCCATTCAGTGGCAGCAGTTGTGCCCCAGTTGTACACTTCACAGCTAGATTTGCATCAAGCACATTCAAAAATACGCCATTCTTATCCGTCCCCAGGATGACACCGGGGTAGGTAGCAAAGTCTTTGCTGACCCATGACTTGTTCATCTTGGCTTCTTTTAAAAACACAGCAAGCAAGGGTTACTCCAAGCGGAGTCTCCCTTTTTTCCAAAAATTGGGCCACACAGACACCCACCC
Organism: Anomaloglossus baeobatrachus; assembly: GCF_048569485.1. Lineage (NCBI taxonomy): Eukaryota > Metazoa > Chordata > Amphibia > Anura > Aromobatidae > Anomaloglossus > Anomaloglossus baeobatrachus. Next base: position 204,372 of record NW_027444882.1, read on the forward strand.
CATCAGTGGCAGCACTTGGGCCCTAGTTGCAAACAGGATGTTTTGATTTGCATCAAGCACATTCAAAAATACGCCATTCTTATCCGTCCCCAGGATGACACCGGGGTAGGTAGCAAAGTCTTTCCTGATCCCAGCTCTGTTCATCTTGGCTTCTTTTAAAAACACAGCAAGCAAGGGTTACTCCAAGCGGAGTCTCCCTTTTTTTCCAAAAATTGGGCCCCACACACCCACCCATTCAGTGGCAGCAGTTGTGCCCCAGTTGTACACTTCACAGCTAGATTTGCATCAAGCACATTCCAAAATACGCCATTCTTATCCGTCCCCAGGATGACACCGGGGTAGGTAGCAAAGTCTTTCCTGATCCCAGCTCTGTTCATCTTGGCTTCTTTTAAAAACACAGCAAGCAAGGGTTACTCCAAGCGGAGTCTCCCTTTTTTTCCAAAAAGTGGGCCCCACACACCCACCCATTCAGTGGCAGCAGTTGTGCCCCAGTTGTACACTTCACAGCTAGATTTGCATCAAGCACATTCCAAAATACGCCATTCTTATCCGTCCCCAGGATGACACCGGGGTAGGTAGCAAAGTCTTTGCTGACCCATGACTTGTTCATCTTGGCTTCTTTTAAAAACAATGTAAGCAAGGGTTACTCCAAGCGGAGTCTCCCTTTTTTTCCAAAAATTGGGCCCCACACACCCACCCATTCAGTGGCAGCAGTTGTGCCCCAGTTGTACACTTCACAGCTAGATTTGCATCAAGCACATTCCAAAATACGCCATTCTTATCCGTCCCCAGGATGACACCGGGGTAGGTAGCAAAGTCTTTGCTGACCCATGACTTGTTCATCTTGGCTTCTTTTAAAAACAATGTAAGCAAGGGTTACTCCAAGCGGAGTCTCCCTTTTTTCAAAAAATTGGGCCCCACACACACCCACCCATTCAGTGGCAGCAGTTGTGCCCCAGTTGTACACTTCACAGCTAGATTTGCATCAAGCACATTCAAAAATACGCCATTCTTATCCGTCCCCAGGATGACACCGGGGTAGGTAGCAAAGTCTTTGCTGACCCATGACTTGTTCATCTTGGCTTCTTTTAAAAACACAGCAAGCAAGGGTTACTCCAAGCGGAGTCTCCCTTTTTTCCAAAAATTGGGCCACACAGACACCCACCCCATCAGTGGCAGCACTTGGGCCCTAGTTGCAAACAGGATGTTTTGATTTGCATCAAGCACATTCAAAAATACGCCATTCTTATCCGTCCCCAGGATGACACCGGGGTAGGTAGCAAAGTCTTTCCTGATCCCAGCTCTGTTCATCTTGGCTTCTTTTAAAAACACAGCAAGCAAGGGTTACTCCAAGCGGAGTCTCCCTTTTTTTCCAAAAATTGGGCCCCACACACCCACCCATTCAGTGGCAGCAGTTGTGCCCCAGTTGTACACTTCACAGCTAGATTTGCATCAAGCACATTCCAAAATACGCCATTCTTATCCGTCCCCAGGATGACACCGGGGTAGGTAGCAAAGTCTTTGCTGACCCATGACTTGTTCATCTTGGCTTCTTTTAAAAACAATGTAAGCAAGGGTTACTCCAAGCGGAGTCTCCCTTTTTTCAAAAAATTGGGCCCCACACACACCCACCCATTCAGTGGCAGCAGTTGTGCCCCAGTTGTACACTTCACAGCTAGATTTGCATCAAGCACATTCAAAAATACGCCATTCTTATCCGTCCCCAGGATGACACCGGGGTAGGTAGCAAAGTCTTTGCTGACCCATGACTTGTTCATCTTGGCTTCTTTTAAAAACACAGCAAGCAAGGGTTACTCCAAGCGGAGTCTCCCTTTTTTCCAAAAATTGGGCCACACAGACACCCACCCCATCAGTGGCAGCACTTGGGCCCTAGTTGCAAACAGGATGTTTTGATTTGCATCAAGCACATTCAAAAATACGCCATTCTTATCCGTCCCCAGGATGACACCGGGGTAGGTAGCAAAGTCTTTCCTGATCCCAGCTCTGTTCATCTTGGCTTCTTTTAAAAACACAGCAAGCAAGGGTTACTCCAAGCGGAGTCTCCCTTTTTTTCCAAAAATTGGGCCCCACACACCCACCCATTCAGTGGCAGCAGTTGTGCCCCAGTTGTACACTTCACAGCTAGATTTGCATCAAGCACATTCCAAAATACGCCATTCTTATCCGTCCCCAGGATGACACCGGGGTAGGTAGCAAAGTCTTTCCTGGTCCCAGCTCTGTTCATCTTGGCTTCTTTTAAAAACACAGCAAGCAAGGGTTACTCCAAGCGGAGTCTCCCTTTTTTTCCAAAAATTGGGCCCCACACACCCACCCATTCAGTGGCAGCAGTTGTGCCCCAGTTGTACACTTCACAGCTAGATTTGCATCAAGCACATTCCAAAATACGCCATTCTTATCCGTCCCCAGGATGACACCGGGGTAGGTAGCAAAGTCTTTCCTTATCCCAGCTCTGTTCATCTTGGCTTCTTTTAAAAACACAGCAAGCAAGGGTTACTCCAAGCGGAGTCTCCCTTTTTTTCCAAAAATTGGGCCCCACACACCCACCCATTCAGTGGCAGCAGTTGTGCCCCAGTTGTACACTTCACAGCTAGATTTGCATCAAGCACATTCCAAAATACGCCATTCTTATCCGTCCCCAGGATGACACCGGGGTAGGTAGCAAAGTCTTTCCTGATCCCAGCTCTGTTCATCTTGGCTTCTTTTAAAAACACAGCAAGCAAGGGTTACTCCAAGCGGAGTCTCCCTTTTTTTCCAAAAATTGGGCCCCACACACCCACCCATTCAGTGGCAGCAGTTGTGCCCCAGTTGTACACTTCACAGCTAGATTTGCATCAAGCACATTCCAAAATACGCCATTCTTATCCGTCCCCAGGATGACACCGGGGTAGGTAGCAAAGTCTTTCCTGATCCCAGCTCTGTTCATCTTGGCTTCTTTTAAAAACACAGCAAGCAAGGGTTACTCCAAGCGGAGTCTCCCTTTTTTTTCAAAAATTGGGCCCCACACAGACACCTTATCAGTGGCAGCACTTGTGCCCTAGTTGCAAACAGGATGTTTTGATTTGCATCAAGCACATTCCAAATCAACAAGCATTTACTCTCCCCAGGATGACACAGGGGTAGTAAATTCCTTCTGGATCCATGACTTGTTCATTTTGATGAACGTCAGTCTGTCCACATTGTCACTGGACAGACGCGTGCGCTTATCTGTCAGCACACACCCAGCAGCACTGAATACACGTTCAGAGACAACGCTGGCAGCTGGACACGACAAAATCTCCAAGGCGTAAGTTGCGAGCTCTGGCCATTTTTCTAGGTTTGAAGCCCAAAAGGAGCAAGGCTCCAGTTGCACAGTCATGGCATCGATGTTCATTTGGAGATATTCCTGTATCATCCTCTCCAGCCGTTGACTATGTGTCAGACTTGTTGTCTCTGGTGGCCTTGCAAAAGAGGGTCTAAAAAAATTATGAAAAGATTCCATAAAATTGCTGTTACCGGCACCAGATACGGTCCTACTGGTATGGGTAGACTGTTGAAGATGACGAGACCGTCCCATGTTTGTCAAGTTACAACTGGGAGATTCACTCCCTGCACCTGCACGGTTGTTTGGTGGAAAAGCCGAGCTAAGATCTAGTAACAGCTTCTGCTGATACTCCTGCATACGTGCGTCCCTTTCTATGGCTGGAATTATGTCACAAAATTTGGACTTGTACCGGGGATCTAATAGTGTGGCAATCCAGTAGTCATCATCACTTCTAATTTTGACAATACGACTGTCATGTTGGAGGTAGTGCAACAAAAAGGCACTCATGTGTCTTGCGCAGCCATGCGGACCAAGTCCACGCTGTGTTTGTGGCATAGAGGTGCTACCCGTTCTTTCTTCCTCTGACATCTGACCCCAACCTCTTTCAACTGAAATTTGACCAAGGTCTCCCTCATCCGCTGAGTCTTCCATGTCCATGGACAGTTCGTCCTCCATTTCTTCATGTTCTCCTGCACCTTGCTCAACATTTCGCCTGCTACTATGCGCCCTTGTCGATCCCTGTCCCCCATGGTCCCATGCCTGCTGCGTTGGTGATGATGAACGTCTGGACCTTGGTGATGTTGTTGTCCCTTGCGCATATGAATCCTCCTGTAGTTCCTCCCCTTCATGTTGTCCCACCCCCTGACTCCGAATAGTGTTTAGCGTGTGCTCCAGCATGTAAATGACTGGAATCGTCATGCTGATAATGGCATTGTCAGAGCTAAACATATTCGTCGCCATGTCGAAACTGTGCAGAAAGGTGCATAGGTCCTTGATCTGAGACCACTCCATCAGGGTGATCTGCCCCACCTCTGCATCTCGTTGGCCCAGGCTATACGTCATGACGTATTGCACCAGGGCTCTGCGGTGCTGCCACAGTCGCTGTAACATGTGGAGAGTTGAATTCCAGCGTGTCGCCACATCGCATTTCAGGCGATGAACCGGCAGGCCGAAAGACTTCTGGAGCGATGCAAGTCACTCAGCTGCGGCGCTTGAACGGCGGAAGTGAGCAGACAGTTTTCGTGCCCTGTTCAGAAGGCCATCTAGGCCGGGATAGTGTGTTAAAAATTGCTGCACAACAAGGTTCAACACGTGAGCCATACAAGGTACGTGTGTCACCTTGCCCAGGCGAAGGGCCGCACCCAGGTTTGCAGCATTGTCGCACACGGCCTTACCAGGCTGCAGGTTGAGTGGAGACAACCATTTATTAAACTCGGACCGCAGAGCTGACCACAATTCCTCAGCTGTGTGACTCTTATTACCAAGACATGTCAAGCTAAAGACCGCCTGATGCCGTTGCGCTCTGCTGCCAGCATAGTAATGAGGGGTGCGTGATTCCTTCTGCGCAGTGAGAACGCTGGTGGCCTGACCAGGCAGGCTTGGGGCGGAGGTGGAGGACCCAGATGAGGTGGAGGATGCAGAAGCAGTGGCGGAACTTGGACAGACAGAGGATTGACACACAAGTCGTGGGGACGGCAAGACTTGTGCAGCAGACCCTTCACCATCTATCACCATAGTTACCCAGTGCCCAGTCAGCGACATGTAACGTCCCTGTCCATGCTTACTGGTCCAAGTATCGGTGGTGAAATGCACCCGTTGACACACAGAGTTTCTCAAGGAAGCGGTGATGTTGTGTGCGACATGCTGGTGTAGCGCGGGCACACCTTTCTTAGAGAAGTAGTGGCGACTAGGCATCTGGTACTGGGGCACAGCGACAGACATAAGGTCTCTAAAATCCTGTGTGTCCACTAGGCGGAAAGGCAGCATTTCGGTAGCCAACAGCTTACAGAGGGATAGAGTCAACCTCTTAGCTTTGTCATGGGTCAGAGGAAGTGGCCTTTTATTTGACCACATCTGAGGGACAGAGATCTGGCTGCTGTGTGTAGACGGTGTTGAGTAGGGTGTCCCTGGAAAAATGCAGGTTTGTGAGGAAAGTGCAGGCGGAGACATGATGTTGCCTTCATCCAACGTTGGTGCTATCGATGTCTGAGAGAGCTGTACACACTCACTTGTTTCCCCTTCCAAACCAACTGACGACCTTACAAGCAAACTGCCTGTTGCGGTTACAGTGGTGGAAGTTTTGCGTGGAAAAACAGGTGTGACAGCTGTCCCCACAGTCCTAGAAGATGAAGAGCGCGCGGATGCACTGGAAGGGGCGGGCGGTGGATGGTTCGCTCCGCTAGGCCGCATTGCAGCACGGTGAGCTTCCCACCGGGACTTATGATATTTAGTCATGTGACGATTCATGGAAGAAGTTGTCAAACTGCTGAGGTTTTGACCTCTACTAACAGAATCATGAAAAATGTTACATATCACATGAGTTGGGCGATCTTTTTCGATGTGAAAAAAGGACCAGGCTAGGCAAGGCTTAGAGGCCATGCGACCTGTTAATCCACCCCGAATAATGCTCATAGGCAGAGTGGTGGCTGAGGATGCAGTTGTAGACGTGCTACCAGTGCTCCGACTCTGTCCAGGAAGGCGCAAGGTAACTTCGTCATCGGTTGCATCCTCCTCCACCGCCTCTGTTGACCTCCTCGAGTGCCTGACTGGGGGTTGACAGTAGGTGGGATCTAGAACGTCATCATCAATTGTTGTGTTTGCACTCCCCTCCCCCTCAGACCGAGCCTCTTCTTGCCCTGACCGAATATTTAAGTTGTCATCCCAATCGGGTATCTGCGTCTCATCTTCATCAGTATGTTCCTCATTGTCTATAACCACAGGTGTTACAGTTTGTGACAAAGGGTCAACATTATGCTCAGAAACTTGGTCCTCACGGCCTGAATCTGAGTCACAAAGGTTCTGGGCATCACTGCAGACCATTTCCTGTTCTGTACTCACTGTAGCTTGGGAGCAGACCTCTGATTCCCAGGCTATAGTGTGACTGAACAGCTCTGCAGACTCAGCCATCTCAGTTCCACCATACTGTGCAGGGCTGATGGAGACTTCAGAGCTGGGAGAAATCAAGTGTGATTGGGATGACAACTCAGAGGACTGGTGTTTTTTGGATGCGGTACTTGAAGTGGCTGAGAGGGCACTTGTTGGACCACTTGAGATCCATTCAAGCATTTTCCTTTTTTGCCCATCATCTACCTTTGTTCCTCTTGTTCGTGTCCGTAAAAAAGGGAGCACATCGGATTGTCCACAATAAGTAGTAGACATCTTACTTTTGCTAGTAGATGGTCTATCTTCAGCAGATGATAATGGAGCTTTGCCACCTTCCCCACTGACAAAACCTTTTTTGCCTTTTCCACCACGCCTCTTCCCCTTTCCACCAGCATCTGTCATTTTGCCACTCATGTTGATTGCGACAAGATTGTGGACTGAAAATGTGGTAGTAAAAATTGAGAGGTGGTGAAGATTGCAGTGGTGGTCTAGCTTTATTAACAGCAGAATAATAAAGAATAAATATCCCTGACAATGCAACTTAGTTATAATTAGTTGGAGTGTGCAACGCAGGCAGACGTGCTGCAAATGTCTTGGCACTAGTGGGACTATAGCAAAGTCCAATAGCCACGTATAGGATGCCACTAGGTACACTGAGTGTGTGCTAGTATAATGGCTTAGTTATAATTAGTTGGAGTGTGCAACGCAGGCAGATGCGTTCTGCAAATGTCTTGGCACTAGTGGGACTATAGCAAAGTCCAATAGCCACGTATAGGATGCCACTAGGTACACTGAGTGTGTGCTAGTATAATGGCTTAGTTATAATTAGTTGGAGTGTGCAACGCAGGCAGATGCGCTCTGCAAATGTCTTGGCACTAGTGGGACTATAGCAAAGTCCAATAGCCACGTATAGGATGCCACTAGGTACACTGAGTGTGTGCTAGTATAATGGCTTAGTTATAATTAGTTTGAGTGTGCAACGCAGGCAGATGCGTTCTGCAAATGTCTTGGCACTAGTGGGACTAAAGCAAAGTCCAATAGCCACGTATAGGATGCCACTAGGTACACTGAGTGTGTGCTAGTATAATGGCTTAGTTATAATTAGTTGGAGTGTGCAACGCAGGCAGATGCGTTCTGCAAATATCTTGGCACTAGTGGGACTAAAGCAAAGTCCAATAGCCACGTATAGGATGCCACTAGGTACACTGAGTGTTTGCTAGTATAATGGCTTAGTTATAATTAGTTGGAGTGTGCAACGCAGGCAGACGTGCTGCAAATGTCTTGGCACTAGTGGGACTATAGCAAAGTCCAATAGCCACGTATAGGATGCCACTAGGTACACTGAGTGTTTGCTAGTATAATGGCTTAGTTATAATTAGTTAGAGTGTGCAACGCAGGCAGACGTGCTGCAAATGTCTTGGCACTAGTGGGACTATAGCAAAGTCCAATAGCCACGTATAGGATGCCACTAGGTACACTGAGTGTGTGCTAGTATAATGGCTTAGTTATAATTAGTTGGAGTGTGCAACGCAGGCAGACGTGCTGCAAATGTCTTGGCACTAGTGGGACTATAGCAAAGTCCAATAGCCACGTATAGGATGCCACTAGGTACACTGAGTGTGTGCTAGTATAATGGCTTAGTTATAATTAGTTGGAGTGTGCAACGCAGGCAGACGTGCTGCAAATGTCTTGGCACTAGTGGGACTATAGCAAAGTCCAATAGCCACGTATAGGATGCCACTAGGTACACTGAGTGTGTGCTAGTATAATGGCTTAGTTATAATTAGTTGGAGTGTGCAACGCAGGCAGACGTGCTGCAAATGTCTTGGCACTAGTGGGACTATAGCAAAGTCCAATAGCCACGTATAGGATGCCACTAGGTACACTGAGTGTGTGCTAGTATAATGGCTTAGTTATAATTAGTTGGAGTGTGCAACGCAGGCAGATGCGCTCTGCAAATGTCTTGGCACTAGTGGGACTATAGCAAAGTCCAATAGCCACGTATATGATGCCACTAGGTACACTGAGTGTGTGCTAGTATAATGGCTTAGTTATAATTAGTTGGAGTGTGCAACGCAGGCAGATGCGTTCTGCAAATGTCTTGGCACTAGTGGGACTAAAGCAAAGTCCAATAGCCACGTATAGGATGCCACTAGGTACACTGAGTTTGTGCTAGTATAATGGCTTAGTTATAATTAGTTGGAGTGTGCAACGCAGGCAGATGCGTTCTGCAAATGTCTTGGCACTAGTGGGACTAAAGCAAAGTCCAATAGCCACGTATAGGATGCCACTAGGTACACTGAGTGTTTGCTAGTATAATGGCTTAGTTATAATTAGTTGGAGTGTGCAACGCAGGCAGACGTGCTGCAAATGTCTTGGCACTAGTGGGACTATAGCAAAGTCCAATAGCCACGTATAGGATGCCACTAGGTACACTGAGTGTGTGCTAGTATAATGGCTTAGTTATAATTAGTTGGAGTGTGCAACGCAGGCAGACGTGCTGCAAATGTCTTGGCACTAGTGGGACTATAGCAAAGTCCAATAGCCACGTATAGGATGCCACTAGGTACACTGAGTGTGTGCTAGTATAATGGCTTAGTTATAATTAGTTGGAGTGTGCAACGCAGGCAGACGTGCTGCAAATGTCTTGGCACTAGTGGGACTATAGCAAAGTCCAATAGCCACGTATAGGATGCCACTAGGTACACTGAGTGTGTGCTAGTATAATGGCTTAGTTATAATTAGTTGGAGTGTGCAACGCAGGCAGACGTGCTGCAAATGTCTTGGCACTAGTTGGACTATAGCAAAGTCCAATAGCCACGTATAGGATGCCACTAGGTACACTGAGTGTGTGCTAGTATAATAGCTTAGTTATAATTAGTTGGAGTGTGCAACGCAGGCAGACGTGCTGCAAATGTCTTGGCACTAGTGGGACTATAGCAAAGTCCAATAGCCACGTATAGGATGCCACTAGGTACACTGAGTGTGTGCTAGTATAATGGCTTAGTTATAATTAGTTGGAGTGTGCAACGCAGGCAGACGTGCTGCAAATGTCTTGGCACTAGTGGGACTATAGCAAAGTCCAATAGCCACGTATAGGATGCCACTAGGTACACTGAGTGTGTGCTAGTATAATGGCTTAGTTATAATTAGTTGGAGTGTGCAACGCAGGCAGATGCGCTCTGCAAATGTCTTGGCACTAGTGGGACTAAAGCAAAGTCCAATAGCCACGTATAGGATGCCACTAGGTACACTGAGTGTTTGCTAGTATAATGGCTTAGTTATAATTAGTTGGAGTGTGCAACGCAGGCAGACGTGCTGCAAATGTCTTGGCACTAGTGGGACTATAGCAAAGTCCAATAGCCACGTATAGGATGCCACTAGGTACACTGAGTGTGTGCTAGTATAATGGCTTAGTTATAATTAGTTGGAGTGTGCAACGCAGGCAGACGTGCTGCAAATGTCTTGACACTAGTGGGACTATAGCAAAGTCCAATAGCCACGTATAGGATGCCACTAGGTACACTGAGTGTGTGCTAGTATAATGGCTTAGTTATAATTAGTTGGAGTGTGCAACGCAGGCAGACGTGCTGCAAATGTCTTGGCACTAGTGGGACTATAGCAAAGTCCAATAGCCACGTATAGGATGCCACTAGGTACACTGAGTGTGTGCAAGACCGGAGGAATTGGAGAATGAGGCAACAGACATATGCAAAAATTATCATTTTATTCATTAAAATACATACAAATTGACATAAAGATTATATTGCATGGGTGGAAGAAGTCAACCCAGCAGTGAGACATAAAAGTAGGGGTAAGAAGAGAAAAGGGAGGGGGGAAAATGGTGGGGCAACCTGCCGACCAGGACCAACCAAGTTGTGGTTAAAGAATGTTATAGTGCCACCACTCACAAAATTGTCATGTGGTGAATTATGACAAGGAGAGCAGACCGGGCAGTATGATGGAATTCAAAAATAATCTGCAGAGTGCATGTACCTGTGTTAATGTATTCCCTAGGGACACACCGCAGTCCTAGGGAGGTCAACTGGGTCGCCGCACGGAACCACAGGCGAGGATAACCAATGTGAGGTTGTGTCAACAACAATATATGTATATTAATAAATCCAAGCCTGGTGCACCGCGCTATCGACGCAGTATGGAGGGAACAAGGGCTCCTATAGTAAGAGTGCGGCAATGTGATACTGGGAGGACTGCAGAACCATGCACCTGTATATATGCATCATCAGTATACAAGGTGATGTAATTAATCCAAATGCCCATCAGGACTGATCAACAAAAATGTGGCATATGTGCTGACAGCGTGAAGCTACAGGGAGCCGCAGAGCAGACAGTGAAGATCAATATAGGTAAGATCACTGTGCAGCAACCCGGAGCAGCACGCAGCCAGACAGTGCCTTTCCCATGGTGGAATAATGAAAATAAAAATACCTGTTGGTTGGTACTGGGGGCAGGGAAAACAGCCTCCTGACAGCTGTTTCGCAGCGTTGCTTTTTCGGAAGGAGGTAGGGATGTAAAGTGTATGCAAGACTTTATAGGAAATAAATAAGGTGTGTGGAATTAAACACTGATCGCGATCATGCGTCTGCGCATGCGCCGGCGTCCGAGTACGGAAAGCGAGGGAGAGCAAAAACACCGCTGTGTGTGGCGCACGCGCGGGGCCATGGGACGCGTCACCATGGTACCCGCGCGTGCGCACCAACGGGCCCGCTCTCCGTCGCCACCCGCAGTCAGAACGCCGGAGGACGCGCGTGACCGCTCAAGGGTGAGTGACAGGAAGTGGATAATAATACAACACGTGACAATGTACATGAAAATACACATGAGAGGCGAGCAGGGAGTTGCTGTACAAAGGACCACACGTTCAGCGAAGAGATTCATAAAAAACTTGTATAATCAATAGATAATATGTACAAGACCTATAAGAATAGAAAAGAAGGGAGGATAAAAACAATTATTAAAATGATGTAAAGCATACAAAAAATAATAAGAGCCCCACAAGAACACCCCATATGACAAATAATATAATATCAGTAATATATGTATCAGTAGCAAAACATTATTAGCATAGCGACCCGAAAGGAAGAGGAGGAGGGGACGGTATAAAGGAAGCACAGAAGGATAAGACAAATTGGATGGATAAAATCCGGGATTAGGATTTTATTGCATGAGCAGACAACCGCAAGGTATCCTAACCAAACACAGGAGAAAGATTGGGCCGTATAATTACAGGAAAGGGGCGTAACTGACTACCTCGTTTAAACCGAAAGGAACGAGGGTGTTCAGGGAGACGATCCACTTCGACTCCCGCTGCGCAAGACTCTTCCGTAGATCGCCCCCCCGAACACCCCCGTGAATAACATCAATGCCCCTGACCTGCAAAGATTTAGGGCTACACTTGTGAACAGCCCTAAAATGGCGGGGCAAGGTTTTCAAAAGGGTGACGTCTTCCACAGTGGCGGCAGCAATAATATCTCTCACGTGCTCCCTGACTCTAATGCGGAGCTCACGGGACGTGAGCCCCACATAAATCAGGGAGCACGAGCATGTTGCATAATAAACTACATGTGTAGTACTGCAAGTGATGTAGTCGTTGATAGAAAACGTTTTTTTGCCATCAGACGAAGTGAAAGAGGACACCCTGATGATGTTAGCACATGCGGCACAATGGCCGCATGGAAAACAGCCCCGAAGTGGGCCCCTGGAACTAAAGGGGTTCTGTCTGGGAGGGACATAGTGGCTCTTGACGAGAAGATCCCCCAGGTTTTTTGCCCGCCTAGCCGTCATGAGAGGTCTCCTAGGAAGCACTGCAGCCAATGTTGGCTCCGTAAAAAGTACAGACCAGTGCTTCTCCAGGATTCCCCTCATCGTGTCCCACTCGTGATTGAAAGTCCCAATAAAACGGATCTGATTGTCCATGGTTGGCCGACGTTGTTTATATTGGAGCAGGTGTTCCCTGGGGGTATTTTTTGCACGTAGATAGCCTTTCTTGATACATCTATTGCTATACCCCCTCTCTCTAAACCTGCATCGGAGATCGGACGACTGGGTTTCAAAGGTGGAAGAAGAAGAACAGATCCGCTTCATCCTCAAAAACTGTCCGGTCGGGATGGCGCGTATGGTTGAAATGGTATGACCCGAGGATGCGTGTAGGAGGGCGTTGACCGACGTATCCTTGCGGAAAACATCAGTCTGGATCCCCCCTGCCGCATCCGTATAAATATTAATATCAAGGAAATCCAAGCTGGTATTACTGGATCTATAAGTCAACTTGATGTTAAAAGGATTGATGTTAAGGTCATCCATAAATTGATCGAGCTGCCCGACTGTGCCCTGCCAAATGACAAAAATATCATCAATATAGCGGAGCCAGCACTGCACATGGGAGTTCCCCACAGCACCACCGTCACCAAACACCAACCTCTCCCAGTATCCTAGGAAGAGGTTGGCGTAGGCAGGTGCGCAGGAAGCGCCCATGGCAGTGCCGCGCCGCTGTAAATAAAATACATCTTTGAAAACGAAAAAATTATGAGTCAGGGCAAAGTCGAGCAGCTCCATCACAAGTGAAACCATGGCGCCATCGAGACCGGAGGTTGAGAGGTAGAAGCGGGCTGCCTCCAGACCGTCAGCATGTCCGATGCAGGTATAGAGAGACTCCACGTCGGCACAAACCATGATCATGTCCGAATCCATAAAGATGCCATCAAGATGCCTCAGGACGTCCGTGGTGTCCTTGACATAGGAGGGTAAATTTTCAACTAAGGGTTTTAAATAAAAATCAATAAATTTACAAATCGGTTCACATAACCCTCCTATGCCGGACACAATCGGACGTCCCGGGGGGTTGAGGGCATCTTTATGGATTTTGGGTAGAAGATAAAAAGTGGGAACACGTGGACAGCTAGTGAGCAACCCCCGAAGCATCTTCTCGTCAATAATCCCCTGGTGATGGGCCTGTGTAAGAATCTTCCTCAGAGCAACAGAGAAAGCGGTCAAAGGATTATGAGTGAGACGAAGGTAAGTTGATTTGTCCCTCAGCTGCCTTAATGCCTCTTTCTCATATTTCTCTGTTGGCCAGATTACTATGTTGCCCCCCTTGTCCGCTGCCTTGATCACGACATCATCATAACCTTGTAAGAGAGTGACCGCCGACCTCTGACGGTGAGTTAAGTTATCATATTTTCGTCTGGATGATACTTTTCTGAGGTCGTCGGTCACTAATCTAAGGAAAATGTCGATGGCCGGACAGAGGGACAAGGGGGGAAAACGTGTGGACTTGGGCCATAAGAAATCAGGTGTCCTACCTGGAATGGAGTTTTGTTCATCCAGGAGATCCTGTAAGTCCTGAAGGGCGCCCCTCTCGGTTTCGTCCAAGTCGCTCAACTGTTGCTTCCTTGAGTATAATTTTTTGAAAAGCAACTTACGGGCAAATAAATTAATGTCCTTTAGTGCTAAAAAAAGATTGAAGGAATTAGTAGGACAAAAATTGAGACCTCTGGAAAGCACATCAAGTTCATCTGCAGACAATACACGGGAGGAAAGATTTATTACCTGCAGTCTACCTCTATTATTGGTTGCCCCAGGCAATTTAGAAGTGACGTCGGGTATCCTTTGGCGACTGCGGGTTGTAACCCCGGTGATATTCGCCAAGCCGCGTGCTCTGTCAGATGAACCCGACGGTGCTTCATCCAGAGAAGATTCCGAGAAGAGAGAAGTCGAGCGGGACCGAGAGGGGGGTGCCTGTCTAAAGGGTCTTCTGCCTCGGGAATACCGATGGCTCCACCTGTAGACAGATCCTGTGGAATAATCATTGGCATCGCGCTGGAGTTTTTTAGATTTGACCTCACACACCTCCTTCTCCCATTTCTGGGCATCAGTGGATACTTCAGACATGAATTTATTGAAGACCTCCACTGTGCATAGACTCTGGATCGTCTTTTCAAGATTCTCCAATTCGCTCTCAATAAGATCCAGTGTAGTGCTATTATGCTTGGAGAGGAGGTCCATGCATTTCAGGGAACAAGATTGTAGGTTGTCTTCCCACTCCTTTTTGAAATTATCCTCAACTGTAGGGAAGGAGGGGAAGACTTGGACACGAAGTCCACGTGGTACCCAAGCATTCTCTGTGTATTTGGCCAGGAACGCGCGGTTCCACCATAGGCGAATTCTCCTTCTGTATAGCTCCCTATACCTTTGTATAGAGGATTGTAAGGATTGGTTATCCTCATTTATCGGGTCACTATTGATACTAGAATACGTATTTCCACATTCTTGGAAGACTTTATCCAACTGTGTACGCCACGCCTGGTCGCGTGAGCGAAAATTCATAATGGCTGGCAAGGAAACTGTGAAAAACACAGAAGAACAGATTATGAACAAGAATTTAGCCATATTAAATATAAACCCCATGGAAACACTCAGTAGTGGCCCATAGGGGAATGCCTACTCCGAGGAATATGCAAGACCGGAGGAATTGGAGAATGAGGCAACAGACATATGCAAAAATTATCATTTTATTCATTAAAATACATACAAATTGACATAAAGATTATATTGCATGGGTGGAAGAAGTCAACCCAGCAGTGAGACATAAAAGTAGGGGTAAGAAGAGAAAAGGGAGGGGGGAAAATGGTGGGGCAACCTGCCGACCAGGACCAACCAAGTTGTGGTTAAAGAATGTTATAGTGCCACCACTCACAAAATTGTCATGTGGTGAATTATGACAAGGAGAGCAGACCGGGCAGTATGATGGAATTCAAAAATAATCTGCAGAGTGCATGTACCTGTGTTAATGTATTCCCTAGGGACACGCCGCAGTCCTAGGGAGGTCAACTGGGTCGCCGCACGGAACCAAAGGCGAGGATAACCAATGTGAGGTTGTGTCAACAACAATATATGTATATTAATAAATCCAAGCCTGGTGCACCGCGCTATCGACGCAGTATGGAGGGAACAAGGGCTCCTATAGTAAGATTGCGGCAATGTGATACTGGGAGGACTGCAGAACCATGCACCTGTATATATGCATCATCAGTATACAAGGTGATGTAATTAATCCAAATGCCCATCAGGACTGATCAACAAAAATGTGGCATATGTGCTGACAGCGTGAAGCTACAGGGAGCCGCAGAGCAGACACCCGAAGCATCTTCTCGTCAATAATCCCCTGGTGATGGGCCTGTGTAAGAATCTTCCTCAGAGCAACAGAGAAAGCGGTCAAAGGATTATGAGTGAGACGAAGGTAAGTTGATTTGTCCCTCAGCTGCCTTAATGCCTCTTTCTCATATTTCTCTGTTGGCCAGATTACTATGTTGCCCCCCTTGTCCGCTGCCTTGATCACGACATCATCATAACCTTGTAAGAGAGTGACCGCCGACCTCTGACGGTGAGTTAAGTTATCATATTTTCGTCTGGATGATACTTTTCTGAGGTCGTCGGTCACTAATCTAAGGAAAATGTCGATGGCCGGACAGAGGGACAAGGGGGGAAAACGTGTGGACTTGGGCCATAAGAAATCAGGTGTCCTACCTGGAATGGAGTTTTGTTCATCCAGGAGATCCTGTAAGTCCTGAAGGGCGCCCCTCTCGGTTTCGTCCAAGTCGCTCAACTGTTGCTTCCTTGAGTATAATTTTTTGAAAAGCAACTTACGGGCAAATAAATTAATGTCCTTTAGTGCTAAAAAAAGATTGAAGGAATTAGTAGGACAAAAATTGAGACCTCTGGAAAGCACATCAAGTTCATCTGCAGACAATACACGGGAGGAAAGATTTATTACCTGCAGTCTACCTCTATTATTGGTTGCCCCAGGCAATTTAGAAGTGACGTCGGGTATCCTTTGGCGACTGCGGGTTGTAACCCCGGTGATATTCGCCAAGCCGCGTGCTCTGTCAGATGAACCCGACGGTGCTTCATCCAGAGAAGATTCCGAGAAGAGAGAAGTCGAGCGGGACCGAGAGGGGGGTGCCTGTCTAAAGGGTCTTCTGCCTCGGGAATACCGATGGCTCCACCTGTAGACAGATCCTGTGGAATAATCATTGGCATCGCGCTGGAGTTTTTTAGATTTGACCTCACACACCTCCTTCTCCCATTTCTGGGCATCAGTGGATACTTCAGACATGAATTTATTGAAGACCTCCACTGTGCATAGACTCTGGATCGTCTTTTCAAGATTCTCCAATTCGCTCTCAATAAGATCCAGTGTAGTGCTATTATGCTTGGAGAGGAGGTCCATGCATTTCAGGGAACAAGATTGTAGGTTGTCTTCCCACTCCTTTTTGAAATTATCCTCAACTGTAGGGAAGGAGGGGAAGACTTGGACACGAAGTCCACGTGGTACCCAAGCATTCTCTGTGTATTTGGCCAGGAACGCGCGGTTCCACCATAGGCGAATTCTCCTTCTGTATAGCTCCCTATACCTTTGTATAGAGGATTGTAAGGATTGGTTATCCTCATTTATCGGGTCACTATTGATACTAGAATACGTATTTCCACATTCTTGGAAGACTTTATCCAACTGTGTACGCCACGCCTGGTCGCGTGAGCGAAAATTCATAATGGCTGGCAAGGAAACTGTGAAAAACACAGAAGAACAGATTATGAACAAGAATTTAGCCATATTAAATATAAACCCCATGGAAACACTCAGTAGTGGCCCATAGGGGAATGCCTACTCCGAGGAATATGCAAGACCGGAGGAATTGGAGAATGAGGCAACAGACATATGCAAAAATTATCATTTTATTCATTAAAATACATACAAATTGACATAAAGATTATATTGCATGGGTGGAAGAAGTCAACCCAGCAGTGAGACATAAAAGTATACCTTTATACCGTCCCCTCCTCCTCTTCCTTTCGGGTCGCTATGCTAATAATGTTTTGCTACTGATACATATATTACTGATATTATATTATTTGTCATATGGGGTGTTCTTGTGGGGCTCTTATTATTTTTTGTATGCTTTACATCATTTTAATAATTGTTTTTATCCTCCCTTCTTTTCTATTCTTATAGGTCTTGTACATATTATCTATTGATTATACAAGTTTTTTATGAATCTCTTCGCTGAACGTGTGGTCCTTTGTACAGCAACTCCCTGCTCGCCTCTCATGTGTATTTTCATGTACATTGTCACGTGTTGTATTATTATCCACTTCCTGTCACTCACCCTTGAGCGGTCACGCGCGTCCTCCGGCGTTCTGACTGCGGGTGGCGACGGAGAGCGGGCCCGTTGGTGCGCACGCGCGGGTACCATGGTGACGCGTCCCATGGCCCCGCGCGTGCGCCACACACAGCGGTGTTTTTGCTCTCCCTCGCTTTCCGTACTCGGACGCCGGCGCATGCGCAGACGCATGATCGCGATCAGTGTTTAATTCCACACACCTTATTTATTTCCTATAAAGTCTTGCATACACTTTACATCCCTACCTCCTTCCGAAAAAGCAACGCTGCGAAACAGCTGTCAGGAGGCTGTTTTCCCTGCCCCCAGTACCAACCAACAGGTATTTTTATTTTCATTATTCCACCATGGGAAAGGCACTGTCTGGCTGCGTGCTGCTCCGGGTTGCTGCACAGTGATCTTACCTATATTGATCTTCACTGTCTGCTCTGCGGCTCCCTGTAGCTTCACGCTGTCAGCACATATGCCACATTTTTGTTGATCAGTCCTGATGGGCATTTGGATTAATTACATCACCTTGTATACTGATGATGCATATATACAGGTGCATGGTTCTGCAGTCCTCCCAGTATCACATTGCCGCACTCTTACTATAGGAGCCCTTGTTCCCTCCATACTGCGTCGATAGCGCGGTGCACCAGGCTTGGATTTATTAATATACATATATTGTTGTTGACACAACCTCACATTGGTTATCCTCGCCTGTGGTTCCGTGCGGCGACCCAGTTGACCTCCCTAGGACTGCGGCGTGTCCCTAGGGAATACATTAACACAGGTACATGCACTCTGCAGATTATTTTTGAATTCCATCATACTGCCCGGTCTGCTCTCCTTGTCATAATTCACCACATGACAATTTTGTGAGTGGTGGCACTATAACATTCTTTAACCACAACTTGGTTGGTCCTGGTCGGCAGGTTGCCCCACCATTTTCCCCCCTCCCTTTTCTCTTCTTACCCCTACTTTTATGTCTCACTGCTGGGTTGACTTCTTCCACCCATGCAATATAATCTTTATGTCAATTTGTATGTATTTTAATGAATAAAATGATAATTTTTGCATATGTCTGTTGCCTCATTCTCCAATTCCTCCGGTCTTGCATATTCCTCGGAGTAGGCATTCCCCTATGGGCCACTACTGAGTGTTTCCATGGGGTTTATATTTAATATGGCTAAATTCTTGTTCATACACTGAGTGTGTGCTAGTATAATGGCTTAGTTATAATTAGTTGGAGTGTGCAACGCAGGCAGACGTGCTGCAAATGTCTTGGCACTAGTGGGACTATAGCAAAGTCCAATAGCCACGTATAGGATGCCACTAGGTACACTGAGTGTGTGCTAGTATAATGGCTTAGTTATAATTAGTTGGAGTGTGCAACGCAGGCAGATGCGTTCTGCAAATGTCTTGGCACTAGTGGGACTAAAGCAAAGTCCAATAGCCACGTATAGGATGCCACTAGGTACACTGAGTGTGTGCTAGTATAATGGCTTAGTTATAATTAGTTGGAGTGTGCAACGCAGGCAGATGCGTTCTGCAAATGTCTTGGCACTAGTGGGACTAAAGCAAAGTCCAATAGCCACGTATAGGATGCCACTAGGTACACTGAGTGTGTGCTAGTATAATGGCTTAGTTATAATTAGTTGGAGTGTGCAACGCAGGCAGATGCGTTCTGCAAATGTCTTGGCACTAGTGGGACTAAAGCAAAGTCCAATAGCCACGTATAGGATGCCACTAGGTACACTGAGTGTTTGCTAGTATAATGGCTTAGTTATAATTAGTTGGAGTGTGCAACGCAGGCAGACGTGCTGCAAATGTCTTGACACTAGTGGGACTATAGCAAAGTCCAATAGCCACGTATAGGATGCCACTAGGTACACTGAGTGTGTGCTAGTATAATGGCTTAGTTATAATTAGTTGGAGTGTGCAACGCAGGCAGACGTGCTGCAAATGTCTTGGCACTAGTGGGACTATAGCAAAGTCCAATAGCCACGTATAGGATGCCACTAGGTACACTGAGTGTGTGCTAGTATAATGGCTTAGTTATAATTAGTTGGAGTGTGCAACGCAGGCAGACGTGCTGCAAATGTCTTGGCACTAGTGGGACTATAGCAAAGTCCAATAGCCACGTATAGGATGCCACTAGGTACACTGAGTGTGTGCTAGTATAATGGCTTAGTTATAATTAGTTGGAGTGTGCAACGCAGGCAGACGTGCTGCAAATGTCTTGGCACTAGTGGGACTATAGCAAAGTCCAATAGCCACGTATAGGATGCCACTAGGTACACTGAGTGTGTGCTAGTATAATGGCTTAGTTATAATTAGTTGGAGTGTGCAACGCAGGCAGATGCGTTCTGCAAATGTCTTGGCACTAGTGGGACTATAGCAAAGTCCAATAGCCACGTTTAGGATGCCACTAGGTACACTGAGTGTTTGCTAGTATAATGGCTTAGTTATAATTAGTTGGAGTGTGCAACGCAGGCAGATGCGTTCTGCAAATGTCTTTGCACTAGTGTGACTATAGCAAAGTCCAATAGCCACGTATAGGATGCCACTAGGTACACTGAGTGTTTGCTAGTAAAATGGCTTAGTTATAATGAGTTGGAGTGTGCAATGCAGGCAGACGCGCTCTGCAAATGTCTTTTCACTAGTGTGACTATAGCAAAGTCCAATAGCCACGTATAGGATGCCACTAGGTACACTGAGTGTTTGCTAGTATAATGGCTTAGTTATAATTAGTTGGAGTGTGCAATGCAGGTAGAGGTGCTGCAAATGTCTTTGCACTAGTGTGACTATAGCAAAGTCCAATAGCCACGTATAGGATGCCACTAGGTACACTGAGTGTTTGCTAGTATAATGGCTTAGTTATAATGAGTTGGAGTGTGCAATGCAGGTAGAGGTGCTGCAAATGTCTTGGCACTAGTGGGACTATAGCAAAGTCCAATAGCCACGTATAGGATGCCACTAGGTACACTGAGTGTTTGCTAGTATAATGGCTTAGTTATAATTAGTTGGAGTGTGCAACGCAGGCAGATGCGCTCTGCAAATGTCTTGCCACTAGTGTGACTATAGCAAAGTCCAATAGCCACGTATAGGATGCCACTAGGTACACTGAGTGTTTGCTAGTATAATGGCTTAGTTATAATTAGTTGGAGTGTGCAACGCAGGCAGATGCGCTCTGCAAATGTCTTGGCACTAGTGGGACTATAGCAAAGTCCAATAGCCACGTATAGGATGCCACTAGGTACACTGAGTGTTTGCTAGTATAATGGCTTAGTTATAATTAGTTGGAGTGTGCAACGCAGGCAGATGCGCTCTGCAAATGTCTTGGCACTAGTGGGACTATAGCAAAGTCCAATAGCCACGTATAGGATGCCACTAGGTACACTGAGTGTTTGCTAGTATAATGGCTTAGTTATAATGAGTTGGAGTGTGCAATGCAGGCAGACGCGCTCTGCAAATGTCTTTGCACTAGTGTGACTATAGCAAAGTCCAATAGCCACGTATAGGATGCCACTAGGTACACTGAGTGTTTGCTAGTATAATGGCTTAGTTATAATGAGTTGGAGTGTGCAATGCAGGTAGAGGTGCTGCAAATGTCTTTGCACTAGTGTGACTATAGCAAAGTCCAATAGCCACGTATAGGATGCCACTAGGTACACTGAGTGTTTGCTAGTAAAATGGCTTAGTTATAATGAGTTGGAGTGTGCAATGCAGGCAGACGCGCTCTGCAAATGTCTTTGCACTAGTGGGACTAAACAACAGTCCAATAGCCACGTATAGGATGCCACTAGGTACACTGAGTGTGTGCTAGTATAATGGCTTAGTTATAATTAGTTGGAGTGTGCAACGCAGGCAGATGCGCTCTGCAAATGTCTTGCCACTAGTGTGACTATAGCAAAGTCCAATAGCCACGTATAGGATGCCACTAGGTACACTGAGTGTTTGCTAGTATAATGGCTTAGTTATAATTAGTTGGAGTGTGCAACGCAGGCAGATGCGCTCTGCAAATGTCTTGGCACTAGTGGGACTATAGCAAAGTCCAATAGCCACGTATAGGATGCCACTAGGTACACTGAGTGTTTGCTAGTATAATGGCTTAGTTATAATTAGTTGGAGTGTGCAACGCAGGCAGATGCGCTCTGCAAATGTCTTGGCACTAGTGGGACTATAGCAAAGTCCAATAGCCACGTATAGGATGCCACTAGGTACACTGAGTGTTTGCTAGTATAATGGCTTAGTTATAATTAGTTGGAGTGTGCAACGCAGGCAGATGCGTTCTGCAAATGTCTTGGCACTAGTGGGACTAAAGCAAAGTCCAATAGCCACAGATAGGATGCCACTAGGTACACTGAGTGTTTGCTAGTATAATGGCTTAGTTATCAGTTGGAGTGTGCAGAGGACAAGAGGGTACAGTGGCAGGATTGTGGTGCTCTGGGTAAAGGAATGGAAGCCTGCCTTTCTATTCCCTCCTAATAGGGAAATGCAGGGAGGAAATCCCTGACCTTGGCTGCACAGACGCTGACGCTGTTTTCAGGACCTGTCACCTTAACTCTGACCCTGCCGGTTTGAGCCCTTAAAAGGACTGCTAGAAAGTGCTATCCCTATGCTGTCCAGCGCTGTGTATGGAGCGCATACAGCTGTATCAGCGATAGGACTCAGGAAGGAGCTGCGACAGTGATGTCTGACACCAAGGACGCAGAAGAGATAATGGCGTCCTGGAGGAAAATGTCCGGTTTTATAATGCAGGGACATGTGACATGCAGATCCTATCACACATGCCGTTGCTTCTCTGGCTCAAAGTCCACTTAGCTGTGTGTGTGTCTGTGATTGGCTGACATGCTGGCCCGCCCCACAAGACGTGCGCGCTTAGGGAAGGAAGACAAGAAAAAAAAAAAAAAATGGCGATCGCCATTATAGAAACAGCAGTGATCTGAAGGCGCTGTTCACGCACACTATACACTGAAATGTGATAATAGTTTGATTCACAGAGTGACTTACACTATTACAGCAGAAACCAAGCTATGATTTAGCTGTTTTTTGGCTGCTAGAACCGTTCTCGAATGTTTCTAGAACTATCGAGCTTTTGCAAAAAGCTCGAGTTCTAGTTCGATCTAGAACATGCCCCAAAATCACTCGAGCCTAGAACTGGAGAACCACGAACCACAAACCACGCTCAACTCTACTCATAGGCAACACAGTCAATTGAACTAGGCAATTACATGCTGCCATACAAACTCCATGTGCTTTGCCTCAGAGTCGAACCCACAACCTCTCACAGCTTAAGCAAAGAGACTACAACTACACCAACACAGAGAAGTAGGTGAATGACTCTACATTAATTCACATAATCCTAG
The DNA here is from genome assembly GCF_048569485.1 of Anomaloglossus baeobatrachus. Classification (NCBI taxonomy): domain Eukaryota; kingdom Metazoa; phylum Chordata; class Amphibia; order Anura; family Aromobatidae; genus Anomaloglossus; species Anomaloglossus baeobatrachus. The sequence continues at coordinate 227,348 of NW_027444882.1, forward strand.
TGACTGCGAACACAACATGGCCAAACAAAAGCAAAAGACAGTACCTGGCCTATCAATCCAATTGAAACTCATAGGCAACATAGTCCATTGGACTAGGCAATAACATGCAGCCATACAAAGTCCATGGGCCTTGCCTCAAAGTCTAACTCACAACCTCTCGCAGCTCAAGCAAAGAGCCTACCACTACACCAACACAGAGAAATGTGAACCTGACTCTACATTAATTCACATAATCCTAGTGACTGCGAACACAACATGGCCAAACATAAGCAAAAGGCAGTACCTGGCCTATCAATCCAGTGGGAACTCATAGGCAACACAGTCAATTGAACTACGCAATTACATGCAGCCATACAAACTCCATGGGCCTTGCCTCATAGTCGAATCCACAACCTCTCGCAGCTTAAGCAAAGAGCCTACCCCTAAACCAACACAGAGAAGTGGGAAACTGATTCTACATTAATTCACATAATCCTACCGACTGCGCACACAACACGGCCAAACAAAAGACAATACCTGGCCTATCAATTCAATAGAAACTCATAGGCAACACAGTCCATTGGACTAGGCAATTACATGGAGACATACAAAGTCCATGGGCTTTGCCTAAAAGTCAAACCCACAACTTCTCGCAGCCCAAGCAAAGAGCCTACCACTACACCAACACAGAGAAGTTGGTAACTGAGTTTACATTAATTCACATAATCCTAGTGACTGCGCACACAACATGGCCAAACAAAAGCAAAAGACAGTACCTGGCCTATCAATCCAATGGAAAATCATAGGCAACACAGTCCATTGGACTAGACAATTACATGGAGACATACAAAGTCCATGGGCCTTTCCTCAGAGTCAAACCCACAACCTCTCGCAGCCAAGCAAAGAGCCTACCACTACACCAACACAGAGAAGTGGGAATCTGATTCTACATTAATTCACATAATCCTACCGACTGCGCACACAACATGGCCAAACAAAAGACAATACCTGGCCTATCAATCCAATGGAAACTCATAGGCAACACAGTCCATTAGACTAGGCAAATACATGCAGCCATATAAAGTTCATGGGCCTTGCCTCAGAGTCGAACCCACATCCTCTTGGAGAACAAGCAAAGAGCCTACAACTAAACCAACACAGAGAAGTTGGAAACCGACTCTACATTAATTCACATAATCCTAGTGACTGCGCACACAACATGGCCAAACAAAAGCAAAAGACATTACCTGGCCTATCAATCCAATGTAAACTCATAGGTAACACAGTACATTACTAGGATTATGTGAATTAATGTAGAGTCAGGTTCACATTTCTCTGTGTTGGTGTAGTGGTAGGCTCTTTGCTTGAGCTGCGAGAGGTTGTGAGTTAGACTTTGAGGCATGGCCCATGGACTTTGTATGGCTGCATGTTATTGCCTAGTCCAATGGACTATGTTGCCTATGAGTTTCAATTGGATTGATAGGCCAGGTACTGTCTTTTGCTTTTGTTTGGCCATGTTGTGTTCGCAGTCACTAGGATTATGTGAATTAATGTAGAGTCATTCACCTACTTCTCTGTGTTGGTGTAGTTGTAGTCTCTTTGTTGCTTATGAGTTTCAATTTGATTGATAAGCCAGGTACTGTCTTTTGCTTTTGTTTGGCCATGTTATGTGCGCAGTCACTAGGATTATGTAAATTAATGTAGAGTCATTCACCTACTTCTCTGTGTTGGTGTAGTGGTAGTCTCTTTGCTTAAACTGCGAGAGGTTGTGGGTTCGACTCTGAGGCAAAGCCCATGGAGTTTGTATGGCAGCATGTAATTGCCTAGTTCAATTGACTGTGTTGCCTATGAGGTTCCATTGAATTGATAGGCCAGGTATTGTCTTTTGTTTGGCCATGTTGTGTGCGCAGTCACTAGGATTATGTGAACTAATGTAAACTCAGTTTCCAACTTCTCTGTGTTGGTGTAATCGTAGGCTATTTCCTTGGGCTGCGAGAAATTGTGGGTTTGACTCTGAGGCAAAGCCCATGGACTTTGTATGGCTGCATGTAATTGCCAAGTCCAATGGATTGTGTTGCCTAAGAGTTTCCTTTGAATTGATAGGCCAGGTATTGTCTTTTGTTTGGCCATGTTGTGTGCGCAGTCGGTAGGATTATTTGAATTAATGTAGAATCAGTTTCCCACTTCTCTGTGTTGGTGTAGTGGTAGGCTCTTTGCTTGGGCTGCGAGAGGTTGTGGGTTCGACTCTAATGCAAGGCCCATGGACTTTGTATGTCTCCATGTAATTGTCTAGTCCAATGGACTGTGTTGCCTATGAGTTTCCATTGGTTTGATAGGCCAGGTACTGTCTTTTGCTTTTGTTTGGCCATGTTATGTGCGCAGTCACTAGGATTATGTGAATTAATGAAGAATTGGTTTTCCACTTCTCTGTGTTGGTGTATTAGTAGGCTCTTTCCTTGGGCTACGAGAGGGTGTGGGTTCGACTCTGGGGCAAGGCCAATGGGCTTTGTATGGCTGCATGTAATTGCCTAGTCCAATGTACTGTGTTAGCTTTGAGTTTCCATTGGATTGATAGGCCAGGTGCTGTCTTTTGCTTTTGTTTTGCCATGTTGTGTGCGCAGTCACTAGGATTCTGTGAATTAAAGTAGAGTTTGTTTCCAACTTCTCTGTGTTGGTTTAGTAGTAGGCTCTTTGCTTGTTCTCCAAGAGGTTGTGGGTTCGACTCTGAGGCAAGGCCCATTAACTTTGTATGGCTGCATATATTTGCTTAGTCTAATGGACTATGTTGCCTATGATTTCATTGGATTGATAGGCCAGATAATGTCTTTTGCATTTGTTTGGCCATGTTGTGTGCGCAGTCTCTAGGATTATGTGAATTAATGTAGAGTCCTTTACCTACTTCTCTGTGTTGGTGTAGTGGTAGTCTTTTTGCTTAAGCTGCGAAAGGTTGTTGGTTCGACTTTGAGGCAAGTCCCATGGAGTTTGTATGGATGCATGTAATTGCCTATTTCAGTTGACTGTGTTACCTATGAGTTCCTATTGGATTGATAGGCCAGGTACTACCTTTTGCTTTTGTTTGGCCATGTTGTGTGCGCAGTCACTAGGATTATGTGAACTAATGTAAACTCAGTTTTCAACTTCTCTGTGTTGGTGTAGTGGTAGGCTCTTTTCTTGGGCTGCGAGAAAATGTGGGTTTGACTCTGAGGCAAAGCCCATAGACTTTGTATGGCTGCATGTAATTGCCTAGTCCAATGGACTGTGTTGCCTATGAGTTTTCATTGGACTGATAGGCCAGGTATTGTCTTTTGTTTGGTTATGTTGTGTGCGAAGTCGGTAGGATTATGTGAATTAATGTAGATGCGGCTTTCTACTTCTTTGTGTTGGTGTGGTTGTAGGCTCTTTGCTTGTTCTGCCAGAGGTTGTGGGTTTGACTCAGAGGCAAGGCCCATGGACTTTGTATGGCTGCATGTAATTGCCTAGTTCAATGGACTGTGTTGCCTCTGAGTTTCCATTGGATTGATAGGCCAGGTACTGTCTTTTGCTTTTGTTTGGCCATGTTGTGTGCGCAGTCACTAGGATTATGTGAGTTAATGTAGAGTTGGTTTCACACTTCTCCGTGTTGCTGTACTGGTAGGCTTTTTTCTTGGGCTGCGAGAGGTTGTGAGTTCAACTCTGAGGCAAGGCCCATGGACTTTTTATGGCTGCATGTAATTGCATAGTCTAATGGACTGTGTTACCTATGAGATTCCATTGGATTGATAGGCCAGGTGCCTTCGTTTGCTTTTGTTTGGCCATGTTTTGTGCGCAGTCACTAGGATTATGTGAATTAATGTTGAGTCAGTTTCCCACTTCTCTGTGTTGGTGTAGTGGTAGGCTCTTTGCTTGGGCTGGGAGAGGTTGTGAGTTCGACTCAAATGCAAGGCTCATGGACTTTGTATGGCTGCATGTAATTGCCTAGTCCAAAGGACTGTGTTGCCTATGAGTTTCCATTGGATTGATAGGCCAGGTATTGACTTTTGCTTTCGTTTGGCCATGTTGTGTGCGCAGTCACTAGGTTTATGTGAATTAATGTAGAGTCAGGTTCACATTTCTCTGTGTTGGTGTAGTAGTAGGCTCTTTGCTTGAGCTGCGAGAGGTTGTGAGTTCAACTTTGAGGCAAGGCCCATGGACATTGTATGGCTGCATGTTATTGCCTAGTCCAATGGACTATGTTGCTTATGAGCTTCAATTGGATTGATAGGCCAGATACTGTCTTTTGCTTTTGTTTGGCCATGTTGTGTGCGCAGTCACTAGGATTATGTGAATTAATGTAGAGTCATTCACCTACTTCTCTTTGTTGGTTTAGTGGTAGGCTCTTTGCTTGTTCTCCAAGAGGTTGTGGGTTCGACTCTGAGGCAAGGCCCATGAACTTTGTATGGCTGCATGTATTTGCCTAGTCTAATGGACTGTGTTGCCTATGAGTTTCCATTGGATTGATAGGCCAGATAATGTCTTTTGCATTTGTTTGGCCATGTTGTGTGCACAGTCACTAGGATTATGTGAACTAATGTAAACTCTGTTTCCAACTTCTCTGTGTTGGTGTAGTGGTAGGCTCTTTGCTTTGGCTGCGAGAAATTGTGGGTTTGACTCTGAGGCAAAGCCCATGGACTTTGTATGGCTTCATGTAATTGCCTAGTCCAATGGACTGTGTTGCCTATGAGTTTCCATTGGATTGATAGGCCAGGTAATGTCTTTTGCTTTTGTTTGGCCATGTTGTGTGCGCAGTCACTAGGAATATGTGAATTAATGTAGACGCAGCTTCCTACTTTTTTGTGTTGGTGTAGTTGTAAGCTCTTTGCTTGTTCTGCCAGAGGTTGTGGGTTTGACTCTGAGGCAAGGCCCATGGACTTTGTATGGCTGCATGTAATTGCCTAGTCCAATGGACTATGTTGTCTATGAGTTTCCATTGGATTGATAGGCCAGGGACTGTCTTTTGCTTTTGTTTGGCCATGTTGTGTGCGCAGTCACTAGGATTATGTGAATTTATGTTGAGTCAGTTTCGCTTTTCTCTGTGTTGGTGTAGTGGTAGGCTCTTTGCTTGGGCTGAGAGAGGTTGTGGGTTTGACTCTGAGACAAGGCCCATGGACTTTGTATGGCTGCATGTAATTGCCTAGTCCAATTGATTGCGTTGCCTATGAGTTTCCATTGGATTGATAGGCCAGGTACCGTCTTTTGCTTTTGTTTGGCCATGTTGTGTGCGCAGTCACTAGGATTATGTGAATTAATGTAGAATCTGTTTTCCACTTCTCTGTGTTGGTGTATTGGTAGGCTCTTTGCTTGGGCTACGAGAGGTTGCGGGTTTGACTCTGGGGCAAGGCCCATGGACGTTGTATGGCTGCATGTTATTGCCTAGTCCAATGGACTATGTTGCCTATGAGTTTTAATTGGAATGATAGGCCAGGTACTGTCTTTTGCTTTTGTTTGGCCATGTTGTGTGCGCAGTCACTAGGATTATGTGAATTAATGTAGAGTCAGTTTCACACTTCTCTGTGTTGCTGTAGTGGTAGGCTTTTTTCTTGGGCTGCGAGAGGTTGTGAGTTCGACTCTGAGGCAAGGCCCATGGACTTTGTATGGCTGCATGTAATTGCATAGTCCAATGGACTGTGTTACCTATGAGTTTCCATTGGATTGATAGGCCAGGTACTGTCTTTTGCTTTCGTTTGGCCATGTTGTGTGCGCAGTCACTAGGATTATGTGAATTTATGTTCAATTAGTTTCGCACTTCTCTGTGTTGGTGTAGTGGTAGGCTTTTTGCTTGAGCTGTTAGAGGTTGTGGGTTTGACTCTGAGGCAAGGCCCATGGACTTTGTATGGCTGCATGTAATTGCATAGTCCAATGGACTGTGTTACCTATGAGTTTCCATTGGATTGATAGGCCAGGTATCGACTTTTGCTTTCGTTTGGCCATGTTGTGTGCACAGTCACTAGGATTATGTGAATAATTTGTAGAGTCAGTTTCACATATCTCTGTGTTGGTGTAGTGGTAGGCTCTTTGCTTGGGCTGTGTAGATGTTGTGGGTTTGACTCTGGGGCAAGGCCCATGGACTTATTATGGCTGTATGTAGTTGCCCAGTCTAATGGACTGTGTTGCCTATGAGTTTCCATTGGATTGATAGGCCAGGTACTGTCTTTTGCTTTTGTTTGGCCATGTTGTGTGCGCAGTCACTAGGATTATGTGAATTAATGTAGAGTCAGTTTCACACTTATCTGTGTTGCTGTAGTGGTAGGCTTTTTTCTTGGGCTGCGAGAGGTTGTGAGTTCGACTCTGAGGCAAGGCCCATGGACTTTGTGTGGCTGCATGTAATTGCATAGTCCAATGGACTGTGTTACCTATGAGTTTCCATTGGATTGATAGGCCAGGTACTGTCTTTTGCTTTCGTTTGGCCATGTTGTGTGCGCAGTCACTAGGATTATGTGAATTTATGTTCAATTAGTTTCGCACTTCTCTGTGTTGGTGTAGTGGTAGGCTTTTTGCTTGAGCTGTTAGAGGTTGTGGGTTTGACTCTGAGGCAAGGCCCATGGACTTTGTATGGCTGCATGTAATTGCATAGTCCAATGGACTGTGTTACCTATGAGTTTCCATTGGATTGATAGGCCAGGTATTGACTTTTGCTTTCGTTTGGCCATGTTGTGTGCGCAGTCACTAGGATTATGTGAATTAATGTAGAGTCAGATTCACATTTCTCTGTGTTGGTGTAGTGGTAGGATCTTTGCTTGGGCTGCGAGAAGTTGTGGGTTTGACTCTGAGGCAAGGCCCATGGACTTTTTATGGCTGCATGTAATTGCCTAGTCCAATGGACTGTGTTGCCTATGAGTTTCCATTGGATTGATAGGCCAGGTATGGACTTTTGCTTTCGTTTGGCCATGTTGTGTGCGCAGTCACTAGGATTATGTGAATTAATGTAGAGGCAGGTTCACATTTCTCTGTGTTGGTGTAGTGGTAGGCTCTTTGCTTGAGCTGCGAGAGTTTGTGAGTTCGACTTTGAGGCAAGGCCCATGGACTTTGTATGGCTGCATGTTATTGCCTAGTCCAATGGACTGTGTTGCCTATGAGTTTCCATTGGATTGATAAGCCAGGTACTGTCTTTTGCTTTTGTTTAGCCATGTTGTGTGCGCAGTTGGTAGGATTATGTGAATTAATGTAGAATCAGTTTCCCACTTCTCTGTATTGGTGTAGTGGTAGGCTCTTTGCTTGGCTGCGAGAGGTTGTGGGTTTGACTCTGAAGCAAGGCCCATGGACTTTGTATGTCTCCATGTAATTGTCTAGTCCAATGGACTGTGTTGCCTATGAGTTTCCATTGGATTGATAGGCCAGGTACTGTCTTTTGCTTTTGTTTGGCCATGTTGTGTGCGCAGTCACTAGGATTATGTGAATTAATGTAGAGTCGGTTTCCAACTGCTCTGTGTTGGTTTAGTGGTAGGCTCTTTGCTTGTTCTCCAAGAGGTTGTGGGTTCGACTCTGAGGCAAGGCCCATGAGCTTTGTATGGCTGCATGTATTTGCCTAGTCTAATGGACTGTGTTGCCTATGAGTTTCCATTGGATTGATAGGCCAGATAATGTCTTTTGCATTTGTTTCGCAATGTTGTGTGCACAGTCACTAGGATTATGTGAACTAATGTAAACTCAGTTTCCATCTTGTCTGTGTTGGTGTAGTGGTAGGCTCTTTGCTTGGGCTGCGAGAAATTGTGGGTTCGACTCAGAGGCAAAGCCCATGGACTTTGTATGGCTGCATGTAATTGTTTAGTCCAATGGACTGTGTTGCCTATGAGTTTCCATTGGCTTGATAGGCCAGGTAATGTCTTTTGCTTTTGTTTGGCCATGTTGTGTGCGCAGTCTCTAGGAATATGTGAATTAATGTAGACGCACCTTCCTACTTTTTTGTGTTGGTGTAGTTGTAAGCTCTTTGCTTGTTCTGCCAGAGGTTGTGGGTTTGACTCTGAGGCAAGGCCCATGGACTTTGTATGGCTGCATGTAATTGCCAAGTCCAATGGACTGTGTTGCCTATGAGTTTCCATTGGATTGATAGGCCAGGTATTGTCTTTTGCTTTTGTTTGGCCATGTTGTGTGCGCAGTCACTAGGATTATGTGAATTAATGTAGAATCTGTTTCCCACTTCTCTGTGTTGGTGTAGTGGAAGCTGCTTTGCTTGGCTGCGAGAGGTTGTGGGTTTGACTCTGCGGCATGGCCCATGGACTTTGTATGGCTGCATGTAATCGCCTAGTTCAATGGACTGTGTTGCCTATGAGTTTCCATTGGCCTGATAGGCCAGGTAATGTCTTTTGCTTTTGTTTGGCCATGTTGTGTGCGCATTCACTAGGATTATGTGAATTAATGTAGACGCAGCTTCCTACTTCTTTGTGTTGGTGTAGTTGTAGGCTCTTTGCTTGTTCTGCCAGAGGTTGTGGGTTTGACTCTGAGGCAAGGCCCATGGACTTTGTTAGGCTGCATGTAATTGCCTATTCCAATGGACTATGTTGTCTATGAGTTTCCATTGGATTGATAGGCAAGGGACTGTATTTAGCTTTTGTTTGGCCATGTTGTGTGCGCAGTCACTAGGATTATGTGAATTTATGTTGAGTCAGTTTCGCACTTCTCTGTGTTGGTGTAGTGGTAGGCTCTTTGCTTGGGCTGTGAGAGGTTGTGGGTTTGACTCTGAGGCAAGGCCCATGGACTTTGTATGGCTGCATGTAATTGCCTAGTCCAATGGATTGATAGGCCAGGTACTGTCTTTTGTTTTCGTTTGGCCATGTTTTGTGCGCAGTCACTAGGATTATGTGAGTTAATGTAGAGACAGTTTCACACTTCTCTGTGTTGCTGAAGTGGTAGGCTTTTTTGTTGGGCTGCGAGAGGTTGTGAGTTCGACTCTGAGGCAAGGCCCATGGACTTTGTATGGCTGCATGTAATTGCATAGTCCAATGGACTGCGTTACCTATGAGTTTCCATTGGATTGATAGGCCAGGTGCTTTCTTTTGCTTTTGTTTGGCCATGTTGTGTGCGCAGTCACTAGGAATATGTGAATTAATGTAGAGTCAGTTTCACATTTCTCTTTGTTGGTGTAGTGGTAGGCTCTTTGCTTGGGTTGTGAGAGGTTGTGGGTTTGACTCTGAGGCAAGGCCCATGGACTTTTTATGGCTGCATGTAATTGCCTAGTCCAATGGACTGTGTTGCCTATGAGTTTTTATTGGATTGATAGGCCAGGTATTGACTTTTGCTTTCGTTTAGCCATGTTGTGTGCGCAGTCACTAGGATTATGTGAATTAATGTAGAGTCAGTTTCAGACTTCTCTGTGTTTGTGTAGTGGTAGGCTCTTTGCTTGGGCCGCAAGAGGTTGTGGGTTCGACTCTAATGCAAGTCTCATGGACTTTGTATGGCTGCATGTAATTGCCTAGTCCAATAGACTTTGTTGCCTATGACTTTCCATTGGATTGATAGGCCAGGTATTGACTTTTGCTTTCGTTTGGCCATGTTGTGTGCGCACTCACTAGGATTATGTGAATTAATGTAGAGGCAGGTTCACATTTCTCTGTGTTGGTGTAGTGGTAGGCTCTTTGCTTGAGCTGCGAGAGGTCGTGAGTTCGACTTTGAAGCAAGGCCCATGGACTGTGTATGGCTGCATGTTATTGCCTAGTCCAATGGACTGTGTTGCCTATGAGTTTCCATTGGATTGATAAGCCAGGTACTGTCTTTTGCTTTTGTTTAGCCATGTTGTGTGCGCAGTCGGTAGGATTATGTGAATTAATGTAGAATCAGTTTCCAACTTCTCTGTGTTGGTTTAGTGGTAGGCTCTTTGCTTGATCTCCAAGATGTTGTGGGTTCGACTCTGAGGCAAGGCCCATGAACTTTGTATGGCTGCATGTATTTGCCTAGTCTAATGGACTGTTTTGCCTATGAGTTTCCATTGGATTGATAGGCCAGATAATGTCTTTTGCATTTGTTTCGCCATGTTGTGTGCACAGTCACTAGGATTATGTGAACTAATGTAAACTCAGTTTCCAACTTGTCTGTGTTGGTGTAGTGGTAGGCTCTTTGCTTGGGCTGCGAGAAATTGTGGGTTTGACTCTGAGGCAAAGCCCATGGACTTTGTATGGCTGCATGTAATTGTTTAGTCCAATGGACTGTGTTGCCTATGAGTTTCCATTGGCTTGATAGGCCAGGTAATGTCTTTTGCTTTTGTTTGGCCATGTTGTGTGCGCAGTCGCTAGGAATATGTGAATTAATGTAGACGCAGCTTCCTACTTTTTTGTGTTGGTGTAGTTGTAAGCTCTTTGCTTGTTCTGCCAGAGGTTTTGGGTTTGACTCTGAGGCAAGGCCCATGGACTTTGTATGGCTGCATGTAATTGCATAGTCCAATGGACTGTGTTACCTATGAGTTTCCATTGGATTGATAGGCCAGGTACTGTCTTTTGCTTTCGTTTGGCCATGTTGTGTGCGCAGTCACTAGGATTATGTGAATTTATGTTCAATTAGTTTCGTACTTCTCTGTGTTGGTGTAGTGGTAGGCTTTTTGCTTGAGCTGTTAGAGGTTGTGGGTTTGACTCTGAGGCAAGACCCATGGACTTTGTATGGCTGCATGTAATTGCATAGTCCAATGGACTGTGTTACCTATGAGTTTCCATTGGATTGATAGGCCAGGTATCGACTTTTGCTTTCGTTTGGCCATGTTGTGTGCACAGTCACTAGGATTATGTGAATAATTTGTAGAGTCAGTTTCACATATCTCTCTGTTGGTGTAGTGGTAGGCTCTTTGCTTGGGCTGTGTAGATGTTGTGGGTTTGACTCTGGGGCAAGGCCCATGGACTTATTATGGCTGTATGTAGTTGCCTAGTCTAATGGACTGTGTTGCCTATGAGTTTCCATTGGATTGATAGGCCAGGTACTGTCTTTTGCTTTCGTTTGGCCATGTTGTGTGCGCAGTCACTAGGATTATGTGAGTTAATGAAGAGTCAGTTTCAAACTTCTCTGTGTTGGTGTAGTGGTAGGCTCTTTGCTTTGGCTGTGAGAAGTTGTGGGTTTGACTCTAATGCAAGGTTCATGGACTTTGTATAACTGCATGTAATTGCCTAGTCCAATGGACTGTGTTGCCTATGAGTTTCCATTGGATTGATAGGCCAGGTATTGACTTTTGCTTTCGTTTGGCCATGTTGTGTGCGCAGTCACTAGGATTATGTGAATTAATGTAGAGGCAGGTTCACATTTCTCTGTGTTGGTGTAGTGGTAGGCTCTTTGCTTGAGCTGCGAGAGGTTGTGAGTTCGACTTTGAGGCAAGGCCCATGGACTTTGTATGGCTGCATGTTATTGCCTAGTCCAATGGACTGTGTTGCCTATGAGTTTCCATTGGATTGATAAGCCAGGTACTGTCTTTTGCTTTTGTTTAGCCATGTTGTGTGCGCAGTCGGTAGGATTATGTGAATTAATGTAGAATCAGTTTCCCACTTCTCTGTATTGGTGTAGTGGTAAGCTCTTTGCTTGGCTGCGAGAGGTTGTGGGTTTGACTCTGAAGCAAGGCCCATGGACTTTGTATGTCTCCATGTAATTGTCTAGTCCAATGGACTGTGTTGCCTATGAGTTTCCATTGGATTGATAGGCCAGGTACTGTCTTTTGCTTTTGTTTGGCCATGTTGTGTGCGCAGTCACTAGGATTATGTGAATTAATGTAGAGTTGGTTTCCAACTTCTCTGTGTTGGTTTAGTGGTAGGCTCTTTGCTTGTTCTCCAAGAGGTTGTGGGTTCGACTCTGAGGCAAGGCCCATGAACTTTGTATGGCTGCATGTATTTGCCTAGTCTAATGGACTGTGTTGCCTATGAGTTTCCATTGGATTGATAGGCCAGATAAAGTCTTTTGCATTTGTTTCGCAATGTTGTGTGCACAGTCACTAGGATTATGTGAACTAATGTAAACTCAGTTTCCATCTTGTCTGTGTTGGTGTAGTGGTAGGCTCTTTGCTTGGGCTGCGAGAAATTGTGGGTTTGACTCAGAGGCAAAGCCCATGGACTTTGTATGGCTGCATGTAATTGTTTAGTCCAATGGACTGTGTTGCCTATGAGTTTCCATTGGCTTGATAGGCCAGGTAATGTCTTTTGCTTTTGTTTGGCCATGTTGTGTGCGCAGTCTCTAGGAATATGTGAATTAATGTAGACGCACCTTCCTACTTTTTTGTGTTGGTGTAGTTTTAAGCTCTTTTCTTGTTCTGCCAGAGGTTGTGGGTTTGACTCTGAGGCAAGGCCCATGGACTTTGTATGGCTGCATGTAATTGCCTAGTCCAATGGACTATGTTGTATATGAGTTTCCATTGGATTGATAGGCCAGGGACTGTCTTTTGCTTTTGTTTGGCCATGTTGTGTGCGCAGTCACTAGGATTATGTGAATTTATGTTGAGTCAGTTTCGCTCTTCTCTGTGTTGGTGTAGTGGTAGGCTCTTTGCTTGGGCTACAAGAGGTTGTGGGTTCGACTCTGAGGCAAGGCCCATGGACTTTGTATGGCTGCATGTAATTGCCTAGTCCAATTGATTGCTTTGCCTATGAGTTTCTATTGGATTGATAGGCCAGGTACTGTCTTTAGCTTTTGTTTGGCCATGTTGTGTGCGCAGTCACTAGGATTATGTGAATTAATGTAGAATCAGTTTTTCACTTCTCTGTGTTGGTGTATTGGTAGGCTCTTTGCTTGGGCTGCGAGAGGTTGTGGGTTCGACTCTGGGGCAAGGTCCATGGGCTTTGTATGGCTGCATTTAATTGCCTAGTCTAATGTACTGTGTTACCTATGAGTTTCCATTGGATTGATAGGCCAGGTACTGTCTTTTGCTTTTGTTTGGCCATGTTGTGTGCGCAGTCACTAGGATTATGTGAATTAATGTAGAGTCGGTTTCCAACTTCTCTGTGTTGGTTTAGTGGTAGGCTCTTTGCTTGTTCTCCAAGAAGTTGTGGGTTCGACTCTGAGGCAAGGCCCATGAACTTTGTATGGCTGCATGTATTTGCCTAGTCTAATGGACTGTGTTGCCTATGAGTTTCCATTGGATTGATAGGCCAGGTATTGCCTTTTGTTTGGCCATGTTGTGTGCGCAGTCGGTAGGATTATGTGAATTAATGTAGAATCAGTTTCCCACTTATCTGTGTTGGTGTAGTGGTAGGCTCTTTGCTTGGCTGCGAGAGGTTGTGGGTTTGACTCTGAGGCAAGGCCCATGGACTTTGTATGTCTCCATGTAATTGTCTAGTTCAATGGACTGTGTTGCCTATGAGTTTCCATTGGCTTGATAGGCCAGGTAATGTCTTTTGCTTTTGTTTGGCCATGTTGTGTGCACATTCACTAGGATTATGTGAATTAATGTAGACGCAGCTTTCTACTTCTTTGTGTTGGTGCAGTTGTAGGCTCTTTGCTTGTTCTGCCAGAGGTTGTGGGTTTGACTCTGAGGCAAGGCCCATGGACTTTGTATGGCTGCATGTAATTGCCAAGTCCAATGGACTGTGTTGCCTATGAGTTTTCATTGGATTGATAGGCCAGGTATTGTCTTTTGCTTTTGTTTGGCCATGTTGTGTGCGCAGTCACTAGGATTATGTGAATTAATGTAGAATCCGTTTCCCACTTCTCTGTGTTGGTGTAGTGGAAGCTGCTTTGCTTGGCTGCGAGAGGTTGTGGGTTTGACTCTGCGGCATGGCCCATGGACTTTGTATGGCTGCATGTAATCGCCTAGTTCAATGGACTGTGTTGCCTATGAGTTTCCATTGGCCTGATAGGCCAGGTAATGTCTTTTGCTTTTGTTTGGCCATGTTGTGTGCGCATTCACTAGGATTATGTGAATTAATGTAGACGCAGCTTCCTACTTCTTTGTGTTGGTGTAGTTGTAGGCTCTTTGCTTGTTCTGCCAGAGGTTGTGGGTTTGACTCTAAGGCAAGGCCCATGGACTTTGAGAGGCTGCATTTAATTGCCTATTCCAATGGACTATGTTGTCTATGAGTTTCCATTGGATTGATAGGCAAGGGACTGTCTTTAGCTTTTGTTTGGCCATGTTGTGTGCGCAGTCACTAGGATTATGTGAATTTATGTTGAGTCAGTTTCACACTTCTCTGTGTTGGTGTAGTGGTAGGCTCTTTGCTTGGGCTGGGAGAGGTTGTGGGTTTGACTCTGAGGCAAGGCCCATGGACTTTGTATGGCTGCATGTAATTGCCTAGTCCAATGGATTGATAGGCCAGGTACTGTCTTTTGTTTTCGTTTGGCCATGTTTTGTGCGCAGTCACTAGGATTATGTGAGTTAATGTAGAGACAGTTTCACACTTCTCTGTGTTGCTGAAGTGGTAGGCTTTTTTGTTGGGCTGCGAGAGGTTGTGAGTTCGACTCTGAGGCAAGGCCCATGGACTTTGTATGGCTGCATGTAATTGCATAGTCCAATGGACTGCGTTACCTATGAGTTTCCATTGGATTGATAGGCCAGGTGCTTTCTTTTGCTTTTGTTTGGCCATGTTGTGTGCGCAGTCACTAGGAATATGTGAATTAATGTAGAGTCAGTTTCACATTTCTCTTTGTTGGTGTAGTGGTAGGCTCTTTGCTTGGGCTGTGAGAGGTTGTGGGTTTGACTCTGAGGCAAGGCCCATGGACTTTTTATGGCTGCATGTAATTGCCTAGTCCAATGGACTGTGTTGCCTATGAGTTTCCATTGGATTGATAGGCCAGGTATTGACTTTTGCTTTCGTTTAGCCATGTTGTGTGCGCAGTCACTAGGATTATGTGAATTAATGTAGAGTCAGTTTCAGACTTCTCTGTGTTGGTGTAGTGGTAGGCTCTTTGCTTGGGCTGCAAGAGGTTGTGGGTTCGACTCTAATGCAAGGCTCATGGACTTTGTATGGCTGCATGTAATTGCCTAGTCCAATAGACTTTGTTGCCTATGAGTTTCCATTGGATTGATAGGCCAGGTATTGACTTTTGCTTTCGTTTGGCCATGTTGTGTGCGCAGTCACTAGGATTATGTGAATTAATGTAGAGTCAGTTTCACATTTCTCTGTGTTGGTGTAGTGGTAGGCTCTTTGCTTGGGCTGCGAGAGGTTGTGGATTTGACTCTAAGGCAAGGCCCATGGACTTTTTATGGCTGCATGTAATTGCCTAGTCCAATGGACTGTGTTGCCTATGAGTTTCCATTGGATTGATAGGCCAGGTACTGTCTTTTGTTTTCGTTTGGCCATGTTGTGTGCGCACTCACTAGGATTATGTGAATTAATGTAGAGGCAGGTTCACATTTCTCTGAGTTGGTGTAGTGGTAGGCTCTTTGCTTGAGCTGCGAGAGGTTGTGAGTTCGACTTTGAAGCAAGGCCCATGGACTGTGTATGGCTGCATGTTATTGCCTAGTCCAATGGACTGTGTTGCCTATGAGTTTCCATTGGATTGATAAGCCAGGTACTGTCTTTTGCTTTTGTTTAGCCATGTTGTGTGCGCAGTCGGTAGGATTATGTGAATTAATGTAGAATCAGTTTCCAACTTCTCTGTGTTGGTTTAGTGGTAGGCTCTTTGCTTGTTCTCCAAGAGGTTGTGGGTTCGACTCTGAGGCAAGGCCCATGAACTTTGTATGGCTGCATGTATTTGCCTAGTCTAATGGACTGTGTTGCCTATGAGTTTCCATTGGATTGATAGGCCAGATAATGTCTTTTGCATTTGTTTCGCCATGTTGTGTGCACAGTCACTAGGATTATGTGAACTAATGTAAACTCAGTTTCCAACTTGTCTGTGTTGGTGTAGTGGTAGGCTCTTTGCTTGGGCTGCGAGAAATTGTGGGTTTGACTCTGAGGCAAAGCCAATGGACTTTGTATGGCTGCATGTAATTGTTTAGTCCAATGGACTGTGTTGCCTATGAGTTTCCATTGGCTTGATAGGCCAGGTAATGTCTTTTGCTTTTGTTTAGCCATGTTGTGTGCGCAGTCGCTAGGAATATGTGAATTAATGTAGAAGCAGCTTCCTACTTTTTTGTGTTGGTGTAGTTGTAAGCTCTTTGCTTGTTCTGCCAGAGGTTGTGGGTTTGACTCTGAGGCAAGGCCCATGGACTTTGTATGGCTGCATGTAATTGCCTAGTCCAATGGACTATGTTGTATATGAGTTTCCATTGGATTGATAGGCCAGGGACTGTCTTTTGCTTTTGTTTGGCCATGTTGTGTGCACAGTAACTAGGATTATGTGAACTAATGTAAACTCTGTACCAACTTCTCTGTGTTGGTGTAGTGGTAGGCTCTTTGCTTGGGCTACAAGAGGTTGTGGGTTCGACTCTGAGGCAAGGCCCATGGACTTTGTATGGCTGCATGTAATTGCCTAGTCCAATTGATTGCTTTGCCTATGAGTATCTATTGGATTTATAGGCCAGGTAATGTCTTTTGCTTTTGTTTAACCATGTTGTGTGCGCAGTCACTAGGATTATGTGAATTAATGTAGAATCAGTTTTCCACTTCTCTGTGTTGGTCTATTTGTAGGCTCTTTCTCGGGCTACAAGAGGTTGTGGGTTCGACTCTGGGGCAAGGCCCATGGGCTTTGTATGGCTGCATGTATTTGCCTAGTCTAATGGACTGTGTTGCCTATGAGTTTCCATTGGATTGATAGGCCAGGTATTTTCTTTTGTTTGGCCATGTTGTGTGCGCAGTCGGTAGGATTATGTGAATTAATGTAGAATCAGTTTCCCACTTCTCTGTGTTGGTGTAGTGGTAGACTCTTTGCTTGGCTGCGAGAGGTTGTGGGTTTGACTCTGAGGCAAGGCCCATGGACTTTGTATGTCTCCATGTAATTGTCTAGTCCAATGGACTGTGTTGCCTATGAGTTTCCATTGGATTGATGGGCCAGGTACTGTCTTTTGCTTTTGTTTGGCCATGTTGTGTGCGCAGTCACTAGGATTATGTGAATTAATGTAGAGTCAGGTTCACATTTCTCTGTGTTGGTGTAGTTATAGGCTCTTTGCTAGAGCTGCGAGAGGTTGTGAGTTCAACTTTGAGGCAAGGCCCATGGACTTTGTATGGCTGCATGTTATTGCCTAGTCAAATGGACTATGTTACCTATGAGTTTCAATTGGAATGATAGGCGAGGTACTGTCTTTTGCTTTTGTTTGGCCATGTTGTGTGCGCAGTCACTAGGATTATGTGAATTAATGTAGAGTCAGTTTCACACTTCTCTGTGTTGCTGTAGTGGTAGGCTTTTTTCTTGGGCTGCGAGAGGTTGTGAGTTCAACTCTGAGGCAAGGCCCATGGACTTTGTATGGCTGCATGTAATTGCCTAGTCCAATGGACTATGTTGTCTATGAGTTTCCATTGGATTGATAGGCCAGGGACTGTCTATTGCTTTTGTTTGGCCATGTTGTGTGCGCAGTCACTAGGATTATGTGAATTTATGTTGAGTCAGTTTCGCACTTCTCTGTGTTGATGTAGTGGTAGGCTCTTTGCTTGGGCTTTGAGAGGTAGTGGTTTTGACTCTGAGGCAAGGCCCATGGACTTTGTATGGCTGCATGTTATTGCCTAGTCCAAAGGATTGCGTTGCCTATGAGTTTCCATTGGATTAATAGGCCAGGTACTGTCTTTTGCTTTTGTTTGGCCATGTTGTGTGCGCAGTCACTAGGATTATGTGAATTAATGTAGAGTCATTCACCTAATTCTCTG
This sequence comes from Anomaloglossus baeobatrachus, assembly GCF_048569485.1. Lineage (NCBI taxonomy): Eukaryota > Metazoa > Chordata > Amphibia > Anura > Aromobatidae > Anomaloglossus > Anomaloglossus baeobatrachus. The sequence goes on from NW_027444882.1 coordinate 244,975, forward strand.
TGTTGGTGTTGTGGTAGTCTCTTTGCTTAAGCTGCGAGAGGTTGTGGGTTCGACTCTGAGGCAAGGCCCATGGAGTTTGTATGGCTGCATGTAATCGCCTAGTTCAATTGACTGTGTTGCCTATGAGTTCCCATCGGATTGATAGGCCAGGTACTGTCTTTTGCTTTTGCTTGGCCATGTTGTGTGCGCAGTCACTAGGATTATGTGAACTAATGTAAACTCAGATTCCAACTTCTCTGTGTTGGTGTAGTGGTAGGCTCTTTGCTTGGGCTGCGAGAGGTTGTGGGTTCGACTCTGAGGCAAGGCCCATGGAGTTTGTATGGCTGCATGTAATCGCCTAGTTCAATTGACTGTGTTGCATATGAGTTTCCATTGGCTTCATAGGCTAGGTAATGTCTTCTGCTTTTGTTTGGCCATGTTGTGTGCGCATTCACTAGGATTATGTGAATTAATGTAGACGCAGCTTCCTACTTCTTTGTGTTTTTGTAGTTGTAGGCTCTTTGATTGTTCTGCCAGAGGTTGTGGGTTTGACTCTGAGGCAAGGCCCATGGACTTTGTATGGCTGCATGTAATTGCCTAGTCCAATGGACTATGTTGCCTATGAGTTTCCATTGGATTGATAGGCCAGGTACTGCCTTTTGCTTTTGTTTGACCATGTTGTGTGCGCAGTCACTAGGGTTATGGGAATTAATGTAGAGTCAGTTTCCCACTTCTCTGTGTTGGTGTAGTGGTAGGCTCTTTGCTTGGGCTGTGAGAGGTTGTGGGTTCGACTCTAATGCAAGGCTCATGGACTTTGAATGGCTGCATGTAATTGCTTAGTCCAATGGACTGTGTTGCCTATGAGTTTCTATTGGATTGATAGGCCAGTTACTGTCTTTTGTTTTCGTTTGGCCATGTTGTGTGCGCAGTCACTAGGATTATGTGAAATAATGTAGAGTCAGGTTTACATTTCTCTGTGTTGGTGTAGTGGTAGGCTCTTGGCTTGAGCTGCGAGAGGTTGTGAGTTCGACTTTGAGGCAAGGCCCATGGACTTTGTATGGCTGCATGTAATTGCCTAGTCCAATTGATTGCTTTGCCTATGAGTTTCTATTGGATTGATAGGCCAGGTACTGTCTTTTGCTTTTGTTTGGCCATGTTGTGTGCGCAGTCACTAGGATTATGTGAATTAATGTAGAGTCATTCACTTACTTCTCTGTGTTGGTGTAGTGGTAGTCTCTTTGCTTAAGCTGCAAGAGGTTGTGGGTTTGACTCTGAGGCAAGGCCCCTGGAGTTTGTATGGCTGCATGTAATTGCCTAGTTCAATTAACTGTGTTGCCTATGAGTTCCCATTGGATTGATAGGCCAGGTACTGTCTTTTGCTTTTGTTTGGCCATGTTGTGTGCGCAGTCACTAGGATTATGTGAATTAATGTAGGCGCAGCTTCCTACTTCTTTGTGTTGGTGAAGTTGTAGGCTCTTTGCTTGTTCTGCCAGAGATTGTGGGTATGACTCTGAGGCAAGGCCCATGGACTTTGTATGGCTGCATGTAATTGCGTAGTCCAATGGACTATGTTGTCTATGAGTTCCCATTGGATTGATAGGCCAGGTACTGTCTTTTGCTTTTGTTTGGCCATGTTGTGTGCGCAGTCACTAGGATTATGTGAACTAATGTAAACTCAGTTTCCAACTTCTCTGTCTTGGTGTAGTGGTAGGCTCTTTGCTGGGGCTGCGAGAAATTGTGGGTTTGACTCTGAGGCAAAGCCCATGGACTTTATATGGCTGCGTGTAATTGCCTAGTCCAATGGACTGTGTTGCCTATGAGTTTCCATTGGATTGATTGGCCAGGTATTATCTTTTGTTTGGTTATGTTGTGTGCGCAGTCGGTAGGATTATGTGAATTAATGTAGAATCAGTTTCCCAGTTCTCTGTGTTGCTGTAGTGGAAGGCTCTTTGCTTAGCTGCAAGAGGTTGTGGGTTTGACTCTGAGGCAAGGCCCATGGAGTTTGTATGGCTGCATGTAATTGCCTAGTTCAATTAACTGTGTTGCCTATGAGTTCCTATTGGATTGATAGGCCAGGTACTGTCTTTTGCTTTTGTTTGGCCATGTTGTGTGCGCAGTCACTAGGATTATGTGAATTAATGTAGGCGCAGCTTCCTACTTCTTTGTGTTGGTGAAGTTGTAGGCTCTTTGCTTGTTCTGCCAGAGATTGTGGGTATGACTCTGAGGCAAGGCCCATGGACTTTGTATGGCTGCATGTAATTGCGTAGTCCAATGGACTATGTTGTCTATGAGTTTCCATTGGATTGATAGGCCAGGGACTGTCTTTTGTTTTCGTTTGGTCATGTTGTGTGCGCAGTCACTAGGATTATGTGAATTAATGTAGAGTCATTCTCTTCTCTGTGTTGGTGTAGTGGTAGGCTCTTTCCTTGGGTTACAAGAAGTTGTGGGTTTGACTTTGAGGCAAAGCCCATGGACTTTGTATGGTTGAATGTAATTGCCTAGTCCAATGGACTGTGTTGCCTATGACTTTTCATTGAATGAATAGGCCAGGTATTGTCTTTTGTTTGGCCATGTTGTGTGCGCAGTCGGTAGGATTATGTGAATTAATGTAGAATCAGTTTCCCACTTCTCTGTGTTAGTGTAGTGGTAGGCTCTTTGCTTGGCTGCGAGAAGTTGTGGGTTTGACTCTGAGGCAAGGCCCATGGACTTTGTATGTCTCCATGTAATTGTCTAGTCCAATGGACTGTGTTGCCTATGAGTTTCCATTGGATTGATAGGCCAGGTACTGTCTTTTGCTTTTGTTTGGCCATGTTGTGTGCGCAGTCACTAGGATTATGTGAATTAATGTAGAAATGGTTTTCCACTTCTCTGTGTTGGTGTATTGGTAGGCTCTTTGCCTTGGCTATGAGAGGTTGTGGGTTTGACTCTGGGGCAAGGCCCATGGACTTTGTATGGCTGCATGTAATTGCCTAGTCCAATGTACTGTGTTACCTATGAGTTTCCGTTGGATTGATAGGCCACGTACTGTCTTTTGCTTTTGTTTGGCCATGTTGTGTGCGCAGTCACTAGGATTATGTTAATTAATGTAGAGTCGGTTTCCAACTTCTCTGAGTTGGTTTAGTGGTAGGCTCTTTGCTTGTTCTCTAAGAGGTTGTGGGTTCGACTCTGAGGCAATGCCCATGAACTTTACATGGCTGCATGTAAGTGCCTAGTCTAATGGACTGTGTTGCCTATGAGTTTCCATTGGATTGATAGGCCAGATAATGTCTTTTGCATTTGTTTGGCCATGTTGTGTGCGCAGTCACTAGGATTATGTGAATTAATGTAGAGTCATTCACCTACTTCTCTGTGTTGGTGTAGTGGTAGGCTCTTTGCCCTGGCTACGAGAGGTTGTGGGTTCGACTCTGGGGCAAGACCCATGGGCTTTGTATGGCTGCATGTAATTGCCTAGTCCAATGTACTGTGTTACCTATGAGTTTCCATTGGATTGATAGGCCAGGTACTGTCTTTTGCTTTTGTTTGGCCATGTTGTGTGCGCAGTCACTAGGATTATGTTAATTAATGTAGAGTCGGTTTCCAACTTCTCTGAGTTGGTTTAGTGGTAGGCTCTTTGCTTGTTCTCCAAGAGGTTGTGGGTTCGACTCTGAGGCAATGCCCATGAACTTTACATGGCTGCATGTAAGTGCCTAGTCTAATGGACTGTGTTGCCTATGAGTTTCCATTGGATTGATAGGCCAGATAATGTCTTTTGCATTTGTTTGGCCATGTTGTGTGCGCAGTCACTAGGATTATGTGAATTAATGTAGAGTCATTCACCTACTTCTCTGTGTTGGTGTAGTGGTAGGCTCTTTGCCCTGGCTACGAGAGGTTGTGGGTTCGACTCTGGGGCAAGACCCATGGGCTTTGTATGGCTGCATGTAATTGCCTAGTCCAATGTACTGTGTTACCTATGAGTTTCCATTGGATTGATAGGCCAGGTACTGTCTTTTGCTTTTGTTTGGCCATGTTGTGTGCGCAGTCACTAGGATTATGTGAATTAATGCTATTGGATTTTTCAAGTCAATATTCACACAGCAGTTTCTGCTATTTCATGTATTCCCCTTACATAGTCACTGGTGTGCATACCTTATCTCCCCATAGTGATGTTTTTTTAGGTTTTTGCACCCAGTTCGGACTTAGAATGGTGTTCCAAACGTTATTCCTATTTGTTAGTATTTTTTCGTTTGTGAACCCTCCCCAACCACACCTATTGCCAATCCATATCATACGCATAAATAGCCAGGGTCTCAGCTTCCCATACACGGTAGGTTTTTTAACTGCATGAGAGGACACACACAAGCTAGGGACCCCAACGTAGAGAAATACTTTGGCGTAGTGTTGGGGCTCTATTGCATTGATCAATTCAGTAGCTAAATTTCTCTTGATTCATATGTTCATGGCAGTAATGCAGATTCCATTTTTCACATATTCACTCTTGCATATAGCTATTGAATTTTTCAAGTCAGTATTCACACAGCAAATTCTGCTATTTCATGTATTCCCCTTACATAGTCACTGGTGTGCATACCTTATCTCCCCATAGTGCCTGGGATCTGACCCAGACACTAGCAGTTTTGCACTCCTACCCAAAACTGGACTCTTCACTGAACTCACTACCTCCACGGTTCAACTCTTAACTGAACTTCAACTAACTAACTGGTTTTCCCACCTCCAGGCCTGTGAACTCCTTGGTGGGTGGGGCCAACCGCCTGGCTCCGCCCCACCTGGTGTGGACATCAGCCCCTGGAGGGAGGCAACAACGGTTTTGTGTCTGACTAGTGTAACTATCCGGGAAAGGGTGTGTGTGTGTGTGTTATGTCTGTGACCAACTGGCTAGTCCAGGGCGTCACACTTGCACCCCCTTCTTGTGATGTGAAGGTGTGTAGTCAGTGCCTATGTGTAATTCCTGACACCACTCCTCTGGCTGACTTGGTGAGCTGTCACTGACTGGGTGGGGTGCAGTAATGGTGGATGCTGCTGCTGCTTGGATAGCATGTGTATCTACTGTGAACAGCTTATCAATGGTGGCAAATCGGGGCAGCTTAACCTCTTGCTCTCCGCAGTTCAACACTCTCACGCGCACTCTTCCCTTCCGTATTAATGAATAAAACTGTGATATAAATAATATATAGATACCCCACAAATGCAGATAAAGGTAGGTTATGGGAAAAGGGAGAAGAGGGAAACAGGAAAATAGTGTAATAAAGTATACCTTCCAGGGGGGAGAGGAAATGGCAGCACAGCCAGTGGAGGTGAAGCAAGGGGAAGCCTGCAACTAAATTGTTGAGAGCATTATCACATGGTGACTGAGCCTGATTGTAACGGGAGCATAGAGGTGCCGATCCTGTCTTACCTGCGTTGGTGTAGAAGTGGGTTTCCAGTGGTGGAGTCAGCTGTGTGCAGTGGTGGCTGTGGGTTCTTTTATGTGCGACCGTAGTAATAGCTGCGCCCACTTCCTGTATGGGAGTGGAATGCAGTGAGGCTAATGGAACGCACGTCCACGTGCCGCGCTCCTGAAGGTAATACCGATCATTGAATACAAAAAAATTTCTCATACTACTGTATGGGGGTCCCTATATTTAATATGATATCCAAGCCACAGCATCCACCGTTACTTCACCACACCCATTCAGTGACAGCTCACCAAGTCAACCAGAGGAGTGGTGTAAGGAATTACACGTAGGCACTGACTCCACACCTTCACATCACAAGAAGCGGGTCCACAGGGTAGTGCAAGAATACGAGCAAGTCTTCAGCAAACATCCGCTAGACTTTGGGAGAATAAAAGGGGTCCATATTCATGGTTTAAGAACTTGGGTTCTAACGTGCCCAGAGTATGCTCCACTCTATGCTCCCTTTACAATCAGGCTCAGTCACCATGTGATAACGCTCTCAACTCTTTAGTTGCAGGCTTCCTTTTGCTTCACCTCCACTGGCTGTGCTGCCATTTCCTCTCACCCCCAGAAGGTATACTTTATTACACTATTTTCCTCTTTCCCTGTTCCCCCTTTTCCCATAACCTACCTTTATTTACAATTGTGGGGTATCTATATGATATTTACATCATAGTTTTATTCATTAGTGCGGAAGGGAAGAGTGCCCGTCAGAGTGTTAAACTGAGGAGAGCAGGAGGTTAAGCTGCCCCGACTTGCCACCATTGATAAGCTGTTCACAATAGATACACATGCTATCCAAGTAGCAGCATCCACTATTACTGCACCCCAACCAGTCAGTGACTGCTCACCAAGTCAGCCAGAGGAGTGGTGTAAGGAATTACACGTAGGCACTGACTCCACACCTTCACATCACAAGAAGCGGGTCCACAGGGTAGTGCAAGAATACGAGCGAGCAAGTCTTCAGCAAACATCCGCTAGATTTTGGGGGAATAAAAGGGGTCCAACACTACATCCCCACAGGTGCACACCCACCCATCAAAGAGAGCTATAAGCCAATACCACCTTCACATTACCAGTGTACCAAGGACATGTTGAGCAACATGAAGGCGGCTGGGGTTATCCGTGACAGTTGTAGCCTTTGGGCAGCTCCGTTGGTCCTGTTAAAGAAGAAGGACGGCACCACTCCCCCGTATTGAGGAATCGCTAGCTGCATTGAGAACTGCTAATTATTTTTCTACCCTTGATCTCACTAGTCACTATTGGCTAGTGTCCGTTGCTGAGGCAGACCGGGGGAAGACCGCCTTTGCCACCCCTATGGCGCTGGAGGTCGGCAGACTGTTGTTCAAAAGCAGTGTCTGACGAACAAATTTGCTTCATCCTGAGGAACTGGCTAGTCGGTACGGCCCGGATGGTGGAGGGGGTATGAGCAGAAGAAGCATGCAGCAGTGCGTTGACTGATGTTTCCTTCCTATGGACGTCGGTCTGAACAATTCGCTCAGAACCGAATGAAATTTTAATATCCAGGAAGTCAACGCAACTGCTGCTATGCTTATGTGTCAATCTGATGTTAAAGGTGTTGTTATTAAGTTCCTCCATAAATGTCTCGAGCTGCTCCACAGTGCCCTGCCAAAAAATCAAAATATCATCAATATACCTTAGCCAGCACTGCACATGGGCGCCAGCCCCTGCACCTCCGTCACCAAAAACCAACCAATCCCAGTACCTCTGCCTTCTATCTAGGTGCCTTGAGTTATGTCCTGTAAACTGTCACAGCGACCCAGACACACATGTGTAGTAGGGGAATATCCCTGCTGAGATGCCAGTGCTAGAGCACTCGTTTGCTGTGGAGTTGAACGCTATGTGAGCAGTTCTTACCTTCAATGAGCAGAAGTCTCTTTTTTCAGATTTCAATATCTCTGTGGGTATCTGGCAGAAATATGGAATACTCTTTACTGCTAAGACCCTGTACACCACTCCCACTAAAGGGGGCTTTACACGCTGCGACATCGCTAATGCGGAGTCGTTGGGGTCACGGAATTTGTGACGCACATCCGGCCGCATTAGCGATGTTGCTGCGTGTGACACCGATGAGCGATTTTGCATCGTTGCAAAAACGTGCAAAATCGCTCATCGGTGACATGGGTCTCCATTCTCGATTATCGTTACTGCAGCAGTAACGATGTAGTTCGTCGCTCCTGCGGCAGCACACATCACTCCGTGTGACACCGCAGAAACGAGGAACCTCTCCTTACCTGCCTCCCAGCCGCTATGAGGAAGGAAGGAGGTGGGCGGGATGTTCCGGCCACTCATCTCCGCCCCTCCGCTGCTATTGGGCGGTCGCTCAGTGACGTCGCTGTGACGCCGCATGGACCGCCCCCTTAGAAAGGAGGCGGTTCGCCGGTCACAGCGACGTCGCCGGTCAGGTAAGTATGTGTGACGGGTCTGGTCGGAGTTGTGCGGCATGGGCAGCGATTTGCCCGTGTCGCGCAACAGATGGGGCGGGTACCCACACTAGCGATATCGGGACCGATATCGCAGTGTGTAAAGTAGCCTTTAGTCACATGACCAAGACTGTATCTGTGTCCCTACAACACACTTGAGACAAATGTGTGTGTGAGCCTGCATTGTGGGGTATATATAATATATTATAGAGCTGGGAAGGATCATTCTAAGCAGTGAGCTGTTCCAGTATTTGTAGGAAAATACCCAGTAGAAGCATCAAACACAGCACCAATACCTCCCATCAGTATCCCACCACAGTGCCATGTAACCCATGCCCTACACTCCCATCTACACCAATACTATACAGGCACAAACTAGTATATCTGACTAAAAGCCCCCAAAATATGAAGAACGGCCTATAGTTGAGTGTGGATATAAAATCTATGTGAGCAGAGCTAGAATAGAAATCACTGATCGCATTGAAGTCATTCTGACCATAAATCACCATGATATCAAGGTGAGGAGTTGTGTGTTACTGCTGGGAGGAAAGGGTTAACAGTGGAATATTAAGGTGCATTTCTGTGTGCAGTGTTACTAGTCAATGTAACAATTCAATATGAGCTGCTCTTGGTGCCGGGGGAGGGAGATGCTCTCCTGAGCAAGATAGATGGGGAATGAACATGATATCTATATAGTGTAAGGCAGGGGGTCTCAAACTCGGCTGGGTGTATGGGCCGCACAGAGGAAAAAAATAATTTGGGGGGCTGCATTCTTTGCAGGACAAAGTGACATTTTTATTGGTACCATATATATATATTTTTTTCACACACCTTTGGATGACTGATTTTCAACATTTTTCACTTGTTTATTATAAAAAATGTGCACATTCTTTGGTTAAATCTAAAAAAAAAAAATTTGATGTTAAAAAAAAGTCATGCCTTATTTTGGTTTTTTTTACATTTTATCCCTTTCTTTTAACTAATAGTGTTACAATTATGACGCTAGCGTTTTGTGAAGGGAATGCTTTGCCTACTTCCGTGACTATGGCCTTCCGAAACTGCTGCATTTTGGCTGACCTCTCCGCCTCGGGAATAAGAGACATAAAGTTCTCCTTGTAGCGTGGGTCTAACAGTGTTACCAACCAGTAATGATTGTCGGCCAAGATGTTCTTAACGCGAGGGTCACGAGACAGGCAGCTTACCATAAAGTCTTCCATGTGCGCCAGACTCTTAACAGCCATCACTTCAGTATCCAGACCAACACGATGACTGAACATGCTGTCCTCCTCCTTCTCCTCCTCCTCCTCCTCCTCCTCCTCATCATCTACCCTGTCCTCTGGCCAGCCACGCTGAACTGAGCATATGACTGGTATGCATGTCATATCCTCAATTTGGCCGGAGAGTTGCTCCATGTCTTCATCCTCCTCCTCGTCATAGTCCTCCACTGCACGTTGTGATGAGACGAGGCTGGGCTGTGTGTTATCACCCACACCCACTACTGTTTCTTGCTCCAACTCATCGTGTTCCGCCTGCAATGCATCATGTTTGGTTTTGAGCAGAGACCGTTTTAGAAGGCAGAGAAGCGGTATGGTGACGCTAATAATGGCGTCATCGCCGCTCACCATCTTGGTGGAGTCCTCAAAGTTTTGGAGGATGGTACATAGGTCGGACATCCATCTCCACTCCTCAGGTGTTATGTGTGGAGTTTGACCCATTTCCCGACGGCTTAGGTGATGCAGGTACTCAACAACTGCCCTCTTCTGCTCACATATCCTGATCAACATGTGCAGAGTTGAATTCCAACGCGTGGGGACATCACACACCAGTCTGTGAGCCGGAAGATGCAAACGACGCTGAAAGCCGGCAAGGCCGGCTGAAGCAGTAGGTGACTTTCGAAAATGTGCAGACAGGCAGCGAACTTTTACCAGCAGATCAGACAGCTCTAGGTATGACTTTAGAAACCGCTGAACCACGAGGTTGAGCACATGGGCCATGCATGGAACATGTGTCAGCTGGCCTCGCCTCAAAGCCGCCACCAGGTTCCGGCCATTGTCACACACAACCTTTCCTGGCTTTAGGTTCAGAGGTGTGAGCCAGTGATCTGCATGCTGTTTTAGAGCTGTCCACACCTCTTCTGCATTGTGGGGTTTGTCACCTATGCAGATTAGCTGCAGCACAGTCTGTTGCCGCTTCGCCGAGGCAGTGCTGCAGTGCTTCCAGCTTGGGACTGGTGTGGAGGGTAAAGTGGATGAGGATGCGCAGGAGGAGGAGGAGGCTGAAGAGCATGACATTCCGGAGCTGTAGAGTGTGGGTGAAACCCTGACTGAGGTAGGGCCTGCAAACCTTGGTGTGGGAAGGACTTGTTCCGTTCCTCGCTCAAACTGGGTCCCAGCTGGGCTGGGCTGGGTCCCTACCCGGCTGGGTAGGGCGTTGTGGGGGGTTTGTCTATCTCCGTTTGAGGTGAGTTTGTTTAAGTTAGCCTTTTCTTTGGCGTTTTTTGGAGCCCTGCGGGTTGGGGAGTTGGTATCGCCCAGTAAGGCGTTCCCCGGGGGCTTGGATTGGGGTGACATTATGTCAGTGGAAAACGGAGTTGAATTTTGGATTAGGAAATCGAAAACTGATCAGAGAGGTGTGGGTAGACTAGTCCGTTTGGGGATGGTTGTGGCATCTGATATGTGCCCGTTCAAGTGTCTCGGGAATTTTCAACAGATCCGTCCGAAGGTGGATGGCCCCTTATTATGTCACGAGGATGGGTCCTTTTTATCGAGATACCAATTTGTGAGTGTTTTTAGGGCATGTTTGAAGTCGTTGGGGTTAGATCCGAAGTCTTTCGGATTGGGGCAGCGACGGAGGCCTCTATATGCGGCCTACCGGAGGAGACAGTTAAGCAGATTGGTAGGTGGAAGTCGCAGCGCTTTAAGTCGTATGTACGTCCCCAGGTGGTTGTTGGCAATTGAGGGGAAAAGGGGGGGGTATTAGGGTAGCAATGGGGGGGGGTGAGAGTGTGTGTTTTTTGTCAATTTGGTTTGGTGAGGCAATAAAATGGTGTTGTCTGTACATTTTGTATTGCAGAAGCACCCCCTCTTCCTTCCCTGGTCTGGATCCTTGGCCACTCTTATGTGTATTGGGGAGCCCGACGAGCGGACGCGAGATGGAACGGGAGACAGCTAGGTTTTGAGAAGGACCTGGCTCTCGTGCGATGGCTCGGTGTTCGGGGGTTAGGGTGGAACAGGGTGTTGCAGGAGGTGCATAGATACGCCCGGTTGGACAGACCTCCTGACATGTTAGTGTTGCATGCCGGGGGGAATGATTTGGGTGGGCGTCCTTTTCGAATCTTGATAAAGGACATCAAACATGATTTGTTACGGTTATGGGTGTCGTTTCCAGGTCTAACGATAGTCTGGTCGGAGATAGTAGCGAGAAAGAGTTGGCAGAAAGCGCGGTCAGTTGACAGGTTGAACAAGGCGCGGGCGAAGGTTAATAGGGCGATCTCGAAGTTTGTTAGTCGGAACGGGGGTATAGCAATACGGCATGTTGAGTTGGAAAGGACGGAAGAGGAATTTTGGTTGGCTGACGGGGTACACCTTAATGCGGTGGGAACTGACTTATGGGCTCTTGGCTTGCAGGGAGGTATTGAGAGGGCCCTTTGGTTGCGGGGGGTCTCAGGCACTTGAAGGGTTTCAAGGTGCCTTCGTTGTGGTGTTGTTTATTGGTGGGTCCTTGAAGTTGGTTTAAAATTGGTTCGGGGATTCATCCGGGTATGGATCCCCTCATTGGCAGAATTGATGGTCCCCTGGTGATTTTGGGGGGGAACCCCGACGGGGTATGTCGGGGCCCCTGGGGGTGTGGTTGGGGTTGACGGAGGATTAACCCTTACCATTTGGTGCTCCTGAGCCAGTGTGGGTAACGGCTGGGAGCAAGTTGAGGTTTTTTATTGCTCGGTTATGGGAATCACCAGGGTTTTGGTAGCTTCAAGGACCTTACCACATTGCAAATTTTATTGGTTATGTATTCTTGTTAATAAAATGGCTGCTATGGCCAAAATTATCCAAAGATAAATTTGTGTCTGTGTAATTACTTTTAAATAAGAAATGGGAATGGAGGTGTGGGGTATGAAAGGAAGACCGGAGTCAACAATTCCAGGGTCAAGCATGTTTATTTGCCTAAGCTTCGTTCCAGGGTAGAAAGGGTAAGAGTGCCTTTCAGAATTCGAAGTGGTCGGACTGTACGGGCCACCAAGAACTGCAGGAGAGCTTGAACATCTTCCCATGGATTTGCGACATCCTCCCTCATCAGTTACGTAGGTAAGCAGGTTCTCAGCATTGCAGCCCATTTGTTATCTTAAGTTAGTTAAGCGGGGTTAACTAACCTGTCAGTTCAGCCTCAGGTCTAAAGCAGAGGCCTGGACTCCACTCCTTACTCCTCACTCCACAACTCTCCTTAAAAACAACTGACTCCTTTTTCCTGCCCCGGGGTCTCCAGACCCCTAGGTGGGCGTTTCCTTCCGTCTGGTCCTGCCCACTGGTGTGCCTGTCTTTCCCTGGGGGAGGTGACTAGGGTTTTCTGGTTGGCTTTGTGTGACTTAGGTGAGGGAAGTTATTATGCGGGGGCCTATGTGTGACTACCTGCAGTGTCAGGGCGTCACATATGTATGTGTGTATGTCTGCTAAAGGAATCCGCACCGTCATATTTACAAACACAAAATGTTGACTCTATGCACAGAAGAGAGTCATTCTATTTACATGATTTGTGTTTTTTTACCTTTTAAAACTATCATTAAATGTTAAGTTTTAGTTAGGGATTTATGCTTCTGTCTGTCTCTCTCCCAGTCTCTGTCATCTGTCTGTCTCTGTGTGTCTCTATCTCTATCCATGTCTGTCTGTCTCTCTATCTCTGTCTGTCTCTCTGTGTCTGTCTGTCTCTCTCTCTCTCTTTGTGGCTGTCTGTTTCTATGTCTGTCTGTCTCTTTTCCAGGCCTGTCTCTTTTCCAGGTCTGTCTCTTTTCCAGGTCTGTCTCTTTCCCTGTCTGTCTGTCTCTTCCCCTGTCTGTCTCTTCCCCTGTCTGTCTCTTCCCCTGTCTGTCTCTGTATTTCTTTGTCTGTCTCTGTCTTTCTCTTCCCCTGTCTGTCTCTTTCCCTGTCTCTCTCTGCCTGTCTCTCTTTGTCTCTCTCTGTCTGACTCATTCCCCGTTTGTCTCTTTCCCTGTCTATCTCTGTATTTCTTTGTCTGTCTCTATCTGTCTGTCTCTCTCTGTCTGTCTCTTCCCCTGTCTGTCTCTTTCCCTGTCGGTCTGCCTTTTCTCCTGCCTGTCTCTGTATGTTTGTCTCTGTCTGTTTCCCTATCTGCCTCTGTCTCTTTCTCTGTCTCTGTCTGTCTGCCTTTTTTCCCTGTCTATCTCTGTCTGTCTCTTTCCCTGTCTGCCTCTGTCTGTTTGTCTCTGTCTCTTTCCCTGTCTGTCTATGCCTATCTGTCTCTGTCTGTTTGTCTCTCAGTCTGTGTCTGTCTCTCTCTATCTGTCTCCCCACTGACATCATATTATCTCACACATAAGCTTCTTATACTATGAATGTCCTTTGTTCCTATAGCAACCAATCACAGCTGCTATTAATAACTTGCAGCTCCCACCTCCATTCAGTTTAATGGAGGCAGGTTTTTTGGAGAGTAACTGTAAAGCGCGGGGTTAAATATTCCTGTTAAAACATAGTCTACGACGTTCCCTGAGTCACATGAGGTGTCTGCAAAATTTTGTGTTTGTAAATATGACGGTGCGGATTCCTTTAGCAGACATACACACATACATATGTGACGCCCTGACACTGCAGGTAGTCACACATAGGCCCCCGCATAACAACTTCCCTCACCTAAGTCACACAAAGCCAACCAGAAAATCCTAGTCACCTCCCCCAGGGAAAGACAGGCACACCAGTGGGCAGGACCAGACGGAAGGAAACGCCCACCTAGGGGTCTGGAGACCCCGGGGCAGGAAAAAGGAGTCAGTTGTTTTTAAGGAGAGTTGTGGAGTGAGGAGTAAGGAGTGGAGTCCAGGCCTCTGCTTTAGACCTGAGGCTGAACTGACAGGTTAGTTAACCCCGCTTAACTAACTTAAGACAACAAATGGGCTGCAATGCTGAGAACCTGCTTACCTACGTAACTGATGAGGGAGGATGTCGCAAATCCATGGGAAGATGTTCAAGCTCTCCTGCAGTTCTTGGTGGTCCGTACAGTCCGACCACTTCGAATTCTGAAAGGCACTCTTACCCTTTCTACCCTGGAACGAAGCTTACGCAAATAAACATGCTTGACCCTGGAATTGTTGACTCCGGTCTTCCTTTCATACCCCACACCTCCATTCCCATTTCTTATTTAAAAGTAATTACACAGACACAAATTTATCTTTGGATAATTTTGGCCATAGCAGCCATTTTATTAACAAGAATACATAACCAATAAAATTTGCAATGTGGTAAGGTCCTTGAAGCTACCAAAACCCTGGTGATTCCCATAACCGAGCAATAAAAAACCTCAACTTGCTCCCAGCCGTTACCCACACTGGCTCAGGAGCACCAAATGGTAAGGGTTAATCCTCCGTCAACCCCAACCACACCCCCAGGGGCCCCGACATACCCCGTCGGGGTTCCCCCCCAAAATCACCAGGGGACCATCAATTCTGCCAATGAGGGGATCCATACCCGGATGAATCCCCAAACCAATTTTAAACCAACTTCATGGACCCACCAATAAACAACACCACAACGAAGGCACCTTGAAACCCTTCAAGTGCCTGAGACCCCCCGCAACCAAAGGGCCCTCTCACTACCTCCCTGCAAGCCAAGAGCCCATAAGTCAGTTCCCACCGCATTAAGGTGTACCCCGTCAGCCAACCAAAATTCCTCTTCCGTCCTTTCCAACTCAACATGCCGTATTGCTATACCCCCGTTCCGACTAACAAACTTCGAGATCGCCCTATTAACCTTCGCCCGCGCCTTGTTCAACCTGTCAACTGACCGCGCTTTCTGCCAACTCTTTCTCGCTACTATCTCCGACCAGACTATCGTTAGACCTGGAAACGACACCCATAACCGTAACAAATCATGTTTGATGTCCTTTATCAAGATTCGAAAAGGACGCCCACCCAAATCATTCCCCCCGGCATGCAACACTAAGATGTCAGGAGGTCTGTCCAACCGGGCGTATCTATGCACCTCCTGCAACACCCTGTTCCACCCTAACCCCCGAACACCAAGCCATCGCACGAGAGCCAGGTCCTTCTCAAAACCTAGCTGTCTCCCGTTCCATCTCGCGTCCGCTCGTCGGGCTCCCCAATACACATAAGAGTGGCCAAGGATCCAGACCAGGGAAGGAAGGGGGGGTGCTTCTGCAATACAAAATGTACAGACGACACCATTTTATTGCCTCATCAAACCAAATTGACAAAAAACACACACTCTCCCCCCCCATTGCTACCCTAATACCCCCTCCCTTTTCCCCTCAATTGCCAACAACCACCTGGGGACGTACATACGACTTAAAGCGCTGCGACTTCCACCTACCAATCTGCTTAACTGTCTCCTCCGGTAGGCCGCATATAGAGGCCTCCGTCGCTGCCCCAATCCGAAAGACTTCGGATCTAACCCCAACGACTTCAAACATGCCCTAAAAACACTCACAAATTGGTATCTCGATAAAAAGGACCCATCCTCGTGACATAATAAGGGGCCATCCACCTTCGGACGGATCTGTTGAAAATTCCCGAGACACTTGAACGGGCACATATCAGATGCCACAACCATCCCCAAACGGACTAGTCTACCCACACCTCTCTGATCAGTTTTCGATTTCCTAATCCAAAATTCAACTCCGTTTTCCACTGACAATGTCACCCCAATCCAAGCCCCCGGGGAACGCCTTACTGGGCGATACCAACTCCCCAACCCGCAGGGCTCCAAAAAACGCCAAAGAAAAGGCTAACTTAAACAAACTCACCTCAAACGGAGATAGACAAACCCCCCACAACGCCCTACCCAGCCCAGCCCAGCTGGGACCCAGTTTGAGCGAGGAACGGAACAAGTCCTTCCCACACCAAGGTTTGCAGGCCCTACCTCAGTCAGGGTTTCACCCACACTCTACAGCTCCGGAATGTCATGCTCTTCAGCCTCCTCCTCCTCCTGCGCATCCTCATCCACTTTACCCTCCACACCAGTCCCAAGCTGGAAGCACTGCAGCACTGCCTCGGCGAAGCGGCAACAGGCTGTGCTGCAGCTAATCTGCATAAGTGACAAATCCCACAATGCAGAAGAGGTGTGGACAGCTCTAAAACAGCATGCAGATCACTGGCTCACACCTCTGAACCTAAAGCCAGGAAAGGTTGTGTGTGACAATGGCCGGAACCTAGTGGCGGCTTTGAGGCGAGGCCAGCTGACACATGTTCCATGCATGGCCCATGTGCTCAATCTCGTGGTTCAGCGGTTTCTAAAGTCATAGCCAGAGCTGTCTGATCTGCTGGTAAAAGTTCGCCGCCTGTCTGCACATTTTCGAAAGTCACCTACTGCTTCAGCCGGCCTTGCCGGCTTTCAGCGTCGTTTGCATCTTCCGGCTCACAGACTGGTGTGTGATGTCCCCACGCGTTGGAATTCAACTCTGCACATGTTGATCAGGATATGTGAGCAGAAGAGGGCAGTTGTTGAGTACCTGCATCACCTAAGCCGTCGGGAAATGGGTCAAACTCCACACCTGAGGAGTGGAGATGGATGTCCGACCTATGTACCATCCTCCAAAACTTTGAGGACTCCACCAAGATGGTGAGCGGCGATGACGCCATTATTAGCGTCACCATACCGCTTCTCTAAAACGGTCTCTGCTCAAAACCAAACATGATGCATTGCAGGCGGAACACGATGAGTTGGAGCAAGAAACAGTAGTGGGTGTGGGTGATAACACATAGCCCAGCCTCGTCTCATCACAACGTGCAGTGGAGGACTATGACGAGGAGGAAGATGAAGACATGGAGCAACTCTCCGGCCAAATTGAGGATATGACATGCATACCAGTCATATGCTCAGTTCAGCGTGGCTGGCCAGAGGACAGGGTAGATGAGGAGGAGGAGGAGAAGGAGGAGGACAGCATGTTCAGTCATCGTGTTGGTCTGGATACTGAAGTGATGGCTGTTAAGAGTCTGGCGCACATGGATGACTTTATGGTAAGCTGCCTGTCTCGTGACCCTCGCGTTAAGAACATCTTGGCCGACAATCATTACTGGTTGGTAACACTGTTAGACCCACGCTACAAGGAGAACTTTATGTCTCTTATTCCCGAGGCGGAGAGGTCAGCCAAAATGCAGCAGTTCCGGAAGGCCATAGTCACGGAAGTAGGCAAAGCATTCCCTTCACAAAACGCTAGCGTCATAATTGTAACACTATTAGTTAAAAGAAAGGGATAAAATGTAAAAAAACCCAAAATAAGGCATGACTTTTTTTTAACATCACATTTATTTTTTTTAGATTTAACCAAAGAATGTGCACATTTGTTATAATAAACAAGTGAAAAATGTTGAAAATCAGTCATCCAAAGGTGTGTGAAAAAAATATATACATATATGGTACCAATAAAAATGTCACTTTGTCTTGCAAAGAATGCAGCCCCCCAAATTATTTTTTTCCTCTGTGCGGCCCATACACCCAGCCGAGTTTGAGACCCCCTGCCTTACACTATATAGATATTATGTTCATTCCCCATCTATCTTGCTCAGGAGAGCATCTCCCTCCCCCGGCACCAAGAGCAGCTCATACTGAATTGTTACATTGACTAGTAACACTGCACACAGAAATGCACCTTAATATTCCACTGTTAACCCTTTCCTCCCAGCAGTAACACACAACTCCTCACCTTGATATCATGGTGATTTATGGTCAGAATGACTTCAATGCGATCAGTGATTTCTATTCTAGCTCTGCTCACATAGATTTTATATCCACACTCAACTATAGGCCGTTCTTCATATTTTGGGGGCTTTTAGTCAGATATACTAGTTTGTGCCTGTATAGTATTGGTGTAGATGGGAGTGTAGGGCATGGGTTACATGGCACTGTGGTGGGATACTGATGGGAGGTATTGGTGCTGTGTTTGATGCTTCTACTGGGTATTTTCCTACAAATACTGGAACAGCTCACTGCTTAGAATGATCCTTCCCAGCTCTATAATATATTATATATACCCCACAATGCAGGCTCACACACACATTTGTCTCAAGTGTGTTGTAGGGACACAGATACAGTCTTGGTCATGTGACTAAAGGCTACTTTACACACTGCGATATCGGTCCCGATATCGCTAGTGTGGGTACCCGCCCCCATCTGTTGCGCGACACGGGTAAATCGCTGCCCATGCCGCACAACACCGACCAGACCCGTCACACATACTTACCTGCCCGGCGACGTCGCTGTGACCGGCGAACCGCCTCCTTTCTAAGGGGGCGGTCCGTGCGGCGTCACAGCGACGTCACTGAGCGACCGCCCAATAGCAGCGGAGGGGCGGAGATGAGTGGCCGGAACATCCCGCCCACCTCCTTCCTTCCTCATAGCGGCTGGGAGGCAGGTAAGGAGAGGTTCCTCGTTTCTGCGGTGTCACACGGAGTGATGTGTGCTGCCGCAGGAGCGTCGAACTACATCGTTACTGCTGCAGTAACGATAATCGAGAATGGAGACCCATGTCACCGATGAGCGATTTTGCACGTTTTTGCAACGATGCAAAATCGCTCATCGGTATCACACGCAGCAACATCGCTAATGCGGCCGGATGTGCGTCACAAATTCCGTGACCCCAACGACTCCGCATTAGCGATGTCGCAGCGTGTAAAGCCCCCTTTAGTGGGAGTGGTGTACAGGGTCTTAGCAGTAAAGAGTATTCCATATTTCTGCCAGATACCCACAGAGATATTGAAATCTGAAAAAAGAGACTTCTGCTCATTGAAGGTAAGAACTGCTCACATAGCGTTCAACTCCACAGCAAACGAGTGCTCTAGCACTGGCATCTCAGCAGGGATATTCCCCTACTACACATGTGTGTCTGGGTCGCTGTGACAGTTTACAGGACATAACTCAGGGCACCTAGACAGAAGGCAGAGGGACTACTTTCTATTTCTGGTGTAGAGCTTAGTACAATATATATATATATACTATTACATGTGACACATGTACCTTGTATTACCATTATTCGCTGTATATGAACCCCTTTTCTCCGGGCATTATTTGTCTATAGCATTTTTCACGAACCTGAGGCAACTGAGAACCCTTCAGTGAAGGAATTCCACTAACCCTCACAATACCAACCAGGGGCCTCCCTGCAGTAACTCAGGTAGTTGTACCCATTCTCTTTCCGCATTCTATGTGTTCTTCTTTCTTCTTTTTTTTCTTTTTTCTTCTTTTTATTTCTATCATGTAGTTCAGGGGTTTATAGATATATGTCCTGCATTTCATATTTCCTTTAGTGGTGCTTCTTACCCATTCTCATATCATTTACCCTAGTATTTCATGATCCTGAGGCGACTGAGAACCCTTTAATAAAGGAATCCTTTTTCACCTGAATTGTCAAGTGATACTTACCAGTGACTATCACGTAATGTTACAGGTAGTTCCATTTTCTTCCTCTTCTTTCTCTCCTTTCTTCTTTGTCACACGGTCCATTGTGTTATAGCCCACGTGTCATGATAACACTTGTACCATCTTTTCATTTAGATTCCACCTACAATTATTTACCGATTCCAGTTCTGGAATAGGCTTTCATCATCTACTCACTAGAATTCTCAAGTGCATAAGGTACTGAGACATATACATGTTCACACCATTATAAAGAACAAAGTATAAACATTGAGGTTTTTCTCACACCCATGTTCCTGTGTTCTTTGATATGATATGTGTTCATTTCCTTCACTATATAGGATTGCAAGTTTTCCATTTGTACCTTAATGGCAATGACGCTATACAATTGAACACATATCATCCTGTTATGAAATATAGGTGTGTATTTACCTGCTTGACTATTTTTGGTTGTTTGATCCAGAATGTTTCTCCAGATAGGTCATGTGGAAATTTTCTTTCCTCAGTACAAATGTTTTCACTATGGCTTTGGAAAAATTTTTTGTATGTGCCTCATGGTCATTTGACCCATTGTACTCTCAAGTAGCAATATATTGTACTGTTATGTTGTACTATGTACTAATTACGTGTTTATATGGTTTTGTAACCCTTTATGATCTTAGATAACTTTATCCTTGATAAAGACCTAAAAACAAGGTCGAAACGTTGGATGAATTATCCTTTTGCACAAATAAAGAATTTTCAGCATTCCAAGAGTTCTTTTCTTACGTTATTAATCACTATAGTGTACCAGAGCTATTTCTTTTGAATTGACTCTTATTTTTTCTGAGCACCTGCTATATACACAGTGAGCCAGACATATTCAATTTTCATTCAGAAGGCAGAGGGAAGCCTTAGCAGCTGAGCATATATCTTTGCTTGTGAGCATTAGAACAGGCCGGCGATTACAGGGTAACATGAAAAATGTCCAGCTTGCATTATGACTAGAACATGACAATATCCTTTTAAGTACTAACCTATGATGCGTTCCTAAGCAGTTGATGTTATATGTTCTACATTTCATTTTCTGCATACTTTACAAGTAGTAGAATTTGCTTTGATATAGGCAACTGGATTTTCACAATGAAAAGGCAAAGGATAACGCCCGAAAAAGACGCCATACATTATGTCAGTGCCATCACTGACAAACCTGGATTGACCATGAAATACGGTATGGAGAGCTGTTGTCATCGTATTAGATAGATAAGAATGATTATATGTATTGTAGAAATGTCTCCTATCATGTTCCCTAATTTTTTATTATGTCCACATCCTGGTCCCCATCTTGGACATCATAACAAACGTGCACTTTTTTGTTTAATTTACACATTGGACCATAGGAAAAATGACACTACAGCTACAGAGGTGACCGTCTGATAGCCCAGCTCGACTATCCATCTCTACTGAAGACCCTTTCAGCTTTTTGAGAGTTGGGTGGAGGACATCATCTCTGAAAATAGGGTCCCACAGCTGCACCCCATCAGTGTGAGCAGGAATCTTAGGACTCTTAGAAGAGTCAATGCTCTGAGACCATGGGGGGCGCTTAGCCCCCTCTCTTCGTCACTGAGGATGATTTCATTTTTCAGGGATTAGAGAGAGTGGTCCTTGTGGTGGACTGCAGGTATGGAGAGCTGTTGTGATCGTATTAGATAGATAAGAATGATTATATGTATTGTAGAAATGTCTCCTATCATGTTCCCTAATTTTTTATTATGTCCACATCCTGGTCCCCATCTTGGACATCATAACAAACGTGCACTTTTTTGTTTAATTTACACATTGGACCATAGGAAAAATGACACTACAGCTACAGAGGTGACCGTCTGATAGCCCAGCTCGACTATCCATCTCTACTGAAGACCCTTTCAGCTTTTTGAGAGTTGGGTGGAGGACATCATCTCTGAAAATAGGGTCCCACAGCTGCACCCCATCAGTGTAAGCAGGACTCTTAGGACTCTTAGAAGAGTCAATGCTCTAAAACCATGGGGGGCGCTTAGCCCCCTCTCTTCGTCCCTGAGGATGATTTCATTTTTCAGGGATTAGAGAGGGTGGTCCTTGTGGTGGACTGCAGGTATGGAGAGCTGTTGTCATCGTATTAGATAGATAAGAATGATTATATGTATTGTAGAAATGTCTCCTATCATGTTCCCTAATTTCTTATTATGTCCACATCCTGGTCCCCATCTTGGACATCATAACAAACGTGCACTTTTTTGTTTAATTTACACATTGGACCATAGGAAAAATGACACTACAGCTACAGAGGTGACCGTCTGATAGCCCAGCTCGACTACCCATCTCTACTGAAGACCCTTTCAGCTTTTTGAGAGTTGGGTGGAGGACATAATCTCTGAAAATAGGGTCCCACAGCTTCACCCCATCAGTGTGAGCAGGACTCTTAGGACTCTTAGAAGAGTCAATGCTCTGGTACCATGGGGGGCGCTTGGCCCCCTCTCTTCGTCACTGAGGATGATTTCATTTTTCAGGGATTAGAGAGGGTGGTCCTTGTGGTGGACTGCAGGTATGGAGAGCTGTTGTCATCGTATTAGATAGATAAGAATTATTATATGTATTGTAGAAATGTCTCCTATCATGTTCCCTAATTTTTTATTATGTCCACATCCTGGTCCCCATCTTGGACATCATAACAAATGTGCACTTTTTTGTTTAATTTACACATTGGACCATAGAAAAATTACACTACAGCTACAGAGGTGACCGTCTGATAGCCCAGCTCGACTATCCATCTCTACTGAAGACCCTTTCAGCTTTTTGAGAGTTGGGTGGAGGACATCATCTCTGAAAATAGGGTCCCACAGCTGCACCCCATCAGTGTGAGCAGGACTCTTAGGACTCTTAGAAGAGTCAATGCTCTGAGACCATGGGGGGCGCTTAGCCCCCTCTCTTCGTCACTGAGGATGATTTCATTTTTCAGGGATTAGAGAGGGTGGTCCTTGTGGTGGACTGCAGGTATGGAGAGCTGTTGTCATCGTATTAAATAGATAAGAATGATTATATGTATTGTAGAAATGTCTCCTATCATGTTCCCTAATTTTTTATTATGTCCACATCCTGGTCCCCATCTTGGACATCATAACAAACGTGCACTTTTTTGTTTAATTTACACATTGGACCATAGGAAAAATGACACTACAGCTACAGAGGTGACCGTCTGATAGCCCAGCTCGACTATCCATCTCTACTGAAGACCCTTTCAGCTTTTTGAGAGTTGGGTGGAGGACATCATCTCTGAAAATAGGGTCCCACAGCTGCACCCCATCAGTGTGAGCAGGACTCTTAGGACTCTTAGAAGAGTTAATGCTCTGAGACCATGGGGGCGCTTAGCCCCCTCTCTTCGTCACTGAGGATGATTTCATTTTTCAGGGATTAGAGAGGGTGGTCCTTGTGGTGGACTGCAGGTATGGAGAGCTGTTGTGATCGTATTAGATAGATAAGAATGATTATATGTATTGTAGAAATGTCTCCTATCATGTTCCCTAATTTTTTATTATGTCCACATCCTGGTCCCCATCTTGGACATCATAACAAACGTGCACTTTTTTGTTTAATTTACACATTGGACCATAGGAAAAATGACACTACAGCTACAGAGGTGACCGTCTGATAGCCCAGCTCGACTATCCATCTCTACTGAAGACCCTTTCAGCTTTTTGAGAGTTGGGTGGAGGACATCATCTCTGAAAATAGGGTCCCACAGCTGCACCCCATCAGTGTAAGCAGGACTCTTAGGACTCTTAGAAGAGTCAATGCTCTAAAACCATGGGGGGCGCTTAGCCCCCTCTCTTCGTCCCTGAGGATGATTTCATTTTTCAGGGATTAGAGAGGGTGGTCCTTGTGGTGGACTGCAGGTATGGAGAGCTGTTGTCATCGTATTAGATAGATAAGAATGATTATATGTATTGTAGAAATGTCTCCTATCATGTTCCCTAATTTCTTATTATGTCCACATCCTGGTCCCCATCTTGGACATCATAACAAACGTGCACTTTTTTGTTTAATTTACACATTGGACCATAGGAAAAATGACACTACAGCTACAGAGGTGACCGTCTGATAGCCCAGCTCGACTACCCATCTCTACTGAAGACCCTTTCAGCTTTTTGAGAGTTGGGTGGAGGACATCATCTCTGAAAATAGGGTCCCACAGCTTCACCCCATCAGTGTGAGCAGGACTCTTAGGACTCTTAGAAGAGTCAATGCTCTGGTACCATGGGGGGCGCTTGGCCCCCTCTCTTCGTCACTGAGGATGATTTCATTTTTCAGGGATTAGAGAGGGTGGTCCTTGTGGTGGACTGCAGGTATGGAGAGCTGTTGTCATCGTATTAGATAGATAAGAATGATTATATGTATTGTAGAAATGTCTCCTATCATGTTCCCTAATTTTTTATTATGTCCACATCCTGGTCCCCATCTTGGACATCATAACAAACGTGCACTTTTTTGTTTAATTTACACATTGGACCATAGGAAAAATGACACTACAGCTACAGAGGTGACCGTCTGATAGCCCAGCTCGACTATCCATCTCTACTGAAGACCCTTTCAGCTTTTTGAGAGTTGGGTGGAGGACATCATCTCTGAAAATAGGGTCCCACAGCTGCACCCCATCAGTGTGAGCAGGACTCTTAGGACTCTTAGAAGAGTCAATGCTCTGAGACCATTGGGGGCACTTAGCCCCCTCTCTTCATCACTGAGGATGATTTCATTTTTCAGGGATTAGAGAGGGTGGTCCTTGTGGTGGACTGCAGATATGGAGAGCTGTTATCATCGTATTAGATAGATAAGAATGATTATATGTATTGTAGAAATGTCTCCTATCATGTTCCCTAATTTTTTATTATGTCCACATCCTGGTCCCCATCTTGGACATCATAACAAACGTGCACTTTTTTGTTTAATTTACACATTGGACCATAGGAAAAATGACACTACAGCTACAGAGGTGACCGTCTGATAGCCCAGCTCGACTATCCATCTCTACTGAAGACCCTTTCAGCTTTTTGAGAGTTGGGTGGAGGACATCATCTCTGAAAATAGGGTCCCACAGCTGCACCCCATCAGTGTGAGCAGGACTCTTAGGACTCTTAGAAGAGTCAATGCTCTGAGACCATGGGGGGCGCTTAGCCCCCTCTCTTTGTCACTGAGGATGATTTCATTTTTCAGGGATTAGAGAGGGTGGTCCTTGTGGTGGACTGCAGGTATGGAGAGCTGTTGTCATCGTATTAAATAGATAAGAATGATTATATGTATTGTAGAAATGTCTCCTATCATGTTCCCTAATTTTTTATTATGTCCACATCCTGGTCCCCATCTTGGACATCATAACAAACGTGCACTTTTTTGTTTAATTTACACATTGGACCATAGGAAAAATGACACTACAGCTACAGAGGTGACCGTCTGATAGCCCAGCTCGACTATCCATCTCTACTGAAGACCCTTTCAGCTTTTTGAGAGTTGGGTGGAGAACATCATCTCTGAAAATAGGGTCCCACAGCTGCACCCCATCAGTGTGAGCAGGACTCTTAGGACTCTTAGAAGAGTCAATGCTCTGAGACCATGGGGGGCGCTTAGCCCCCTCTCTTCGTCACTGAGGATGATTTCATTTTTCAGGGATTAGAGAGAGTGGTCCTTGTGGTGGACTGCAGGTATGGAGAGCTGTTGTGATCGTATTAGATAGATAAGAATGATTATATGTATTGTAGAAATGTCTCCTATCATGTTCCCTAATTTTTTATTATGTCCACATCCTGGTCCCCATCTTGAACATCATAACAAACGTGCACTTTTTTGTTTAATTTACACATTGGACCAAAGGAAAAATGACACTACAGCTACAGAGGTGACCGTCTGATAGCCCAGCTCGACTATCCATCTCTACTGAAGACCCTTTCAGCTTTTTGAGAGTTGGGTGGAGGACATCATCTCTGAAAATAGGGTCCCACAGCTGCACCCCATCAGTGTGAGCAGGACTCTTAGGACTCTTAGAAGAGTCAATGCTCTGAGACCATTGGGGGCACTTAGCCCCCTCTCTTCGTCACTGAGGATGATTTCATTTTTCAGGGATTAGAGAGGGTGGTCCTTGTGGTGGACTGCAGGTATGGAGAGCTGTTATCATCGTATTAGGTAGATAAGAATGATTATATGTATTGTAGAAATGTCTCCTATCATGTTCCCTAATTTTTTATTATGTCCACATCCTGGTCCCCATCTTGGACATCATAACAAACGTGCACTTTTTTGTTTAATTTACACATTGGACCATAGGAAAAATGACACTACAGCTACAGAGGTGACCGTCTGATAGCCCAGCTCGACTATCCATCTCTACTGAAGACCCTTTCAGCTTTTTGAGAGTTGGGTGGAGGACATCATCTCTGAAAATAGGGTCCCACAGCTGCACCCCATCAGTGTGAGCAGGACTCTTAGGACTCTTAGAAGAGTCAATGCTCTGAGACCATGGGGGGCGCTTAGCCCCCTCTCTTCGTCACTGAGGATGATTTCATTTTTCAGGGATTAGAGAGGGTGGTCCTTGTGGTGGACTGCAGGTATGGAGAGCTGTTGTCATCGTATTAAATAGATAAGAATGATTATATGTATTGTAGAAATGTCTCCTATCATGTTCCCTAATTTTTTATTATGTCCACATCCTGGTCCCCATCTTGGACATCATAACAAACGTGCACTTTTTTGTTTAATTTACACATTGGACCATAGGAAAAATGACACTACAGCTACAGAGGTGACCGTCTGATAGCCCAGCTCGACTATCCATCTCTACTGAAGACCCTTTCAGCTTTTTGAGAGTTGGGTGGAGGACATCATCTCTGAAAATAGGGTCCCACAGCTGCACCCCATCAGTGTGAGCAGGACTCTTAGGACTCTTAGAAGAGTCAATGCTCTGAGACCATGGGGGGCGCTTAGCCCCCTCTCTTCGTCACTGAGGATGATTTCATTTTTCAGGGATTAGAGAGGGTGGTCCTTGTGGTGGACTGCAGGTATGGAGAGCTGTTGTCATCGTATTAAATAGATAAGAATGATTATATGTATTGTAGAAATGTCTCCTATCATGTTCCCTAATTTTTTATTATGTCCACATCCTGGTCCCCATCTTGGACATCATAACAAACGTGCACTTTTTTGTTTAATTTACACATTGGACCATAGGAAAAATGACACTACAGCTACAGAGGTGACCGTCTGATAGCCCAGCTCGACTATCCATCTCTACTGAAGACCCTTTCAGCTTTTTGAGAGTTGGGTGGAGAACATCATCTCTGAAAATAGGGTCCCACAGCTGCACCCCATCAGTGTGAGCAGGACTCTTAGGACTCTTAGAAGAGTCAATGCTCTGAGACCATGGGGGGCGCTTAGCCCCCTCTCCTCGTCACTGAGGATGATTTCACTTTTCAGGGAATAGAGAGGGTGGTCCTTGTGGTGGACTGCAGGTATGGAGAGCTGTTGTCATCGTATTAGATAGATAAGAATGATTATATGTATTGTAGAAATGTCTCCTATCATGTTCCCTATTTTTTTATTATGTCCACATCCTGGTTCCCATCTTGGAAATCATAACAAACGTGCACTTTTTTGTTTAATTTACAAATTGGACAATAGGAAAAATGACACTACAGCTACAGAGGTGACCGTCTGATAGCCCAGCTCGACTATCCATCTCTACTGAAGACCCTTTCAGCTTTTTGAGAGTTGGGTGGAGGACATCATCTCTGAAAATAGGGTCCCACAGCTGCACCCCATCAGTGTGAGCAGGACTCTTAGGACTCTTAGAAGAGTTAATGCTCTGAGACCATGGGGGCGCTTAGCCCCCTCTCTTCGTCACTGAGGATGATTTCATTTTTCAGGGATTAGAGAGGGTGGTCCTTGTGGTGGACTGCAGGTATGGAGAGCTGTTGTCATCGTATTAGATAGATAAGAATGATTATATGTATTGTAGAAATGTCTCCTATCATGTTCCCTAATTTTTTATTATGTCCACATCCTGGTCCCCATCTTGGACATCATAACAAACGTGCACTTTTTTGTTTAATTTACACATTGGACCATAGGAAAAATGACACTACAGCTACAGAGGTGACCGTCTGATAGCCCAGCTCGACTATCCATCTCTACTGAAGACCCTTTCAGCATTTTGAGAGTTGGGTGGAGGACATCATCTCTGAAAATAGGGTCCCACAGCTGCACCCAATCAGTGTGAGCAGGACTCTTAAGACTCTTAGAAGAGTCAATGCTCTGAGACCATTGGGGGCACTGAGCCCCCTCTCTTCGTCACTGAGGATGATTTCATTTTTCAGGGTTTAGAGAGGGTGGTCCTTGTGGTGGACTGCAGGTATGGAGAGCTGTTATCATCGTATTAGATAGATAAGAATGATTATATGTATTGTAGAAATGTCTCCTATCATGTTCCCTAATTTTTTATTATGTCCACATCCTGGTCCCCATCTTGGACATCATAACAAACGTGCACTTTTTTGTTTAATTTACAGATTGGACCATAGGAAAAATGACACTACAGCTACAGAGGTGACCGTCTGATAGCCCAGCTCGACTATCCATCTCTACTGAAGACCCTTTCAGCTTTTTGAGAGTTGGGTGGAGGACATCATCTCTGAAAATAGGGTCCCACAGCTTCACCCCATCAGTGTGAGCAGGACTCTTAGGACTCTTAGAAGAGTCAATGCTCTGGTACCATGGGGGGCGCTTGGCCCCCTCTCTTCGTCACTGAGGATGATTTCATTTTTCAGGGATTAGAGAGGGTGGTCCTTGTGGTGGACTGCAGGTATGTAGAGCTGTTGTCATCGTATTAGATAGATAAGAATGATTATATGTATTGTAGAAATGTCTCCTATCATGTTCCCTAATTTTTTATTATGTCCACATCCTGGTCCCCATCTTGGACATCATAACAAACGTGCACTTTTTTGTTTAATTTACACATTGGACCATAGGAAAAATGACACTACAGCTACAGAGGTGACCGTCTGATAGCCCAGCTCGACTATCCATCTCTACTGAAGACCCTTTCAGCTTTTTGAGAGTTGGGTGGAGGACATCATCTCTGAAAATAGGGTCCCACAGCTGCACCCCATCAGTGTGAGCAGGACTCTTAGGACTCTTAGAAGAGTTAATGCTCTGAGACCATGGGGGCGCTTAGCCCCCTCTCTTCGTCACTGAGGATGATTTCATTTTTCAGGGATTAGAGAGGGTGGTCCTTGTGGTGGACTGCAGGTATGGAGAGCTGTTGTCATCGTATTAGATAGATAAGAATGATTATATGTATTGTAGAAATGTCTCCTATCATGTTCCCTAATTTTTTATTATGTCCACATCCTGGTCCCCATCTTGGACATCATAACAAACGTGCACTTTTTTGTTTAATTTACACATTGGACCATAGGAAAAATGACACTACAGCTACAGAGGTGACCGTCTGATAGCCCAGCTCGACTATCCATCTCTACTGAAGACCCTTTCAGCTTTTTGAGAGTTGGGTGGAGGACATCATCTCTGAAAATAGGGTCCCACAGCTGCACCCCATCAGTGTGAGCAGGACTCTTAGGACTCTTAGAAGAGTCTATGCTCTGGTACCATGGGGGGCGCTTGGCCCCCTCTCTTCGTCACTGAGGATGATTTCATTTTTCAGGGATTAGAGAGGGTGGTCCTTGTGGTGGACTGCAGGTATGGAGAGCTGTTGTCATCGTATTAGATAGATAAGAATGATTATATGTATTGTAGAAATGTCTCCTATCATGTTCCCTAATTTTTTATTATGTCCACATCCTGGTCCCCATCTTGGACATCATAACAAACGTGCACTTTTTTGTTTAATTTCCACATTGGACCATAGGAAAAATGACACTACAGCTACAGAGGTGACCGTCTGATAGCCCAGCTCGACTATCCATCTCTACTGAAGACCCTTTCAGCTTTTTGAGAGTTGGGTGGAGGACATCATCTCTGAAAATAGGGTCCCACAGCTGCACCCCATCAGTGTGAGCAGGACTCTTAGGACTCTTAGAAGAGTTAATGCTCTGAGACCATGGGGGCGCTTAGCCCCCTCTCTTCGTCACTGAGGATGATTTCATTTTTCAGGGATTAGAGAGGGTGGTCCTTGTGGTGGACTGCAGGTATGGAGAGCTGTTGTCATCGTATTAGATAGATAAGAATGATTATATGTATTGTAGAAATGTCTCCTATCATGTTCCCTAATTTTTTATTATGTCCACATCCTGGTCCCCATCTTGGACATCATAACAAACGTGCACTTTTTTGTTTAATTTACACATTGGACCATAGGAAAAATGACACTACAGCTACAGAGGTGACCGTCTGATAGCCCAGCTCGACTATCCATCTCTACTGAAGACCCTTTCAGCATTTTGAGAGTTGGGTGGAGGACATCATCTCTGAAAATAGGGTCCCACAGCTGCACCCCATCAGTGTGAGCAGGACTCTTAAGACTCTTAGAAGAGTCAATGCTCTGAGACCATTGGGGGCACTGAGCCCCCTCTCTTCGTCACTGAGGATGATTTCATTTTTCAGGGTTTAGAGAGGGTGGTCCTTGTGGTGGACTGCAGGTATGGAGAGCTTTTATCATCGTATTAGATAGATAAGAATGATTATATGTATTGTAGAAATGTCTCCTATCATGTTCCCTAATTTTTTATTATGTCCACATCCTGGTCCCCATCTTGGACATCATAACAAACGTGCATTTTTGTTTAATTTACACATTGGACCATAGGAAAAATGACACTACAGCTACAGAGGTGACCGTCTGATAGCCCAGCTCGACTATCCATCTCTACTGAAGACCCTTTCAGCTTTTTGAGAGTTGGGTGGAGGACATCATCTCTGAAAATAGGGTCCCACAGCTTCACCCCATCAGTGTGAGCAGGACTCTTAGGACTCTTAGAAGAGTTAATGCTCTGAGACCATGGGGGCGCTTAGCCCCCTCTCTTCGTCACTGAGGATGATTTCATTTTTCAGGGATTAGAGAGGGTGGTCCTTGTGGTGGACTGCAGGTATGGAGAGCTGTTGTCATCGTATTAGATAGATAAGAATGATTATATGTATTGTAGAAATGTCTCCTATCATGTTCCCTAATTTTTTATTATGTCCACATCCTGGTCCCCATCTTGGACATCATAACAAACGTGCACTTTTTTGTTTAATTTACACATTGGACCATAGGAAAAATGACACTACAGCTACAGAGGTGACCGTCTGATAGCCCAGCTCGACTATCCATCTCTACTGAAGACCCTTTCAGCTTTTTGAGAGTTGGGTGGAGGACATCATCTCTGAAAATAGGGTCCCACAGCTGCACCCCATCAGTGTGAGCAGGACTCTTAGGACTCTTAGAAGAGTCAATGCTCTGGTACCATGGGGGGCGCTTGGCCCCCTCTCTTCGTCACTGAGGATGATTTCATTTTTCAGGGATTAGAGAGGGTGGTCCTTGTGGTGGACTGCAGGTATGGAGAGCTGTTGTCATCGTATTAGATAGATAAGAATGATTATATGTATTGTAGAAATGTCTCCTATCATGTTCCCTAATTTTTTATTATGTCCACATCCTGGTCCCCATCTTGGACATCATAACAAACGTGCACTTTTTTGTTTAATTTCCACATTGGACCATAGGAAAAATGACACTACAGCTACAGAGGTGACCGTCTGATAGCCCAGCTCGACTATCCATCTCTACTGAAGACCCTTTCAGCTTTTTGAGAGTTGGGTGGAGGACATCATCTCTGAAAATAGGGTCCCACAGCTGCACCCCATCAGTGTGAGCAGGACTCTTAGGACTCTTAGAAGAGTTAATGCTCTGAGACCATGGGGGCGCTTAGCCCCCTCTCTTCGTCACTGAGGATGATTTCATTTTTCAGGGATTAGAGAGGGTGGTCCTTGTGGTGGACTGCAGGTATGGAGAGCTGTTGTCATCGTATTAGATAGATAAGAATGATTATATGTATTGTAGAAATGTCTCCTATCATGTTCCCTAATTTTTTATTATGTCCACATCCTGGTCCCCATCTTGGACATCATAACAAACGTGCACTTTTTTGTTTAATTTACACATTGGACCATAGGAAAAATGACACTACAGCTACAGAGGTGACCGTCTGATAGCCCAGCTCGACTATCCATCTCTACTGAAGACCCTTTCAGCATTTTGAGAGTTGGGTGGAGGACATCATCTCTGAAAATAGGGTCCCACAGCTGCACCCCATCAGTGTGAGCAGGACTCTTAAGACTCTTAGAAGAGTCAATGCTCTGAGACCATTGGGGGCACTGAGCCCCCTCTCTTCATCACTGAGGATGATTTCATTTTTCAGGGTTTAGAGAGGGTGGTCCTTGTGGTGGACTGCAGGTATGGAGAGCTGTTATCATCGTATTAGATAGATAAGAATGATTATATGTATTGTAGAAATGTCTCCTATCATGTTCCCTAATTTTTTATTATGTCCACATCCTGGTCCCCATCTTGGACATCATAACAAACGTGCATTTTTGTTTAATTTACACATTGGACCATAGGAAAAATGACACTACAGCTACAGAGGTGACCGTCTGATAGCCCAGCTCGACTATCCATCTCTACTGAAGACCCTTTCAGCTTTTTGAGAGTTGGGTGGAGGACATCATCTCTGAAAATAGGGTCCCACAGCTTCACCCCATCAGTGTGAGCAGGACTCTTAGGACTCTTAGAAGAGTCAATGCTCTGGTACCATGGGGGGCGCTTGGCCCCCTCTCTTCGTCACTGAGGATGATTTCATTTTTCAGGGATTAGAGAGGGTGGTCCTTGTGGTGGACTGCAGGTATGTAGAGCTGTTGTCATCGTATTAGATAGATAAGAATGATTATATGTATTGTAGAAATGTCTCCTATCATGTTCCCTAATTTTTTATTATGTCCACATCCTGGTCCCCATCTTGGACATCATAACAAACGTGCACTTTTTTGTTTAATTTACACATTGGACCATAGGAAAAATGACACTACAGCTACAGAGGTGACCGTCTGATAGCCCAGCTCGACTATCCATCTCTACTGAAGACCCTTTCAGCTTTTTGAGAGTTGGGTGGAGGACATCATCTCTGAAAATAGGGTCCCACAGCTGCACCCCATCAGTGTGAGCAGGACTCTTAGGACTCTTAGAAGAGTCAATGCTCTGAGACCATGGGGGGCGCTTAGCCCCCTCTCTTCGTCACTGAGGATGATTTCATTTTTCAGGGATTAGAGAGGGTGGTCCTTGTGGTGGACTGCAGGTATGGAGAGCTGTTGTCATCGTATTAAATAGATAAGAATGATTATATGTATTGTAGAAATGTCTCCTATCATGTTCCCTAATTTTTTATTATGTCCACATCCTGGTCCCCATCTTGGACATCATAACAAACGTGCACTTTTTTGTTTAATTTACACATTGGACCATAGGAAAAATGACACTACAGCTACAGAGGTGACCGTCTGATAGCCCAGCTCGACTATCCATCTCTACTGAAGACCCTTTCAGCTTTTTGAGAGTTGGGTGGAGAACATCATCTCTGAAAATAGGGTCCCACAGCTGCACCCCATCAGTGTGAGCAGGACTCTTAGGACTCTTAGAAGAGTCAATGTTTTGAGACCATGGGGGGCGCTTAGCCCCCTCTCTTCGTCACTGAGGATGATTTCACTTTTCAGGGAATAGAGAGGGTGGTACTTGTGGTGGACTGCAGGTATGGAGAGCTGTTGTCATCGTATTAGATAGATAAGAATGATTATATGTATTGTAGAAATGTCTCCTATCATGTTCCCTATTTTTTTATTATGTCCACATCCTGGTCCCCATCTTGGAAATCATAACAAACGTGCACTTTTTTGTTTAATTTACACATTGGACCATAGGAAAAATGACACTACAGCTACAGAGGTGACCGTCTGGTAGCCCAGCTCGACTATCCATCTCTACTGAAGACCCTTTCAGCTTTTTGAGAGTTGGGTGGAGGACATCATCTCTGAAAATAGGGTCCCACAGCTGCACCCCATCAGTGTGAGCAGGACTCTTAGGACTCTTAGAAGAGTCAATGTTTTGAGACCATGGGGGGCGCTTAGCCCCCTCTCTTCGTCACTGAGGATGATTTCATTTTTCAGGGATTAGAGAGAGTGGTCCTTGTGGTGGACTGCAGGTATGGAGAGCTGTTGTGATCGTATTAGATAGATAAGAATGATTATATGTATTGTAGAAATGTCTCCTATCATGTTCCCTAATTTTTTCTTATGTCCACATCCTGGTCCCCATCTTGGACATCATAACAAACGTGCACTTTTTTGTTTAATTTCCACATTGGACCATAGGAAAAATGACACTACAGCTACAGAGGTGACCGTCTGATAGCCCAGCTCGACTATCCATCTCTACTGAAGACCCTTTCAGCTTTTTGAGAGTTGGGTGGAGGACATCATCTCTGAAAATAGGGTCCCACAGCTGCACCCCATCAGTGTGAGCAGGACTCTTAGGACTCTTAGAAGAGTTAATGCTCTGAGACCATGGAGGCGCTTAGCCCCCTCTCTTCGTCACTGAGGATGATTTCATTTTTCAGGGATTAGAGAGGGTGGTCCTTGTGGTGGACTGCAGGTATGGAGAGCTGTTGTCATCGTATTAGATAGATAAGAATGATTATATGTATTGTAGAAATGTCTCCTATCATGTTCCCTAATTTTTTATTATGTCCACATCCTGGTCCCCATCTTGGACATCATAACAAACGTGCACTTTTTTGTTTAATTTACACATTGGACCATAGGAAAAATGACACTACAGCTACAGAGGTGACCGTCTGATAGCCCAGCTCGACTATCCATCTCTACTGAAGACCCTTTCAGCATTTTGAGAGTTGGGTGGAGGACATCATCTCTGAAAATAGGGTCCCACAGCTGCACCCCATCAGTGTGAGCAGGACTCTTAAGACTCTTGGAAGAGTCAATGCTCTGAGACCATTGGGGGCACTGAGCCCCCTCTCTTCGTCACTGAGGATGATTTCATTTTTCAGGGTTTAGAGAGGGTGGTCCTTGTGGTGGACTGCAGGTATGGAGAGCTGTTATCATCGTATTAGATAGATAAGAATGATTATATGTATTGTAGAAATGTCTCCTATCATGTTCCCTAATTTTTTATTATGTCCACATCCTGGTCCCCATCTTGGACATCATAACAAACGTGCACTTTTTTGTTTAATTTACACATTGGACCATAGGAAAAATGACACTACAGCTACAGAGGTGACCGTCTGATAGCCCAGCTCGACTATCCATCTCTACTGAAGACCCTTTCAGCTTTTTGAGAGTTGGGTGGAGGACATCATCTCTGAAAATAGGGTCCCACAGCTGCACCCCATCAGTGTGAGCAGGACTCTTAGGACTCTTAGAAGAGTCAATGCTCTGAGACCATTGGGGGCACTTAGCCCCCTCTCTTCGTCACTGAGGATGATTTCATTTTTCAGGGATTAGAGAGGGTGGTCCTTGTGGTGGACTGCAGGTATGGAGAGCTGTTATCATCGTATTAGATAGATAAGAATGATTATATGTATTGTAGAAATGTCTCCTATCATGTTCCCTAATTTTTTATTATGTCCACATCCTGGTCCCCATCTTGGACATCATAACAAACGTGCACTTTTTTGTTTAATTTACACATTGGACCATAGGAAAAATGACACTACAGCTACAGAGGTGACCGTCTGATAGCCCAGCTCGACAATCCATCTCTACTGAAGACCCTTTCAGCTTTTTGAGAGTTGGGTGGAGGACATCATCTCTGAAAATAGGGTCCCACAGCTGCACCCCATCAGTGTGAGCAGGACTCTTAGGACTCTTAGAAGAGTCAATGCTCTGAGACCATGGGGGGCGCTTAGCCCCCTCTCTTCGTCACTGAGGATGATTTCATTTTTCAGGGATTAGAGAGGGTGGTCCTTGTGGTGGACTGCAGGTATGGAGAGCTGTTGTCATCGTATTAAATAGATAAGAATGATTATATGTATTGTAGAAATGTCTCCTATCATGTTCCCTAATTTTTTATTATGTCCACATCCTGGTCCCCATCTTGGACATCAAAACAAACGTGCACTTTTTTGTTTAATTTACACATTGGACCATAGGAAAAATGACACTACAGCTACAGAGGTGACCGTCTGATAGCCCAGCTCGACTATCCATCTCTACTGAAGACCCTTTCAGCTTTTTGAGAGTTGGGTGGAGAACATCATCTCTGAAAATAGGGTCCCACAGCTGCACCCCATCAGTGTGAGCAGGACTCTTAGGACTCTTAGAAGAGTCAATGTTTTGAGACCATGGGGGGCGCTTAGCCCCCTCTCTTCGTCACTGAGGATGATTTCACTTTTCAGGGAATAGAGAGGGTGGTACTTGTGGTGGACTGCAGGTATGGAGAGCTGTTGTCATCGTATTAGATAGATAAGAATGATTATATGTATTGTAGAAATGTCTCCTATCATGTTCCCTATTTTTTTATTATGTCCACATCCTGGTCCCCATCTTGGAAATCATAAAAAACGTGCACTTTTTTGTTTAATTTACACATTGGACCATAGGAAAAATGACACTACAGCTACAGAGGTGACCGTCTGGTAGCCCAGCTCGACTATCCATCTCTACTGAAGACCCTTTCAGCTTTTTGAGAGTTGGGTGGAGGACATCATCTCTGAAAATAGGGTCCCAGAGCTGCACCCCATCAGTGTGAGCAGGACTCTTAGGACTCTTAGAAGAGTCAATGTTTTGAGACCATGGGGGGCGCTTAGCCCCCTCTCTTCGTCACTGAGGATGATTTCATTTTTCAGGGATTAGAGAGAGTGGTCCTTGTGGTGGACTGCAGGTATGGAGAGCTGTTGTGATCGTATTAGATAGATAAGAATGATTATATGTATTGTAGAAATGTCTCCTATCATGTTCCCTAATTTTTTATTATGTCCACATCCTGGTCCCCATCTTGGACATCATAACAAACGTGCACATTTTTGTTTAATTTACACATTGGACCATAGGAAAAATGACACTACAGCTACAGAGGTGACCGTCTGATAGCCCAGCTCGACTATCCATCTCTACTGAAGACCCTTTCAGCTTTTTGAGAGTTGGGTGGAGGACATCATCTCTGAAAATAGGGTCCCACAGCTGCACCCCATCAGTGTGAGCAGGACTCTTAGGACTCTTAGAAGAGTCAATGCTCTGAGACCATGGGGGGCGCTTAGCCCCCTCTCTTCGTCACTGAGGATGATTTCATTTTTCAGGGATTAGAGAGGGTGGTCCTTGTGGTGGACTGCAGGTATGGAGAGCTGTTGTCATCGTATTAAATAGATAAGAATGATTATATGTATTGTAGAAATGTCTCCTATCATGTTCCCTAATTTTTTATTATGTCCACATCCTGGTCCCCATCTTGGACATCATAACAAACGTGCACTTTTTTGTTTAATTTACACATTGGACCATAGGAAAAATGACACTACAGCTACAGAGGTGACCGTCTGATAGCCCAGCTCGACTATCCATCTCTACTGAAGACCCTTTCAGCTTTTTGAGAGTTGGGTGGAGAACATCATCTCTGAAAATAGGGTCCCACAGCTGCACCCCATCAGTGTGAGCAGGACTCTTAGGACTCTTAGAAGAGTCAATGTTTTGAGACCATGGGGGGCGCTTAGCCCCCTCTCTTCGTCACTGAGGATGATTTCACTTTTCAGGGAATAGAGAGGGTGGTACTTGTGGTGGACTGCAGGTATGGAGAGCTGTTATCATCGTATTAGATAGATAAGAATGATTATATGTATTGTAGAAATGTCTCCTATCATGTTCCCTAATTTTTTATTATGTCCACATCCTGGTCCCCATCTTGGACATCATAACAAACGTGCACTTTTTTGTTTAATTTACACATTGGACCATAGGAAAAATGACACTACAGCTACAGAGGTGACCGGCTGATAGCCCAGCTCGACTATCCATCTCTACTGAAGACCCTTTCAGCTTTTTGAGAGTTGGGTGGAGGACATCATCTCTGAAAATAGGGTCCCACAGCTTCACCCCATCAGTGTGAGCAGGACTCTTAGGACTCTTAGAAGAGTCAATGCTCTGGAACCATGGGGGGCGCTTGGCCCCCTCTCTTCGTCACTGAGGATGATTTCATTTTTCAGGGATTAGAGAGGGTGGTCCTTGTGGTGGACTGCAGGTATGTAGAGCTGTTGTCATCGTATTAGATAGATAAGAATGATTATATGTATTGTAGAAATGTCTCCTATCATGTTCTCTAATTTTTTATTATGTCCACATCCTGGTCCCCATCTTGGACATCATAACAAACGTGCACTTTTTTGTTTAATTTACACATTGGACCATAGGAAAAATGACACTACAGCTACAGAGGTGACCGTCTGATAGCCCAGCTCGACTATCCATCTCTACTGAAGACCCTTTCAGCTTTTTGAGAGTTGGGTGGAGGACATCATCTCTGAAAATAGGGTCCCACAGCTGCACCCCATCAGTGTGAGCAGGACTCTTAGGACTCTTAGAAGAGTTAATGCTCTGAGACCATGGGGGCGCTTAGCCCCCTCTCTTCGTCACTGAGGATGATTTCATTTTTCAGGGATTAGAGAGGGTGGTCCTTGTGGTGGACTGCAGGTATGGAGAGCTGTTGTCATCGTATTAGATAGATAAGAATGATTATATGTATTGTAGAAATGTCTCCTATCATGTTCCCTAATTTTTTATTATGTCCACATCCTGGTCCCCATCTTGGACATCATAACAAACGTGCACTTTTTTGTTTAATTTACACATTGGACCATAGGAAAAATGACACTACAGCTACAGAGGTGACCGTCTGATAGCCCAGCTCGACTATCCATCTCTACTGAAGACCCTTTCAGCTTTTTGAGAGTTGGGTGGAGGACATCATCTCTGAAAATAGGGTCCCACAGCTGCACCCCATCAGTGTGAGCAGGACTCTTAGGACTCTTAGAAGAGTCAATGCTCTGAGACCATTGGGGGCACTTAGCCCCCTCTCTTCGTCACTGAGGATGATTTCATTTTTCAGGGATTAGAGAGGGTGGTCCTTGTGGTGGACTGCAGGTATGGAGAGCTGTTATCATCGTATTAGATAGATAAGAATGATTATATGTATTGTAGAAATGTCTCCTATCATGTTCCCTAATTTTTTATTATGTCCACATCCTGGTCCCCATCTTGGACATCATAACAAACGTGCACTTTTTTGTTTAATTTACACATTGGACCATAGGAAAAATGACACTACAGCTATAGAGGTGACCGTCTGATAGCCCAGCTCGACAATCCATCTCTACTGAAGACCCTTTCAGCTTTTTGAGAGTTGGGTGGAGGACATCATCTCTGAAAATAGGGTCCCACAGCTGCACCCCATCAGTGTGAGCAGGACTCTTAGGACTCTTAGAAGAGTCAATGCTCTGAGACCATGGGGGGCGCTTAGCCCCCTCTCTTCGTCACTGAGGATGATTTCATTTTTCAGGGATTAGAGAGGGTGGTCCTTGTGGTGGACTGCAGGTATGGAGAGCTGTTGTCATCGTATTAAATAGATAAGAATGATTATATGTATTGTAGAAATGTCTCCTATCATGTTCCCTAATTTTTTATTATGTCCACATCCTGGTCCCCATCTTGGACATCATAACAAACGTGCACTTTTTTGTTTAATTTACACATTGGACCATAGGAAAAATGACACTACAGCTACAGAGGTGACCGTCTGATAGCCCAGCTCGACTATCCATCTCTACTGAAGACCCTTTCAGCTTTTTGAGAGTTGGGTGGAGAACATCATCTCTGAAAATAGGGTCCCACAGCTGCACCCCATCAGTGTGAGCAGGACTCTTAGGACTCTTAGAAGAGTCAATGTTTTGAGACCATGGGGGGCGCTTAGCCCCCTCTCTTCGTCACTGAGGATGATTTCACTTTTCAGGGAATAGAGAGGGTGGTACTTGTGGTGGACTGCAGGTATGGAGAGCTGTTGTCATCGTATTAGATAGATAAGAATGATTATATGTATTGTAGAAATGTCTCCTATCATGTTCCCTATTTTTTTATTATGTCCACATCCTTGTCCCCATCTTGGAAATCATAACAAACGTGCACTTTTTTGTTTAATTTACACATTGGACCATAGGAAAAATGACACTACAGCTACAGAGGTGACCGTCTGGTAGCCCAGCTCGACTATCCATCTCTACTGAAGACCCTTTCAGCTTTTTGAGAGTTGGGTGGAGGACATCATCTCTGAAAATAGGGTCCCACAGCTGCACCCCATCAGTGTGAGCAGGACTTTTAGGACTCTTAGAAGAGTCAATGTTTTGAGACCATGGGGGGCGCTTAGCCCCCTCTCTTCGTCACTGAGGATGATTTCATTTTTCAGGGATTAGAGAGAGTGGTCCTTGTGGTGGACTGCAGGTATGGAGAGCTGTTGTGATCGTATTAGATAGATAAGAATGATTATATGTATTGTAGAAATGTCTCCTATCATGTTCCCTAATTTTTTATTATGTCCACATCCTGGTCCCCATCTTGGACATCATAACAAACGTGCACTTTTTTGTTTAATTTACACATTGGACCATAGGAAAAATGACACTACAGCTACAGAGGTGACCGTCTGATAGCCCAGCTCGACTATCCATCTCTACTGAAGACCCTTTCAGCTTTTTTAGAGTTGGGTGGAGGACATCATCTCTTAAAATAGGGTCCCACAGCTGCACCCCATCAGTGTAAGCAGGACTCTTAGGACTCTTAGAAGAGTCAATGCTCTAAAACCATGGGGGGCGCTTAGCCCCCTCTCTTCGTCCCTGAGGATGATTTCATTTTTCAGGGATTAGAGAGGGTGGTCCTTGTGGTGG
Organism: Anomaloglossus baeobatrachus; assembly: GCF_048569485.1. Classification (NCBI taxonomy): domain Eukaryota; kingdom Metazoa; phylum Chordata; class Amphibia; order Anura; family Aromobatidae; genus Anomaloglossus; species Anomaloglossus baeobatrachus. The sequence goes on from NW_027444882.1 coordinate 285,411, forward strand.
ACTGCAGGTATGGAGAGCTGTTGTCATCGTATTAGATAGATAAGAATGATTATATGTATTGTAGAAATGTCTCCTATCATGTTCCCTAATTTTTTATTATGTCCACATCCTGGTCCCCATCTTGGACATCATAACAAACGTGCACTTTTTTGTTTAATTTACACATTGGACCATAGGAAAAATGACACTACAGCTACAGAGGTGACCGTCTGATAGCCCAGCTCGACTATCCATCTCTACTGAAGACCCTTTCAGCTTTTTGAGAGTTGGGTGGAGGACATCATCTCTGAAAATAGGGTCCCACAGCTGCACCCCATCAGTGTGAGCAGGACTCTTAGGACTCTTAGAAGAGTCAATGCTCTGGTACCATGGGGGGCGCTTGGCCCCCTCTCTTCGTCACTGAGGATGATTTCATTTTTCAGGGATTAGAGAGGGTGGTACTTGTGGTGGACTGCAGGTATGTAGAGCTGTTGTCATCGTATTAGATAGATAAGAATGATTATATGTATTGTAGAAATGTCTCCTATCATGTTCCCTAATTTTTTATTATGTCCACATCCTGGTCCCCATCTTGGACATCATAACAAACGTGCACTTTTTTGTTTAATTTACACATTGGACCATAGGAAAAATGACACTACAGCTACAGAGGTGACCGTCTGATAGCCCAGCTCGACTATCCATCTCTACTGAAGACCCTTTCAGCTTTTTGAGAGTTGGGTGGAGGACATCATCTCTGAAAATAGGGTCCCACAGCTGCACCCCATCAGTGTGAGCAGGACTCTTAGGACTCTTAGAAGAGTTAATGCTCTGAGACCATGGGGGCGCTTAGCCCCCTCTCTTCGTCACTGAGGATGATTTCATTTTTCAGGGATTAGAGAGGGTGGTCCTTGTGGTGGACTGCAGGTATGGAGAGCTGTTGTCATCGTATTAGATAGATAAGAATGATTATATGTATTGTAGAAATGTCTCCTATCATGTTCCCTAATTTTTTATTATGTCCACATCCTGGTCCCCATCTTGGACATCATAACAAACGTGCACTTTTTTGTTTAATTTACACATTGGACCATAGGAAAAATGACACTACAGCTACAGAGGTGACCGTCTGATAGCCCAGCTCGACTATCCATCTCTACTGAAGACCCTTTCAGCTTTTTGAGAGTTGGGTGGAGGACATCATCTCTGAAAATAGGGTCCCACAGCTGCACCCCATCAGTGTGAGCAGGACTCTTAGGACTCTTAGAAGAGTCAATGCTCTGAGACCATTGGGGGCACTTAGCCCCCTCTCTTCGTCACTGAGGATGATTTCATTTTTCAGGGATTAGAGAGGGTGGTCCTTGTGGTGGACTGCAGGTATGGAGAGCTGTTATCATCGTATTAGATAGATAAGAATGATTATATGTATTGTAGAAATGTCTCCTATCATGTTCCCTAATTTTTTATTATGTCCACATCCTGGTCCCCATCTTGGACATCATAACAAACGTGCACTTTTTTGTTTAATTTACACATTGGACCATAGGAAAAATGACACTACAGCTATAGAGGTGACCGTCTGATAGCCCAGCTCGACAATCCATCTCTACTGAAGACCCTTTCAGCTTTTTGAGAGTTGGGTGGAGGACATCATCTCTGAAAATAGGGTCCCACAGCTGCACCCCATCAGTGTGAGCAGGACTCTTAGGACTCTTAGAAGAGTCAATGCTCTGAGACCATGGGGGGCGCTTAGCCCCCTCTCTTCGTCACTGAGGATGATTTCATTTTTCAGGGATTAGAGAGGGTGGTCCTTGTGGTGGACTGCAGGTATGGAGAGCTGTTGTCATCGTATTAAATAGATAAGAATGATTATATGTATTGTAGAAATGTCTCCTATCATGTTCCCTAATTTTTTATTATGTCCACATCCTGGTCCCCATCTTGGACATCATAACAAACGTGCACTTTTTTGTTTAATTTACACATTGGACCATAGGAAAAATAACACTACAGCTACAGAGGTGACCGTCTGATAGCCCAGCTCGACTATCCATCTCTACTGAAGACCCTTTCAGCTTTTTGAGAGTTGGGTGGAGAACATCATCTCTGAAAATAGGGTCCCACAGCTGCACCCCATCAGTGTGAGCAGGACTCTTAGGACTCTTAGAAGAGTCAATGTTTTGAGACCATGGGGGGCGCTTAGCCCCCTCTCTTCGTCACTGAGGATGATTTCACTTTTCAGGGAATAGAGAGGGTGGTACTTGTGGTGGACTGCAGGTATGGAGAGCTGTTGTCATCGTATTAGATAGATAAGAATGATTATATGTATTGTAGAAATGTCTCCTATCATGTTCCCTATTTTTTTATTATGTCCACATCCTGGTCCCCATCTTGGAAATCATAACAAACGTGCACTTTTTTGTTTAATTTACACATTGGACCATAGGAAAAATGACACTACAGCTACAGAGGTGACCGTCTGGTAGCCCAGCTCGACTATCCATCTCTACTGAAGACCCTTTCAGCTTTTTGAGAGTTGGGTGGAGGACATCATCTCTGAAAATAGGGTCCCACAGCTGCACCCCATCAGTGTGAGCAGGACTTTTAGGACTCTTAGAAGAGTCAATGTTTTGAGACCATGGGGGGCGCTTAGCCCCCTCTCTTCGTCACTGAGGATGATTTCATTTTTCAGGGATTAGAGAGAGTGGTCCTTGTGGTGGACTGCAGGTATGGAGAGCTGTTGTGATCGTATTAGATAGATATGAATGATTATATGTATTGTAGAAATGTCTCCTATCATGTTCCCTAATTTTTTATTATGTCCACATCCTGGTCCCCATCTTGGACATCATAACAAACGTGCACTTTTTTGTTTAATTTACACATTGGACCATAGGAAAAATGACACTACAGCTACAGAGGTGACCGTCTGATAGCCCAGCTCGACTGTCCATCTCTACTGAAGACCCTTTCAGCTTTTTGAGAGTTGGGTGGAGGACATCATCTCTTAAAATAGGGTCCCACAGCTGCACCCCATCAGTGTAAGCAGGACTCTTAGGACTCTTAGAAGAGTCAATGCTCTAAAACCATGGGGGGCGCTTAGCCCCCTCTCTTCGTCCCTGAGGATGATTTCATTTTTCAGGGATTAGAGAGGGTGGTCCTTGTGGTGGACTGCAGGTATGGAGAGCTGTTGTCATCGTATTAGATAGATAAGAATGATTATATGTATTGTAGAAATGTCTCCTATCATGTTCCCTAATTTTTTATTATGTCCACATCCTGGTCCCCATCTTGGACATCATAACAAACGTGCACTTTTTTGTTTAATTTACACATTGGACCATAGGAAAAATGACACTACAGCTACAGAGGTGACCGTCTGATAGCCCAGCTCGACTATCCATCTCTACTGAAGACCCTTTCAGCTTTTTGAGAGTTGGGTGGAGGACATCATCTCTGAAAATAGGGTCCCACAGCTGCACCCCATCAGTGTGAGCAGGACTCTTAGGACTCTTAGAAGAGTTAATGCTCTGAGACCATGGGGGTGCTTAGCCCCCTCTCTTCGTCACTGAGGATGATTTCATTTTTCAGGGATTAGAGAGGGTGGACCTTGTGGTGGACTGCAGGTATGGAGAGCTGTTGTCATCGTATTAGATAGATAAGAATGATTATATGTATTGTAGAAATGTCTCCTATCATGTTCCCTAATTTTTTATTATGTCCACATCCTGGTCCCCATCTTGGACATCATAACAAACGTGCACTTTTTTGTTTAATTTACACATTGGACCATAGGAAAAATGACACTACAGCTACAGAGGTGACCGTCTGATAGCCCAGCTCGACTATCCATCTCTACTGAAGACCCTTTCAGCTTTTTGAGAGTTGGGTGGAGGACATCATCTCTGAAAATAGGGTCCCACAGCTGCACCCCATCAGTGTGAGCAGGACTCTTAGGACTCTTAGAAGAGTTAATGCTCTGAGACCATGGGGGCGCTTAGCCCCCTCTCTTCGTCACTGAGGATGATTTCATTTTTCAGGGATTAGAGAGGGTGGTCCTTGTGGTGGACTGCAGGTATGGAGAGCTGTTGTCATCGTATTAGATAGATTAGAATGATTATATGTATTGTAGAAATGTCTCCTATCATGTTCCCTAATTTTTTATTATGTCCACATCCTGGTCCCCATCTTGGACATCATAACAAACGTGCACTTTTTTGTTTAATTTACACATTGGACCATAGGAAAAATGACACTACAGCTACAGAGGTGACCGTCTGATAGCCCAGCTCGACTATCCATCTCTACTGAAGACCCTTTCAGCTTTTTGAGAGTTGGGTGGAGAACATCATCTCTGAAAATAGGGTCCCACAGCTGCACCCCATCAGTGTGAGCAGGACTCTTAGGACTCTTAGAAGAGTCAATGCTCTGAGACCATGGGGGGCGCTTAGCCCCCTCTCTTCGTCACTGAGGATGATTTCACTTTTCAGGGAATAGAGAGGGTGGTCCTTGTGGTGGACTGCAGGTATGGAGAGCTGTTGTCATCGTATTAGATAGATAATAGATGTATTGTAGAAATGTCTCCTATCATGTTCCCTATTTTTTTATTATGTCCACATCCTGGTCCCCATCTTGGAAATCATAACAAACGTGCACTTTTTTGTTTAATTTACACATTGGACCATAGGAAAAATGACACTACAGCTACAGAGGTGACCGTCTGATAGCCCAGCTCGACTATCCATCTCTACTGAAGACCCTTTCAGCTTTTTGAGAGTTGGGTGGAGGACATCATCTCTGAAAATAGGGTCCCACAGCTGCACCCCATCAGTGTGAGCAGGACTCTTAGGACTCTTAGAAGAGTCAATGCTCTGAGACCATTGGGGGCACTTAGCCCCCTCTCTTCATCACTGAGGATGATTTCATTTTTCAGGGATTAGAGAGGGTGGTCCTTGTGGTGGACTGCAGATATGGAGAGCTGTTATCATCATATTAGATAGATAAGAATGATTATATGTATTGTAGAAATGTCTCCTATCATGTTCCCTAATTTTTTATTATGTCCACATCCTGGTCCCCATCTTGGACATCATAACAAACGTGCACTTTTTTGTTTAATTTACACATTGGACCATAGGAAAAATGACACTACAGCTACAGAGGTGACCGTCTGATAGCCCAGCTCGACTATCCATCTCTACTGAAGACCCTTTCAGCTTTTTGAGAGTTGGGTGGAGGACATCATCTCTGAAAATAGGGTCCCACAGCTGCACCCCATCAGTGTGAGCAGGACTCTTAGGACTCTTAGAAGAGTTAATGCTCTGAGACCATGGGGGCGCTTAGCCCCCTCTCTTCGTCACTGAGGATGATTTCATTTTTCAGGGATTAGAGAGGGTGGTCCTTGTGGTGGACTGCAGGTATGGAGAGCTGTTGTCATCGTATTAGATAGATAAGAATGATTATATGTATTGTAGAAATGTCTCCTATCATGTTCCCTAATTTTTTATTATGTCCACATCCTGGTCCCCATCTTGGACATCATAACAAACGTGCACTTTTTTGTTTAATTTACACATTGGACCATAGGAAAAATGACACTACAGCTACAGAGGTGACCGTCTGATAGCCCAGCTCGACTATCCATCTCTACTGAAGACCCTTTCAGCTTTTTGAGAGTTGGGTGGAGGACATCATCTCTGAAAATAGGGTCCCACAGCTGCACCCCATCAGTGTGAGCAGGACTCTTAGGACTCTTAGAAGAGTCAATGCTCTGAGACCATGGGGGGCGCTTAGCCCCCTCTCTTCGTCACTGAGGATGATTTCATTTTTCAGGGATTAGAGAGGGTGGTCCTTGTGGTGGACTGAAGGTATGGAGAGCTGTTGTCATCGTATTAAATAGATAAGAATGATTATATGTATTGTAGAAATGTCTCCTATCATGTTCCCTAATTTTTTATTATGTCCACATCCTGGTCCCCATCTTGGACATCATAACAAACGTGCACTTTTTTGTTTAATTTACACATTGGACCATAGGAAAAATTACACTACAGCTACAGAGGTGACCATCTGATAGCCCAACTCGACTATCCATCTCTACTGAAGACCCTTTCAGCTTTTTGAGAGTTGGGTAGAGAACATCATCTCTGAAAATAGGGTCCCACAGCTGCACCCCATCAGTGTGAGCAGGACTCTTAGGACTCTTAGAAGAGTCAATGCTCTGAGACCATGGGGGGCGCTTAGCCCCCTCTCTTCGTCACTGAGGATGATTTCACTTTTCAGGGAATAGAGAGGGTGGTCCTTGTGGTGGACTGCAGGTATGGAGAGCTGTTGTCATCGTATTAGATAGATAAGAATGATTATTTGTATTGTAGAAATGTCTCCTATCATGTTCCCTATTTTTTTATTATGTCCACATCCTGGTCCCCATCTTGGAAATCATAACAAACGTGCACTTTTTTGTTTAATTTACACATTGGACCATAGGAAAAATGACACTACAGCTACAGAGGTGACCGTCTGATAGCCCAGCTCGACTATCCATCTCTACTGAAGACCCTTTCAGCTTTTTGAGAGTTGGGTGGAGGACATCATCTCTGAAAATAGGGTCCCACAGCTGCACCCCATCAGTGTGAGCAGGAATCTTAGGACTCTTAGAAGAGTCAATGCTCTGAGACCATGGGGGGCGCTTAGCCCCCTCTCTTCGTCACTGAGGATGATTTAATTTTTCAGGGATTAGAGAGAGTGGTCCTTGTGGTGGACTGCAGGTATGGAGAGCTGTTGTGATCGTATTAGATAGATAAGAATGATTATATGTATTGTAGAAATGTCTCCTATCATGTTCCCTAATTTTTTATTATGTCCACATCCTGGTCCCCATCTTGAACATCATAACAAACGTGCACTTTTTTGTTTAATTTACACATTGGACCATAGGAAAAATGACACTACAGCTACAGAGGTGACCGTCTGATAGCCCAGCTCGACTATCCATCTCTACTGAAGACCCTTTCAGCTTTTTGAGAGTTGGGTGGAGGACATCATCTCTGAAAATAGGGTCCCACAGCTGCACCCCATCAGTGTAAGCAGGACTCTTAGGACTCTTAGAAGAGTCAATGCTTTAAAACCATGGGGGGCGCTTAGCCCCCTCTCTTCGTCCCTGAGGATGATTTCATTTTTCAGGGATTAGAGAGGGTGGTCCTTGTGGTGGACTGCAGGTATGGAGAGCTGTTGTCATCGTATTAGATAGATAAGAATGATTATATGTATTGTAGAAATGTCTCCTATCATGTTCCCTAATTTCTTATTATGTCCACATCCTGGTCCCCATCTTGGACATCATAACAAACGTGCACTTTTTTGTTTAATTTACACATTGGACCATAGGAAAAATGACACTACAGCTACAGAGGTGACCGTCTGATAGCCCAGCTCGACTATCCATCTCTACTGATGACCCTTTCAGCTTTTTGAGAGTTGGGTGGAGGACATCATCTCTGAAAATAGGGTCCCACAGCTTCACCCCATCAGTGTGAGCAGGACTCTTAGGACTCTTAGAAGAGTCAATGCTCTGGTACCATGGGGGGCGCTTGGCCCCCTCTCTTCGTCACTGAGGATGATTTCATTTTTCAGGGATTAGAGAGGGTGGTCCTTGTGGTGGACTGCAGGTATGGAGAGCTGTTGTCATCGTATTAGATAGATAAGAATGATTATATGTATTGTAGAAATGTCTCCTATCATGTTCCCTAATTTTTTATTATGTCCACATCCTGGTCCCCATCTTGGACATCATAACAAACGTGCACTTTTTTGTTTAATTTACACATTGGACCATAGGAAAAATGACACTACAGCTACAGAGGTGACCGTCTGATAGCCCAGCTCGACTATCCATCTCTACTGAAGACCCTTTCAGCTTTTTGAGAGTTGGGTGGAGGACATCATCTCTGAAAATAGGGTCCCACAGCTGCACCCCATCAGTGTGAGCAGGACTGTTAGGACTCTTAGAAGAGTTAATGCTCTGAGACCATGGGGGCGCTTAGCCCCCTCTCTTCATCACTGAGGATGATTTCATTTTTCAGGGATTAGAGAGGGTGGTCCTTGTGGTGGACTGCAGGTATGGAGAGCTGTTATCATCGTATTAGATAGATAAGAATGATTATATGTATTGTAGAAATGTCTCCTATCATGTTCCCTAATTTTTTATTATGTCCACATCCTGGTCCCCATCTTGGACATCATAACAAACGTGCACTTTTTTGTTTAATTTACACATTGGACCATAGGAAAAATGACACTACAGCTACAGAGGTGACCGTCTGATAGCCCAGCTCGACAATCCATCTCTACTGGAGACCCTTTCAGCTTTTTGAGAGTTGGGTGGAGGACATCATCTCTGAAAATAGGGTCCCACAGCTGCACCCCATCAGTGTGAGCAGGACTCTTAGGACTCTTAGAAGAGTCAATGTTTTGAGACCAAGGGGTGCGCTTAGCCCCCTCTCTTCGTCACTGAGGATGATTTCATTTTTCAGGGATTAGAGAGGGTGGTCCTTGTGGTGGACTGCAGGTATGGAGAGCTGTTGTCATCGTATTAGATAGATAAGAATAATTATATGTATTGTAGAAATGTCTCCTATCATGTTCCTTATTTTTTTATTATGTCCACATCCTGGTCCCCATCTTGGAAATCATAACAAACGTGCACTTTTTTGTTTAATTTACACATTGGACCATAGGAAAAATGACACTACAGCTACAGAGGTGACCGTCTGATAGCCCAGCTCGACTATCCATCTCTACTGAAGACCCTTTCAGCTTTTTGAGAGTTGGGTGGAGGACATCATCTCTGAAAATAGGGTCCCACAGCTGCACCCCATCAGTGTGAGCAGGACTCTTAGGACTCTTAGAAGAGTCAATGCTCTGAGACCATGGGGGGCGCTTAGCCCCCTCTCTTCGTCACTGAGGATGATTTCATTTTTCAGGGATTAGAGAGGGTGGTCCTTGTGGTGGACTGCAGGTATGGAGAGCTGTTGTCATCGTATTAGATAGATAAGAATAATTATATGTATTGTAGAAATGTCTCCTATCATGTTCCCTATTTTTTTATTATGTCCACATCCTGGTCCCCATCTTGGAAATCATAACAAACGTGCACTTTTTTGTTTAATTTACACATTGGACCATAGGAAAAATGACACTACAGCTACAGAGGTGACCGTCTGATAGCCCAGCTCGACTATCCATCTCTACTGAAGACCCTTTCAGCTTTTTGAGAGTTGGGTGGAGGACATCATCTCTGAAAATAGGGTCCCACAGCTGCACCCCATCAGTGTGAGCAGGACTCTTAGGACTCTTAGAAGAGTCAATGCTCTGAGACCATGGGGGGCGCTTAGCCCCCTCTCTTCGTCACTGAGGATGATTTCATTTTTCAGGGATTAGAGAGAGTGGTCCTTGTGGTGGACTGCAGGAATGGAGAGCTGTTGTGATCGTATTAGATAGATAAGAATGATTATATGTATTGTAGAAATGTCTCCTATCATGTTCCCTAATTTTTTTTATGTCCACATCCTGGTCCCCATCTTGGACATCATAACAAACGTGCACTTTTTTGTTTAATTTACACATTGGACCATAGGAAAAATGACACTACAGCTACAGAGGTGACCGTCTGATAGCCCAGCTCGACTATCCATCTCTACTGAAGACCCTTTCAGCTTTTTGAGAGTTGGGTGGAGGACATCATCTCTTAAAATAGGGTCCCACAGCTGCACCCCATCAGTGTAAGCAGGACTCTTAGGACTCTTAGAAGAGTCAATGCTCTAAAACCATGGGGGGCGCCAAACAAAACTTTTAGTGGATTTCTACTTAATTTATTAAATATTATCCCCACCAAACAGGACAAGCTTGCATCTGTTATAGTTTGGGAGAAAAATGTGATCATTTCATTTATGCGCGAAATGCCTTAAAAATGGCTTTAAAAAGGGTTTGGAGCACGGAGACGATTATCTCGGGATTGCAAGATAACCAAACAAAACTTTTAGTGGATTTCTACTTATTTTTTTTAAATATCATCTCCACCAAACAGGACAAGCTTGCATCTGTTATAGTTTTGGAGAAAAATGTGATCATTTCATTTATGCGCAAAATGCCTTAAAATGGCTTTAAAATGGTTTTGAAGCATGGAGACGATTATCTCGGGATTGCAAGATAACCAAACACAACTTTTAGTGGATTTCTAATTATTTTATTAAATATCATCCCCTCCAAACAGGACAAGCTTGCATCTGTTATAGTTTTGGAGAAAAATGTGATCATTTCATTTATGCGCGAAATGCCTTAAAAATGGCTTTAAAATGGATTTGGAGCATGGAAACGATTATCTTGGGATTGCAAGATAACCAAATAAAACTTTTAGTGGATTTCTAATTATTTTATTAAATATCATCCCCTCCAAACAGGACAAGCTTGCATCTGTTATAGTTTTGGAGAAAAATGTGATCATTTCATTTATGCGCACAATGCCTTTGAAATGGCTTTAAAATAGATTTGGAGCATGGAGACGATTATCTCGGGATTGCAATATAAACAAACGAAACTTTTAGTAGGTTTCTACTTATTTTATTAAATATTATCTCCACCAAACAGGACAAGCTTGCATCTGTTATAGTTTTGGAGAAAAATGTGATCATTTCATTTATGCGCGAAATGCCTTAAAAATGGCTTTAAAATGGTTTTGAAGCATGGAGACGATTATCTCGGGATTGCAAGATAACCAAACAAAACTTTTAGTGGATTTCTAATTATTTTATTAAATATCATCCCCTCCAAACAGGACAAGCTTGCATCTGTTATAGTTTTGGAGAAAAATGTGATCATTTCATTTATGCGCACAATGCCTTTGAAATGGCTTTAAAATAGATTTGGAGCATGGAGACGATTATCTCGGGATTGCAAGATAACCAAACAAAACTTTTAGTGGATTTCTACTTATTTTACCAAATATCATCTCCACCAAACAGGACAAGCTTGCATGTGTTATAGTTTTGGAGAAAAATGTGATCATTTCATTTATGCGCAAAATGCCTTTGAAATGGCTTTAAAATGGATTTGGAGCATGGAGACGATTATCTCAGGATGGCAATATAAACAAACGAAACTTTTAGTAGATTTCTACTTATTTTATTAAATATTATCTCCACCAAACAGGACAAGCTTGCATCTGTTATAGTTTTGGAGAAAAATGTGATCATTTCATTTATGCGCGAAATGCCTTAAAAATGGCTTTAAAATGGATTTGGAGCATGGAGACGATTATCTTGGGATTGCAAGATAACCAAACAAAACTTTTAGTGGATTTCTACTTATTTTATTAAATATTATCCCCACCAAACAGGACAAGCTTGCATCTGTTATAGTTTTGGAGAAAAATGTGATCATTTCATTTATGCGCGAAATGCCTTAAAAATGGCTTTAAAAAGGGTTTGGAGCATGGAGACGATTATCTCGGGATTGCAAGATAACCAAACAAAACTTTTAGTGGATTTCTACTTATTTTATGAAATATCATCTCCACCAAACAGGACAAGCTTGCATCTGTTATAGTTTTGGAGAAAAATGTGATCATTTCATTTATGCGCGAAATGCCTTAAAGATGGCTTTAAAATGGATTTGGAGCATGGAGACGACTATCTCGGGATTGCAAGATAACCAAACAAATCTGTTAGTGGATTTCTACTTATTTTATTAAATATCATCTCCACCAAACAGGAGAAGCTTGCATCTGTTATAGTTTTGGAGAAAAATGTGATCATTTCATTTATGCTCGAAATGCCTTTGAAATGGCTTTAAAATGGATTTGGAGCATGGAGACGATTATCTCAGGATTGCAATATAAAAAAACGAAACTTTTAGTAGATTTCTACCTATTTTATTAAATATTATCTCCACCAAACAGGACAAGCTTGCATCTGTTATAGTTTTGGAGAAAAATGTGATCATTTCATTTATGCGCGAAATGCCTTAAAAATGGCTTTAAAATGGATTTGGAGCATGGAGACGATTATCTTGGGATTGCAAGATAACCAAACAAAACTTTTAGTGGATTTCTACTTATTTTATTAAATATCATCTCCACCAAACAGGACAAGCTTGCATGTGTTATAGTTTTGGAGAAAAATGTGATCATTTCATTTATGCGCGAAATGCCTTTGAAATGGCTTTAAAATGGATTTGGAGCATGGAGACGATTATCTCAGGATTGCAATATAAACAAACGAAACTTTTAGTAGGTTTCTACTTATTTTATTAAATATTATCTCCACCAAACAGGACAAGCTTGCATCTGTTATAGTTTTGGAGAAAAATGTGATCATTTCATGTATGCGCGAAATGCCTTAAAAATGGCTTTAAAATAGTTTTGAAGCATGGAGACGATTATCTCGGGATTGCAAGATAACCAAACAAAACTTTTAGTGGATTTCTACATATTTTATTAAATATCATCTCTACCAAACAGGACAAGCTTGCATCTGTTTTAGTTTTGAAGAAAAATGTGATCATTTCATTTATGCGCGAAATGCCTTCAAAATTGCTTTTAAATGGATTTGAAGCATGGAGACGATTATCTCGGGATTGCAAGATAACCAAACAAAACTTTTAGTGGATTTCTACTTATTTTATTAAATATTATCCCCTCCAAACAGGACGAGCTTCCATCTGTTATAGTTTTGGAGAAAAATGTGATCATTTCATTTATGCGCGAAATACCTTAAAAATGGCTTTAAAATGGATTTGGAGCATGGAGACGATTATCTCGGGATTGCAAGATAACCAAACAAAACTTTTAGTGGATTTCTACTTATTTTATTAAATATTATCCCCACCAAACAGGACAAGCTTGCATCTGTTATAGTTTTGGAGAAAAATGTGATCATTTCATTTATGCGCACAATGCCTTTGAAATGGCTTTAAAATAGATTTGGAGCATGGAGACGATTATCTCGGGATTGCAAGATAACCAAACAAAACTTTTAGTGGATTTCTACTTATTTTACCAAATATCATCTCCACCAAACAGGACAAGCTTGCATGTGTTATAGTTTTGGAGAAAAATGTGATCATTTCATTTATGCGCAAAATGCCTTTGAAATGGCTTTAAAATGGATTTGGAGCATGGAGACGATTATCTCAGGATGGCAATATAAACAAACAAAACTTTTAGTAGATTTCTACTTATTTTATTAAATATTATCTCCACCAAACAGGACAAGCTTGCATCTGTTATAGTTTTGGAGAAAAATGTGATCATTTCATGTATGCGCGAAATGCCTTAAAAATGGCTTTAAAATAGTTTTGAAGCATGGAGACGATTATCTCGGGATTGCAAGATAACCAAACAAAACTTTTAGTGGATTTCTACATATTTTATTAAATATCATCTCTACCAAACAGGACAAGCCATCCATACCTGCAGTCCACCACAAGGACCACCCTCTCTAATCCCTGAAAAATGAAATCATCCTCAGTGACGAAGAGAGGGGGCTAAGCGCCCCCCATGGTCTCAGAGCATTGACTCTTCTAAGAGTCCTAAGAGTCCTGCTCACACTGATGGGGTGCAGCTGTGGGACCCTATTTTCAGAGATGATGTCCTCCACCCAACTCTCAAAAAGCTGAAAGGGTCTTCAGTAGAGATGGATTGTCGAGCTGGGCTATCAGACGGTCACCTCTGTAGCTGTAGTGTCATTTTTCCTATGGTCCAATGTGTAAATTAAACAAAAAAGTGCACGTTTGTTATGATGTCCAAGATGGGGACCAGGATGTGGACATAATAAAAAATTAGGGAACATGATAGGAGACATTTCTACAATACATATAATCATTCTTATCTATCTAATACGATGATAACAGCTCTCCATACCTGCAGTCCACCACAAGGACCACCCTCTCTAATCCCTGAAAAATGAAATCATCCTCAGTGACGAAGAGAGGGGGCTAAGTGCCCCCAATGGTCTCAGAGCATTGACTCTTCTAAGAGTCCTAAGAGTCCTGCTCACACTGATGGGGTGCAGCTGTGGGACCCTATTTTCAGAGATGATGTCCTCCACCCAACTCTTAAAAAGCTGAAAGGGTCTTCAGTAGAGATGGATAGTCGAGCTGGGCTATCAGACGGTCACCTCTGTAGCTGTAGTGTCATTTTTCCTATGGTCCAATGTGTAAATTAAACAAAAAAGTGCACGTTTGTTATGATGTCCAAGATGGGGACCAGGATGTGGACATAATAAAAAATTAGGGAACATGATAGGAGACATTTCTACAATACATATAATCATTCTTATCTATCTAATACGATGACAACAGCTCTCCATACCTGCAGTCCACCACAAGGACCACCCTCTCTAATCCCTGAAAAATGAAATCATCCTCAGTGACGAAGAGAGGGGGCCAAGCGCCCCCCATGGTACCAGAGCATTGACTCTTCTAAGAGTCCTAAGAGTCCTGCTCACACTGATGGGGTGAAGCTGTGGGACCCTATTTTCAGAGATGATGTCCTCCACCCAACTCTCAAAAAGCTGAAAGGGTCTTCAGTAGAGATGGATAGTCGAGCTGGGCTATCAGACGGTCACCTCTGTAGCTGTAGTGTCATTTTTCCTATGGTCCAATGTGTAAATTAAACAAAAAAGTGCACGTTTGTTATGATGTCCAAGATGGGGACCAGGATGTGGACATAATAAGAAATTAGGGAACATGATAGGAGACATTTCTACAATACATATAATCATTCTTATCTATCTAATACGATGACAACAGCTCTCCATACCTGCAGTCCACCACAAGGACCACCCTCTCTAATCCCTGAAAAATGAAATCATCCTCAGGGACGAAGAGAGGGGGCTAAGCGCCCCCATGGTTTTAGAGCATTGACTCTTCTAAGAGTCCTAAGAGTCCTGCTTACACTGATGGGGTGCAGCTGTGGGACCCTATTTTCAGAGATGATGTCCTCCACCCAACTCTCAAAAAGCTGAAAGGGTCTTCAGTAGAGATGGATAGTTGAGCTGGGCTATCAGACGGTCACCTCTGTAGCTGTAGTGTCATTTTTCCTATGGTCCAATGTGTAAATTAAACAAAAAAGTGCACGTTTGTTATGATGTTCAAGATGGGGACCAGGATGTGGACATAATAAAAAATTAGGGAACATGATAGGAGACATTTCTACAATACATATAATCATTCTTATCTATCTAATACGATCACAACAGCTCTCCATACCTGCAGTCCACCACAAGGACCACTCTCTCTAATCCCTGAAAAGTGAAATCATCCTCAGTGACGAAGAGAGGGGGCTAAGCGCCCTCCATGGTCTCAGAGCATTGACTCTTCTAAGAGTCCTAAGAGTCCTGCTCACACTGATGGGGTGCAGCTGTGGGACCCTATTTTCAGAGATGATGTTCTCTACCCAACTCTCAAAAAGCTGAAAGGGTCTTCAGTAGAGATGGATAGTCGAGCTGGGCTATCAGACGGTCACCTCTGTAGCTGTAGTGTCATTTTTCCTATGGTCCAATGTGTAAATTAAACAAAAAAGTGCACGTTTGTTATGATGTCCAAGATGGGGACCAGGATGTGGACATAATAAAAAATTAGGGAACATGATAGGAGACATTTCTACAATACATATAATCATTCTTATCTATCTAATACGATGACAACAGCTCTCCATACCTGCAGTCCACCACAAGGACCACCCTCTCTAATCCCTGAAAAATGAAATCATCCTCAGGGACGAAGAGAGGGGGCTAAGCGCCCCCCATGGTCTCAGAGCATTGACTCTTCTAAGAGTCCTAAGATTCCTGCTCACTCTGATGGGGTGCAGCTGTGGGACCCTATTTTCAGAGATGATGTCCTCCACCCAACTCTCAAAAAGCTGAAAGGGTCTTCAGTAGAGATGGATAGTCGAGCTGGGCTATCAGACGGTCACCTCTGTAGCTGTAGTGTCATTTTTCCTATGGTCCAATTTGTAAATTAAACAAAAAAGTGCACGTTTGTTATGATTTCCAAGATGGGGACCAGGATGTGGACATAATAAAAAAATAGGGAACATGATAGGAGACATTTCTACAATACATATAATCATTCTTATCTATCTAATACGATCACAACAGCTCTCCATACCTGCAGTCCACCACAAGGACCACTCTCTCTAATCCCTGAAAAATGAAATCATCCTCAGTGACGAAGAGAGGGGGCTAAGCGCCCCCCATGGTCTCAGAGCATTGACTCTTCTAAGAGTCCTAAGATTCCTGCTCACTCTGATGGGGTTTCAGCTGTGGGACCCTATTTTCAGAGATGATGTCCTCCACCCAACTCTCAAAAAGCTGAAAGGGTCTTCAGTAGAGATGGATAGTCGAGCTGGGCTATCAGACGGTCACCTCTGTAGCTGTAGTGTCATTTTTCCTATGGTCCAATGTGTAAATTAAACAAAAAAGTGCACGTTTGTTATGATTTCCAAGATGGGGACCAGGATGTGGACATAATAAAAAAATAGGGAACATGATAGGAGACATTTCTACAATACATATAATCATTCTTATCTATCTAATACGATGACAACAGCTTTCCATACCTGCAGTCCACCACAAGGACCACCCTCTCTATTCCCTAAAAAGTGAAATCATCCTCAGTGACGAGGAGAGGGGGCTAAGCGCCCCCCATGGTCTCAGAGCATTGACTCTTCTAAGAGTCCTAAGAGTCCTGCTCACACTGATGGGGTGCAGCTGTGGGACCCTATTTTCAGAGATGATGTTCTCCACCCAACTCTCAAAAAGCTGAAAGGGTCTTCAGTAGAGATGGATAGTCGAGCTGGGCTATCAGACGGTCACCTCTGTAGCTGTAGTGTCATTTTTCCTATGGTCCAATGTGTAAATTAAACAAAAAAGTGCACGTTTGTTTTGATGTCCAAGATGGGGACCAGGATGTGGACATAATAAAAAATTAGGGAACATGATAGGAGACATTTCTACAATACATATAATCATTCTTATCTATTTAATACGATGACAACAGCTCTCCATACCTGCAGTCCACTACAAGGACCACCCTCTCTAATCCCTGAAAAATGAAATCATCCTCAGTGACGAAGAGAGGGGGCTAAGCGCCCCCCATGGTCTCAGAGCATTGACTCTTCTAAGAGTCCTAAGAGTCCTGCTCACACTGATGGGGTGCAGCTGTGGGACCCTATTTTCAGAGATGATGTCCTCCACCCAACTCTCAAAAAGCTGAAAGGGTCTTCAGTAGAGATGGATAGTCGAGCTGGGCTATCAGACGGTCACCTCTGTAGCTGTAGTGTCATTTTTCCTATGGTCCAATGTGTAAATTAAACAAAAAAGTGCACGTTTGTTATGATGTCCAAGATGGGGACCAGGATGTGGACATAATAAAAAATTAGGGAACATGATAGGAGACATTTCTACAATACATATAATCATTCTTATCTATCTAATACGATGATAACAGCTCTCCATATCTGCAGTCCACCACAAGGACCACCCTCTCTAATCCCTGAAAAATGAAATCATCCTCAGTGATGAAGAGAGGGGGCTAAGTGCCCCCAATGGTCTCAGAGCATTGACTCTTCTAAGAGTCCTAAGATTCCTGCTCACTCTGATGGGGTGCAGCTGTGGGACCCTATTTTCAGAGATGATGTCCTCCACCCAACTCTCAAAAAGCTGAAAGGGTCTTCAGTAGAGATGGATAGTCGAGCTGGGCTATCAGACGGTCACCTCTGTAGCTGTAGTGTCATTTTTCCTATGGTCCAATTTGTAAATTAAACAAAAAAGTGCACGTTTGTTATGATTTCCAAGATGGGGACCAGGATGTGGACATAATAAAAAAATAGGGAACATGATAGGAGACATTTCTACAATACATATAATCATTCTTATCTATCTAATACGATCACAACAGCTCTCCATACCTGCAGTCCACCACAAGGACCACTCTCTCTAATCCCTGAAAAATGAAATCATCCTCAGTGACGAAGAGAGGGGGCTAAGCGCCCCCCATGGTCTCAGAGCATTGACTCTTCTAAGAGTCCTAAGATTCCTGCTCACTCTGATGGGGTTTCAGCTGTGGGACCCTATTTTCAGAGATGATGTCCTCCACCCAACTCTCAAAAAGCTGAAAGGGTCTTCAGTAGAGATGGATAGTCGAGCTGGGCTATCAGACGGTCACCTCTGTAGCTGTAGTGTCATTTT
This sequence comes from Anomaloglossus baeobatrachus, assembly GCF_048569485.1. Taxonomy (NCBI): domain Eukaryota; kingdom Metazoa; phylum Chordata; class Amphibia; order Anura; family Aromobatidae; genus Anomaloglossus; species Anomaloglossus baeobatrachus. The sequence goes on from NW_027444882.1 coordinate 303,635, forward strand.
TCCTATGGTCCAATGTGTAAATTAAACAAAAAAGTGCACGTTTGTTATGATTTCCAAGATGGGGACCAGGATGTGGACATAATAAAAAAATAGGGAACATGATAGGAGACATTTCTACAATACATATAATCATTCTTATCTATCTAATACGATGACAACAGCTTTCCATACCTGCAGTCCACCACAAGGACCACCCTCTCTATTCCCTAAAAAGTGAAATCATCCTCAGTGACGAGGAGAGGGGGCTAAGCGCCCCCCATGGTCTCAGAGCATTGACTCTTCTAAGAGTCCTAAGAGTCCTGCTCACACTGATGGGGTGCAGCTGTGGGACCCTATTTTCAGAGATGATGTTCTCCACCCAACTCTCAAAAAGCTGAAAGGGTCTTCAGTAGAGATGGATAGTCGAGCTGGGCTATCAGACGGTCACCTCTGTAGCTGTAGTGTCATTTTTCCTATGGTCCAATGTGTAAATTAAACAAAAAAGTGCACGTTTGTTTTGATGTCCAAGATGGGGACCAGGATGTGGACATAATAAAAAATTAGGGAACATGATAGGAGACATTTCTACAATACATATAATCATTCTTATCTATTTAATACGATGACAACAGCTCTCCATACCTGCAGTCCACTACAAGGACCACCCTCTCTAATCCCTGAAAAATGAAATCATCCTCAGTGACGAAGAGAGGGGGCTAAGCGCCCCCCATGGTCTCAGAGCATTGACTCTTCTAAGAGTCCTAAGAGTCCTGCTCACACTGATGGGGTGCAGCTGTGGGACCCTATTTTCAGAGATGATGTCCTCCACCCAACTCTCAAAAAGCTGAAAGGGTCTTCAGTAGAGATGGATAGTCGAGCTGGGCTATCAGACGGTCACCTCTGTAGCTGTAGTGTCATTTTTCCTATGGTCCAATGTGTAAATTAAACAAAAAAGTGCACGTTTGTTATGATGTCCAAGATGGGGACCAGGATGTGGACATAATAAAAAATTAGGGAACATGATAGGAGACATTTCTACAATACATATAATCATTCTTATCTATCTAATACGATGATAACAGCTCTCCATATCTGCAGTCCACCACAAGGACCACCCTCTCTAATCCCTGAAAAATGAAATCATCCTCAGTGATGAAGAGAGGGGGCTAAGTGCCCCCAATGGTCTCAGAGCATTGACTCTTCTAAGAGTCCTAAGAGTCCTGCTCACACTGATGGGGTGCAGCTGTGGGACCCTATTTTCAGAGATGATGTCCTTCACCCAACTCTCAAAAAGCTGAAAGGGTCTAAGAGTCCTAAGAGTCCTGCTCACACTGATGGGGTGCAGCTGTGGGACCCTATTTTCAGAGATGATGTCCTCCACCCAACTCTCAAAAAGCTGAAAGGTTCTTCAGTAGAGATGGATAGTCGAGCTGGGCTATCAGACGGTCACCTCTGTAGCTGTAGTTTCATTTTCCCTATGGTCCAATGTGTAAATTAAACAAAAAAGTGCACGTTTGTTATGATGTCCAAGATGGGGACCAGGATGTGGACATAATAAAAAATTAGGGAACATTATAGGAGACATTTCTACAATACATATAATCATTCTTATCTATCTAATACGATGACAACAGCTCTCCATACCTGCAGTCCACCACAAGGACCACCCTCTCTAATCCCTGAAAAATGAAATCATCCTCAGTGATGAAGAGAGGGGGCTAAGTGCCCCCAATGGTCTCAGAGCATTGACTCTTCTAAGAGTCCTAAGAGTCCTGCTCACACTGATGGGGTGCAGCTGTGGGACCCTATTTTCAGAGATGATGTCCTTCACCCAACTCTCAAAAAGCTGAAAGGGTCTAAGAGTCCTAAGAGTCCTGCTCACACTGATGGGGTGCAGCTGTGGGACCCTATTTTCAGAGATGATGTCCTCCACCCAACTCTCAAAAAGCTGAAAGGTTCTTCAGTAGAGATGGATAGTCGAGCTGGGCTATCAGACGGTCACCTCTGTAGCTGTAGTTTCATTTTCCCTATGGTCCAATGTGTAAATTAAACAAAAAAGTGCACGTTTGTTATGATGTCCAAGATGGGGACCAGGATGTGGACATAATAAAAAATTAGGGAACATTATAGGAGACATTTCTACAATACATATAATCATTCTTATCTATCTAATACGATGACAACAGCTCTCCATACCTGCAGTCCACCACAAGGACCACCCTCTCTAATCCCTGAAAAATGAAATCATCCTCAGTGATGAAGAGAGGGGGCTAAGTGCCCCCAATGGTCTCAGAGCATTGACTCTTCTAAGAGTCCTAAGAGTCCTGCTCACACTGATGGGGTGCAGCTGTGGGACCCTATTTTCAGAGATGATGTCCTCCACCCAACTCTCAAAAAGCTGAAAGGGTCTTCAGTAGAGATGGATAGTCGAGCTGGGCTATCAGACGGTCACCTCTGTAGCTGTAGTGTCATTTTTCCTATGGTCCAATGTGTAAATTAAACAAAAAAGTGCACGTTTGTTATGATGTCCAAGATGGGGACCAGGATGTGGACATAATAAAAAATTAGGGAACATGATAGGAGACATTTCTACAATACATATAATCATTCTTATCTATCTAATACGATGACAACAGCTCTCCATACCTGCAGTCCACCACAAGGACCACCCTCTCTAATCCCTGAAAAATGAAATCATCCTCAGTGACGAAGAGAGGGGGCTAAGCGCCCCCATGGTCTCAGAGCATTAACTCTTCTAAGAGTCCTAAGAGTCCTGCTCACACTGATGGGGTGCAGCTGTGGGACCCTATTTTCAGAGATGATGTCCTCCACCCAACTCTCAAAAAGCTGAAAGGGTCTTCAGTAGAGATGGATAGTCGAGCTGGGCTATCAGACGGTCACCTCTGTAGCTGTAGTGTCATTTTTCCTATGGTCCAATGTGTAAATTAAACAAAAAAGTGCACGTTTGTTATGATGTCCAAGATGGGGACCAGGATGTGGACATAATAAAAAATTAGGGAACATGATAGGAGACATTTCTACAATACATATAATCATTCTTATCTATCTAATACGATGACAACAGCTCTCCATACCTGCAGTCCACCACAAGGACCACCCTCTCTAATCCCTGAAAAATGAAATCATCCTCAGGGACGAAGAGAGGGGGCTAAGCGCCCCCCATGGTTTTAGAGCATTGACTCTTCTAAGAGTCCTAAGAGTCCTGCTTACACTGATGGGGTGCAGCTGTGGGACCCTATTTTAAGAGATGATGTCCTCCACCCAACTCTCAAAAAGCTGAAAGGGTCTTCAGTAGAGATGGATAGTCGAGCTGGGCTATCAGACGGTCACCTCTGTAGCTGTAGTGTCATTTTTCCTATGGTCCAATGTGTAAATTAAACAAAAAAGTGCACGTTTGTTATGATGTCCAAGATGGGGACCAGGATGTGGACATAATGAAAAATTAGGGAACATGATAGGAGACATTTCTACAATACATATAATCATTCTTATCTATCTAATACGATGACAACAGCTCTCCATACCTGCAGTCCACCACAAGGACCACTCTCTCTAATCCCTGAAAAATGAAATCATCCTCAGTGACGAAGAGAGGGGGCTAAGCGCCCCCCATGGTCTCAAAACATTGACTCTTCTAAGAGTCCTAAGAGTCCTGCTCACACTGATGGGGTGCAGCTGTGGGACCCTATTTTCAGAGATGATGTCCTCCACCCAACTCTCAAAAAGCTGAAAGGGTCTTCAGTAGAGATGGATAGTCGAGCTGGGCTATCAGACGGTCACCTCTGTAGCTGTAGTGTCATTTTTCCTATGGTCCAATGTGTAAATTAAACAAAAAAGTGCACGTTTGTTATGATGTCCAAGATGGGGACCAGGATGTGGACATAATAAAAAATTAGGGAACATGATAGGAGACATTTCTACAATACATATAATCATTCTTATCTATCTAATACGATGACAACAGCTTTCCATACCTGCAGTCCACCACAAGGACCACCCTCTCTAATCCCTGAAAAATGAAATCATCCTCAGGGACGAAGAGAGGGGGCTAAGCGCCCCCCATGGTTTTAGAGCATTGACTCTTCTAAGAGTCCTAAGAGTCCTGCTTACACTGATGGGGTGCAGCTGTGGGACCCTATTTTAAGAGATGATGTCCTCCACCCAACTCTCAAAAAGCTGAAAGGGTCTTCAGTAGAGATGGATAGTCGAGCTGGGCTATCAGACGGTCACCTCTGTAGCTGTAGTGTCATTTTTCCTATGGTCCAATGTGTAAATTAAACAAAAAAGTGCACGTTTGTTATGATGTCCAAGATGGGGACCTGGATGTGGACATAATAAAAAATTAGGGAACATGATAGGAGACATTTCTACAATACATATAATCATTCTTATCTATCTAATACGATGACAACAGCTCTCCATACCTGCAGTCCACCATAAGGACCACCCTCTCTAATCCCTGAAAAATGAAATCATCCTCAGTGACGAAGAGAGGGGGCTAAGCGCCCCCATGGTCTCAGAGCATTAACTCTTCTAAGAGTCCTAAGAGTCCTGCTCACACTGATGGGGTGCAGCTGTGGGACCCTATTTTCAGAGATGATGTCCTCCACCCAACTCTCAAAAAGCTGAAAGGGTCTTCAGTAGAGATGGATAGTCGAGCTGGGCTATCAGACGGTCACCTCTGTAGCTGTAGTGTCATTTTTCCTATGGTCCAATGTGTAAATTAAACAAAAAAGTGCACGTTTGTTATGATGTCCAAGATGGGGACCAGGATGTGGACATAATAAAAAATTAGGGAACATGATAGGAGACATTTCTACAATACATATAATCATTCTTATCTATCTAATACGATGACAACAGCTCTCCATACCTGCAGTCCACCACAAGGACCACTCTCTATAATCCCTGAAAAATGAAATCATCCTCAGTGACGAAGAGAGGGGGCTAAGTGCCCCCAATGGTCTCAGAGCATTGACTCTTCTAAGAGTCCTAAGAGTCCTGCTCACACTGATGGGGTGCAGCTGTGGGACCCTATTTTCAGAGATGATGTCCTCCACCCAACTCTCAAAAAGCTGAAAGGGTCTTCAGTAGAGATGGATTGTCGAGCTGGGCTATCAGACGGTCACCTCTGTAGCTGTAGTGTCATTTTTCCTATGGTCCAATGTGTAAATTAAACAAAAAAGTGCACGTTTGTTATGATGTCCAAGATGGGGACCAGGATGTGGACATAATAAAAAATTAGGGAACATGATAGGAGACATTTCTACAATACATATAATCATTCTTATCTATCTAATACGATGATAACAGCTCTCCATACCTGCAGTCCACCACAAGGACCACCCTTTCTAATCCCTGAAAAATGAAATCATCCTCAGTGACGAAGAGAGGGGGCTAAGTGCCCCCAATGGTCTCAGAGCATTGACTCTTCTAAGAGTCCTAAGAGTCCTGCTCACACTAATGGGGTGCAGCTGTGGGACCCTATTTTCAGAGATGATGTCCTCCACCCAACTCTCAAAAAGCTGAAAGGGTCTTCAGTAGAGATGGATAGTCGAGCTGGGCTATCAGACGGTCACCTCTGTAGCTGTAGTGTCATTTTTCCTATGGTCCAATGTGTAAATTAAACAAAAAAGTGCACGTTTGTTATGATGTCCAAGATGGGGACCAGGATGTGGACATAATAAAAAATTAGGGAACATGATAGGAGACATTTCTACAATACATATAATCATTCTTATCTATCTAATACGATGACAACAGCTCTCCATACCTGCAGTCCACCACAAGGACCACCCTCTCTAATCCCTGAAAAATGAAATCATCCTCAGTGACGAAGAGAGGGGGCTAAGCGCCCCCATGGTCTCAGAGCATTAACTCTTCTAAGAGTCCTAAGAGTCCTGCTCACACTGATGGGGTGCAGCTGTGGGACCCTATTTTCAGAGATGATGTCCTCCACCCAACTCTCAAAAAGCTGAAAGGGTCTTCAGTAGAGATGGATAGTCGAGCTGGGCTATCAGATGGTCACCTCTGTAGCTGTAGTGTCATTTTTCCTATGGTCCAATGTGTAAATTAAACAAAAAAGTGCACGTTTGTTATGATGTTCAAGATGGGGACCAGTATGTGGACATAATAAAAAATTAGGGAACATGATAGGAGACATTTCTACAATACATATAATCATTCTTATCTATCTAATACGATGACAACAGCTCTCCATACCTGCAGTCCACCACAAGGACCACCCTCTCTAATCCCTGAAAAATGAAATCATCCTCAGTGACGAAGAGAGGGGGCCAAGCGCCCCCCATGGTACTGTGAAGCCCCGCAGGTGGTGTGTCGGTGTCGGTGCATTACCTTCAGGGACTCCACGTTGCTGGATCTCCGTCACTGGTAGGAAATCTTCTGTTTTTGATCGTGACGCCACTCTCAGTATTGCGGTCAGTGGGGACCGCCACTGCAGGTTAGGGGACGCCTGAGGCTGATGGTGGGTGCAGTCGGATGTAGTAGCCTCCTGAGAGTGAGGCAAGCCCCAGGGCCCTGTGTAGGTTTGTAGTACCACAAGTCGCAGAATGACCACACAGGCAGGATGTCTTTCAGGGTTTTTACTCACTTCAGGTGGCAGGGTGAGTAACCCGGGCGTAGCTGAGATGAACCAGGTAGGAACCAGGTATCCTTCAGGCTGACTTCATGAGGGTGACTACTGACTCGCCTTCCTTAGCCCTTGGTGGTTTGGGGTAACCCCGACTTTGAGTCCCTATGGGGGTCACCCAGGGAAGATGCTCCAAGCCTCTCTCCCCTTCTTGTTTTGCCGTGTGCTTGTTCCCCGGACCAGGCCACTCCAGCTTCTTGCCTCCTATGACCTATGGGCCCAATCTTGTGGTTACGTGGCTGCGGCTTTTGTAGTGTTGTGGTGTGGGCTTTAAGAGCCCCACACCGGCAGGTTTAGCAGGGAAAGGTGAATCTATCCTCGCTTCGGGATCTGCCGCCCGGTTGGGCCTGGTGCTCTCTAGCAGTCTCCTTACTTCCCACTCCGTTGCACTCTCTAGCTGAAGCTGGCTTTCAGGCAGCACTCCTAGTTGACCGTTCTCCCCCGTCTGTAGCCACTGCGCGGGCGCTGTTAGACAGCAACAGCCCCACAGGTCTGCTCCTCACTGAGCCCTATGGAGTTCTCTGCTCTAACTGACTCACTGCTCCTCCTCTCCTGTTCTTGCCTACGCCACCTAGCAACCAGACTCTCCACCACACCCCTTGAGAGGAGATGGAGGCTCTACCCCCTCCACTATTCCAGTGAAGGTGAAGGCTTGCCCCCTCCTGGGATCCCCAGGGGTCCTCTCATGGGTACATGTGTGAGACCTGATCACTATGCGCCTGTGTTCCACACCCCGGTCAGCCTTCTGGATTACCTGTGTTGTACTGTCCCCAGCATGGGTGCAGTACTCAGTGGTGCCTGACCAGGTCAGGGGCGCCACATTCCCCCTTAGTTATCACCAGCACGTCCTCGGGCTGCAAGACAACATTTTAAAATGCATAAAACATTAAAACATGTAAAACATTTTTAAAACCACCAGATATCAGACATCACCACCCTCCACCCACAAGTCCGTTAACCCACCCAAAACCCTCTCAGGAGGCAGGTCACCGGTCCTTTTGGTAACCAGATCTGGGCCATCTACTTCCCCAGACCTTTCCTCCAATCTTCCTCTCCCGTTGGCCGCGGCTTCAGCCACTTCTGGCAGGATGTAGAGGCGGCTTTCATGGGCTGGTGGTTTCAGGGCATACCTGGCCTGGTGGATCCGCGCCGTCAGCCTCTTCTGGCAGGATGCAGAGGCGGCCTCCACAGTTGGTGCTGGCCAGGTACCCTCTTTGTGGTGGTGAGCCAAGGCCCCATAAACAGGCGTGCTCTCTGGTCGCAGGTGAGCCAAGGCCCTTTTCTACGGACGGGCCCCCCTGGTCGCAGACGAGCCAAGCCCCTAAACAGGCTGGCCCTGGTGGTGGTGCCACTGGTGTAACTATTTACACTGCGAGAGTTTGTGGCTATAGCAAGTTCATAGCCTTAAAGTTTATTTCTCACAATAGTTTTTGTGGGCACATTCTTGAACGTTGCAAACAAAACTTTTCAAAACTGGTCAAAACAGTAACTTCTTACTTTACTTTGCTTTACTCCTCTTTTTCACTAGGGCGAGGGCACGTTGGGCACTGGCACCTGTGACTTTCCTGCTCTTTGTCTCTTTCTTCATCTGTGGTTGCCTCATCTGTAGGTTCTTTATCTTTCCTTTCTTGGTCTGCATCTGATTCCTTTTCTGTATCCGTTTCTTTATCTCTGTCTTGTCTTTCTTGTCTTTCTTGTCTTTCTTGTCTTTCTTGTCTTTCTTGTCTTTCTTGTCTTTCTTGTGGCATGGGATGGCTGTAGGCTTTGCTGGTACGTAAGGCTACATCAAGTGCGTACAATCCCCTTTCACCTTGGTGCATGGTAAACTGTACCGAATCTCCCATTTTCAGATTTCTGCCAGGGTGTCCTCTAGGCAGGTGTGCGCTGACATCTCTCCTGTTAACAAATATTCCCTTTTTGATGCCAGGTGCTACAATAAATCCATAGCCGCTTCTCAGATTAAAGTCTTCCACTACGCCATAACACAGGGGTCCTCTAGCCTGGCTTTTGGCCCTTCTCAGGGACCGTTTCTCCTGTAGGTCTCTGGCGGTGACTTCCTTCTGCTCTGGAGACTGTGGTGCTGGAGCAACCTGTGTTCTGCTGCGCCGTGTCTTGCGGGTTGGATTCTGCGAGGTGCAGCTTACAAGCTCCCAGGTGAGGCTTTGGGGCAGATCTTCATCTGCTGACGGTGTCAAGTCTTCCTCCTCCCAGCGGGAATAGGGCAGCATCTCCGGCTCTGGGTAGGGGTCTGCTGCGGTTGGCGTTGGAGTCAGCCCTTCTGCTTCCTGGCCTCCTCTCCCCCTTAGTTCTTCGCTGCACTCTGGTTGTGGCAGCGCTGGGGATGAGTGGTCCTCAGCTGGTCCGGGCGGTGGACTCTCTGGCGCGGCTGCAGGGGTTGCCTGTATTTCCTTGGGGGTATGCGGAGGGAGCAGGTACCGATCCACCATCTCTTGCGGGAACTGGGCCTCCAAATCAGCCTTCAGCTTCCAGTATGCGGGGTCCTCTCCTATCAGGGTCTTCCTAGCAGGGACCTCTTTGGTCTGGGGAGCGGTGTCTGCTCTGGCCTTGCAGGCCGGGGAAAATGATGAGGTACTCTCTTCTTGGCGGGCCGCGCCCTGTATGGCGGCGGCCTGGTCTTGGCGGGCCGCGCCTTGTATGGCGGCGGCCTGGTCTTGGCGGGCCGCGCCTGGCATGGCGGCGGCCTGGTCTTGGCGGGCCGCGCCCGGCATGGCGGCGGCCTGGTCTTGGCGGGCCGCGCCCGGCATGGCGGCGGCCTGGATTGGCGTTTCTGTCGCGGCCGGTTCCTGGCGGGCCGGACTGGACACTGCAGCTGCGGTCTCACTTGGCGTCGCAGCCTCGATGGGGTCCGTGCAGGCTGAGCCGGGCGTCGCTGCGGTGATCGGAGCTTGGCGGGCCGCACCCGGCGGGGCTGCGGCCTGGTTCAGCATATCACTTGCGGCGCGGACGAGCGTCGCTGCTGCGTTGGGGTCTTGGCGGACCGGGTTCAGCAGGGTGGCAGCCTGGGTCAGCGTCACACCTGCAGCACGGATGAGCACTGCCGTGGTGGTCGGAGCCCTGCGGGACAGGCGGGGCATCGCTGCAGCGGCCTGGGCTTGGCGGGCCGCACCTAGCGTGGCTGCGGCCTCACTCAGCGTCGCCGCATCGGGCGCCTCCTCTGGGACCGCGGTCGCAGCAGCTCGGGTCGGGGCTCTTGTTCTAGCCGGGGCAACACCGGACTCACCCATCGGGGTCTGAATCGTCGTCGCCGCTCGATCCGGCAGGCTCCGCGCGGCTCCCTCCTCATAGGTCCGCACCGCCGCAGCCATTTCCAGGAGCTCCGTGCGTTCTTCTCTGAGCCGTCGCACAATCCTGGCCTCCAGCTGGTCGCAGAAGATGGCAAGCTCCTGGCACCACCAGGCAGCAGTGCCTGGTTCTGGGTATCCGCGTCTGGACTCCATTTTCTCTAGCAAGCTGCTGGCTTCTCTTCTGCTCCGCCGTTTCTGGACGCTTCCGCTTTCTTCATCAGCGAGGTCAGGACTCTGCAGAGGCTCTCTGGGTAGCCACACCTCTTCGTGGGCGGTAACTTCTCCCAGCGCGGGCTGCTGTTGTTTTTCAGCGCGCTTTTCATGGTGGCAATATGGCGGCGCTTCCAATTTTTCAAGCGGACCGCCTAGGCACATGGTCACCTGTCTGAACAGGTCTAGTCCTTATCCTGTTCGTGACGCCAGATGTGAAGCCCCGCAGGTGGTGTGTCGGTGTCGGTGCATTACCTTCAGGGACTCCACGTTGCTGGATCTCCGTCACTGGTAGGAAATCTTCTGTTTTTGATCGTGACGCCACTCTCAGTATTGCGGTCAGTGGGGACCGCCACTGCAGGTTAGGGGACGCCTGAGGCTGATGGTGGGTGCAGTCGGATGTAGTAGCCTCCTGAGAGTGAGGCAAGCCCCAGGGCCCTGTGTAGGTTTGTAGTACCACAAGTCGCAGAATGACCACACAGGCAGGATGTCTTTCAGGGTTTTTACTCACTTCAGGTGGCAGGGTGAGTAACCCGGGCGTAGCTGAGATGAACCAGGTAGGAACCAGGTATCCTTCAGGCTGACTTCATGAGGGTGACTACTGACTCGCCTTCCTTAGCCCTTGGTGGTTTGGGGTAACCCCGACTTTGAGTCCCTATGGGGGTCACCCAGGGAAGATGCTCCAAGCCTCTCTCCCCTTCTTGTTTTGCCGTGTGCTTGTTCCCCGGACCAGGCCACTCCAGCTTCTTGCCTCCTATGACCTATGGGCCCAATCTTGTGGTTACGTGGCTGCGGCTTTTGTAGTGTTGTGGTGTGGGCTTTAAGAGCCCCACACCGGCAGGTTTAGCAGGGAAAGGTGAATCTATCCTCGCTTCGGGATCTGCCGCCCGGTTGGGCCTGGTGCTCTCTAGCAGTCTCCTTACTTCCCACTCCGTTGCACTCTCTAGCTGAAGCTGGCTTTCAGGCAGCACTCCTAGTTGACCGTTCTCCCCCGTCTGTAGCCACTGCGCGGGCGCTGTTAGACAGCAACAGCCCCACAGGTCTGCTCCTCACTGAGCCCTATGGAGTTCTCTGCTCTAACTGACTCACTGCTCCTCCTCTCCTGTTCTTGCCTACGCCACCTAGCAACCAGACTCTCCACCACACCCCTTGAGAGGAGATGGAGGCTCTACCCCCTCCACTATTCCAGTGAAGGTGAAGGCTTGCCCCCTCCTGGGATCCCCAGGGGTCCTCTCATGGGTACATGTGTGAGACCTGATCACTATGCGCCTGTGTTCCACACCCCGGTCAGCCTTCTGGATTACCTGTGTTGTACTGTCCCCAGCATGGGTGCAGTACTCAGTGGTGCCTGACCAGGTCAGGGGCGCCACAGTACCAGAGCATTGACTCTTCTAAGAGTCCTAAGAGTCCTGCTCACACTGATGGGGTGAAGCTGTGGGACCCTATTTTCAGAGATGATGTCCTCCACCCAACTCTCAAAAAGCTGAAAGGGTCTTCAGTAGAGATGGATAGTCGAGCTGGGCTATCAGACGGTCACCTCTGTAGCTGTAGTGTCATTTTTCCTATGGTCCAATGTGTAAATTAAACAAAAAAGTGCACGTTTGTTATGATGTTCAAGATGGGGACCAGGATGTGGACATAATAAAAAATTAGGGAACATGATAGGAGACATTTATACAATACATATAATCATTCTTATCTATCTAATACGATCACAACAGCTCTCCATACCTGCAGTCCACCACAAGGACCACTCTCTCTAATCCCTGAAAAATGAAATCATCCTCAGTGACGAAGAGAGGGGGCTAAGCGCCCCCCATGGTCTCAGAGCATTGACTCTTCTAAGAGTCCTAAGATTCCTGCTCACACTGATGGGGTGCAGCTGTGGGACCCTATTTTCAGAGATGATGTCCTCCACCCAACTCTCAAAAAGCTGAAAGGGTCTTCAGTAGAGATGGATAGTCGAGCTGGGCTATCAGACGGTCACCTCTGTAGCTGTAGTGCCATTTTTCCTATTGTCCAATTTGTAAATTAAACAAAAAAGTGCACGTTTGTTATGATTTCCAAGATGGGGACCAGGATGTGGACATAATAAAAAAATAGGGAACATGATAGGAGACATTTCTACAATACATATAATCATTCTTATCTATCTAATACGATGACAACAGCTCTCCATACCTGCAGTCCACCACAAGGACCACCCTCTCTATTCCCTGAAAAGTGCAATCATCCTCAGTGACGAGGAGAGGGGACTAAGCGCCCCCCATGGTCTCAGAGCATTGACTCTTCTAAGAGTCCTAAGAGTCCTGCTCACACTGATGGGGTGCAGCTGTGGGACCCTATTTTCAGAGATGATGTTCTCTACCCAACTCTCAAAAAGCTGAAAGGGTCTTCAGTAGAGATGGATAGTCGAGCTGGGCTATCAGACGGTCACCTCTGTAGCTGTAGTGTCATTTTTCCTATGGTCCAATGTGTAAATTAAACAAAAAAGTGCACGTTTGTTATGATGTCCAAGATGGGGACCAGGATGTGGACATAATAAAAAATTAGGGAACATGATAGGAGACATTTCTACAATACATATAATCATTCTTATCTATCTAATACGATGACAACAGCTCTCCATACCTGCAGTCCACCACAAGGACCACCCTCTCTAATCCCTGAAAAATGAAATCATCCTCAGTGACGAAGAGAGGGGGCTAAGCGCCCCCCATGGTCTCAGAGCATTGACTCTTCTAAGAGTCCTAAGAGTCCTGCTCACACTGATGGGGTGCAGCTGTGGGACCCTATTTTCAGAGATGATGTCCTCCACCCAACTCTCAAAAAGCTGAAAGGGTCTTCAGTAGAGATGGATTGTCGAGCTGGGCTATCAGACGGTCACCTCTGTAGCTGTAGTGTCATTTTTCCTATGGTCCAATGTGTAAATTAAACAAAAAAGTGCACGTTTGTTATGATGTCCAAGATGGGGACCAGGATGTGGACATAATAAAAAATTAGGGAACATGATAGGAGACATTTCTACAATACATATAATCATTCTTATCTATCTAATACGATGATAACAGCTCTCCATACCTGCAGTCCACCACAAGGACCACCCTCTCTAATCCCTGAAAAATGAAATCATCCTCAGTGACGAAGAGAGGGGGCTAAGTGCCCCCAATGGTCTCAGAGCATTGACTCTTCTAAGAGTCCTAAGAGTCCTGCTCACACTGATGGGGTGCAGCTGTGGGACCCTATTTTCAGAGATGATGTCCTCCACCCAACTCTTAAAAAGCTGAAAGGGTCTTCAGTAGAGATGGATAGTCGAGCTGGGCTATCAGACGGTCACCTCTGTAGCTGTAGTGTCATTTTTCCTATGGTCCAATGTGTAAATTAAACAAAAAAGTGCACGTTTGTTATGATGTCCAAGATGGGGACCAGGATGTGGACATAATAAAAAATTAGGGAACATGATAGGAGACATTTCTACAATACATATAATCATTCTTATCTATCTAATACGATGACAACAGCTCTCCATACCTGCAGTCCACCACAAGGACCACCCTCTCTAATCCCTGAAAAATGAAATCATCCTCAGTGACGAAGAGAGGGGGCCAAGCGCCCCCCATGGTACCAGAGCATTGACTCTTCTAAGAGTCCTAAGAGTCCTGCTCACACTGATGGGGTGAAGCTGTGGGACCCTATTTTCAGAGATGATGTCCTCCACCCAACTCTCAAAAAGCTGAAAGGGTCTTCAGTAGAGATGGATAGTCGAGCTGGGCTATCAGACGGTCACCTCTGTAGCTTTAGTGTCATTTTTCCTATGGTCCAATGTGTAAATTAAACAAAAAAGTGCACGTTTGTTATGATGTCCAAGATGGGGACCAGGATGTGGACATAATAAGAAATTAGGGAACATGATAGGAGACATTTCTACAATACATATAATCATTCTTATCTATCTAATACGATGACAACAGCTCTCCATACCTGCAGTCCACCACAAGGACCACCCTCTCTAATCCCTGAAAAATGAAATCATCCTCAGGGACGAAGAGAGGGGGCTAAGCGCCCCCATGGTTTTAGAGCATTGACTCTTCTAAGAGTCCTAAGAGTCCTGCTTACACTGATGGGGTGCAGCTGTGGGACCCTATTTTCAGAGATGATGTCCTCCACCCAACTCTCAAAAAGCTGAAAGGGTCTTCAGTAGAGATGGATAGTTGAGCTGGGCTATCAGACGGTCACCTCTGTAGCTGTAGTGTCATTTTTCCTATGGTCCAATGTGTAAATTAAACAAAAAAGTGCACGTTTGTTATGATGTTCAAGATGGGGACCAGGATGTGGACATAATAAAAAATTAGGGAACATGATAGGAGACATTTCTACAATACATATAATCATTCTTATCTATCTAATACGATCACAACAGCTCTCCATACCTGCAGTCCACCACAAGGACCACTCTCTCTAATCCCTGAAAAGTGAAATCATCCTCAGTGACGAAGAGAGGGGGCTAAGCGCCCTCCATGGTCTCAGAGCATTGACTCTTCTAAGAGTCCTAAGAGTCCTGCTCACACTGATGGGGTGCAGCTGTGGGACCCTATTTTCAGAGATGATGTTCTCTACCCAACTCTCAAAAAGCTGAAAGGGTCTTCAGTAGAGATGGATAGTCGAGCTGGGCTATCAGACGGTCACCTCTGTAGCTGTAGTGTCATTTTTCCTATGGTCCAATGTGTAAATTAAACAAAAAAGTGCACGTTTGTTATGATGTCCAAGATGGGGACCAGGATGTGGACATAATAAAAAATTAGGGAACATGATAGGAGACATTTCTACAATACATATAATCATTCTTATCTATCTAATACGATGACAACAGCTCTCCATACCTGCAGTCCACCACAAGGACCACCCTCTCTAATCCCTGAAAAATGAAATCATCCTCAGTGACGAAGAGAGGGGGCTAAGCGCCCCCCATGGTCTCAGAGCATTGACTCTTCTAAGAGTCCTAAGAGTCCTGCTCACACTGATGGGGTGCAGCTGTGGGACCCTATTTTCAGAGATGATGTCCTCCACCCAACTCTCAAAAAGCTGAAAGGGTCTTCAGTAGAGATGGATAGTCGAGCTGGGCTATCAGACGGTCACCTCTGTAGCTGTAGTGTCATTTTTCCTATGGTCCAATGTGTAAATTAAACAAAAAAGTGCACGTTTGTTATGATGTCCAAGATGGGGACCAGTATGTGGACATAATAAAAAATTAGGGAACATGATAGGAGACATTTCTACAATACATATAATCATTCTTATCTATCTAATACGATGATAACAGCTCTCCATATCTGCAGTCCACCACAAGGACCACCCTCTCTAATCCCTGAAAAATGAAATCATCCTCAGTGATGAAGAGAGGGGGCTAAGTGCCCCCAATGGTCTCAGAGCATTGACTCTTCTAAGAGTCCTAAGAATCCTGCTCACACTGATGGGGTGCAGCTGTGGGACCCTATTTTCAGAGATGATGTCCTCCACCCAACTCTCAAAAAGCTGAAAGGGTCTTCAGTAGAGATGGATAGTCGAGCTGGGCTATCAGACGGTCACCTCTGTAGCTGTAGTGTCATTTTTCCTATGGTCCAATGTGTAAATTAAACAAAAAAGTGCACGTTTGTTATGATGTCCAAGATGGGGACCAGGATGTGGACATAATAAAAAATTAGGGAACATGATAGGAGACATTTCTACAATACATATAATCATTCTTATCTATCTAATACGATGACAACAGCTCTCCATACCTGCAGTCCACCACAAGGACCACCCTCTCTAATCCCTGAAAAATGAAATCATCCTCAGTGACGAAGAGAGGGGGCTAAGCGCCCCCATGGTCTCAGAGCATTAACTCTTCTAAGAGTCCTAAGAGTCCTGCTCACACTGATGGGGTGCAGCTGTGGGACCCTATTTTCAGAGATGATGTCCTCCACCCAACTCTCAAAAAGCTGAAAGGGTCTTCAGTAGAGATGGATAGTCGAGCTGGGCTATCAGACGGTCACCTCTGTAGCTGTAGTGTCATTTTTCCTATGGTCCAATGTGTAAATTAAACAAAAAAGTGCAAGTTTGTTATGATGTTCAAGATGGGGACCAGGATGTGGACATAATAAAAAATTAGGGAACATGATAGGAGACATTTCTACAATACATATAATCATTCTTATCTATCTAATACGATCACAACAGCTCTCCATACCTGCAGTCCACCACAAGGACCACTCTCTCTAATCCCTGAAAAGTGAAATCATCCTCAGTGACGAAGAGAGGGGGCTAAGCGCCCTCCATGGTCTCAGAGCATTGACTCTTCTAAGAGTCCTAAGAGTCCTGCTCACACTGATGGGGTGCAGCTGTGGGACCCTATTTTCAGAGATGATGTTCTCTACCCAACTCTCAAAAAGCTGAAAGGGTCTTCAGTAGAGATGGATAGTCGAGCTGGGCTATCAGACGGTCACCTCTGTAGCTGTAGTGTCATTTTTCCTATGGTCCAATGTGTAAATTAAACAAAAAAGTGCACGTTTGTTATGATGTCCAAGATGGGGACCAGGATGTGGACATAATAAAAAATTAGGGAACATGATAGGAGACATTTCTACAATACATATAATCATTCTTATCTATCTAATACGATGACAACAGCTCTCCATACCTGCAGTCCACCACAAGGACCACCCTCTCTAATCCCTGAAAAATGAAATCATCCTCAGTGACGAAGAGAGGGGGCTAAGCGCCCCCCATGGTCTCAGAGCATTGACTCTTCTAAGAGTCCTAAGAGTCCTGCTCACATTGATGGGGTGCAGCTGTGGGACCCTATTTTCAGAGATGATGTCCTCCACCCAACTCTCAAAAAGCTGAAAGGGTCTTCAGTAGAGATGGATTGTCGAGCTGGGCTATCAGACGGTCACCTCTGTAGCTGTAGTGTCATTTTTCCTATGGTCCAATGTGTAAATTAAACAAAAAAGTGCACGTTTGTTATGATGTCCAAGATGGGGACCAGGATGTGGACATAATAAAAATTTAGGGAACATGATAGGAGACATTTCTACAATACATATAATCATTCTTATCTATCTAATACGATGATAACAGCTCTCCATACCTGCAGTCCACCACAAGGACCACCCTCTCTAATCCCTGAAAAATGAAATCATCCTCAGTGACGAAGAGAGGGGGCTAAGTGCCCCCAATGGTCTCAGAGCATTGACTCTTCTAAGAGTCCTAAGAGTCCTGCTCACACTGATGGGGTGCAGCTGTGGGACCCTATTTTCAGAGATGATGTCCTCCACCCAACTCTTAAAAAGCTGAAAGGGTCTTCAGTAGAGATGGATAGTCGAGCTGGGCTATCAGACGGTCACCTCTGTAGCTGTAGTGTCATTTTTCCTATGGTCCAATGTGTAAATTAAACAAAAAAGTGCACGTTTGTTATGATGTCCAAGATGGGGACCAGGATGTGGACATAATAAAAAATTAGGGAACATGATAGGAGACATTTCTACAATACATATAATCATTCTTATCTATCTAATACGATGACAACAGCTCTCCATACCTGCAGTCCACCACAAGGACCACCCTCTCTAATCCCTGAAAAATGAAATCATCCTCAGTGACGAAGAGAGGGGGCCAAGCGCCCCCCATGGTACCAGAGCATTGACTCTTCTAAGAGTCCTAAGAGTCCTGCTCACACTGATGGGGTGAAGCTGTGGGACCCTATTTTCAGAGATGATGTCCTCCACCCAACTCTCAAAAAGCTGAAAGGGTCTTCAGTAGAGATGGATAGTCGAGCTGGGCTATCAGACGGTCACCTCTGTAGCTGTAGTGTCATTTTTCCTATGGTCCAATGTGTAAATTAAACAAAAAAGTGCACGTTTGTTATGATGTCCAAGATGGGGACCAGGATGTGGACATAATAAGAAATTAGGGAACATGATAGGAGACATTTCTACAATACATATAATCATTCTTATCTATCTAATACGATGACAACAGCTCTCCATACCTGCAGTCCACCACAAGGACCACCCTCTCTAATCCCTGAAAAATGAAATCATCCTCAGGGACGAAGAGAGGGGGCTAAGCGCCCCCATGGTTTTAGAGCATTGACTCTTCTAAGAGTCCTAAGAGTCCTGCTTACACTGATGGGGTGCAGCTGTGGGACCCTATTTTCAGAGATGATGTCCTCCACCCAACTCTCAAAAAGCTGAAAGGGTCTTCAGTAGAGATGGATAGTCGAGCTGGGCTATCAGACGGTCACCTCTGTAGCTGTAGTGTCATTTTTCCTATGGTCCAATGTGTAAATTAAACAAAAAAGTGCACGTTTGTTATGATGTTCAAGATGGGGACCAGGATGTGGACATAATAAAAAATTAGGGAACATGATAGGAGACATTTCTACAATACATATAATCATTCTTATCTATCTAATACGATCACAACAGCTCTCCATACCTGCAGTCCACCACAAGGACCACTCTCTCTAATCCCTGAAAAGTGAAATCATCCTCAGTGACGAAGAGAGGGGGCTAAGCGCCCTCCATGGTCTCAGAGCATTGACTCTTCTAAGAGTCCTAAGAGTCCTGCTCACACTGATGGGGTGCAGCTGTGGGACCCTATTTTCAGAGATGATGTTCTCTACCCAACTCTCAAAAAGCTGAAAGGGTCTTCAGTAGAGATGGATAGTCGAGCTGGGCTATCAGACGGTCACCTCTGTAGCTGTAGTGTCATTTTTCCTATGGTCCAATGTGTAAATTAAACAAAAAAGTGCACGTTTGTTATGATGTCCAAGATGGGGACCAGGATGTGGACATAATAAAAAATTAGGGAACATGATAGGAGACATTTCTACAATACATATAATCATTCTTATCTATCTAATACGATGACAACAGCTCTCCATACCTGCAGTCCACCACAAGGACCACCCTCTCTAATCCCTGAAAAATGAAATCATCCTCAGTGACGAAGAGAGGGGGCTAAGCGCCCCCCATGGTCTCAGAGCATTGACTCTTCTAAGAGTCCTAAGAGTCCTGCTCACACTGATGGGGTGCAGCTGTGGGACCCTATTTTCAGAGATGATGTCCTCCACCCAACTCTCAAAAAGCTGAAAGGGTCTTCAGTAGAGATGGATAGTCGAGCTGGGCTATCAGACGGTCACCTCTGTAGCTGTAGTGTCATTTTTCCTATGGTCCAATGTGTAAATTAAACAAAAAAGTGCACGTTTGTTATGATGTCCAAGATGGGGACCAGTATGTGGACATAATAAAAAATTAGGGAACATGATAGGAGACATTTCTACAATACATATAATCATTCTTATCTATCTAATACGATGATAACAGCTCTCCATATCTGCAGTCCACCACAAGGACCACCCTCTCTAATCCCTGAAAAATGAAATCATCCTCAGTGATGAAGAGAGGGGGCTAAGTGCCCCCAATGGTCTCAGAGCATTGACTCTTCTAAGAGTCCTAAGAGTCCTGCTCACACTGATGGGGTGCAGCTGTGGGACCCTATTTTCAGAGATGATGTCCTCCACCCAACTCTCAAAAAGCTGAAAGGGTCTTCAGTAGAGATGGATAGTCGAGCTGGGCTATCAGACGGTCACCTCTGTAGCTGTAGTGTCATTTTTCCTATGGTCCAATGTGTAAATTAAACAAAAAAGTGCACGTTTGTTATGATGTCCAAGATGGGGACCAGGATGTGGACATAATAAAAAATTAGGGAACATGATAGGAGACATTTCTACAATACATATAATCATTCTTATCTATCTAATACGATCACAACCGCTCTCCATACCTGCAGTCCACCACAAGGACCACTCTCTCTAATCCCTGAAAAATGAAATCATCCTCAGTGACGAAGAGAGGGGGCTAAGCGCCCCCCATGGTCTCAGAGCATTGACTCTTCTAAGAGTCCTAGGATTCCTGCTCACACTGATGGGGTGCAGCTGTGGGACCCTATTTTCAGAGATGATGTCCTCCACCCAACTCTCAAAAAGCTGAAAGGGTCTTCAGTAGAGATGGATAGTCGAGCTGGGCTATCAGACGGTCACCTCTGTAGCTGTAGTGTCATTTTTCCTATGGTCCAATGTGTAAATTAAACAAAAAAGTGCACGTTTGTTATGATTTCCAAGATGGGGACCAGGATGTGGACATAATAAAAAAATAGGGAACATGATAGGAGACATTTCTACAATACATATAATCATTCTTATCTATCTAATACGATGACAACAGCTTTCCATACCTGCAGTCCACCACAAGGACCACCCTCTCTATTCCCTGAAAAGTGAAATCATCCTCAGTGACGAAGAGAGGGGGCTAAGCGCCCCCCATGGTCTCAGAGCATTGACTCTTCTAAGAGTCCTAAGAGTCCTGCTCACACTGATGGGGTGCAGCTGTGGGACCCTATTTTCAGAGATGATGTTCTCCACCCAACTCTCAAAAAGCTGAAAGGGTCTTCAGTAGAGATGGATAGTCGAGCTGGGCTATCAGACGGTCACCTCTGTAGCTGTAGTGTTATTTTTCCTATGGTCCAATGTGTAAATTAAACAAAAAAGTGCACGTTTGTTATGATGTCCAAGATGGGGACCAGGATGTGGACATAATAAAAAATTAGGGAACATGATAGGAGACATTTCTACAATACATATAATCATTCTTATCTATCTAATACGATGATAACAGCTCTCCATATCTGCAGTCCACCACAAGGACCACCCTCTCTAATCCCTGAAAAATGAAATCATCCTCAGTGATGAAGAGAGGGGGCTAAGTGCCCCCAATGGTCTCAGAGCATTGACTCTTCTAAGAGTCCTAAGAGTCCTGCTCACACTGATGGGGTGCAGCTGTGGGACCCTATTTTCAGAGATGATGTCCTCCACCCAACTCTCAAAAAGCTGAAAGGGTCTTCAGTAGAGATGGATAGTCGAGCTGGGCTATCAGACGGTCACCTCTGTAGCTGTAGTGTCATTTTTCCTATGGTCCAATGTGTAAATTAAACAAAAAAGTGCACGTTTGTTATGATGTCCAAGATGGGGACCAGGATGTGGACATAATAAAAAATTAGGGAACATGATAGGAGACATTTCTACAATACATATAATCATTCTTATCTATCTAATACGATGACAACAGCTCTCCATACCTGCAGTCCACCACAAGGACCACCCTCTCTAATCCCTGAAAAATGAAATTATCCTCAGGGACGAAGAGAGGGGGCTAAGCGCCCCCCATGGTTTTAGAGCATTGACTCTTCTAAGAGTCCTAAGAGTCCTGCTTACACTGATGGGGTGCAGCTGTGGGACCCTATTTTAAGAGATGATGTCCTCCACCCAACTCTCAAAAAGCTGAAAGGGTCTTCAGTAGAGATGGATAGTCGAGCTGGGCTATCAGACGGTCACCTCTGTAGCTGTAGTGTCATTTTTCCTATGGTCCAATGTGTAAATTAAACAAAAAAGTGCACGTTTGTTATGATGTCCAAGATGGGGACCAGGATGTGGACATAATAAAAAATTAGGGAACATGATAGGAGACATTTCTACAATACATATAATCATTCTTATCTATCTAATACGATGACAACAGCTCTCCATACCTGCAGTCCACCACAAGGACCACCCTCTCTAATCCCTGAAAAATGAAATCATCCTCAGTGACGAAGAGAGGGGGCTAAGCGCCCCCATGGTCTCAGAGCATTAACTCTTCTAAGAGTCCTAAGAGTCCTGCTCACACTGATGGGGTGCAGCTGTGGGACCCTATTTTCAGAGATGATGTCCTCCACCCAACTCTCAAAAAGCTGAAAGGGTCTTCAGTAGAGATAGATAGTCGAGCTGGGCTATCAGACGGTCACCTCTGTAGCTGTAGTGTCATTTTTCCTATGGTCCAATGTGTAAATTAAACAAAAAAGTGCACGTTTGTTATGATGTCCAAGATGGGGACCAGGATGTGGACATAATAAAAAATTAGGGAACATGATAGGAGACATTTCTACAATACATATAATCATTATTATCTATCTAATACGATGACAACAGCTCTCCATACCTGCAGTCCACCACAAGGACCACCCTCTATAATCCCTGAAAAATGAAATCATCCTCAGGGACGAAGAGAGGGGGCTAAGCGCCCCCCATGGTTTTAGAGCATTGACTCTTCTAAGAGTCCTAAGAGTCCTGCTTACACTGATGGGGTGCAGCTGTGGGACCCTATTTTAAGAGATGATGTCCTCCACCCAACTCTCAAAAAGCTGAAAGGGTCTTCAGTAGAGATGGATAGTCGAGCTGGGCTATCAGACGGTCACCTCTGTAGCTGTAGTGTCATTTTTCCTATGGTCCAATGTGTAAATTAAACAAAAAAGTGCACGTTTGTTATGATGTCCAAGATGGGGACCAGGATGTGGACATAATAAAAAATTAGGGAACATGATAGGAGACATTTCTACAATACATATAATCATTCTTATCTATCTAATACGATGACAACAGCTCTCCATACCTGCAGTCCACCACAAGGACCACCCTCTCTAATCCCTGAAAAATGAAATCATCCTCAGGGACGAAGAGAGGGGGCTAAGCGCCCCCCATGGTTTTAGAGCATTGACTCTTCTAAGAGTCCTAAGAGTCCTGCTTACACTGATGGGGTGCAGCTGTGGGACCCTATTTTAAGAGATGATGTCCTCCACCCAACTCTCAAAAAGCTGAAAGGGTCTTCAGTAGAGATGGATAGTCGAGCTGGGCTATCAGACGGTCACCTCTGTAGCTGTAGTGTCATTTTTCCTATGGTCCAATGTGTAAATTAAACAAAAAAGTGCACGTTTGTTATGATGTCCAAGATGGGGACCAGGATGTGGACATAATAAAAAATTAGGGAACATGATAGGAGACATTTCTACAATACATATAATCATTCTTATCTATCTAATACGATGACAACAGCTCTCCATACCTGCAGTCCACCACAAGGACCACCCTCTATAATCCCTGAAAAATGAAATCATCCTCAGGGACGAAGAGAGGGGGCTAAGCGCCCCCCATGGTTTTAGAGCATTGACTCTTCTAAGAGTCCTAAGAGTCCTGCTTACACTGATGGGGTGCAGCTGTGGGACCCTATTTTAAGAGATGATGTCCTCCACCCATCTCTCAAAAAGCTGAAAGGGTCTTCAGTAGAGATGGATAGTCGAGCTGGGCTATCAGACGGTCACCTCTGTAGCTGTAGTGTCATTTTTCCTATGGTCCAATGTGTAAATTAAACAAAAAAGTGCACGTTTGTTATGATGTCCAAGATGGGGACCAGGATGTGGACATAATAAAAAATTAGGGAACATGATAGGAGACATTTCTACAATACATATAATCATTCTTATCTATCTAATACGATGACAACAGCTCTCCATACCTGCAGTCCACCACAAGGACCACCCTCTCTAATCCCTGAAAAATGAAATCATCCTCAGGGACGAAGAGAGGGGGCTAAGCGCCCCCCATGGTTTTAGAGCATTGACTCTTCTAAGAGTCCTAAGAGTCCTGCTTACACTGATGGGGTGCAGCTGTGGGACCCTATTTTAAGAGATGATGTCCTCCACCCAACTCTCAAAAAGCTGAAAGGGTCTTCAGTAGAGATGGATAGTCGAGCTGGGCTATCAGACGGTCACCTCTGTAGCTGTAGTGTCATTTTTCCTATGGTCCAATGTGTAAATTAAACAAAAAAGTGCACGTTTGTTATGATGTCCAAGATGGGGACCAGGATGTGGACATAATAAAAAATTAGGGAACATGATAGGAGACATTTCTACAATACATATAATCATTCTTATCTATCTAATACGATGACAACAGCTCTCCATACCTGCAGTCCGCCACAAGGACCACCCTCTCTAATCCCTGAAAAATGAAATCATCCTCAGGGACGAAGAGAGGGGGCTAAGCGCCCCCATGGTTTTAGAGCATTGACTCTTCTAAGAGTCCTAAGAGTCCTGCTTACACTGATGGGGTGCAGCTGTGGGACCCTATTTTCAGAGATGATGTCCTCCACCCAACTCTCAAAAAGCTGAAAGGGTCTTCAGTAGAGATGGATAGTCGAGCTGGGCTATCAGACGGTCACCTCTGTAGCTGTAGTGTCATTTTTCCTATGGTCCAATGTGTAAATTAAACAAAAAAGTGCACGTTTGTTATGATGTCCAAGATGGGGACCAGGATGTGGACATAATAAAAAATTAGGGAACATGATAGGAGACATTTCTACAATACATATAATCATTCTTATCTATCTAATACGATCACAACAGCTCTCCATACCTGCAGTCCACCACAAGGACCACCCTCTCTAATCCCTGAAAAATGAAATCATCCTCAGTGACGAAGAGAGGGGGCTAAGCGCCCCCATGGTCTCAGAGCATTAACTATTCTAAGAGTCCTAAGAGTCCTGCTCACACTGATGGGGTGCAGCTGTGGGACCCTATTTTCAGAGATGATGTCCTCCACCCAACTCTCAAAAAGCTGAAAGGGTCTTCAGTAGAGATGGATAGTCGAGCTGGGCTATCAGACGGTCACCTCTGTAGCTGTAGTGTCATTTTTCCTATGGTCCAATGTGTAAATTAAACAAAAAAGTGCACGTTTGTTATGATGTCCAAGATGGGGACCAGGATGTGGACATAATAAAAAATTAGGGAACATGATAGGAGACAATTCTACAATACATATAATCATTCTTATCTATCTAATACGATGACAACAGCTCTCCATACCTGCAGTCCACCACAAGGACCACCCTCTCTAATCCCTGAAAAATGAAATCATCCTCAGTGACGAAGAGAGGGGGCTAAGCGCCCCCATGGTCTCAGAGCATTAACTCTTCTAAGAGTCCTAAGAGTCCTGCTCACACTGATGGGGTGCAGCTGTGGGACCCTATTTTCAGAGATGATGTCCTCCACCCAACTCTCAAAAAGCTGAAAGGGTCTTCAGTAGAGATGGATAGTCGAGCTGGGCTATCAGACGGTCACCTCTGTAGCTGTAGTGTCATTTTTCCTATGGTCCAATGTGTAAATTAAACAAAAAAGTGCACGTTTGTTATGATGTCCAAGATGGGGACCAGGATGTGGACATAATAAAAAATTAGGGAACATGATAGGAGACATTTCTACAGTACATATAATCATTCTTATCTATCTAATGCGATGACAACAGCTCTCCATACCTGCAGTCCACCACAAGGACCACCCTCTATAATCCCTGAAAAATGAAATCATCCTCAGGGACGAAGAGAGGGGGCTAAGCGCCCCCCATGGTTTTAGAGCATTGACTCTTCTAAGAGTCCTAAGAGTCCTGCTTACACTGATGGGGTGCAGCTGTGGGACCCTATTTTAAGAGATGATGTCCTCCACCCAACTCTCAAAAAGCTGAAAGGGTCTTCAGTAGAGATGGATAGTCGAGCTGGGCTATCAGACGGTCACCTCTGTAGCTGTAGTGTCATTTTTCCTATGGTCCAATGTGTAAATTAAACAAAAAAGTGCACGTTTGTTATGGTGTCCAAGATGGGGACCAGGATGTGGACATAATAAAAAATTAGGGAACATGATAGGAGACATTTCTACAATACATATAATCATTCTTATCTATCTAATGCGATGACAACAGCTCTCCATACCTGCAGTCCACCACAAGGACCACCCTCTATAATCCCTGAAAAATGAAATCATCCTCAGGGACGAAGAGAGGGGGCTAAGCGCCCCCCATGGTTTTAGAGCATTGACTCTTCTAAGAGTCCTAAGAGTCCTGCTTACACTGATGGGGTGCAGCTGTGGGACCCTATTTTAAGAGATGATGTCCTCCACCCAACTCTCAAAAAGCTGAAAGGGTCTTCAGTAGAGATGGATAGTCGAGCTGGGCTATCAGACGGTCACCTCTGTAGCTGTAGTGTCATTTTTCCTATGGTCCAATGTGTAAATTAAACAAAAAAGTGCACGTTTGTTATGATGTCCAAGATGGGGACCAGGATGTGGACATAATAAAAAATTAGGGAACATGATAGGAGACATTTCTACAATACATATAATCATTCTTATCTATCTAATACGATCACAACAGCTCTCCATACCTGCAGTCCACCACAAGGACCACTCTCTCTAATCCCTGAAAAATGAAATCATCCTCAGTGACGAAGAGAGGGGGCTAAGCGCCCCCCATGGTCTCAAAACATTGACTCTTCTAAGAGTCCTAAGAGTCCTGCTCACACTGATGGGGTGCAGCTGTGGGACCCTATTTTCAGAGATGATGTCCTCCACCCAACTCTCAAAAAGCTGAAAGGGTCTTCAGTAGAGATGGATAGTCGAGCTGGGCTACCAGACGGTCACCTCTGTAGCTGTAGTGTCATTTTTCCTATGGTCCAATGTGTAAATTAAACAAAAAAGTGCACGTTTGTTATGATTTCCACGATGGGGACCAGGATGTGGACATAATAAAAAAATAGGGAACATGATAGGAGACATTTCTACAATACATATAATCATTCTTATCTATCTAATACGATGACAACAGCTCTCCATACCTGCAGTCCACCACAAGGACCACCCTCTCTATTCCCTGAAAAGTGAAATCATCCTCAGTGACGAAGAGAGGGGGCTAAGCGCCCCCCATGGTCTCAGAGCATTGACTCTTCTAAGAGTCCTAAGAGTCCTGCTCACACTGATGGGGTGCAGCTGTGGGACCCTATTTTCAGAGATGATGTTCTCCACCCAACTCTCAAAAAGCTGAAAGGGTCTTCAGTAGAGATGGATAGTCGAGCTGGGCTATCAGACGGTCACCTCTGTAGCTGTAGTGTCATTTTTCCTATGGTCCAATGTGTAAATTAAACAAAAAAGTGCACGTTTGTTATGATGTCCAAGATGGGGACCAGGATGTGGACATAATAAAAAATTAGGGAACATGATAGGAGACATTTCTACAATACATATAATCATTCTTATCTATTTAATACGATGACAACAGCTCTCCATACCTGCAGTCCACCACAAGGACCACCCTCTCTAATCCCTGAAAAATGAAATCATCCTCAGTGACGAAGAGAGGGGGCTAAGCGCCCCCCATGGTCTCAGAGCATTGACTCTTCTAAGAGTCCTAAGAGTCCTGCTCACACTGATGAAGTGCAGCTGTGGGACCCTATTTTCAGAGATGATGTCCTCCACCCAACTCTCAAAAAGCTGAAAGGGTCTTCAGTAGAGATGGATTGTCGAGCTGGGCTATCAGACGGTCACCTCTGTAGCTGTAGTGTTATTTTTCCTATGGTCCAATGTGTAAATTAAACAAAAAAGTGCACGTTTGTTATGATGTCCAAGATGGGGACCAGGATGTGGACATAATAAAAAATTAGGGAACATGATAGGAGACATTTCTACAATACATATAATCATTCTTATCTATTTAATACGATGACAACAGCTCTCCATACCTGCAGTCCACCACAAGGACCACCCTCTCTAATCCCTGAAAAATGAAATTATCCTCAGGGACGAAGAGAGGGGGCTAAGCGCCCCCATGGTTTTAGAGCATTGACTCTTCTAAGAGTCCTAAGAGTCCTGCTTACACTGATGGGGTGCAGCTGTGGGACCCTATTTTAAGAGATGATGTCCTCCACCCAACTCTCAAAAAGCTGAAAGGGTCTTCAGTAGAGATGGATAGTCGAGCTGGGCTATCAGACGGTCACCTCTGTAGCTGTAGTGTCATTTTTCCTATGGTCCAATGTGTAAATTAAACAAAAAAGTGCACGTTTGTTATGATGTCCAAGATGGGGACCAGGATGTGGACATAATAAAAAATTAGGGAACATGATAGGAGACATTTCTACAATACATATAATCATTCTTATCTATCTAATACGATGACAACAGCTCTCCATACCTGCAGTCCACCACAAGGACCACCCTCTCTAATCCCTGAAAAATGAAATCATCCTCAGTGACGAAGAGAGGGGGCTAAGCGCCCCCATGGTCTCAGAGCATTAACTCTTCTAAGAGTCCTAAGAGTCCTGCTCACACTGATGGGGTGCAGCTGTGGGACCCTATTTTCAGAGATGATGTCCTCCACCCAACTCTCAAAAAGCTGAAAGGGTCTTCAGTAGAGATGGATAGTCGAGCTGGGCTATCAGATGGTCACCTCTGTAGCTGTAGTGTCATTTTTCCTATGGTCCAATGTGTAAATTAAACAAAAAAGTGCACGTTTGTTATGATGTCCAAGATGGGGACCAGGATGTGGACATAATAAAAAATTAGGGAACATGATAGGAGACATTTCTACAATACATATAATCATTATTATCTATCTAATACGATGACAACAGCTCTCCATACCTGCAGTCTACCACAAGGACCACCCTCTATAATCCCTGAAAAATGAAATCATCCTCAGGGACGAAGAGAGGGGGCTAAGCGCCCCCCATGGTTTTAGAGCATTGACTCTTCTAAGAGTCCTAAGAGTCCTGCTTACACTGATGGGGTGCAGCTGTGGGACCCTATTTTAAGAGATGATGTCCTCCACCCAACTCTCAAAAAGCTGAAAGGGTCTTCAGTAGAGATGGATAGTCGAGCTGGGCTATCAGACGGTCACCTCTGTAGCTGTAGTGTCATTTTTCCTATGGTCCAATGTGTAAATTAAACAAAAAAGTGCACGTTTGTTATGATGTCCAAGATGGGGACCAGGATGTGGACATAATAAAAAATTAGGGAACATGATAGGAGACATTTCTACAATACATATAATCATTCTTATCTATCTAATACGATGACAACAGCTCTCCATACCTGCAGTCCACCACAAGGACCACCCTCTCTAATCCCTGAAAAATGAAATCATCCTCAGGGACGAAGAGAGGGGGCTAAGCGCCCCCCATGGTTTTAGAGCATTGACTCTTCTAAGAGTCCTAAGAGTCCTGCTTACACTGATGGGGTGCAGCTGTGGGACCCTATTTTAAGAGATGATGTCCTCCACCCAACTCTCAAAAAGCTGAAAGGGTCTTCAGTAGAGATGGATAGTCGAGCTGGGCTATCAGACGGTCACCTCTGTAGCTGTAGTGTCATTTTTCCTATGGTCCAATGTGTAAATTAAACAAAAAAGTGCACGTTTGTTATGATGTCCAAGATGGGGACCAGGATGTGGACATAATAAAAAATTAGGGAACATGATAGGAGACATTTCTACAATACATATAATCATTCTTATCTATCTAATACGATGACAACAGCTCTCCATACCTGCAGTCCACCACAAGGACCACCCTCTATAATCCCTGAAAAATGAAATCATCCTCAGGGACGAAGAGAGGGGGCTAAGCGCCCCCCATGGTTTTAGAGCATTGACTCTTCTAAGAGTCCTAAGAGTCCTGCTTACACTGATGGGGTGCAGCTGTGGGACCCTATTTTAAGAGATGATGTCCTCCACCCAACTCTCAAAAAGCTGAAAGGGTCTTCAGTAGAGATGGATAGTCGAGCTGGGCTATCAGACGGTCACCTCTGTAGCTGTAGTGTCATTTTTCCTATGGTCCAATGTGTAAATTAAACAAAAAAGTGCACGTTTGTTATGATGTCCAAGATGGGGACCAGGATGTGGACAT
Organism: Anomaloglossus baeobatrachus; assembly: GCF_048569485.1. Taxonomy (NCBI): domain Eukaryota; kingdom Metazoa; phylum Chordata; class Amphibia; order Anura; family Aromobatidae; genus Anomaloglossus; species Anomaloglossus baeobatrachus. The sequence continues at coordinate 333,433 of NW_027444882.1, forward strand.
AATAAAAAATTAGGGAACATGATAGGAGACATTTCTACAATACATATAATCATTCTTATCTATCTAATACGATGACAACAGCTCTCCATACCTGCAGTCCACCACAAGGACCACCCTCTCTAATCCCTGAAAAATGAAATCATCCTCAGTGACGAAGAGAGGGGGCTAAGCGCCCCCCATGGTTTTAGAGCATTGACTCTTCTAAGAGTCCTAAGAGTCCTGCTTACACTGATGGGGTGCAGCTGTGGGACCCTATTTTAAGAGATGATGTCCTCCACCCAACTCTCAAAAAGCTGAAAGGGTCTTCAGTAGAGATGGATAGTCGAGCTGGGCTATCAGACGGTCACCTCTGTAGCTGTAGTGTCATTTTTCCTATGGTCCAATGTGTAAATTAAACAAAAAAGTGCACGTTTGTTATGATGTCCAAGATGGGGACCAGGATGTGGACATAATAAAAAATTAGGGAACATGATAGGAGACATTTCTACAATACATATAATCATTCTTATCTATCTAATACGATGACAACAGCTCTCCATACCTGCAGTCCACCACAAGGACCACCCTCTCTAATCCCTGAAAAATGAAATCATCCTCAGGGACGAAGAGAGGGGGCTAAGCGCCCCCCATGGTTTTAGAGCATTGACTCTTCTAAGAGTCCTAAGAGTCCTGCTTACACTGATGGGGTGCAGCTGTGGGACCCTATTTTCAGAGATGATGTCCTCCACCCAACTCTCAAAAAGCTGAAAGGGTCTTCAGTAGAGATGGATAGTCGAGCTGGGCTATCAGACGGTCACCTCTGTAGCTGTAGTGTCATTTTTCCTATGGTCCAATGTGTAAATTAAACAAAAAAGTGCACGTTTGTTATGATGTCCAAGATGGGGACCAGGATGTGGACATAATAAAAAATTAGGGAACATGATAGGAGACATTTCTACAATACATATAATCATTCTTATCTATCTAATACGATGACAACAGCTCTCCATACCTGCAGTCCACCACAAGGACCACCCTCTATAATCCCTGAAAAATGAAATCATCCTCAGGGACGAAGAGAGGGGGCTAAGCGCCCCCCATGGTTTTAGAGCATTGACTCTTCTAAGAGTCCTAAGAGTCCTGCTTACACTGATGGGGTGCAGCTGTGGGACCCTATTTTAAGAGATGATGTCCTCCACCCAACTCTCAAAAAGCTGAAAGGGTCTTCAGTAGAGATGGATAGTCGAGCTGGGCTATCAGACGGTCACCTCTGTAGCTGTAGTGTCATTTTTCCTATGGTCCAATGTGTAAATTAAACAAAAAAGTGCACGTTTGTTATGATGTCCAAGATGGGGACCAGGATGTGGACATAATAAAAAATTAGGGAACATGATAGGAGACATTTCTACAATACATATAATCATTCTTATCTATCTAATACGATGACAACAGCTCTCCATACCTGCAGTCCACCACAAGGACCACCCTCTCTAATCCCTGAAAAATGAAATCATCCTCAGGGACGAAGAGAGGGGGCTAAGCGCCCCCCATGGTTTTAGAGCATTGACTCTTCTAAGAGTCCTAAGAGTCCTGCTTACACTGATGGGGTGCAGCTGTGGGACCCTATTTTAAGAGATGATGTCCTCCACCCAACTCTCAAAAAGCTGAAAGGGTCTTCAGTAGAGATGGATAGTCGAGCTGGGCTATCAGACGGTCACCTCTGTAGCTGTAGTGTCATTTTTCCTATGGTCCAATGTGTAAATTAAACAAAAAAGTGCACGTTTGTTATGATGTCCAAGATGGGGACCAGGATGTGGACATAATAAAAAATTAGGGAACATGATAGGAGACATTTCTACAATACATATAATCATTCTTATCTATCTAATACGATGACAACAGCTCTCCATACCTGCAGTCCACCACAAGGACCACCCTCTCTAATCCCTGAAAAATGAAATCATCCTCAGGGACGAAGAGAGGGGGCTAAGCGCCCCCCATGGTTTTAGAGCATTGACTCTTCTAAGAGTCCTAAGAGTCCTGCTTACACTGATGGGGTGCAGCTGTGGGACCCTATTTTCAGAGATGATGTCCTCCACCCAACTCTCAAAAAGCTGAAAGGGTCTTCAGTAGAGATGGATAGTCGAGCTGGGCTATCAGACGGTCACCTCTGTAGCTGTAGTGTCATTTTTCCTATGGTCCAATGTGTAAATTAAACAAAAAAGTGCACGTTTTTTATGATGTCCAAGATGGGGACCAGGATGTGGACATAATAAAAAATTAGGGAACATGATAGGAGACATTTCTACAATACATATAATCATTCTTATCTATCTAATACGATCACAACAGCTCTCCATACCTGCAGTCCACCACAAGGACCACTCTCTCTAATCCCTGAAAAATGAAATCATCCTCAGTGACGAAGAGAGGGGGCTAAGCGCCCCCCATGGTCTCAAAACATTGACTCTTCTAAGAGTCCTAAGAGTCCTGCTCACACTGATGGGGTGCAGCTGTGGGACCCTATTTTCAGAGATGATGTCCTCCACCCAACTCTCAAAAAGCTGAAAGGGTCTTCAGTAGAGATGGATAGTCGAGCTGGGCTATCAGACGGTCACCTCTGTAGCTGTAGTGTCATTTTTCCTATGGTCCAATGTGTAAATTAAACAAAAAAGTGCACGTTTGTTATGATGTCCAAGATGGGGACCAGGATGTGGACATAATAAAAAATTAGGGAACATGATAGGAGACATTTCTACAATACATATAATCATTCTTATCTATCTAATACGATGACAACAGCTCTCCATACCTGCAGTCCACCACAAGGACCACCCTCTCTAATCCCTGAAAAATGAAATTATCCTCAGGGACGAAGAGAGGGGGCTAAGCGCCCCCCATGGTTTTAGAGCATTGACTCTTCTAAGAGTCCTAAGAGTCCTGCTTACACTGATGGGGTGCAGCTGTGGGACCCTATTTTAAGAGATGATGTCCTCCACCCAACTCTCAAAAAGCTGAAAGGGTCTTCAGTAGAGATGGATAGTCGAGCTGGGCTATCAGACGGTCACCTCTGTAGCTGTAGTGTCATTTTTCCTATGGTCCAATGTGTAAATTAAACAAAAACGTGCACGTTTGTTATGATGTCCAAGATGGGGACCAGGATGTGGACATAATAAAAAATTAGGGAACATGATAGGAGACATTTCTACAATACATATAATCATTCTTATCTATCTAATACGATGACAACAGCTCTCCATACCTGCAGTCCACCACAAGGACCACCCTCTCTAATCCCTGAAAAATGAAATCATCCTCAGTGACGAAGAGAGGGGGCTAAGCGCCCCCATGGTCTCAGAGCATTAACTCTTCTAAGAGTCCTAAGAGTCCTGCTCACACTGATGGGGTGCAGCTGTGGGACCCTATTTTCAGAGATGATGTCCTCCACCCAACTCTCAAAAAGCTGAAAGGGTCTTCAGTAGAGATGGATAGTCGAGCTGGGCTATCAGACGGTCACCTCTGTAGCTGTAGTGTCATTTTTCCTATGGTCCAATGTGTAAATTAAACAAAAAAGTGCACGTTTGTTATGATGTCCAAGATGGGGACCAGGATGTGGACATAATAAAAAATTAGGGAACATGATAGGAGACATTTCTACAATACATATAATCATTCTTATCTATCTAATACGATGACAACAGCTCTCCATACCTGCAGTCCACCACAAGGACCACCCTCTCTAATCCCTGAAAAATGAAATCATTCTCAGGGACGAAGAGAGGGGGCTAAGCGCCCCCCATGGTTTTAGAGCATTGACTCTTCTAAGAGTCCTAAGAGTCCTGCTTACACTGATGGGGTGCAGCTGTGGGACCCTATTTTAAGAGATGATGTCCTCCACCCAACTCTCAAAAAGCTGAAAGGGTCTTCAGTAGAGATGGATAGTCGAGCTGGGCTATCAGACGGTCACCTCTGTAGCTGTAGTGTCATTTTTTCTATGGTCCAATGTGTAAATTAAACAAAAAAGTGCACGTTTGTTATGATGTCCAAGATGGGGACCAGGATGTGGACATAATAAAAAATTAGGGAACATGATAGGAGACATTTCTACAATACATATAATCATTCTTATCTATCTAATACGATCACAACAGCTCTCCATACCTGCAGTCCACCACAAGGACCACTCTCTCTAATCCCTGAAAAATGAAATCATCCTCAGTGACGAAGAGAGGGGGCTAAGCGCCCCCCATGGTCTCAAAACATTGACTCTTCTAAGAGTCCTAAGAGTCCTGCTCACACTGATGGGGTGCAGCTGTGGGACCCTATTTTCAGAGATGATGTCCTCCACCCAACTCTCAAAAAGCTGAAAGGGTCTTCAGTAGAGATGGATAGTCGAGCTGGGCTACCAGACGGTCACCTCTGTAGCTGTAGTGTCATTTTTCCTATGGTCCAATGTGTAAATTAAACAAAAAAGTGCACGTTTGTTATGATTTCCACGATGGGGACCAGGATGTGGACATAATAAAAAAATAGGGAACATGATAGGAGACATTTCTACAATACATATAATCATTCTTATCTATCTAATACGATGACAACAGCTCTCCATACCTGCAGTCCACCACAAGGACCACCCTCTCTATTCCCTGAAAAGTGAAATCATCCTCAGTGACGAAGAGAGGGGGCTAAGCGCCCCCCATGGTCTCAGAGCATTGACTCTTCTAAGAGTCCTAAGAGTCCTGCTCACACTGATGGGGTGCAGCTCTGGGACCCTATTTTCAGAGATGATGTTCTCCACCCAACTCTCAAAAAGCTGAAAGGGTCTTCAGTAGAGATGGATAGTCGAGCTGGGCTATCAGACGGTCACCTCTGTAGCTGTAGTGTCATTTTTCCTATGGTCCAATGTGTAAATTAAACAAAAAAGTGCACGTTTGTTATGATGTCCAAGATGGGGACCAGGATGTGGACATAATAAAAAATTAGGGAACATGATAGGAGACATTTCTACAATACATATAATCATTCTTATCTATTTAATACGATGACAACAGCTCTCCATACCTGCAGTCCACCACAAGGACCACCCTCTCTAATCCCTGAAAAATGAAATCATCCTCAGTGACGAAGAGAGGGGGCTAAGCGCCCCCCATGGTCTCAGAGCATTGACTCTTCTAAGAGTCCTAAGAGTCCTGCTCACACTGATGAAGTGCAGCTGTGGGACCCTATTTTCAGAGATGATGTCCTCCACCCAACTCTCAAAAAGCTGAAAGGGTCTTCAGTAGAGATGGATTGTCGAGCTGGGCTATCAGACGGTCACCTCTGTAGCTGTAGTGTCATTTTTCCTATGGTCCAATGTGTAAATTAAACAAAAAAGTGCACGTTTGTTATGATGTCCAAGATGGGGACCAGGATGTGGACATAATAAAAAATTAGGGAACATGATAGGAGACATTTCTACAATACATATAATCATTCTTATTTATCTAATACGATGATAACAGCTCTCCATACCTGCAGTCCACCACAAGGACCACCCTCTCTAATCCCTGAAAAATGAAATCATCCTCAGTGACGAAGAGAGGGGGCTAAGTGCCCCCAATGGTCTCAGAGCATTGACTCTTCTAAGAGTTCTATGAGTCCTGCTCACACTGATGGGGTGCAGCTGTGGGACCCTATTTTCAGAGATGATGTCCTCCACCCAACTCTCAAAAAGCTGAAAGGGTCTTCAGTAGAGATGGATAGTCGAGCTGGGCTATCAGACGGTCACCTCTGTAGCTGTAGTGTCATTTTTCCTATGGTCCAATGTGTAAATTAAACAAAAAAGTGCACGTTTGTTATGATGTCCAAGATGGGGACCAGGATGTGGACATAATAAAAAATTAGGGAACATGATAGGAGACATTTCTACAATACATATAATCATTCTTATCTATCTAATACGATGACAACAGCTCTCCATACCTGCAGTCCACCACAAGGACCACCCTCTCTAATCCCTGAAAAATGAAATCATCCTCAGTGACGAAGAGAGGGGGCTAAGCGCCCCCATGGTCTCAGAGCATTAACTCTTCTAAGAGTCCTAAGAGTCCTGCTCACACTGATGGGGTGCAGCTGTGAGACCCTATTTTCAGAGATGATGTCCTCCACCCAACTCTCAAAAAGCTGAAAGGGTCTTCAGTAGAGATGGATAGTCGAGCTGGGCTATCAGACGGTCACCTCTGTAGCTGTAGTGTCATTTTTCCTATGGTCCAATGTGTAAATTAAACAAAAAAGTGCACGTTTGTTATGATGTCCAAGATGGGGACCAGGATGTGGACATAATAAAAAATTAGGGAACATGATAGGAGACATTTCTACAATACATATAATCATTCTTATCTATCTAATACGATGACAACAGCTCTCCATACCTGCAGTCCACCACAAGGACCACCCTCTCTAATCCCTGAAAAATGAAATCATCCTCAGTGACGAAGAGAGGGGGCCAAGCGCCCCCCATGGTACCAGAGCATTGACTCTTCTAAGAGTCCTAAGAGTCCTGCTCACACTGATGGGGTGAAGCTGTGGGACCCTATTTTCAGAGATGATGTCCTCCACCCAACTCTCAAAAAGCTGAAAGGGTCTTCAGTAGAGATGGATAGTCGAGCTGGGCTATCAGACGGTCACCTCTGTAGCTGTAGTGTCATTTTTCCTATGGTCCAATGTGTAAATTAAACAAAAAAGTGCACGTTTGTTATGATGTTCAAGATGGGGACCAGGATGTGGACATAATAAAAAATTAGGGAACATGATAGGAGACATTTCTACAATACATATAATCATTCTTATCTATCTAATACGATCACAACAGCTCTCCATACCTGCAGTCCACCACAAGGACCACTCTCTCTAATCTCTGAAAAATGAAATCATCCTCAGTGACGAAGAGAGGGGGCTAAGCGCCCCCCATGGTCTCAGAGCATTGACTCTTCTAAGAGTCCTAAGATTCCTGCTCACACTGATGGGGTGCAGCTGTGGGACCCTATTTTCAGAGATGATGTCCTCCACCCAACTCTCAAAAAGCTGAAAGGGTCTTCAGTAGAGATGGATAGTCGAGCTGGGCTATCAGACGGTCACCTCTGTAGCTGTAGTGTCATTTTTCCTATGGTCCAATTTGTAAATTAAACAAAAAATTGCACGTTTGTTATGATTTCCAAGATAGGGACCAGGATGTGGACATAATAAAAAAATAGGGAACATGATAGGAGACATTTCTACAATACATATAATCATTCTTATCTATCTAATACGATGACAACAGCTCTCCATACCTGCAGTCCACCACAAGGACCACCCTCTCTATTCCCTGAAAAGTGAAATCATCCTCAGTGACGAGGAGAGGGGGCTAAGCGCCCCCCATGGTCTCAGAGCATTGACTCTTCTAAGAGTCCTAAGAGTCCTGCTCACACTGATGGGGTGCAGCTGTGGGACCCTATTTTCAGAGATGATGTTCTCCACCCAACTCTCAAAAAGCTGAAAGGGTCTTCAGTAGAGATGGATAGTCGAGCTGGGCTATCAGACGGTCACCTCTGTAGCTGTAGTGTCATTTTTCCTATGGTCCAATGTGTAAATTAAACAAAAAAGTGCACGTTTGTTATGATGTCCAAGATGGGGACCAGGATGTGGACATAATAAAAAATTAGGGAACATGATAGGAGACATTTCTACAATACATATAATCATTCTTATCTATTTAATACGATGACAACAGCTCTCCATACCTGCAGTCCACTACAAGGACCACCCTCTCTAATCCCTGAAAAATGAAATCATCCTCAGTGACGAAGAGAGGGGGCTAAGCGCCCCCATGGTCTCAGAGCATTGACTCTTCTAAGAGTCCTAAGAGTCCTGCTCACACTGATGGGGTGCAGCTGTGGGACCCTATTTTCAGAGATGATGTCCTCCACCCAACTCTCAAAAAGCTGAAAGGTTCTTCAGTAGAGATGGATAGTCGAGCTGGGCTATCAGACGGTCACCTCTGTAGCTGTAGTGTCATTTTTCCTATGGTCCAATGTGTAAATTAAACAAAAAAGTGCACGTTTGTTATGATGTCCAAGATGGGGACCAGGATGTGGACATAATAAAAAATTATGGAACATGATAGGAGACATTTCTACAATACATATAATCATTCTTATCTATCTAATACGATGACAACAGCTCTCCATACCTGCAGTCCACCACAAGGACCACCCTCTCTATTCCCTGAAAAGTGAAATCATCCTCAGTGACGAAGAGAGGGGGCTAAGCGCCCCCCATGGTCTCAGAGCATTGACTCTTCTAAGAGTCCTAAGAGTCCTGCTCACACTGATGGGGTGCAGCTGTGGGACCCTATTTTCAGAGATGATGTTCTCCACCAAACTTTCAAAAAGCTGAAAGGGTCTTCAGTAGAGATGGATAGTCGAGCTGGGCTATCAGACGGTCACCTCTGTAGCTGTAGTGTCATTTTTCCTATGGTCCAATGTGTAAATTAAACAAAAAAGTGCACGTTTGTTATGATGTCCAAGATGGGGACCAGGATGTGGACATAATAAAAAATTAGGGAACATGATAGGAGACATTTCTACAATACATATAATCATTCTTTTCTATTTAATACGATGACAACAGCTCTCCATACCTGCAGTCCACCACAAGGACCACCCTCTCTAATCCCTGAAAAATGAAATCATCCTCAGTGACGAAGAGAGGGGGCTAAGCGCCCCCCATGGTCTCAGAGCATTGACTCTTCTAAAAGTCCTAAGAGTCCTGCTCACACTGATGGGGTGCAGCTGTGGGACCCTATTTTCAGAGATGATGTCCTCCACCCAACTCTCAAAAAGCTGAAAGGGTCTTCAGTAGAGATGGATAGTCGAGCTGGGCTATCAGACGGTCACCTCTGTAGCTGTAGTGTCATTTTTCCTATGGTCCAATGTGTAAATTAAACAAAAAAGTGCACGTTTGTTATGATGTCCAAGATGGGGACCAGGATGTGGACATAATAAAAAATTAGGGAACATGATAGGAGACATTTCTACAATACATATAATCATTCTTATCTATCTAATACGATGACAACAGCTCTCCATACCTGCAGTCCACCACAAGGACCACCCTCTCTAATCCCTGAAAAATGAAATCATCCTCAGTGACGAAGAGAGGGGGCTAAGCGCCCCCATGGTCTCAGAGCATTAACTCTTCTAAGAGTCCTAAGAGTCCTGCTCACACTGATGGGGTGCAGCTGTGAGACCCTATTTTCAGAGATGATGTCCTCCACCCAACTCTCAAAAAGCTGAAAGGGTCTTCAGTAGAGATGGATAGTCGAGCTGGGCTATCAGACGGTCACCTCTGTAGCTGTAGTGTCATTTTTCCTATGGTCCAATGTGTAAATTAAACAAAAAAGTGCACGTTTGTTATGATGTCCAAGATGGGGACCAGGATGTGGACATAATAAAAAATTAGGGAACATGATAGGAGACATTTCTACAATACATATAATCATTCTTATCTATCTAATACGATGACAACAGCTCTCCATACCTGCAGTCCACCACAAGGACCACCCTCTCTAATCCCTGAAAAATGAAATCATCCTCAGTGACGAAGAGAGGGGGCCAAGCGCCCCCCATGGTACCAGAGCATTGACTCTTCTAAGAGTCCTAAGAGTCCTGCTCACACTGATGGGGTGAAGCTGTGGGACCCTATTTTCAGAGATGATGTCCTCCACCCAACTCTCAAAAAGCTGAAAGGGTCTTCAGTAGAGATGGATAGTCGAGCTGGGCTATCAGACGGTCACCTCTGTAGCTGTAGTGTCATTTTTCCTATGGTCCAATGTGTAAATTAAACAAAAAAGTGCACGTTTGTTATGATGTTCAAGATGGGGACCAGGATGTGGACATAATAAAAAATTAGGGAACATGATAGGAGACATTTCTACAATACATATAATCATTCTTATCTATCTAATACGATCACAACAGCTCTCCATACCTGCAGTCCACCACAAGGACCACTCTCTCTAATCTCTGAAAAATGAAATCATCCTCAGTGACGAAGAGAGGGGGCTAAGCGCCCCCCATGGTCTCAGAGCATTGACTCTTCTAAGAGTCCTAAGATTCCTGCTCACACTGATGGGGTGCAGCTGTGGGACCCTATTTTCAGAGATGATGTCCTCCACCCAACTCTCAAAAAGCTGAAAGGGTCTTCAGTAGAGATGGATAGTCGAGCTGGGCTATCAGACGGTCACCTCTGTAGCTGTAGTGTCATTTTTCCTATGGTCCAATTTGTAAATTAAACAAAAAATTGCACGTTTGTTATGATTTCCAAGATAGGGACCAGGATGTGGACATAATAAAAAAATAGGGAACATGATAGGAGACATTTCTACAATACATATAATCATTCTTATCTATCTAATACGATGACAACAGCTCTCCATACCTGCAGTCCACCACAAGGACCACCCTCTCTATTCCCTGAAAAGTGAAATCATCCTCAGTGACGAGGAGAGGGGGCTAAGCGCCCCCCATGGTCTCAGAGCATTGACTCTTCTAAGAGTCCTAAGAGTCCTGCTCACACTGATGGGGTGCAGCTGTGGGACCCTATTTTCAGAGATGATGTTCTCCACCCAACTCTCAAAAAGCTGAAAGGGTCTTCAGTAGAGATGGATAGTCGAGCTGGGCTATCAGACGGTCACCTCTGTAGCTGTAGTGTCATTTTTCCTATGGTCCAATGTGTAAATTAAACAAAAAAGTGCACGTTTGTTATGATGTCCAAGATGGGGACCAGGATGTGGACATAATAAAAAATTAGGGAACATGATAGGAGACATTTCTACAATACATATAATCATTCTTATCTATTTAATACGATGACAACAGCTCTCCATACCTGCAGTCCACTACAAGGACCACCCTCTCTAATCCCTGAAAAATGAAATCATCCTCAGTGACGAAGAGAGGGGGCTAAGCGCCCCCATGGTCTCAGAGCATTGACTCTTCTAAGAGTCCTAAGAGTCCTGCTCACACTGATGGGGTGCAGCTGTGGGACCCTATTTTCAGAGATGATGTCCTCCACCCAACTCTCAAAAAGCTGAAAGGTTCTTCAGTAGAGATGGATAGTCGAGCTGGGCTATCAGACGGTCACCTCTGTAGCTGTAGTGTCATTTTTCCTATGGTCCAATGTGTAAATTAAACAAAAAAGTGCACGTTTGTTATGATGTCCAAGATGGGGACCAGGATGTGGACATAATAAAAAATTATGGAACATGATAGGAGACATTTCTACAATACATATAATCATTCTTATCTATCTAATACGATGACAACAGCTCTCCATACCTGCAGTCCACCACAAGGACCACCCTCTCTATTCCCTGAAAAGTGAAATCATCCTCAGTGACGAAGAGAGGGGGCTAAGCGCCCCCCATGGTCTCAGAGCATTGACTCTTCTAAGAGTCCTAAGAGTCCTGCTCACACTGATGGGGTGCAGCTGTGGGACCCTATTTTCAGAGATGATGTTCTCCACCAAACTCTCAAAAAGCTGAAAGGGTCTTCAGTAGAGATGGATAGTCGAGCTGGGCTATCAGACGGTCACCTCTGTAGCTGTAGTGTCATTTTTCCTATGGTCCAATGTGTAAATTAAACAAAAAAGTGCACGTTTGTTATGATGTCCAAGATGGGGACCAGGATGTGGACATAATAAAAAATTAGGGAACATGATAGGAGACATTTCTACAATACATATAATCATTCTTTTCTATTTAATACGATGACAACAGCTCTCCATACCTGCAGTCCACCACAAGGACCACCCTCTCTAATCCCTGAAAAATGAAATCATCCTCAGTGACGAAGAGAGGGGGCTAAGCGCCCCCCATGGTCTCAGAGCATTGACTCTTCTAAAAGTCCTAAGAGTCCTGCTCACACTGATGGGGTGCAGCTGTGGGACCCTATTTTCAGAGATGATGTCCTCCACCCAACTCTCAAAAAGCTGAAAGGGTCTTCAGTAGAGATGGATTGTCGAGCTGGGCTATCAGACCGTCACCTCTGTAGCTGTAGTGTCATTTTTCCTATGGTCCAATGTGTAAATTAAACAAAAAAGTGCACGTTTGTTATGATGTCCAAGATGGGGACCAGGATGTGGACATAATAAAAAATTAGGGAACATGATAGGAGACATTTCTACAATACATATAATCATTCTTATCTATCTAATACGATGATAACAGCTCTCCATACCTGCAGTCCACCACAAGGACCACCCTCTCTAATCCCTGAAAAATGAAATCATCCTCAGTGACGAAGAGAGGGGGCTAAGTGCCCCCAATGGTCTCAGAGCATTGACTTTTCTAAGAGTCCTAAGAGTCCTGCTCACACTGATGGGGTGCAGCTGTGGGACCCTATTTTCAGAGATGATGTCCTCCACCCAACTCTCAAAAAGCTGAAAGGGTCTTCAGTAGAGATGGATAGTCGAGCTGGGCTATCAGACGGTCACCTCTGTAGCTGTAGTGTCATTTTTCCTATGGTCCAATGTGTAAATTAAACAAAAAAGTGCACGTTTGTTATGATGTCCAAGATGGGGACCAGGATGTGGACATAATAAAAAATTAGGGAACATGATAGGAGACATTTCTACAATACATATAATCATTCTTATCTATCTAATACGATGACAACAGCTCTCCATACCTGCAGTCCACCACAAGGACCACCCTCTCTAATCCCTGAAAAATGAAATCATCCTCAGTGACGAAGAGAGGGGGCTAAGCGCCCCCATGGTCTCAGAGCATTAACTCTTCTAAGAGTCCTAAGAGTCCTGCTCACACTGATGGGGTGCAGCTGTGGGACCCTATTTTCAGAGATGATGTCCTCCACCCAACTCTCAAAAAGCTGAAAGGGTCTTCAGTAGAGATGGATAGTCGAGCTGGGCTATCAGACGGTCACCTCTGTAGCTGTAGTGTCATTTTTCCTATGGTCCAATGTGTAAATTAAACAAAAAAGTGCACGTTTGTTATGATGTCCAAGATGGGGACCAGGATGTGGACATAATAAAAAATTAGGGAACATGATAGGAGACATTTCTACAATACATATAATCATTCTTATCTATCTAATACAATGACAACAGCTCTCCATACCTGCAGTCCACCACAAGGACCACCCTCTCTAATCCCTGAAAAATGAAATCATCCTCAGTGACGAAGAGAGGGGGCCAAGCGCCCCCCATGGTACCAGAGCATTGACTCTTCTAAGAGTCCTAAGAGTCCTGCTCACATTGATGGGGTGAAGCTGTGGGACCCTATTTTCAGAGATGATGTCCTCCACCCAACTCTCAAAAAGCTGAAAGGGTCTTCAGTAGAGATGGATAGTCGAGCTGGGCTATCAGACGGTCACCTCTGTAGCTGTAGTGTCATTTTTCCTATGGTCCAATGTGTAAATTAAACAAAAAAGTGCACGTTTGTTATGATGTCCAAGATGGGGACCAGGATGTGGACATAATAAGAAATTAGGGAACATGATAGGAGACATTTCTACAATACATATAATCATTCTTATCTATCTAATACGATGACAACAGCTCTCCATACCTGCAGTCCACCACAAGGACCACCCTCTCTAATCCCTGAAAAATGAAATCATCCTCAGGGACGAAGAGAGGGGGCTAAGCGCCCCCCATGGTTTTAGAGCATTGACTCTTCTAAGAGTCCTAAGAGTCCTGCTTACACTGATGGGGTGCAGCTGTGGGACCCTATTTTCAGAGATGATGTCCTCCACCCAACTCTCAAAAAGCTGAAAGGGTCTTCAGTAGAGATGGATAGTCGAGCTGGGCTATCAGACGGTCACCTCTGTAGCTGTAGTGTCATTTTTCCTATGGTCCAATGTGTAAATTAAACAAAAAAGTACACGTTTGTTATGATGTTCAAGATGGGGACCAGGATGTGGACATAATAAAAAATTAGGGAACATGATAGGAGACATTTCTACAATACATATAATCATTCTTATCTATCTAATACGATCACAACAGCTCTCCATTCCTGCAGTCCACCACAAGGACCACTCTCTCTAATCCCTGAAAAATGAAATCATCCTCAGTGACGAAGAGAGGGGGCTAAGCGCCCCCCATGGTCTCAGAGCATTGACTCTTCTAAGAGTCCTAAGATTCCTGCTCACACTGATGGGGTGCAGCTGTGGGACCCTATTTTCAGAGATGATGTCCTCCACCCAACCCTCAAAAAGCTGAAAGGGTCTTCAGTAGAGATGGATAGTCGAGCTGGGCTATCAGACGGTCACCTCTGTAGCTGTAGTGTCATTTTTCCTATGGTCCAATGTGTAAATTAAACAAAAAAGTGCACGTTTGTTATGATTTCCAAGATGGGGACCAGGATGTGGACATAATAAAAAAATAGGGAACATGATAGGAGACATTTCTACAATACATATAATCATTCTTATCTATCTAATACGATGACAACAGCTCTCCATACCTGCAGTCCACCACAAGGACCACCCTCTCTATTCCCTGAAAAGTGAAATCATCCTCAGTGACGAAGAGAGGGGGCTAAGCGCCCCCCATGGTCTCAGAGCATTGACTCTTCTAAGAGTCCTAAGAGTCCTGCTCACACTGATGGGGTGCAGCTGTGGGACCCTATTTTCAGAGATGATGTTCTCCACCCAACTCTCAAAAAGCTGAAAGGGTCTTCAGTAGAGATGGATAGTCGAGCTGGGCTATCAGACGGTCACCTCTGTAGCTGTAGTGTCATTTTTCCTATGGTCCAATGTGTAAATTAAACAAAAAAGTGCACGTTTGTTATGATGTCCAAGATGGGGACCAGGATGTGGACATAATAAAAAATTAGGGAACATGATAGGAGACATTTCTACAATACATATAATCATTCTTATCTATTTAATACGATGACAACAGCTCTCCATACCTGCAGTCCACCACAAGGACCACCCTCTCTAATCCCTGAAAAATGAAATCATCCTCAGTGACGAAGAGAGGGGGCTAAGCGCCCCCCATGGTCTCAGAGCATTGACTCTTCTAAGAGTCCTAAGAGTCCTGCTCACACTGATGGGGTGCAGCTGTGGGACCCTATTTTCAGAGATGATGTCCTCCACCCAACTCTCAAAAAGCTGAAAGGGTCTTCAGTAGAGATGGATAGTCGAGCTGGGCTATCAGACGGTCACCTCTGTAGCTGTAGTGTCATTTTTCCTATGGTCCAATGTGTAAATTAAACAAAAAAGTGCACGTTTGTTATGATGTCCAAGATGGGGACCAGGATGTGGACATAATAAAAAATTAGGGAACATGATAGGAGACATTTCTACAATACATATAATCATTCTTATCTATCTAATACGATGATAACAGCTCTCCATATCTGCAGTCCACCAAAAGGACCACCCTCTCTAATCCCTGAAAAATGAAATCATCCTCAGTGATGAAGAGAGGGGGCTAAGTGCCCCCAATGGTCTCAGAGCATTGACTCTTCTAAGAGTCCTAAGAGTCCTGCTCACACTGATGGGGTGCAGCTGTGGGACCCTATTTTCAGAGATGATGTCCTCCACCCAACTCTCAAAAAGCTGAAAGGGTCTTCAGTAGAGATGGATAGTCGAGCTGGGCTATCAGACGGTCACCTCTGTAGCTGTAGTGTCATTTTCCCTATGGTCCAATGTGTAAATTAAACAAAAAAGTGCACGTTTGTTATGATGTCCAAGATGGGGACCAGGATGTGGACATAATAAAAAATTAGGGAACATGATAGGAGACATTTCTACAATACATATAATCATTCTTATCTATCTAATACGATGACAACAGCTCTCCATACCTGCAGTCCACCACAAGGACCACCCTCTCTAATCCCTGAAAAATGAAATCATCCTCAGTGACGAAGAGAGGGGGCTAAGCGCCCCCATGGTCTCAGAGCATTAACTCTTCTAAGAGTCCTAAGAGTCCTGCTCACACTGATGGGGTGCAGCTGTGGGACCCTATTTTCAGAGATGATGTCCTCCACCCAACTCTCAAAAAGCTGAAAGGGTCTTCAGTAGAGATGGATAGTCGAGCTGGGCTATCAGACGGTCACCTCTGTAGCTGTAGTGTCATTTTTCCTATGATCCAATGTGTAAATTAAACAAAAAAGTGCACGTTTGTTATGATGTCCAAGATGGGGACCAGGATGTGGACATAATAAAAAATTAGGGAACATGATAGGAGACATTTCTACAATACATATAATCATTCTTATCTATCTAATACGATGACAACAGCTCTCCATACCTGCAGTCCACCACAAGGACCACCCTCTCTAATCCCTGAAAAATGAAATCATCCTCAGTGACGAAGAGAGGGGGCCAAGCGCCCCCCATGGTACCAGAGCATTGACTCTTCTAAGAGTCCTAAGAGTCCTGCTCACACTGATGGGGTGAAGCTGTGGGACCCTATTTTCAGAGATGATGTCCTCCACCCAACTCTCAAAAAGCTGAAAGGGTCTTCAGTAGAGATGGATAGTCGAGCTGGGCTATCAGACGGTCACCTCTGTAGCTGTAGTGTCATTTTTCCTATGGTCCAATGTGTAAATTAAACAAAAAAGTGCACGTTTGTTATGATGTCCAAGATGGGGACCAGGATGTGGACATAATAAAAAATTAGGGAACATGATAGGAGACATTTCTACAATACATATAATCATTCTTATCTATCTAATACGATCACAACAGCTCTCCATACCTGCAGTCCACCACAAGGACCACTCTCTCTAATCCCTGAAAAATGAAATCATCCTCAGTGACGAAGAGAGGGGGCTAAGCGCCCCCCATGGTCTCAGAGCATTGACTCTTCTAAGAGTCCTAAGATTCCTGCTCACACTGATGGGGTGCAGCTGTGGGACCCTATTTTCAGAGATGATGTCCTCCACCCAACTCTCAAAAAGCTGAAAGGGTCTTCAGTAGAGATGGATAGTCGAGCTGGGCTATCAGACGGTCACCTCTGTAGCTGTAGTGTCATTTTTCCTATGGTCCAATGTGTAAATTAAACAAAAAAGTGCACGTTTGTTATGATGTCCAAGATGGGGACCAGGATGTGGACATAATAAAAAAATAGGGAACATGATAGGAGACATTTCTACAATACATATAATCATTCTTATCTATCTAATACGATGACAACAGCTCTCCATACCTGCAGTCCACCACAAGGACCACCCTCTCTATTCCCTGAAAAGTGAAATCATCCTCAGTGACGAAGAGAGGGGGCTAAGCGCCCCCCATGGTCTCAGAGCATTGACTCTTCTAAGAGTCCTAAGAGTCCTGCTCACACTGATGGGGTGCAGCTGTGGGACCCTATTTTCAGAGATGATGTTCTCCACCCAACTCTCAAATAGCTGAAAGGGTCTTCAGTAGAGATGGATAGTCGAGCTGGGCTATCAGACGGTCACCTCTGTAGCTGTAGTGTCATTTTTCCTATGGTCCAATGTGTAAATTAAACAAAAAAGTGCACGTTTGTTATGATGTCCAAGATGGGGACCAGGATGTGGACATAATAAAAAATTAGGGAACATGATAGGAGACATTTCTACAATACATATAATCATTCTTATCTATTTAATACGATGACAACAGCTCTCCATACCTGCAGTCCACCACAAGGACCACCCTCTCTAATCCCTGAAAAATGAAATCATCCTCAGTGACGAAGAGAGGGGGCTAAGCGCCCCCCATGGTCTCAGAGCATTGACTCTTCTAAGAGTCCTAAGAGTCCTGCTCACACTGATGGGGTGCAGCTGTGGGACCCTATTTTCAGAGATGATGTCCTCCACCCAACTCTCAAAAAGCTGAAAGGGTCTTCAGTAGAGATGGATAGTCGAGCTGGGCTATCAGACGGTCACCTCTGTAGCTGTAGTGTCATTTTTCCTATGGTCCAATGTGTAAATTAAACAAAAAAGTGCACGTTTGTTATGATGTCCAAGATGGGGACCAGGATGTGGACATAATAAAAAATTAGGGAACATGATAGGAGACATTTCTACAATACATATAATCATTCTTATCTATCTAATACGATGACAACAGCTCTCCATACCGTATTTCATGGTCAATCCAGGTTTGTCAGTGATGGCACTGACATAATGTATGGCGTCTTTTTCGGGCGTTATCCTTTGCCTTTTCATTGTGAAAATCCAGTTGCCTATATCAAAGCAAATTCTACTACTTGTAAAGTATGCAGAAAATGAAATGTAGAACATATAACATCAACTGCTTAGGAACGCATCATAGGTTAGTACTTAAAAGGATATTGTCATGTTCTAGTCATAATGCAAGCTGGACATTTTTCATGTTACCCTGTAATCGCCGGCCTGTTCTAATGCTCACAAGCAAAGATATATGCTCAGCTGCTAAGGCTTCCCTCTGCCTTCTGAATGAAAATTGAATATGTCTGGCTCACTGTGTATATAGCAGGTGCTCAGAAAAAATAAGTCAATTCAAAAGAAATAGCTCTGGCACACTATAGTGATTAATAACGTAAGAAAAGAACTCTTGGAATGCTGAAAATTCTTTATTTGTGCAAAAGGATAATTCATCCAACGTTTCGACCTTGTTTTTAGGTCTTTATCAAGGATAAAGTTATCTAAGATCATAAAGGGTTACAAAACCATATAAACACGTAATTAGTACATAGTACAACATAACAGTACAATATATTGCTACTTGAGAGTACAATGGGTCAAATGACCATGAGGCACATACAAAAAATTTTTCCAAAGCCATAGTGAAAACATTTGTACTGAGGAAAGAAAATTTCCACATGACCTATCTGGAGAAACATTCTGGATCCAACAACCAAAAATAGTCAAGCAGGTAAATACACACCTATATGGATAACAGGATGATATGTGTTCAATTGTATAGCGTCATTGCCATTAAGGTACAAATGGAAAACTTGCAATCCTATATAGTGAAGGAAATGAACACATATCATATCAAAGAACACAGGAACATGGGTGTGAGAAAAACCTCAATGTTTATACTTTGTTCTTTATAATGGTGTGAACATGTATATGTCTCAGTACCTTATGCACTTGAGAATTCTAGTGAGTAGATGATGAAAGCCTATTCCAGAACTGGAATCGGTAAATAATTGTAGGTGGAATCTAAATGAAAAGATGGTACAAGTGTTATCATGACACGTGGGCTATAACACAATGGACCGTGTGACAAAGAAGAAAGGAGAGAAAGAAGAGGAAGAAAATGGAACTACCTGTAACATTACGTGATAGTCACTGGTAAGTATCACTTGACAATTCAGGTGAAAAAGGATTCCTTTATTAAAGGGTTCTCAGTCGCCTCAGGATCATGAAATACTAGGGTAAATGATATGAGAATGGGTAAGAAGCACCACTAAAGGAAATATGAGATGCAGGACATATATCTATAAACCCCTGAACTACATGATAGAAATAAAAAGAAGAAAAAAGAAAAAAAAGAAGAAAGAAGAAGAACACATAGAATGCGGAAAGAGAATGGGTACAACTACCTGAGTTACTGCAGGGAGGCCCCTGGTTGGTATTGTGAGGGTTAGTGGAATTCCTTCACTGAAGGGTTCTCAGTTGCCTCAGGTTCGTGAAAAATGCTATAGACAAATAATGCCCGGAGAAAAGGGGTTCATATACAGCGAATAATGGTAATACAAGGTACATGTGTCACATGTAATAGTATATACATATATATATTGTACTAAGCTCTACACCAGAAATAGAAAGTAGTCCCTCTGCCTTCTGTCTAGGTGCCCTGAGTTATGTCCTGTAAACTGTCACAGCGACCCAGACACACATGTGTAGTAGGGGAATATCCCTGCTGAGATGCCAGTGCTAGAGCACTCGTTTGCTGTGGAGTTGAACGCTATGTGAGCAGTTCTTACCTTCAATGAGCAGAAGTCTCTTTTTTCAGATTTCAATATCTCTGTGGGTATCTGGCAGAAATATGGAATACTCTTTACTGCTAAGACCCTGTACACCACTCCCACTAAAGGGGGCTTTACACGCTGCGACATCGCTAATGCGGAGTCGTTGGGGTCACGGAATTTGTGACGCACATCCGGCCGCATTAGCGATGTTGCTGCGTGTGACACCGATGAGCGATTTTGCATCGTTGCAAAAACGTGCAAAATCGCTCATCGGTGACATGGGTCTCCATTCTCGATTATCGTTACTGCAGCAGTAACGATGTAGTTCGTCGCTCCTGCGGCAGCACACATCACTCCGTGTGACACCGCAGAAACGAGGAACCTCTCCTTACCTGCCTCCCAGCCGCTATGAGGAAGGAAGGAGGTGGGCGGGATGTTCCGGCCACTCATCTCCGCCCCTCCGCTGCTATTGGGCGGTCGCTCAGTGACGTCGCTGTGACGCCGCACGGACCGCCCCCTTAGAAAGGAGGCGGTTCGCCGGTCACAGCGACGTCGCCGGTCAGGTAAGTATGTGTGACGGGTCTGGTCGGTGTTGTGCGGCATGGGCAGCGATTTGCCCGTGTCGCGCAACAGATGGGGCGGGTACCCACACTAGCGATATCGGGACCGATATCGCAGTGTGTAAAGTAGCCTTTAGTCACATGACCAAGACTGTATCTGTGTCCCTACAACACACTTGAGACAAATGTGTGTGTGAGCCTGCATTGTGGGGTATATATAATATATTATAGAGCTGGGAAGGATCATTCTAAGCAGTGAGCTGTTCCAGTATTTGTAGGAAAATACCCAGTAGAAGCATCAAACACAGCACCAATACCTTCCATCAGTATCCCACCACAGTGCCATGTAACCCATGCCCTACACTCCCATCTACACCAATACTATACAGGCACAAACTAGTATATCTGACTAAAAGCCCCCAAAATATGAAGAACGGCCTATAGTTGAGTGTGGATATAAAATCTATGTGAGCAGAGCTAGAATAGAAATCACTGATCGCATTGAAGTCATTCTGACCATAAATCACCATGATATCAAGGTGAGGAGTTGTGTGTTACTGCTGGGAGGAAAGGGTTAACAGTGGAATATTAAGGTGCATTTCTGTGTGCAGTGTTACTAGTCAATGTAACAATTCAGTATGAGCTGCTCTTGGTGCCGGGGGAGGGAGATGCTCTCCTGAGCAAGATAGATGGGGAATGAACATAATATCTATATAGTGTAAGGCAGGGGGTCTCAAACTCGGCTGGGTGTATGGGCCGCACAGAGGAAAAAAATAATTTGGGGGGCTGCATTCTTTGCAAGACAAAGTGACATTTTTATTGGTACCATATATGTATATATTTTTTTACACACCTTTGGATGACTGATTTTCAACATTTTTCACTTGTTTATTATAACAAATGTGCACATTCTTTGGTTAAATCTAAAAAAAATAAATGTGATGTTAAAAAAAAGTCATGCCTTATTTTGTTTTTTTTTACATTTTATCCCTTTCTTTTAACTAATAGTGTTACAATTATGACGCTAGCGTTTTGTGAAGGGAATGCTTTGCCTACTTCCGTGACTATGGCCTTCCGGAACTGCTGCATTTTGGCTGACCTCTCCGCCTCGGGAATAAGAGACATAAATTTCTCCTTGTAGCGTGGGTCTAACAGTGTTACCAACCAGTAATGATTGTCGGCCAAGATGTTCTTAACGCGAGGGTCACGAGACAGGCAGCTTACCATAAAGTCATCCATGTGCGCCAGACTCTTAACAGCCATCACTTCAGTATCCAGACCAACACGATGACTGAACATGCTGTCCTCCTCCTTCTCCTCCTCCTCATCTACCCTGTCCTCTGGCCAGCCACTCTGAACTGAGCATATGACTGGTATGCATGTCATATCCTCAATTTGGCCGGAGAGTTGCTCCATGTCTTCATCTTCCTCCTCGTCATAGTCCTCCAATGCACGTTGTGATGAGACGAGGCTGGGCTATGTGTTATCACCCACACCCACTACTGTTTCTTGCTCCAACTCATCGTGTTCCGCCTGCAATGCATCATGTTTGGTTTTGAGCAGAGACCGTTTTAGAAGGCAGAGAAGCGGTATGGTGACGCTAATAATGGCGTCATCGCCGCTCACCATCTTGGTGGAGTCCTCAAAGTTTTGGAGGATGGTACATAGGTCGGACATCCATCTCCACTCCTCAGGTGTTATGTGTTGAGTTTGACCCATTTCCCGACGGCTTAGGTGATGCAGGTACTCAACAACTGCCCTCTTCTGCTCACATATCCTGATCAACATGTGCAGAGTTGAATTCCAACGCGTGGGGACATCACACACCAGTCTGTGAGCCGGAAGATGCAAACGACGCTGAAAGCCGGCAAGGCCGGCTGAAGCAGTAGGTGACTTTCGAAAATGTGCAGACAGGCGGCGAACTTTTACCAGCAGATCAGACAGCTCTGGGTATGACTTTAGAAACCGCTGAACCACGAGGTTGAGCACATGGGCCATGCATGGAACATGTGTCAGCTGGCCTCGCCTCAAAGCCGCCACTAGGTTCCGGCCATTGTCACACACAACCTTTCCTGGCTTTAGGTTCAGAGGTGTGAGCCAGTGATCTGCATGCTGTTTTAGAGCTGTCCACACCTCTTCTGCATTGTGGGATTTGTCACTTATGCAGATTAGCTGCAGCACAGCCTGTTGCCGCTTCGCCGAGGCAGTGCTGCAGTGCTTCCAGCTTGGGACTGGTGTGGAGGGTAAAGTGGATGAGGATGCGCAGGAGGAGGAGGAGGCTGAAGAGCATGACATTCCGGAGCTGTAGAGTGTGGGTGAAACCCTGACTGAGGTAGGGCCTGCAAACCTTGGTGTGGGAAGGACTTGTTCCGTTCCTCGCTCAAACTGGGTCCCAGCTGGGCTGGGCTGGGTCCCTACCCGGCTGGGTAGGGCGTTGTGGGGGGTTTGTCTATCTCCGTTTGAGGTGAGTTTGTTTAAGTTAGCCTTTTCTTTGGCGTTTTTTGGAGCCCTGCGGGTTGGGGAGTTGGTATCGCCCAGTAAGGCGTTCCCCGGGGGCTTGGATTGGGGTGACATTGTCAGTGGAAAACGGAGTTGAATTTTGGATTAGGAAATCGAAAACTGATCAGAGAGGTGTGGGTAGACTAGTCCGTTTGGGGATGGTTGTGGCATCTGATATGTGCCCGTTCAAGTGTCTCGGGAATTTTCAACAGATCCGTCCGAAGGTGGATGGCCCCTTATTATGTCACGAGGATGGGTCCTTTTTATCGAGATACCAATTTGTGAGTGTTTTTAGGGCATGTTTGAAGTCGTTGGGGTTAGATCCGAAGTCTTTCGGATTGGGGCAGCGACGGAGGCCTCTATATGCGGCCTACCGGAGGAGACAGTTAAGCAGATTGGTAGGTGGAAGTCGCAGCGCTTTAAGTCGTATGTACGTCCCCAGGTGGTTGTTGGCAATTGAGGGGAAAAGGGGGGGGTATTAGGGTAGCAATGGGGGGGGGTGAGAGTGTGTGTTTTTTGTCAATTTGGTTTGGTGAGGCAATAAAATGGTGTCGTCTGTACATTTTGTATTGCAGAAGCACCCCCCCTTCCTTCCCTGGTCTGGATCCTTGGCCACTCTTATGTGTATTGGGGAGCCCGACGAGCGGACGCGAGATGGAACGGGAGACAGCTAGGTTTTGAGAAGGACCTGGCTCTCGTGCGATGGCTCGGTGTTCGGGGGTTAGGGTGGAACAGGGTGTTGCAGGAGGTGCATAGATACGCCCGGTTGGACAGACCTCCTGACATGTTAGTGTTGCATGCCGGGGGGAATGATTTGGGTGGGCGTCCTTTTCGAATCTTGATAAAGGACATCAAACATGATTTGTTACGGTTATGGGTGTCGTTTCCAGGTCTAACGATAGTCTGGTCGGAGATAGTAGCGAGAAAGAGTTGGCAGAAAGCGCGGTCAGTTGACAGGTTGAACAAGGCGCGGGCGAAGGTTAATAGGGCGATCTCGAAGTTTGTTAGTCGGAACGGGGGTATAGCAATACGGCATGTTGAGTTGGAAAGGACGGAAGAGGAATTTTGGTTGGCTGACGGGGTACACCTTAATGCGGTGGGAACTGACTTATGGGCTCTTGGCTTGCAGGGAGGTATTGAGAGGGCCCTTTGGTTGCGGGGGGTCTCAGGCACTTGAAGGGTTTCAAGGTGCCTTCGTTGTGGTGTTGTTTATTGGTGGGTCCTTGAAGTTGGTTTAAAATTGGTTCGGGGATTCATCCGGGTATGGATCCCCTCATTGGCAGAATTGATGGTCCCCTGGTGATTTTGGGGGGGAACCCCGATGGGGTATGTCGGGGACCCTGGGGGTGTGGTTGGGGTTGACGGAGGATTAACCCTTACCATTTGGTGCTCCTGAGCCAGTGTGGGTAACGGCTGGGAGCAAGTTGAGGTTTTTTATTGCTCGGTTATGGGAATCACCAGGGTTTTGGTAGCTTCAAGGACCTTACCACATTGCAAATTTTATTGGTTATGTATTCTTGTTAATAAAATGGCTGCTATGGCCAAAATTATCCAAAGATAAATTTGTGTCTGTGTAATTACTTTTAAATAAGAAATGGGAATGGAGGTGTGGGGTATGAAAGGAAGACCGGAGTCAACAATTCCAGGGTCAAGAATGTTTATTTGCGTAAGCTTCGTTCCAGGGTAGAAAGGGTAAGAGTGCCTTTCAGAATTCGAAGTGGTCGGACTGTACGGACCACCAAGAACTGCAGGAGAGCTTGAACATCTTCCCATGGATTTGCGACATCCTCCCTCATCAGTTACGTAGGTAAGCAGGTTCTCAGCATTGCTGCCCATTTGTTGTCTTAAGTTAGTTAAGCGGGGTTAACTAACCTGTCAGTTCAGCCTCAGGTCTAAAGCAGAGGCCTGGACTCCACTCCTTACTCCTCACTCCACAACTCTCCTTAAAAACAACTGACTCCTTTTTCCTGCCCCGGGGTCTCCAGACCCCTAGGTGAGCGTTTCCTTCCGTCTGGTCCTGCCCACTGGTGTGCCTGTCTTTCCCTGGGGGAGGTGACTAGGATTTTCTGGTTGGCTTTGTGTGACTTAGGTGAGGGAAGTTGTTATGCGGGGGCCTATGTGTGACTACCTGCAGTGTCAGGGCGTCACATATGTATGTGTGTATGTCTGCTAAAGGAATCCGCACCGTCATATTTACAAACACAAAATTTTGCAGACACCTCATGTGACTCAGGGAACGTCGTAGACTATGTTTTAACAGGAATATTTAACCCCGCGCTTTACAGTTACTCTCCAAAAAACCTGCCTCCATTAAACTGAATGGAGGTGGGAGCTGCAAGTTATTAATAGCAGCTCTGATTGGTTGCTATAGGAACAAAGGACATTCATAGTATAAGAAGCTTATGTGTGAGATAATATGATGTCAGTGGGGAGACAGATAGAGAGAGACAGACACAGACTGAGAGACAAACAGACAGAGACAGATAGGCATAGACAGACAGGGAAAGAGACAGAGACAAACAGACAGAGGCAGACAGGGAAAGAGACAGACAGAGATAGACAGGGAAAAAAGGCAGACAGACAGAGACAGAGAAAGAGACAGAGGCAGATAGGGAAACAGACAGAGACAAACATACAGAGACAGGCAGGAGAAAAGGCAGACCGACAGGGAAAGAGACAGACAGGGGAAGAGACAGACAGAGAGAGACAGACAGATAGAGACAGACAAAGAAATACAGAGATAGACAGGGAAAGAGACAAACGGGGAATGAGTCAGACAGAGAGAGACAAAGAGAGACAGGCAGAGAGAGACAGGGAAAGAGACAGACAGGGGAAGAGAAAGACAGAGACAGACAAAGAAATACAGAGACAGACAGGGGAAGAGACAGACAGGGGAAGAGACAGACAGGGGAAGAGACAGACAGACAGGGAAAGAGACAGACCTGGAAAAGAGACAGACCTGGAAAAGAGACAGGCCTGGAAAAGAGACAGACAGACATAGAAACAGACAGCCACAAAGAGAGAGAGAGACAGACAGACACAGAGAGACAGACAGAGATAGAGAGACAGACAGACATGGATAGAGATAGAGACACACAGAGACAGACAGATGACAGAGACTGGGAGAGAGACAGACAGAAGCATAAATCCCTAACTAAAACTTAACATTTAATGATAGTTTTAAAAGGTAAAAAAACACAAATCATGTAAATAGAATGACTCTCTTCTGTGCATAGAGTCAACATTTTGTGTTTGTAAATATGACGGTGCGGATTCCTTTAGCAGACATACACACATACATATGTGACGCCCTGACACTGCAGGTAGTCACACATAGGCCCCCGCATAACAACTTCCCTCACCTAAGTCACACAAAGCCAACCAGAAAACCCTAGTCACCTCCCCCAGGGAAAGACAGACACACCAGTGGGCAGGACCAGACGGAAGGAAACGCCCACCTAAGGGTCTGGAGACCCCGGGGCAGGAAAAAGGAGTCAGTTGTTTTTAAGGAGAGTTGTGGAGTGAGGAGTAAGGAGTGGAGTCCAGGCCTCTGCTTTAGACCTGAGGCTGAACTGACAGGTTAGTTAACCCCGCTTAACTAACTTAAGATAACAAATGGGCTGCAATGCTGAGAACCTGCTTACCTACGTAACTGATGAGGGAGGATGTCGCAAATCCATGGGAAGATGTTCAAGCTCTCCTGCAGTTCTTGGTGGCCCGTACAGTCCGACCACTTCGAATTCTGAAAGGCACTCTTACCCTTTCTACCCTGGAACGAAGCTTAGGCAAATAAACATGCTTGACCCTGGAATTGTTGACTCCGGTCTTCCTTTCATACCCCACACCTCCATTCCCATTTCTTATTTAAAAGTAATTACACAGACACAAATTTATCTTTGGATAATTTTGGCCATAGCAGCCATTTTATTAACAAGAATACATAACCAATAAAATTTGCAATGTGGTAAGGTCCTTGAAGCTACCAAAACCCTGGTGATTCCCATAACCGAGCAATAAAAAACCTCAACTTGCTCCCAGCCGTTACCCACACTGGCTCAGGAGCACCAAATGGTAAGGGTTAATCCTCCGTCAACCCCAACCACACCCCCAGGGGCCCCGACATACCCCGTCGGGGTTCCCCCCCAAAATCACCAGGGGACCATCAATTCTGCCAATGAGGGGATCCATACCCGGATGAATCCCCGAACCAATTTTAAACCAACTTCAAGGACCCACCAATAAACAACACCACAACGAAGGCACCTTGAAACCCTTCAAGTGCCTGAGACCCCACGCAACCAAAGGGCCCTCTCAATACCTCCCTGCAAGCCAAGAGCCCATAAGTCAGTTCCCACCGCATTAAGGTGTACCCCGTCAGCCAACCAAAATTCCTCTTCCGTCCTTTCCAACTCAACATGCCGTATTGCTATACCCCCGTTCCGACTAACAAACTTCGAGATCGCCCTATTAACCTTCGCCCGCGCCTTGTTCAACCTGTCAACTGACCGCGCTTTCTGCCAACTCTTTCTCGCTACTATCTCCGACCAGACTATCGTTAGACCTGGAAACGACACCCATAACCGTAACAAATCATGTTTGATGTCCTTTATCAAGATTCGAAAAGGACGCCCACCCAAATCATTCCCCCCGGCATGCAACACTAACATGTCAGGAGGTCTGTCCAACCGGGCGTATCTATGCACCTCCTGCAACACCCTGTTCCACCCTAACCCCCGAACACCGAGCCATCGCACGAGAGCCAGGTCCTTCTCAAAACCTAGCTGTCTCCCGTTCCATCTCGCGTCCGCTCGTCGGGCTCCCCAATACACATAAGAGTGGCCAAGGATCCAGACCAGGGAAGGAAGAGGGGGTGCTTCTGCAATACAAAATGTACAGACGACACCATTTTATTGCCTCACCAAACCAAATTGACAAAAAACACACACTCTCACCCCCCCCATTGCTACCCTAATACCCCCCCCTTTTCCCCTCAATTGCCAACAACCACCTGGGGACGTACATACGACTTAAAGCGCTGCGACTTCCACCTACCAATCTGCTTAACTGTCTCCTCCGGTAGGCCGCATATAGAGGCCTCCGTCGCTGCCCCAATCCGAAAGACTTCGGATCTAACCCCAACGACTTCAAACATGCCCTAAAAACACTCACAAATTGGTATCTCGATAAAAAGGACCCATCCTCATGACATAATAAGGGGCCATCCACCTTCGGACGGATCTGTTGAAAATTCCTGAGACACTTGAACGGGCACATATCAGATGCCACAACCATCCCCAAATGGACTAGTCTACCCACACCTCTCTGATCAGTTTTCGATTTCCTAATCCAAAATTCAACTCCGTTTTCCACTGACATAATGTCACCCCAATCCAAGCCCCCGGGGAACGCCTTACTGGGCGATACCAACTCCCCAACCCGCAGGGCTCCAAAAAACGCCAAAGAAAAGGCTAACTTAAACAAACTCACCTCAAACGGAGATAGACAAACCCCCCACAACGCCCTACCCAGCCGGGTAGGGACCCAGCCCAGCCCAGCTGGGACCCAGTTTGAGCGAGGAACGGAACAAGTCCTTCCCACACCAAGGTTTGCAGGCCCTACCTCAGTCAGGGTTTCACCCACACTCTACAGCTCCGGAATGTCATGCTCTTCAGCCTCCTCCTCCTCCTGCGCATCCTCATCCACTTTACCCTCCACACCAGTCCCAAGCTGCAAGCACTGCAGCACTGCCTCGGCGAAGCGGCAACAGACTGTGCTGCAGCTAATCTGCATAGGTGACAAACCCCACAATGCAGAAGAGGTGTGGACAGCTCTAAAACAGCATGCAGATCACTGGCTCACACCTCTGAACCTAAAGCCAGGAAAGGTTGTGTGTGACAATGGCCGGAACCTGGTGGCGGCTTTGAGGCGAGGCCAGCTGACACATGTTCCATGCATTGCCCATGTGCTCAACCTCGTGGTTCAGCGGTTTCTAAAGTCATACCCAGAGCTGTCTGATCTGCTGGTAAAAGTTCGCTGCCTGTCTGCACATTTTCGAAAGTCACCTACTGCTTCAGCCGGCCTTGCCGGCTTTCAGCGTCGTTTGCATCTTCCGGCTCACAGACTGGTGTGTGATGTCCCCACGCGTTGGAATTCAACTCTGCACATGTTGATCAGGATATGTGAGCAGAAGAGGGCAGTTGTTGAGTACCTGCATCACCTAAGCCGTCGGGAAATGGGTCAAACTCCACACATAACACCTGAGGAGTGGAGATGGATGTCCGACCTATGTACCATCCTCCAAAACTTTGAGGACTCCACCAAGATGGTGATCGGCGATGACGCCATTATTAGCGTCACCATACCGCTTCTCTGCCTTCTAAAACGGTCTCTGCTCAAAACCAAACATGATGCATTGCAGGCGGAACACGATGAGTTGGAGCAAGAAACAGTAGTGGGTGTGGGTGATAACACACAGCCCAGCCTCGTCTCATCACAACGTGCAGTGGAGGACTATGACGAGGAGGAGGATGAAGACATGGAGCAACTCTCCGGCCAAATTGAGGATATGACATGCATACCAGTCATATGCTCAGTTCAGCGTGGCTGGCCAGAGGACAGGGTAGATGATGAGGAGGAGGAGGAGGAGGAGAAGGAGGAGGACAGCATGTTCAGTCATCGTGTTGGTCTGGATCCTGAAGTGATGGCTGTTAAGAGTCTGGCGCACATGGATGACTTTGTGGTAAGCTGCCTGTCTCGTGACCCTCGCGTTAAGAACATCTTGGCCGACAATCATTACTGGTTGGTAACACTGTTAGACCCACGCTACAAGGAGAACTTTATGTCTCTTATTCCCGAGGCGGAGAGGTCAGCCAAAATGCAGCAGTTCCGGAAGGCCATAGTCACGGAAGTAGGCAAAGCAATCCCTTCACAAAACGCTAGCGTCATAATTGTAACACTATTAGTTAAAAGAAAGGGATAAAATGTAAAAAAAAACAAAATAAGGCATGACTTTTTTTTAACATCAAATTTTTTTTTTTAGATTTAACCAAAGAATGTGCACATTTGTTATAATAAACAAGTGAAAAATGTTGAAAATCAGTCATCCAAAGGTGTGTGAAAAAAATATATATATATGGTACCAATAAAAATGTCACTTTGTCCTGCAAAGAATGCAGCCCCCCAAATTATTTTTTTCCTCTGTGCGGCCCATACACCCAGCCGAGTTTGAGACCCCCTGCCTTACACTATATAGATATCATGTTAATTCCCCATCTATCTTGCTCAGGAGAGCATCTCCCTCCCCCGGCACCAAGAGCAGCTCATATTGAATTGTTACATTGACTAGTAACACTGCACACAGAAATGCACCTTAATATTCCACTGTTAACCCTTTCCTCCCAGCAGTAACACACAACTCCTCACCTTGATATCATGAAAAAAAATTGTTTAAAAGAACAGAGAGTCCTCAGTGGTTGATACCTTTTAATGGCTAACTGATATCATGGTGATTTATGGTCAGAATGACTTCAATGCGATCAGTGATTTCTATTCTAGCTCTGCTCACATAGATTTTATATCCACACTCAACTATAGGCCGTTCTTCATATTTTGGGGGCTTTTAGTCAGATATACTAGTTTGTGCCTGTATAGTATTGGTGTAGATGGGAGTGTAGGGCATGGGTTACATGGCACTGTGGTGGGATACTGATGGGAGGTATTGGTGCTGTGTTTGATGCTTCTACTGGGTATTTTCCTACAAATACTGGAACAGCTCACTGCTTAGAATGATTCTTCCCAGCTCTATAATATATTATATATACCCCACAATGCAGGCTCACACACACATTTGTCTCAAGTGTGTTGTAGGGACACAGATACAGTCTTGGTCATGTGACTAAAGGCTACTTTACACACTGCAATATCGGTCCCGATATCGCTAGTGTGGGTACCCGCCCCATCTGTTGCGCGACACGGGCAAATCGCTGCCCATGCCGCACAACACCGACCAGACCCGTCACACATACTTACCTGACCGGCGACGTCGCTGTGACCGGCGAACCGCCTCCTTTCTAAGGGGGCGGTCCGTGCGGCGTCACAGCGACGTCACTGAGCGACCGCCCAATAGCAGCGGAGGGGCGGAGATGAGTGGCCGGAACATCCCGCCCACCTCCTTCCTTCCTCATAGCGGCTGGGAGGCAGGTAAGGAGAGGTTCCTCGTTTCTGCGGTGTCACACGGAGTGATGTGTGCTGCCGCAGGAGCGACGAACTACATCGTTACTGCTGCAGTAACGATAATCGAGAATGGAGACCCATGTCACCGATGAGCGATTTTGCACGTTTTTGCAACGATGCAAAATCGCTCATCGGTGTCACACGCAGCAACATCGCTAATGCGGCCGGATGTGCGTCACAAATTCCGTGACCCCAACGACTCCGCATTAGCGATGTCGCAGCGTGTAAAGCCCCCTTTAGTGGGAGTGGTGTACAGGGTCTTAGCAGTAAAGAGTATTCCATATTTCTGCCAGATACCCACAGAGATATTGAAATCTGAAAAAAGAGACTTCTGCTCATTGAAGGTAAGAACTGCTCACATAGCGTTCAACTCCACAGCAAACGAGTGCCCTAGCACTGGCATCTCAGCAGGGATATTCCCCTACTAC
Organism: Anomaloglossus baeobatrachus; assembly: GCF_048569485.1. Lineage (NCBI taxonomy): Eukaryota > Metazoa > Chordata > Amphibia > Anura > Aromobatidae > Anomaloglossus > Anomaloglossus baeobatrachus. Next base: position 365,057 of record NW_027444882.1, read on the forward strand.
ACATGTGTGTCTGGGTCGCTGTGACAGTTTACAGGACATAACTCAAGGCACCTAGATAGAAGGCAGAGGTACTGGGATTGGTTGGTTTTTGGTGACGGAGGTGCAGGGGCTGGCGCCCATGTGCAGTGCTGGCTAAGGTATATTGATGATATTTTGATTTTTTGGCAGGGCACTGTGGAGCAGCTCGAGACATTTATGGAGGAACTTAATAACAACACCTTTAACATCAGATTGACGCATAAGCATAGCAGCAGTTGCGTTGACTTCCTGGATATTAAAATTTCATTCGGTTCTGAGCGAATTGTTCAGACCGACGTCCATAGGAAGGAAACATCAGTCAACGCACTGCTGCATGCTTCTTCTGCTCATACCCCCTCCACCATCCGGGCCGTACCGGCTGGCCAGTTCCTCAGGATGAAGCAAATTTGTTCGTCAGACACTGCTTTTGAACAACAGTCTGCCGACCTCCAGCGCCATAGGGGTGGCAAAGGCGGTCTTCCCCCGGTCTGCCTCAGCAACGGACACTAGCCAATAGTGACTAGTGAGATCAAGGGTAGAAAAATAATTTGCAGTTCTCAATGCAGCTAGCGATTCCTCAATACGGGGGAGTGGTGCCGTCCTTCTTCTTTAACAGGACCAACGGAGCTGCCCAAAGGCTACAACTGTCACGGATAACCCCAGCCGCCTTCATGTTGCTCAACATGTCCTTGGTACACTGGTAATGTGAAGGTGGTATTGGCTTATAGCTCTCTTTGATGGGTGGGTGTGCACCTGTGGGGATGTAGTGTTGGACCCCTTTTATTCCCCCAAAATCTAGCGGATGTTTGCTGAAGACTTGCTCGCTCGTATTCTTGCACTACCCTGTGGACCCGCTTCTTGTGATGTGAAGGTGTGGAGTCAGTGCCTACGTGTAATTCCTTACACCACTCCTCTGGCTGACTTGGTGAGCAGTCACTGACTGGGTGGGGTGCAGTAATAGTGGATGCTGCTACTTGGATAGCATGTGTATCTACTGTGAACAGCTTATCAATGGTGGTAAGTCGGGGCAGCTTAACCTCCTGCTCTCCGCAGTTTAACACTCTCACGGGCACTCTTCCCTTCCGCACTAATGAATAAAACTATGATGTAAATATCATATAGATACCCCACAATTGTAAATAAAGGTAGGTTATGGGAAAAGGGGGAACAGGGAAAGAGGAAAATAGTGTAATAAAGTATACCTTCTGGGGGTGAGAGGAAATGGCAGCACAGCCAGTGGAGGTGAAGCAAAAGGAAGCCTGCAACTAAAGAGTTGAGAGCGTAATCACATGGTGACTGAGCCTGATTGTAAAGGGAGCATAGAGTGGAGCATACTCTGGGCACGTTAGAACCCAAGTTCTTAAACCATGAATATGGACCCCTTTTATTCTCCCAAAGTCTAGCGGATGTTTGCTGAAGACTTGCTCGTATTCTTGCACTACCCTGTGGACCCGCTTCTTGTGATGTGAAGGTGTGGAGTCAGTGCCTACGTGTAATTCCTTACACCACTCCTCTGGTTGACTTGGTGAGCTGTCACTGAATGGGTGTGGTGAAGTAACGGTGGATGCTGTGGCTTGGATATCATATTAAATATAGGGACCCCCATACAGTAGTATGAGAAATTTTTTTGTATTCAATGATCGGTATTACCTTCAGGGGCGCGGCACGTGGACGTGCGTTCCATTAGCCTCACTGCATTCCACTCCCATACAGGAAGTGGGCGCAGCTATTACTACGGTCGCACATAAAAGAACCCACAGCCACCACTGCACACAGCTGACTCCACCACTGGAAACCCACTTCTACACCAACGCAGGTAAGACAGGATCGGCACCTCTATGCTCCCGTTACAATCAGGCTCAGTCACCATGTGATAATGCTCTCAACAATTTAGTTGCAGGCTTCCCCTTGCTTCACCTCCACTGGCTGTGCTGCCATTTCCTCTCCCCCCTGGAAGGTATACTTTATTACACTATTTTCCTGTTTCCCTCTTCTCCCTTTTCCCATAACCTACCTTTATCTGCATTTGTGGGGTATCTATATACTATTTATATCACAGTTTTATTCATTAATACGGAAGGGAAGAGTGCGCGTGAGAGTGTTGAACTGCGGAGAGCAAGAGGTTAAGCTGCCCCGATTTGCCACCATTGATAAGCTGTTCACAGTAGATACACATGCTATCCAAGCAGCAGCAGCATCCACCATTACTGCACCCCACCCAGTCAGTGACAGCTCACCAAGTCAGCCAGAGGAGTGGTGTCAGGAATTACACGTAGGCACTGACTACAAACCTTCACATCACAAGAAGGGGGTGCAAGTGTGACGCCCTGGACTAGCCAGTTAGTCACAGACATAACACACACACACCCCCTTTCCCGGATAGTTACACTAGTCAGACACAAAACCGTTGTCACTAAAAGTTTTGTTTGGTTATCTTGCAATCCCGAGATAATCGTCTCCATGCTCCAAATCCATTTTAAAGCCATTTTTAAGGCATTTCGCGCATGCATGAAATGAACACATTTTTCTCCAAAACTATAACAGATGCAAGCTTGTCCTGTTTGGTGGAGATAATATTTAATAAAAAAAGTAGAAATCTACTAAAAGTTTCGTTTGTTTATATTGCCATCCTGAGATAATCGTCTCCATGCTCCAAATCCATTTTAAAGCCATTTCAAAGGCATTTTGCGCATACATGAAATGAACACATTTTTCTCCAAAACTATAACACATGCAAGCTTGTCCTGTTTGGTGGAGATGATATTTAATAAAATAAGTAGAAATCCACTAAAAGTTTTGTTTGGTTATCTTGCAATCCCGAGATAATCGTCTCCATGCTCCAAATCCATTTTAAAGCCATTTTTAAGGCATTTCGCGCATACATGAAATGAACACATTTTTCTCCAAACCTATAACAGATGCAAGCTTGTCCTTTTTGGTGGAGATGATATTTAATAAAATAAGTAGAAATCCACTAAAAGTTTTGTTTGGTTATCTTGCAATCCCGAGATAATCGTCTCCATGCTCCAAATCCATTTTAAAGCCATTTTTAAGGCATTTCGCGCATACATGAAATGAACACATTTTTCTCCAAAACTATAACAGATGCAAGCTTGTCCTGTTTGGTGGAGATGATATTTAATAAAATAAGTAGAAATCCACTAAAAGTTTTGTTTGGATATCTTGCAATCCCGAGATAATCGTCTCCATGCTCCAAATCCATTTTAAAGCCATTTTTAAGGCATTTCGCGCATACATGAAATTAACACATTTTTCTCCAAAACTATAACAGATGCAAGCTTGTCCTGTTTGGTGGAGATGATATTTAATAAAATAAGTAGAAATCCACTAAAAGTTTTGTTTGGTTATCTTGCAATCCCGAGATAATCGTCTCCATGCTCCAAATCCATTTTAAAGCCATTTCAAAGGCATTTTGCGCATACATGAAATGAACACATTTTTCTCCAAAACTATAACACATGCAAGCTTGTCCTGTTTGGTGGAGATGATATTTAATAAAATAAGTAGAAATCCACTAAAAGTTTTGTTTGGTTATCTTGCAATCCCGAGATAATCGTCTCCATGCTCCAAATCCATTTTAAAGCCATTTTTAAGGCATTTCGCGCATACATGAAATGAACACATTTTTCTCCAAAACTATAACAGATGCAAGCTTGTCCTGTTTGGTGGAGATGATATTTAATAAAATAAGTAGAAATCCACTAAAAGTTTTGTTTGGTTATCTTGCAATCCCGAGATAATCGTCTCCATGCTCCAAATCCATTTTAAAGCCATTTTTAAGGCATTTTGCGCATACATGAAATGAACACATTTTTCTCCAAAACTATAACAGATGCAAGCTTGTCCTGTTTGGTGGAGATGATATTTAATAAAATAAGTAGAAATCCACTAAAAGTTTTGTTTGGTTATCTTGCAATCCCGAGATAATCGTCTCCATGCTCCAAATCCATTTTAAAGCCATTTTTAAGGCATTTCGCGCATACATGAAATGAACACATTTTTCTCCAAAACTATAACAGATGCAAGCTTGTCCTGTTTGGTGGAGATGATATTTAATAAAATAAGTAGAAATCCACTAAAAGTTTTGTTTGGTTATATTGCAATCCCGAGATAATCGTCTCCATGCTCCAAATCCATTTTAAAGCCATTTTTAAGGCATTTCGCGCATACATGAAATGAACACATTTTTCTCCAAAACTATAACAGATGCAAGCTTGTCCTGTTTGGTGGAGATGATATTTAATAAAATAAGTAGAAATCCACTAAAAGTTTTGTTTGGTTATCTTGCAATCCCGAGATAATCGTCTCCATGCTCCAAATCCATTTTAAAGCCATTTTTAAGGCATTTCGCGCATACATGAAATGAACACATTTTTCTCCAAAACTATAACAGATGCAAGCTTGTCCTGTTTGGTGGAGATGATATTTAATAAAATAAGTAGAAATCCACTAAAAGTTTTGTTTGGTTATCTTGCAATCCCGAGATAATCGTCTCCATGCTCCAAATCCATTTTAAAGCCATTTTTAAGGCATTTCGCGCATACATGAAATGAACACATTTTTCTCCAAAACTATAACAGATGCAAGCTTGTCCTGTTTGGTGGAGATGATATTTAATAAAATAAGTAGAAATCCACTAAAAGTTTTGTTTGGTTATCTTGCAATCCCGAGATAATCGTCTCCATGCTCCAAATCCATTTTAAAGCCATTTTTAAGGCATTTCGCGCATACATGAAATGAACACATTTTTCTCCAAAACTATAACAGATGCAAGCTTGTCCTGTTTGGTGCAGATGATATTTAATAAAATAAGTAGAAATCCACTAAAAGTTTTGTTTGGTTATCTTGCAATCCCGAGATAATCGTCTCCATGCTCCAAATCCATTTTAAAGCCATTTTTAAGGCATTTCGCGCATACATGAAATGAACACATTTTTCTCCAAAACTATAACAGATGCAAGCTTGTCCTGTTTGGTGGAGATGATATTTAATAAAATAAGTAGAAATCCACTAAAAGTTTTGTTTGGTTATCTTGCAATCCCGAGATAATCGTCTCCATGCTCCAAATCCATTTTAAAGCCATTTTTAAGGCATTTCGCGCATACATGAAATGAACACATTTTTCTCCAAAACTATAACAGATGCAAGCTTGTCCTGTTTGGTGGAGATGATATTTAATAAAATAAGTAGAAATCCACTAAAAGTTTTGTTTGGTTATCTTGCAATCCCGAGATAATCGTCTCCATGCTCCAAATCCATTTTAAAGCCATTTTTAAGGCATTTCGCGCATACATGAAATGAACACATTTTTCTCCAAAACTATAACAGATGCAAGCTTGTCCTGTTTGGTGGAGATGATATTTAATAAAATAAGTAGAAATCCACTAAAAGTTTTGTTTGGTTATCTTGCAATCCCGAGATAATCGTCTCCATGCTCCAAATCCATTTTAAAGCCATTTTTAAGGCATTTCGCGCATACATGAAATGAACACATTTTTCTCCAAAACTATAACACATGCAAGCTTGTCCTGTTTGGTGGAGATGATATTTAATAAAATAAGTAGAAATCCACTAAACGTTTTGTTTGGTTATCTTGCAATCCCGAGATAATCGTCTCCATGCTCCAAATCCATTTTAAAGCCATTTTTAAGGCATTTCGCGCATACATGAAATGAACACATTTTTCTCCAAAACTATAACAGATGCAAGCTTGTCCTGTTTGGTGGAGATGATATTTAATAAAATAAGTAGAAATCCACTAAAAGTTTTGTTTGGTTATCTTGCAATCCCGAGATAATCGTCTCCATGCTCCAAATCCATTTTAAAGCCATTTTTAAGGCATTTCGCGCATACATGAAATGAACACATTTTTCTCCAAAACTATAACAGATGCAAGCTTGTCCTGTTTGGTGGAGATGATATTTAATAAAATAAGTAGAAATCCACTAAAAGTTTTGTTTGGTTATCTTGCAATCCCGAGATAATCGTCTCCATGCTCCAAATCCATTTTAAAGCCATTTTTAAGGCATTTCGTGCATACATGAAATGAACACATTTTTCTCCAAAACTATAACAGATGCAAGCTTGTCCTGTTTGGTGGAGATAATATTTAATAAAATAAGTAGAAATCTACTAAAAGTTTCGTTTATTTATATTGCCATCCTGAGATAATCGTCTCCATGCTCCAAATCCATTTTAAAGCCATTTCAAAGGCATTTTGCGCATACATGAAATGAACACATTTTTCTCCAAAACTATAACAGATGCAAGCTTGTCCTGTTTGGTGGAGATGATATTTAATAAAATAAGTAGAAATCCACTAAAAGTTTTGTTTGGTTATCTTGCAATCTCGAGATAATCGTCTCCATGCTTCAAATGCTCTTAAAACCCATTTCTAAGGCATTTCGCGCATAAATGAAATGAACACATTTTTCTTTAAAACTATAACAGATGCAAGCTTGTCCTGTTTGGTGGAGATGATATTTAATAAAATAAGTAGAAATCCACTAAAAGTTTTGTTTGGTTATCTTGCAATCCCGAGATAATCGTCTCCATGCTCCAAATCCATTTTAAAGCCATTTTTAAGGCATTTCGCGCATACATGAAATGAACACATTTTTCTCCAAAACTATAACACATGCAAGCTTGTCCTGTTTGGTGGAGATGATATTTAATAAAATAAGTAGAAATCCACTAAAAGTTTTGTTTGGTTATCTTGCAATCCCGAGATAATCGTCTCCATGCTCCAAATCCATTTTAAAGCCATTTTTAAGGCATTTCGCGCATACATGAAATAAACACATTTTTCTCCAAAACTATAACAGATGCAAGCTTGTCCTTTTTGGTGGAGATGATATTTAATAAAATAAGTAGAAATCCACTAAAAGTTTTGTTTGGTTATCTTGCAATCCCGAGATAATCGTCTCCATGCTCCAAATCCATTTTAAAGCCATTTTTAAGGCATTTCGCGCATACATGAAATGAACACATTTTTCTCCAAAACTATAACAGATGCAAGCTTGTCCTGTTTGGTGGAGATGATATTTAATAAAATAAGTAGAAATCCACTAAAAGTTTTGTTTGGTTATCTTGCAATCCCGAGATAATCGTCTCCATGCTCCAAATCCATTTTAAAGCCATTTTTAAGGCATTTCGCGCATACATGAAATGAACACATTTTTCTCCAAAACTATAACAGATGCAAGCTTGTCCTGTTTGGTGGAGATGATATTTAATAAAATAAGTAGAAATCCACTAAAAGTTTTGTTTGGTTATATTGCAATCTCGAGATAATCGTCTCCATGCTTCAAATGCTCTTAAAACCCATTTCTAAGGCATTTCGCGCATACATGAAATGAACACATTTTTCTCCAAAACTATAACAGATGCAAGCTTGTCCTGTTTGGTGGAGATGATATTTAATAAAATAAGTAGAAATCCACTAAAAGTTTTGTTTGGTTATCTTGCAATCCCGAGATAATCGTCTCCATGCTCCAAATCCATTTTAAAGCCATTTTTAAGGCATTTCGCGCATACATGAAATGAACACATTTTTCTCCAAAACTATAACAGATGCAAGCTTGTCCTGTTTGGTGGAGATGATATTTAATAAAATAAGTAGAAATCCACTAAAAGTTTTGTTTGGTTATCTTGCAATCTCGAGATAATCGTCTCCATGCTTCAAATGCTCTTAAAACCCATTTCTAAGGCATTTCGCGCATAAATGAAATGAACACATTTTTCTTTAAAACTATAACAGATGCAAGCTTGTCCTGTTTGGTGGAGATGATATTTAATAAAATAAGTAGAAATCCACTAAAAGTTTTGTTTGGTTATCTTGCAATCCCGAGATAATCGTCTCCATGCTCCAAATCCATTTTAAAGCCATTTTTAAGGCATTTCGCGCATACATGAAATGAACACATTTTTCTCCAAAACTATAACAGATGCAAGCTTGTCCTGTTTGGTGGAGATGATATTTAATAAAATAAGTAGAAATCCACTAAAAGTTTTGTTTGGTTATCTTGCAATCCCGAGATAATCGTCTCCATGCTCCAAATCCATTTTAAAGCCATTTTTAAGGCATTTCGCGCATACATGAAATAAACACATTTTTCTCCAAAACTATAACAGATGCAAGCTTGTCCTGTTTGGTGGAGATGATATTTAATAAAATAAGTAGAAATCCACTAAAAGTTTTGTTTGGTTATCTTGCAATCCCGAGATAATCGTCTCCATGCTCCAAATCCATTTTAAAGCCATTTTTAAGGCATTTCGCGCATACATGAAATGAACACATTTTTCTCCAAAACTATAACAGATGCAAGCTTGTCCTGTTTGGTGGAGATGATATTTAATAAAATAAGTAGAAATCCACTAAAAGTTTTGTTTGGTTATCTTGCAATCCCGAGATAATCGTCTCCATGCTCCAAATCTATTTTAAAGCCATTTTTAAGGCATTTCGCGCATACATGAAATGAACACATTTTTCTCCAAAACTATAACAGATGCAAGCTTGTCCTGTTTGGTGGAGATGATATTTAATAAAATAAGTAGAAATCCACTAAAAGTTTTGTTTGGTTATATTGCAATCCCGAGATAAAAGTCTCCATGCTCCAAATCCATTTTAAAGCCATTTTTAAGGCATTTCGCGCATACATGAAATGAACACATTTTTCTCCAAAACTATAACAGATGCAAGCTTGTCCTGTTTGGTGGAGATGATATTTAATAAAATAAGCAGAAATCCACTAAAAGTTTTGTTTGGTTATCTTGCAATCCCGAGATAATCGTCTCCATGCTCCAAATCCATTTTAAAGCCATTTTTAAGGCATTTCGCGCATACATGAAATGAACACATTTTTCTCCAAAACTATAACAGATGCAAGCTTGTCCTGTTTGGTGGAGATGATATTTAATAAAATAAGTAGAAATCCACTAAAAGTTTTGTTTGGTTATCTTGCAATCCCGAGATAATCGTCTCCATGCTCCAAATCCATTTTAAAGCCATTTTTAAGGCATTTCGCGCATACATGAAATGAACACATTTTTCTCCAAAACTATAACAGATGCAAGCTTGTCCTGTTTGGTGGAGATGATATTTAATAAAATAAATAGAAATCCACTAAAAGTTTTGTTTGGTTATCTTGCAATCCCGAGATAATCGTCTCCATGCTCCAAATCCATTTTAAAGCCATTTCAAAGGCATTTTGCGCATACATGAAATGAACACATTTTTCTCCAAAACTATAACACATGCAAGCTTGTCCTGTTTGGTGGAGATGATATTTAATAAAATAAGTAGAAATCCACTAAAAGTTTTGTTTGGTTATCTTGCAATCCCGAGATAATCGTCTCCATGCTCCAAATCCATTTTAAAGCCATTTTTAAGGCATTTCGCGCATACATGAAATGAACACATTTTTCTCCAAAACTATAACAGATGCAAGCTTGTCCTGTTTGGTGGAGATGATATTTAATAAAATAAGTAGAAATCCACTAAAAGTTTTTTTTGGTTATCTTGCAATCCCGAGATAATCGTCTCCATGCTCCAAATCCATTTTAAAGCCATTTTTAAGGCATTTCGCGCATACATGAAATGAACACATTTTTCTCCAAAACTATAACAGATGCAAGCTTGTCCTGTTTGGTGGAGATGATATTTAATAAAATAAGTAGAAATCCACTAAAAGTTTTGTTTGGTTATATTGCAATCCCGAGATAATCGTCTCCATGCTCCAAATCCATTTTAAAGCCATTTTTAAGGCATTTCGCGCATACATGAAATGAACACATTTTTCTCCAAAACTATAACAGATGCAAGCTTGTCCTGTTTGGTGGAGATGAAATTTAATAAAATAAGTAGAAATCCACTAAAAGTTTTGTTTGGTTATCTTGCAATCCCGAGATAATCGTCTCCATGCTCCAAATCCATTTTAAAGCCATTTTTAAGGCATTTCGCGCATACATGAAATGAACACATTTTTCTCCAAAACTATAACAGATGCAAGCTTGTCCTGTTTGGTGGAGATGATATTTAATAAAATAAGTAGAAATCCACTAAAAGTTTTGTTTGGTTATCTTGCAATCCCGAGATAATCGTCTCCATGCTCCAAATCCATTTTAAAGCCATTTTTAAGGCATTTCGCGCATACATGAAATGAACACATTTTTCTCCAAAACTATAACAGATGCAAGCTTGTCCTGTTTGGTGGAGATGATATTTAATAAAATAAGTAGAAATCCACTAAAAGTTTTGTTTGGTTATCTTGCAATCCCGAGATAATCGTCTCCATGCTCCAAATCCATTTTAAAGCCATTTTTAAGGCATTTCGCGCATACATGAAATGAACACATTTTTCTCCAAAACTATAACAGATGCAAGCTTGTCCTGTTTGGTGGAGATGATATTTAATAAAATAAGTAGAAATCCACTAAAAGTTTTGTTTGGTTATCTTGCAATCCCGAGATAATCGTCTCCATGCTCCAAATCCATTTTAAAGCCATTTTTAAGGCATTTCGCGCATACATGAAATGAACACATTTTTCTCCAAAACTATAACAGATGCAAGCTTGTCCTGTTTGGTGGAGATAATATTTAATAAAATAAGTAGAAACCTACTAAAAGTTTCGTTTGTTTATATTGCAATCCCGAGATAATCGTCTCCATGCTCCAAATCTATTTTAAAGCCATTTCAAAGGCGTTGTGCGCATAAATGAAATGATCACATTTTTCTCCAAAACTATAACAGATGCAAGCTTGTCCTGTTTGGAGGGGATGATATTTAATAAAATAATTAGAAATCCACTAAAAGTTTTATTTGGTTATCTTGCAATCCCAAGATAATCGTTTCCATGCTCCAAATCCATTTTAAAGCCATTTTTAAGGCATTTCGCGCATAAATGAAATGATCACATTTTTCTCCAAAACTATAACAGATGCAAGCTTGTCCTGTTTGGAGGGGATGATATTTAATAAAATAATTAGAAATCCACTAAAAGTTGTGTTTGGTTATCTTGCAATCCCGAGATAATCGTCTCCATGCTTCAAAACCATTTTAAAGCCATTTTAAGGCATTTCGCGCATACATGAAATGAACACATTTTTCTCCAAAACTATAACAGATGCAAGCTTGTCCTGTTTGGTGGAGATGATATTTAATAAAATAAGTAGAAATCCACTAAAAGTTTTGTTTGGTTATATTGCAATCCCGAGATAATCGTCTCCATGCTCCAAATCCATTTTAAAGCCATTTTTAAGGCATTTCGCGCATACATGAAATGAACACATTTTTCTCCAAAACTATAACAGATGCAAGCTTGTCCTGTTTGGTGGAGATGATATTTAATAAAATAAGTAGAAATCCACTAAAAGTTTTGTTTGGTTATCTTGCAATCCCGAGATAATCGTCTCCATGCTCCAAATCCATTTTAAAGCCATTTTTAAGGCATTTCGCGCATACATGAAATGAACACATTTTTCTCCAAAACTATAACAGATGCAAGCTTGTCCTGTTTGGTGGAGATGATATTTAATAAAATAAGTAGAAATCCACTAAAAGTTTTGTTTGGTTATCTTGCAATCCCGAGATAATCGTCTCCATGCTCCAAATCCATTTTAAAGCCATTTTTAAGGCATTTCGCGCATACATGAAATAAACACATTTTTCTCCAAAACTATAACAGATGCAAGCTTGTCCTGTTTGGTGGAGATGATATTTAATAAAATAAGTAGAAATCCACTAAAAGTTTTGTTTGGTTATCTTGCAATCCCGAGATAATCGTCTCCATGCTCCAAATCCATTTTAAAGCCATTTTTAAGGCATTTCGCGCATACATGAAATGAACACATTTTTCTCCAAAACTATAACAGATGCAAGCTTGTCCTGTTTGGTGGAGATGATATTTAATAAAATAAGTAGAAATCCACTAAAAGTTTTGTTTGGTTATCTTGCAATCCCGAGATAATCGTCTCCATGCTCCAAATCCATTTTAAAGCCATTTTTAAGGCATTTCGCGCATACATGAAATGAACACATTTTTCTCCAAAACTATAACAGATGCAAGCTTGTCCTGTTTGGTGGAGATGATATTTAATAAAATAAGTAGAAATCCACTAAAAGTTTTGTTTGGTTATATTGCAATCTCGAGATAATCGTCTCCATGCTTCAAATGCTCTTAAAACCCATTTCTAAGGCATTTCGCGCATACATGAAATGAACACATTTTTCTCCAAAACTATAACAGATGCAAGCTTGTCCTGTTTGGTGGAGATGATATTTAATAAAATAAGTAGAAATCCACTAAAAGTTTTGTTTGGTTATCTTGCAATCCCGAGATAATCGTCTCCATGCTCCAAATCCATTTTAAAGCCATTTTTAAGGCATTTCGCGCATACATGAAATGAACACATTTTTCTCCAAAACTATAACAGATGCAAGCTTGTCCTGTTTGGTGGAGATGATATTTAATAAAATAAGTAGAAATCCACTAAAAGTTTTGTTTGGTTATCTTGCAATCTCGAGATAATCGTCTCCATGCTTCAAATGCTCTTAAAACCCATTTCTAAGGCATTTCGCGCATAAATGAAATGAACACATTTTTCTTTAAAACTATAACAGATGCAAGCTTGTCCTGTTTGGTGGAGATGATATTTAATAAAATAAGTAGAAATCCACTAAAAGTTTTGTTTGGTTATCTTGCAATCCCGAGATAATCGTCTCCATGCTCCAAATCCATTTTAAAGCCATTTTTAAGGCATTTCGCGCATACATGAAATGAACACATTTTTCTCCAAAACTATAACAGATGCAAGCTTGTCCTGTTTGGTGGAGATGATATTTAATAAAATAAGTAGAAATCCACTAAAAGTTTTGTTTGGTTATCTTGCAATCCCGAGATAATCGTCTCCATGCTCCAAATCCATTTTAAAGCCATTTTTAAGGCATTTCGCGCATACATGAAATGAACACATTTTTCTCCAAAACTATAACAGATGCAAGCTTGTTCTGTTTGGTGGAGATGATATTTAATAAAATAAGCAGAAATCCACTAAAAGTTTTGTTTGGTTATCTTGCAATCCCGAGATAATCGTCTCCATGCTCCAAATCCATTTTAAAGCCATTTTTAAGGCATTTCGCGCATACATGAAATGAACACATTTTTCTCCAAAACTATAACAGATGCAAGCTTGTCCTGTTTGGTGGAGATGATATTTAATAAAATAAGTAGAAATCCACTAAAAGTTTTGTTTGGTTATCTTGCAATCCCGAGATAATCGTCTCCATGCTCCAAATCCATTTTAAAGCCATTTTTAAGGCATTTCGCGCATACATGAAATGAACACATTTTTCTCCAAAACTATAACAGATGCAAGCTTGTCCTGTTTGGTGGAGATGATATTTAATAAAATAAATAGAAATCCACTAAAAGTTTTGTTTGGTTATCTTGCAATCCCGAGATAATCGTCTCCATGCTCCAAATCCATTTTAAAGCCATTTCAAAGGCATTTTGCGCATACATGAAATGAACACATTTTTCTCCAAAACTATAACACATGCAAGCTTGTCCTGTTTGGTGGAGATGATATTTAATAAAATAAGTAGAAATCCACTAAAAGTTTTGTTTGGTTATCTTGCAATCCCGAGATAATCGTCTCCATGCTCCAAATCCATTTTAAAGCCATTTTTAAGGCATTTCGCGCATACATGAAATGAACACATTTTTCTCCAAAACTATAACAGATGCAAGCTTGTCCTGTTTGGTGGAGATGATATTTAATAAAATAAGTAGAAATCCACTAAAAGTTTTTTTTGGTTATCTTGCAATCCCGAGATAATCGTCTCCATGCTCCAAATCCATTTTAAAGCCATTTCAAAGGCATTTTGCGCATACATGAAATGAACACATTTTTCTCCAAAACTATAACAGATGCAAGCTTGTCCTGTTTGGTGGAGATGATATTTAATAAAATAAGTAGAAATCCACTAAAAGTTTTGTTTGGTTATCTTGCAATCTCGAGATAATCGTCTCCATGCTTCAAATGCTCTTAAAACCCATTTCTAAGGCATTTCGCGCATAAATGAAATGAACACATTTTTCTTTAAAACTATAACAGATGCAAGCTTGTCCTGTTTGGTGGAGATGATATTTAATAAAATAAGTAGAAATCCACTAAAAGTTTTGTTTGGTTATCTTGCAATCCCGAGATAATCGTCTCCATGCTCCAAATCCATTTTAAAGCCATTTTTAAGGCATTTCGCGCATACATGAAATGAACACATTTTTCTCCAAAACTATAACAGATGCAAGCTTGTCCTGTTTGGTGGAGATGATATTTAATAAAATAAGTAGAAATCCACTAAAAGTTTTGTTTGGTTATCTTGCAATCCCGAGATAATCGTCTCCATGCTCCAAATCCATTTTAAAGCCATTTTTAAGGCATTTCGCGCATACATGAAATAAACACATTTTTCTCCAAAACTATAACAGATGCAAGCTTGTCCTGTTTGGTGGAGATGATATTTAATAAAATAAGTAGAAATCCACTAAAAGTTTTGTTTGGTTATCTTGCAATCCCGAGATAATCGTCTCCATGCTCCAAATCCATTTTAAAGCCATTTTTAAGGCATTTCGCGCATACATGAAATGAACACATTTTTCTCCAAAACTATAACAGATGCAAGCTTGTCCTGTTTGGTGGAGATGATATTTAATAAAATAAGTAGAAATCCACTAAAAGTTTTGTTTGGTTATCTTGCAATCCCGAGATAATCGTCTCCATGCTCCAAATCCATTTTAAAGCCATTTTTAAGGCATTTCGCGCATACATGAAATGAACACATTTTTCTCCAAAACTATAACAGATGCAAGCTTGTCCTGTTTGGTGGAGATGATATTTAATAAAATAAGTAGAAATCCACTAAAAGTTTTGTTTGGTTATATTGCAATCTCGAGATAATCGTCTCCATGCTTCAAATGCTCTTAAAACCCATTTCTAAGGCATTTCGCGCATACATGAAATGAACACATTTTTCTCCAAAACTATAACAGATGCAAGCTTGTCCTGTTTGGTGGAGATGATATTTAATAAAATAAGTAGAAATCCACTAAAAGTTTTGTTTGGTTATCTTGCAATCCCGAGATAATCGTCTCCATGCTCCAAATCCATTTTAAAGCCATTTTTAAGGCATTTCGCGCATACATGAAATGAACACATTTTTCTCCAAAACTATAACAGATGCAAGCTTGTCCTGTTTGGTGGAGATGATATTTAATAAAATAAGTAGAAATCCACTAAAAGTTTTGTTTGGTTATCTTGCAATCTCGAGATAATCGTCTCCATGCTTCAAATGCTCTTAAAACCCATTTCTAAGGCATTTCGCGCATAAATGAAATGAACACATTTTTCTTTAAAACTATAACAGATGCAAGCTTGTCCTGTTTGGTGGAGATGATATTTAATAAAATAAGTAGAAATCCACTAAAAGTTTTGTTTGGTTATCTTGCAATCCCGAGATAATCGTCTCCATGCTCCAAATCCATTTTAAAGCCATTTTTAAGGCATTTCGCGCATACATGAAATAAACACATTTTTCTCCAAAACTATAACAGATGCAAGCTTGTCCTGTTTGGTGGAGATGATATTTAATAAAATAAGTAGAAATCCACTAAAAGTTTTGTTTGGTTATCTTGCAATCCCGAGATAATCGTCTCCATGCTCCAAATCCATTTTAAAGCCATTTTTAAGGCATTTCGCGCATACATGAAATGAACACATTTTTCTCCAAAACTATAACAGATGCAAGCTTGTCCTGTTTGGTGGAGATGATATTTAATAAAATAAGTAGAAATCCACTAAAAGTTTTGTTTGGTTATCTTGCAATCCCGAGATAATCGTCTCCATGCTCCAAATCCATTTTAAAGCCATTTCAAAGGCATTTTGCGCATACATGAAATGAACACATTTTTCTCCAAAACTATAACAGATGCAAGCTTGTCCTGTTTGGTGGAGATGATATTTAATAAAATAAGTAGAAATCCACTAAAAGTTTTGTTTGGTTATCTTGCAATCTCGAGATAATCGTCTCCATGCTTCAAATGCTCTTAAAACCCATTTCTAAGGCATTTCGCGCATAAATGAAATGAACACATTTTTCTTTAAAACTATAACAGATGCAAGCTTGTCCTGTTTGGTGGAGATGATATTTAATAAAATAAGTAGAAATCCACTAAAAGTTTTGTTTGGTTATCTTGCAATCCCGAGATAATCGTCTCCATGCTCCAAATCCATTTTAAAGCCATTTTTAAGGCATTTCGCGCATACATGAAATGAACACATTTTTCTCCAAAACTATAACAGATGCAAGCTTGTCCTGTTTGGTGGAGATGATATTTAATAAAATAAGTAGAAATCCACTAAAAGTTTTGTTTGGTTATCTTGCAATCCCGAGATAATCGTCTCCATGCTCCAAATCCATTTTAAAGCCATTTTTAAGGCATTTCGCGCATACATGAAATAAACACATTTTTCTCCAAAACTATAACAGATGCAAGCTTGTCCTGTTTGGTGGAGATGATATTTAATAAAATAAGTAGAAATCTACTAAAAGTTTTGTTTGGTTATCTTGCAATCCCGAGATAATCGTCTCCATGCTCCAAATCCATTTTAAAGCCATTTTTAAGGCATTTCGCGCATACATGAAATGAACACATTTTTCTCCAAAACTATAACAGATGCAAGCTTGTCCTGTTTGGTGGAGATGATATTTAATAAAATAAGTAGAAATCCACTAAAAGTTTTGTTTGGTTATCTTGCAATCCCGAGATAATCGTCTCCATGCTCCAAATCCATTTTAAAGCCATTTTTAAGGCATTTCGCGCATACATGAAATGAACACATTTTTCTCCAAAACTATAACAGATGCAAGCTTGTCCTGTTTGGTGGAGATGATATTTAATAAAATAAGTAGAAATCCACTAAAAGTTTTGTTTGGTTATATTGCAATCTCGAGATAATCGTCTCCATGCTTCAAATGCTCTTAAAACCCATTTCTAAGGCATTTCGCGCATACATGAAATGAACACATTTTTCTCCAAAACTATAACAGATGCAAGCTTGTCCTGTTTGGTGGAGATGATATTTAATAAAATAAGTAGAAATCCACTAAAAGTTTTGTTTGGTTATCTTGCAATCCCGAGATAATCGTCTCCATGCTCCAAATCCATTTTAAAGCCATTTTTAAGGCATTTCGCGCATACATGAAATGAACACATTTTTCTCCAAAACTATAACAGATGCAAGCTTGTCCTGTTTGGTGGAGATGATATTTAATAAAATAAGTAGAAATCCACTAAAAGTTTTGTTTGGTTATCTTGCAATCTCGAGATAATCGTCTCCATGCTTCAAATGCTCTTAAAACCCATTTCTAAGGCATTTCGCGCATAAATGAAATGAACACATTTTTCTTTAAAACTATAACAGATGCAAGCTTGTCCTGTTTGGTGGAGATGATATTTAATAAAATAAGTAGAAATCCACTAAAAGTTTTGTTTGGTTATCTTGCAATCCCGAGATAATCGTCTCCATGCTCCAAATCCATTTTAAAGCCATTTTTAAGGCATTTCGCGCATACATGAAATAAACACATTTTTCTCCAAAACTATAACAGATGCAAGCTTGTCCTGTTTGGTGGAGATGATATTTAATAAAATAAGTAGAAATCCACTAAAAGTTTTGTTTGGTTATCTTGCAATCCCGAGATAATCGTCTCCATGCTCCAAATCCATTTTAAAGCCATTTTTAAGGCATTTCGCGCATACATGAAATGAACACATTTTTCTCCAAAACTATAACAGATGCAAGCTTGTCCTGTTTGGTGGAGATGATATTTAATAAAATAAGTAGAAATCCACTAAAAGTTTTGTTTGGTTATCTTGCAATCCCGAGATAATCGTCTCCATGCTCCAAATCCATTTTAAAGCCATTTCAAAGGCATTTTGCGCATACATGAAATGAACACATTTTTCTCCAAAACTATAACAGATGCAAGCTTGTCCTGTTTGGTGGAGATGATATTTAATAAAATAAGTAGAAATCCACTAAAAGTTTTGTTTGGTTATCTTGCAATCCCGAGATAATCGTCTCCATGCTCCAAATCCATTTTAAAGCCATTTTTAAGGCATTTTGTGCATACATGAAATGAACACATTTTTCTCCAAAACTATAACAGATGCAAGCTTGTCCTGTTTGGTGGAGATAATATTTAATAAAATAAGTAGAAATCTACTAAAAGTTTCGTTTGTTTATATTGCCATCCTGAGATAATCGTCTCCATGCTCCAAATCCATTTTAAAGCCATTTCAAAGGCATTTTGCGCATACATGAAATGAACACATTTTTCTCCAAAACTATAACACATGCAAGCTTGTCCTGTTTGGTGGAGATGATATTTAATAAAATAAGTAGAAATCCACTAAAAGTTTTGTTTGGTTATCTTGCAATCCCGAGATAATCGTCTCCATGCTCCAAATCCATTTTAAAGCCATTTTTAAGGCATTTCGCGCATACATGAAATGAACACATTTTTCTCCAAAACTATAACAGATGCAAGCTTGTCCTGTTTGGTGGAGATGATATTTAATAAAATAAGTAGAAATCCACTAAAAGTTTTGTTTGGTTATATTGCAATCCCGAGATAATCGTCTCCATGCTCCAAATCCATTTTAAAGCCATTTTTAAGGCATTTCGCGCATACATGAAATGAACACATTTTTCTCCAAAACTATAACAGATGCAAGCTTGTCCTGTTTGGTGGAGATGATATTTAATAAAATAAGTAGAAATCCACTAAAAGTTTTGTTTGGTTATCTTGCAATCCCGAGATAATCGTCTCCATGCTCCAAATCCATTTTAAAGCCATTTTTAAGGCATTTCGCGCATACATGAAATGAACACATTTTTCTCCAAAACTATAACAGATGCAAGCTTGTCCTGTTTGGTGGAGATGATATTTAATAAAATAAGTAGAAATCCACTAAAAGTTTTGTTTGGTTATCTTGCAATCCCGAGATAATCGTCTCCATGCTCCAAATCCATTTTAAAGCCATTTTTAAGGCATTTCGCGCATACATGAAATGAACACATTTTTCTCCAAAACTATAACAGATGCAAGCTTGTCCTGTTTGGTGGAGATGATATTTAATAAAATAAGTAGAAATCCACTAAAAGTTTTGTTTGGTTATCTTGCAATCCCGAGATAATCGTCTCCATGCTATAAAATCCATTTTAAAGCCATTTTTAAGGCATTTCGCGCAAACATGAAATGAACACATTTTTCTCCAAAACTATAACAGATGCAAGCTTGTCCTGTTTGGTGGAGATGATATTTAATAAAATAAGTAGAAATCCACTAAAAGTTTTGTTTGGTTATCTTGCAATCCCGAGATAATCGTCTCCATGCTCCAAATCCATTTTAAAGCCATTTTTAAGGCATTTCGCGCATACATGAAATGAACACATTTTTCTCCAAAACTATAACAGATGCAAGCTTGTCCTGTTTGGTGGAGATAATATTTAATAAAATAAGTAGAAATCTACTAAAAGTTTCGTTTGTTTATATTGCCATCCTGAGATAATCGTCTCCATGCTCCAAATCCATTTTAAAGCCATTTCAAAGGCATTTTGCGCATACATGAAATGAACACATTTTTCTCCAAAACTATAACACATGCAAGCTTGTCCTGTTTGGTGGAGATGATATTTAATAAAATAAGTAGAAATCCACTAAAAGTTTTGTTTGGTTATCTTGCAATCCCGAGATAATCGTCTCCATGCTCCAAATCCATTTTAAAGCCATTTTTAAGGCATTTCGCGCATACATGAAATGAACACATTTTTCTCCAAAACTATAACAGATGCAAGCTTGTCCTGTTTGGTGGAGATGATATTTAATAAAATAAGTAGAAATCCACTAAAAGTTTTGTTTGGTTATCTTGCAATCCCGAAATAATTGTCTCCATGCTCCAAATCCATTTTAAAGCCATTTTTAAGGCATTTCGCGCATACATGAAATGAACACATTTTTCTCCAAAACTATAACAGATGCAAGCTTGTCCTGTTTGGTGGAGATGATATTTAATAAAATAAGTAGAAATCCACTAAAAGTTTTGTTTGGTTATCTTGCAATCCCGAGATAATCGTCTCCATGCTCCAAATCCATTTTAAAGCCATTTTTAAGGCATTTCGCGCATACATGAAATGAACACATTTTTCTCCAAAACTATAACAGATGCAAGCTTGTCCTGTTTGGTGGAGATGATATTTAATAAAATAAGTAGAAATCCACTAAAAGTTTTGTTTGGTTATCTTGCAATCCCGAGATAATCGTCTCCATGCTCCAAATCCATTTTAAAGCCATTTTTAAGGCATTTCGCGCATACATGAAATGAACACATTTTTCTCCAAAACTATAACAGATGCAAGCTTGTCCTGTTTGGTGGAGATGATATTTAATAAAATAAGTAGAAATCCACTAAAAGTTTTGTTTGGTTATCTTGCAATCCCGAGATAATCGTCTCCATGCTCCAAATCCATTTTAAAGCCATTTTTAAGGCATTTCGCGCATACATGAAATGAACACATTTTTCTCCAAAACTATAACAGATGCAAGCTTGTCCTGTTTGGTGGAGATGATATTTAATAAAATAAGTAGAAATCCACTAAAAGTTTTGTTTGGTTATCTTGCAATCCCGAGATAATCGTCTCCATGCTCCAAATCCATTTTAAAGCCATTTTTAAGGCATTTCGCGCATACATGAAATGAACACATTTTTCTCCAAAACTATAACAGATGCAAGCTTGTCCTGTTTGGTGGAGATGATATTTAATAAAATAAGTAGAAATCCACTAAAAGTTTTGTTTGGTTATCTTGCAATCCCGAGATAATCGTCTCCATGCTCCAAATCCATTTTAAAGCCATTTTTAAGGCATTTCGCGCATACATGAAATGAACACATTTTTCTCCAAAACTATAACAGATGCAAGCTTGTCCTGTTTGGTGGAGATGATATTTAATAAAATAAGTAGAAATCCACTAAAAGTTTTGTTTGGTTATCTTGCAATCCCGAGATAATCGTCTCCATGCTCCAAATCCATTTTAAAGCCATTTTTAAGGCATTTCGCGCATACATGAAATGAACACATTTTTCTCCAAAACTATAACAGATGCAAGCTTTTCCTGTTTGGTGGAGATAATATTTAATAAAATAAGTAGAAATCTACTAAAAGTTTCGTTTGTTTATATTGCCATCCTGAGATAATCGTCTCCATGCTCCAAATCCATTTTAAAGCCATTTCAAAGGCATTTTGCGCATACATGAAATGAACACATTTTTCTCCAAAACTATAACACATGCAAGCTTGTCCTGTTTGGTGGAGATGATATTTAATAAAATAAGTAGAAATCCACTAAAAGTTTTGTTTGGTTATCTTGCAATCCCGAGATAATCGTCTCCATGCTCCAAATCCATTTTAAAGCCATTTTTAAGGCATTTCGCGCATACATGAAATGAACACATTTTTCTCCAAAACTATAACAGATGCAAGCTTGTCCTGTTTGGTGGAGATGATATTTAATAAAATAAGTAGAAATCCACTAAAAGTTTTGTTTGGTTATCTTGCAATCCCGAGATAATCGTCTCCATGCTCCAAATCCATTTTAAAGCCATTTTTAAGGCATTTCGCGCATACATGAAATGAACACATTTTTCTCCAAAACTATAACAGATGCAAGCTTGTCCTGTTTGGTGGAGATGATATTTAATAAAATAAGTAGAAATCCACTAAAAGTTTTGTTTGGTTATCTTGCAATCCCGAGATAATCGTCTCCATGCTCCAAATCCATTTTAAAGCCATTTTTAAGGCATTTCGCGCATACATGAAATGAACACATTTTTCTCCAAAACTATAACAGATGCAAGCTTGTCCTGTTTGGTGGAGATGATATTTAATAAAATAAGTAGAAATCCACTAAAAGTTTTGTTTGGTTATCTTGCAATCCCGAAATAATCGTCTCCATGCTCCAAATCCATTTTAAAGCCATTTTTAAGGCATTTCGCGCATACATGAAATGAACACATTTTTCTCCAAAACTATAACAGATGCAAGCTTGTCCTGTTTGGTGGAGATGATATTTAATAAAATAAGTAGAAATCCACTAAAAGTTTTGTTTGGTTATCTTGCAATCCCGAGATAATCGTCTCCATGCTCCAAATCCATTTTAAAGCCATTTTTAAGGCATTTCGCGCATACATGAAATGAACACATTTTTCTCCAAAACTATAACAGATGCAAGCTTGTCCTGTTTGGTGGAGATGATATTTAATAAAATAAGTAGAAATCCACTAAAAGTTTTGTTTGGTTATCTTGCAATCCCGAGATAATCGTCTCCATGCTCCAAATCCATTTTAAAGCCATTTTTAAGGCATTTCGCGCATACATGAAATGAACACATTTTTCTCCAAAACTATAACAGATGCAAGCTTGTCCTGTTTGGTGGAGATGATATTTAATAAAATAAGTAGAAATCCACTAAAAGTTTTGTTTGGTTATCTTGCAATCCCGAGATAATCGTCTCCATGCTCCAAATCCATTTTAAAGCCATTTTTAAAGCATTTCGCGCATACATGAAATGAACACATTTTTCTCCAAAACTATAACAGATGCAAGCTTGTCCTGTTTGGTGGAGATAATATTTAATAAAATAAGTAGAAATCTACTAAACGTTTCGTTTATTTATATTGCCATCCTGAGATAATCGTCTCCATGCTCCAAATCCATTTTAAAGCCATTTCAAAGGCATTTTGCGCATACATGAAATGAACACATTTTTCTCCAAAACTATAACACATGCAAGCTTGTCCTGTTTGGTGGAGATGATATTTAATAAAATAAGTAGAAATCCACTAAAAGTTTTGTTTGGTTATCTTGCAATCCCGAGATAATCGTCTCCATGCTCCAAATCCATTTTAAAGCCATTTTTAAGGCATTTCGCGCATACATGAAATGAACACATTTTTCTCCAAAACTATAACAGATGCAAGCTTGTCCTGTTTGGTGGAGATGATATTTAATAAAATAAGTAGAAATCCACTAAAAGTTTTGTTTGGTTATCTTGCAATCCCGAGATAATCGTCTCCATGCTCCAAATCCATTTTAAAGCCATTTTTAAGGCATTTCGCGCATACATGAAATGAACACATTTTTCTCCAAAACTATAACAGATGCAAGCTTGTCCTGTTTGGTGGAGATAATATTTAATAAAATAAGTAGAAATCTACTAAAAGTTTCGTTTGCTTATATTGCCATCCTGAGATAATCGTCTCCATGCTCCAAATCCATTTTAAAGCCATTTCAAAGGCATTTTGCGCATACATGAAATGAACACATTTTTCTCCAAAACTATAACACATGCAAGCTTGTCCTGTTTGGTGGAGATGATATTTAATAAAATAAGTAGAAATCCACTAAACGTTTTGTTTGGTTATCTTGCAATCCCGAGATAATCGTCTCCATGCTCCAAATCCATTTTAAAGCCATTTTTAAGGCATTTCGCGCATACATGAAATAAACACATTTTTCTCCAAAACTATAACAGATGCAAGCTTGTCCTGTTTGGTGGAGATGATATTTAATAAAATGAGTAGAAATCCACTAAAAGTTTTGTTTGGTTATCTTGCAATCCCGAGATAATCGTCTCTATGCTCCAAATCCATTTTAAAGCCTGTTTTAAGGCATTTTGCGCATACATGAAATGAACACATTTTTCTCCAAAACTATAACAGATGCAAGCTTGTCCTGTTTGGTGGAGATGATATTTAATAAAATAAGTAGAAATCCACTAAAAGTTTTGTTTGGTTATCTTGCAATCCCGAGATAATCGTCTCCATGCTCCAAATCCATTTTAAAGCCATTTTTAAGGCATTTCGCGCATACATGAAATGAACACATTTTTCTCCAAAACTATAACAGATGCAAGCTTGTCCTGTTTGGTGGAGATGATATTTAATAAAATAAGTAGAAATCCACTAAAAGTTTTGTTTGGTTATCTTGCAATCCCGAGATAATCGTCTCCATGCTCCAAATCCATTTTAAAGCCATTTTTAAGGCATTTCGCGCATACATGAAATAAACACATTTTTCTCCAAAACTATAACAGATGCAAGCTTGTCCTGTTTGGTGGAGATGATATTTAATAAAATAAGTAGAAATCCACTAAAAGTTTTGTTTGGTTATCTTGCAATCCCGAGATAATCGTCTCCATGCTCCAAATCCATTTTAAAGCCATTTTTAAGGCATTTCGCGCATACATGAAATGAACACATTTTTCTCCAAAACTATAACAGATGCAAGCTTGTCCTGTTTGGTGGAGATGATATTTAATAAAATAAATAGAAATCCACTAAAAGTTTTGTTTGGTTATCTTGCAATCCCGAGATAATCGTCTCCATGCTCCAAATCCATTTTAAAGCCATTTCAAAGGCATTTTGCGCATACATGAAATGAACACATTTTTCTCCAAAACTATAACACATGCAAGCTTGTCCTGTTTGGTGGAGATGATATTTAATAAAATAAGTAGAAATCCACTAAAAGTTTTGTTTGGTTATCTTGCAATCCCGAGATAATCGTCTCCATGCTCCAAATCCATTTTAAAGCCATTTTTAAGGCATTTCGCGCATACATGAAATGAACACATTTTTCTCCAAAACTATAACAGATGCAAGCTTGTCCTGTTTGGTGGAGATGATATTTAATAAAAATAAGTAGAAATCCACTAAAAGTTTTGTTTGGTTATCTTGCAATCCCGAGATAATCGTCTCCATGCTCCAAATCCATTTTAAAGCCAGTTTTAAGGCATTTCGCGCATACATGAAATGAACACATTTTTCTCCAAAACTATAACAGATGGAAGCTTGTCCTGTTTGGTGGAGATGATATTTAATAAAATAAGTAGAAATCCACTAAAAGTTTTGTTTGGTTATCTTGCAATCCCGAGATAATCGTCTCCATGCTCCAAATCCATTTTAAAGCCATTTTTAAGGCATTTCGCGCATACATGAAATGAACACATTTTTCTCCAAAACTATAACAGATGCAAGCTTGTCCTGTTTGGTGGAGATGATATTTAATAAAATAAGTAGAAATCCACTAAAAGTTTTGTTTGGTTATATTGCAATCCCGAGATAATCGTCTCCATGCTCCAAATCCATTTTAAAGCCATTTTTAAGGCATTTCGCGCATACATGAAATGAACACATTTTTCTCCAAAACTATAACAGATGCAAGCTTGTCCTGTTTGGTGGAGATGATATTTAATAAAATAAGTAGAAATCCACTAAAAGTTTTGTTTGGTTATCTTGCAATCCCGAGATAATCGTCTCCATGCTCCAAATCCATTTTAAAGCCATTTTTAAGGCATTTCGCGCATACATGAAATGAACACATTTTTCTCCAAAACTATAACAGATGCAAGCTTGTCCTGTTTGGTGGAGATGATATTTAATAAAATAAGTAGAAATCCACTAAAAGTTTTGTTTGGTTATCTTGCAATCCCGAGATAATCGTCTCCATGCTCCAAATCCATTTTAAAGCCATTTTTAAGGCATTTCGCGCATACATGAAATGAACACATTTTTCTCCAAAACTATAACAGATGCAAGCTTGTCCTGTTTGGTGGAGATGATATTTAATAAAATAAGTAGAAATCCACTAAAAGTTTTGTTTGGTTATCTTGCAATCCCGAGATAATCGTCTCCATGCTCCAAATCCATTTTAAAGCCATTTTTAAGGCATTTCGCGCATACATGAAATGAACACATTTTTCTCCAAAACTATAACAGATGCAAGCTTGTCCTGTTTGGTGGAGATGATATTTAATAAAATAAGTAGAAATCCACTAAAAGTTTTGTTTGGTTATCTTGCAATCCCGAGATAATCGTCTCCATGCTCCAAATCCATTTTAAAGCCATTTTTAAGGCATTTCGCGCATACATGAAATGAACACATTTTTCTCCAAAACTATAACAGATGCAAGCTTGTCCTGTTTGGTGGAGATTATATTTAATAAAATAAGTAGAAATCTACTAAAAGTTTCGTTTGTTTATATTGCCATCCTGAGATAATCGTCTCCATGCTCCAAATCCATTTTAAAGCCATTTCAAAGGCATTTTGCGCATACATGAAATGAACACATTTTTCTCCAAAACTATAACACATGCAAGCTTGTCCTGTTTGGTGGAGATGATATTTAATAAAATAAGTAGAAATCCACTAAACGTTTTGTTTGGTTATCTTGCAATCCCGAGATAATCGTCTCCATGCTCCAAATCCATTTTAAAGCCATTTTTAAGGCATTTCGCGCATACATGAAATGAACACATTTTTCTCCAAAACTATAACAGATGCAAGCTTGTCCTGTTTGGTGGAGATGATATTTAATAAAATAAGTAGAAATCCACTAAAAGTTTTGTTTGGTTATCTTGCAATCCCGAGATAATCGTCTCCATGCTCCAAATCCATTTTAAAGCCATTTTTAAGGCATTTCGCGCATACATGAAATGAACACATTTTTCTCCAAAACTATAACAGATGCAAGCTTGTCCTGTTTGGTGGAGATGATATTTAATAAAATAAGTAGAAATCCACTAAAAGTTTTGTTTGGTTATCTTGCAATCCCGAGATAATCGTCTCCATGCTCCAAATCCATTTTAAAGCCATTTCAAAGGCATTTTGCGCATACATGAAATGAACACATTTTTCTCCAAAACTATAACACATGCAAGCTTGTCCTGTTTGGTGGAGATGATATTTAATAAAATAAGTAGAAATCCACTAAAAGTTTTGTTTGGTTATCTTGCAATCCCGAGATAATCGTCTCCATGCTCCAAATCCCTTTTAAAGCCATTTTTAAGGCATTTCGCGCATACATGAAATGAACACATTTTTCTCCAAAACTATAACAGATGCAAGCTTGTCCTGTTTGGTGGAGATGATATTTAATAAAATAAGTAGAAATCCACTAAAAGTTTTGTTTGGTTATCTTGCAATCCCGAGATAATCGTCTCCATGCTCCAAATCCATTTTAAAGCCATTTTTAAGGCATTTCGCGCATACATGAAATGAACACATTTTTCTCCAAAACTATAACAGATGCAAGCTTGTCCTGTTTGGTGGAGATGATATTTAATAAAATAAGTAGAAATCCACTAAAAGTTTTGTTTGGTTATCTTGCAATCCCGAGATAATCGTCTCCATGCTCCAAATCCATTTTAAAGCCATTTTTAAGGCATTTCGCGCATACATGAAATGAACACATTTTTCTCCAAAACTAACAGATGCAAGCTTGTCCTGTTTGGTGGAGATGATATTTAATAAAATAAGTAGAAATCCACTAAAAGTTTTGTTTGGTTATATTGCAATCCCGAGATAATCGTCTCCATGCTCCAAATCCATTTTAAAGCCATTTTTAAGGCATTTCGCGCATACATGAAATGAACACATTTTTCTCCAAAACTATAACAGATGCAAGCTTGTCCTGTTTGGTGGAGATGATATTTAATAAAATAAGTAGAAATCCACTAAAAGTTTTGTTTGGTTATCTTGCAATCCCGAGATAATCGTCTCCATGCTCCAAATCCATTTTAAAGCCATTTTTAAGGCATTTCGCGCATACATGAAATGAACACATTTTTCTCCAAAACTATAACAGATGCAAGCTTGTCCTGTTTGGTGGAGATGATATTTAATAAAATAAGTAGAAATCCACTAAAAGTTTTGTTTGGTTATCTTGCAATCCCGAGATAATCGTCTCCATGCTCCAAATCCATTTTAAAGCCATTTTTAAGGCATTTCGCGCATACATGAAATGAACACATTTTTCTCCAAAACTGTAACAGATGCAAGCTTGTCCTGTTTGGTGGAGATGATATTTAATAAAATAAGTAGAAATCCACTAAAAGTTTTGTTTGGTTATCTTGCAATCCCGAGATAATCGTCTCCATGCTCCAAATCCATTTTAAAGCCATTTTTAAGGCATTTCGCGCATACATGAAATGAACACATTTTTCTCCAAAACTATAACAGATGCAAGCTTGTCCTGTTTGGTGGAGATGATATTTAATAAAATAAGTAGAAATCCACTAAAAGTTTTGTTTGGTTATCTTGCAATCCCGAGATAATCGTCTCCATGCTCCAAATCCATTTTAAAGCCATTTTTAAGGCATTTCGCGCATACATGAAATGAACACATTTTTCTCCAAAACTATAACAGATGCAAGCTTGTCCTGTTTGGTGGAGATGATATTTAATAAAATAAGTAGAAATCCACTAAAAGTTTTGTTTGGTTATATTGCAATCCCGAGATAATCGTCTCCATGCTCCAAATCCATTTTAAAGCCATTTTTAAGGCATTTCGCGCATACATGAAATGAACACATTTTTCTCCAAAACTATAACAGATGCAAGCTTGTCCTGTTTGGTGGAGATGATATTTAATAAAATAAGTAGAAATCCACTAAAAGTTTTGTTTGGTTATCTTGCAATCCCGAGATAATCGTCTCCATGCTCCAAATCCATTTTAAAGCCATTTTTAAGGCATTTCGCGCATACATGAAATGAACACATTTTTCTCCAAAACTATAACAGATGCAAGCTTGTCCTGTTTGGTGGAGATGATATTTAATAAAATAAGTAGAAATCCACTAAAAGTTTTGTTTGGTTATCTTGCAATCCCGAGATAATCGTCTCCATGCTCCAAATCCATTTTAAAGCCATTTTTAAGGCATTTCGCGCATACATGAAATGAACACATTTTTCTCCAAAACTATAACAGATGCAAGCTTGTCCTGTTTGGTGGAGATGATATTTAATAAAATAAGTAGAAATCCACTAAAAGTTTTGTTTGGTTATCTTGCAATCCCGAGATAATCGTCTCCATGCTCCAAATCCATTTTAAAGCCATTTTTAAGGCATTTCGCGCATACATGAAATGAACACATTTTTCTCCAAAACTATAACAGATGCAAGCTTGTCCTGTTTGGTGGAGATGATATTTAATAAAATAAGTAGAAATCCACTAAAAGTTTTGTTTGGTTATATTGCAATCCCGAGATAATCGTCTCCATGCTCCAAATCCATTTTAAAGCCATTTTTAAGGCATTTCGCGCATACATGAAATGAACACATTTTTCTCCAAAACTATAACAGATGCAAGCTTGTCCTGTTTGGTGGAGATGATATTTAATAAAATAAGTAGAAATCCACTAAAAGTTTTGTTTGGTTATATTGCAATCCCGAGATAATCGTCTCCATGCTCCAAATCCATTTTAAAGCCATTTTTAAGGCATTTCGCGCATATATGAAATGAACACATTTTTCTCCAAAACTATAACAGATGCAAGCTTGTCCTGTTTGGTGGAGATGATATTTAATAAAATAAGTAGAAATCCACTAAAAGTTTTGTTTGGTTATCTTGCAATCCCGAGATAATCGTCTCCATGCTCCAAATCCATTTTAAAGCCATTTTTAAGGCATTTCGCGCATACATGAAATGAACACATTTTTCTCCAAAACTATAACAGATGCAAGCTTGTCCTGTTTGGTGGAGATGATATTTAATAAAATAAGTAGAAATCCACTAAAAGTTTTGTTTGGTTATCTTGCAATCCCGAGATAATCGTCTCCATGCTCCAAATCCATTTTAAAGCCATTTTTAAGGCATTTCGCGCATACATGAAATAAACACATTTTTCTCCAAAACTATAACAGATGCAAGCTTGTCCTGTTTGGTGGAGATGATATTTAATAAAATAAGTAGAAATCCACTAAAAGTTTTGTTTGGTTATCTTGCAATCCCGAGATAATCGTCTCCATGCTCCAAATCCATTTTAAAGCCATTTTTAAGGCATTTCGCGCATACATGAAATGAACACATTTTTCTCCAAAACTATAACAGATGCAAGCTTGTCCTGTTTGGTGGAGATGATATTTAATAAAATAAGTAGAAATCCACTAAAAGTTTTGTTTGGTTATCTTGCAATCCCGAGATAATCGTCTCCATGCTCCAAATCCATTTTAAAGCCATTTTTAAGGCATTTCGCGCATACATGAAATGAACACATTTTTCTCCAAAACTATAACAGATGCAAGCTTGTCCTGTTTGGTGGAGATGATATTTAATAAAATAAATAGAAATCCACTAAAAGTTTTGTTTGGTTATCTTGCAATCCCGAGATAATCGTCTCCATGCTCCAAATCCATTTTAAAGCCATTTCAAAGGCATTTTGCGCATACATGAAATGAACACATTTTTCTCCAAAACTATAACACATGCAAGCTTGTCCTGTTTGGTGGAGATGATATTTAATAAAATAAGTAGAAATCCACTAAAAGTTTTGTTTGGTTATCTTGCAATCCCGAGATAATCGTCTCCATGCTCCAAATCCATTTTAAAGCCATTTTTAAGGCATTTCGCGCATACATGAAATGAACACATTTTTCTCCAAAACTATAACAGATGCAAGCTTGTCCTGTTTGGTGGAGATGATATTTAATAAAATAAGTAGAAATCCACTAAAAGTTTTGTTTGGTTATCTTGCAATCCCGAGATAATCGTCTCCATGCTCCAAATCCATTTTAAAGCCAGTTTTAAGGCATTTCGCGCATACATGAAATGAACACATTTTTCTCCAAAACTATAACAGATGCAAGCTTGTCCTGTTTGGTGGAGATGATATTTAATAAAATAAGTAGAAATCCACTAAAAGTTTTGTTTGGTTATCTTGCAATCCCGAGATAATCGTCTCCATGCTCCAAATCCATTTTAAAGCCATTTTTAAGGCATTTCGCGCATACATGAAATGAACACATTTTTCTCCAAAACTATAACAGATGCAAGCTTGTCCTGTTTGGTGGAGATGATATTTAATAAAATAAGTAGAAATCCACTAAAAGTTTTGTTTGGTTATATTGCAATCCCGAGATAATCGTCTCCATGCTCCAAATCCATTTTAAAGCCATTTTTAAGGCATTTCGCGCATACATGAAATGAACACATTTTTCTCCAAAACTATAACAGATGCAAGCTTGTCCTGTTTGGTGGAGATGATATTTAATAAAATAAGTAGAAATCCACTAAAAGTTTTGTTTGGTTATCTTGCAATCCCGAGATAATCGTCTCCATGCTCCAAATCCATTTTAAAGCCATTTTTAAGGCATTTCGCGCATACATGAAATGAACACATTTTTCTCCAAAACTATAACAGATGCAAGCTTGTCCTGTTTGGTGGAGATGATATTTAATAAAATAAGTAGAAATCCACTAAAAGTTTTGTTTGGTTATCTTGCAATCCCGAGATAATCGTCTCCATGCTCCAAATCCATTTTAAAGCCATTTTTAAGGCATTTCGCGCATACATGAAATGAACACATTTTTCTCCAAAACTATAACAGATGCAAGCTTGTCCTGTTTGGTGGAGATGATATTTAATAAAATAAGTAGAAATCCACTAAAAGTTTTGTTTGGTTATCTTGCAATCCCGAGATAATCGTCTCCATGCTCCAAATCCATTTTAAAGCCATTTTTAAGGCATTTCGCGCATACATGAAATGAACACATTTTTCTCCAAAACTATAACAGATGCAAGCTTGTCCTGTTTGGTGGAGATGATATTTAATAAAATAAGTAGAAATCCACTAAAAGTTTTGTTTGGTTATCTTGCAATCCCGAGATAATCGTCTCCATGCTCCAAATCCATTTTAAAGCCATTTTTAAGGCATTTCGCGCATACATGAAATGAACACATTTTTCTCCAAAACTATAACAGATGCAAGCTTGTCCTGTTTGGTGGAGATTATATTTAATAAAATAAGTAGAAATCTACTAAAAGTTTCGTTTGTTTATATTGCCATCCTGAGATAATCGTCTCCATGCTCCAAATCCATTTTAAAGCCATTTCAAAGGCATTTTGCGCATACATGAAATGAACACATTTTTCTCCAAAACTATAACACATGCAAGCTTGTCCTGTTTGGTGGAGATGATATTTAATAAAATAAGTAGAAATCCACTAAAAGTTTTGTTTGGTTATCTTGCAATCCCGAGATAATCGTCTCCATGCTCCAAATCCATTTTAAAGCCATTTTTAAGGCATTTCGCGCATACATGAAATGAACACATTTTTCTCCAAAACTATAACAGATGCAAGCTTGTCCTGTTTGGTGGAGATGATATTTAATAAAATAAGTAGAAATCCACTAAAAGTTTTGTTTGGTTATCTTGCAATCCCGAGATAATCGTCTCCATGCTCCAAATCCATTTTAAAGCCATTTTTAAGGCATTTCGCGCATACATGAAATGAACACATTTTTCTCCAAAACTATAACAGATGCAAGCTTGTCCTGTTTGGTGGAGATGATATTTAATAAAATAAGTAGAAATCCACTAAAAGTTTTGTTTGGTTATCTTGCAATCCCGAGATAATCGTCTCCATGCTCCAAATCCATTTTAAAGCCATTTCAAAGGCATTTTGCGCATACATGAAATGAACACATTTTTCTCCAAAACTATAACACATGCAAGCTTGTCCTGTTTGGTGGAGATGATATTTAATAAAATAAGTAGAAATCCACTAAAAGTTTTGTTTGGTTATCTTGCAATCCCGAGATAATCGTCTCCATGCTCCACATCCATTTTAAAGCCATTTTTAAGGCATTTCGCGCATACATGAAATGAACACATTTTTCTCCAAAACTATAACAGATGCAAGCTTGTCCTGTTTGGTGGAGATGATATTTAATAAAATAAGTAGAAATCCACTAAAAGTTTTGTTTGGTTATCTTGCAATCCCGAGATAATCGTCTCCATGCTCCAAATCCATTTTAAAGCCATTTTTAAGGCATTTCGCGCATACATGAAATGAACACATTTTTCTCCAAAACTATAACAGATGCAAGCTTGTCCTGTTTGGTGGAGATGATATTTAATAAAATAAGTAGAAATCCACTAAAAGTTTTGTTTGGTTATCTTGCAATCCCGAGATAATCGTCTCCATGCTCCAAATCCATTTTAAAGCCATTTTTAAGGCATTTCGCGCATACATGAAATGAACACATTTTTCTCCAAAACTATAACAGATGCAAGCTTGTCCTGTTTGGTGGAGATGATATTTAATAAAATAAGTAGAAATCCACTAAAAGTTTTGTTTGGTTATATTGCAATCCCGAGATAATCGTCTCCATGCTCCAAATCCATTTTAAAGCCATTTTTAAGGCATTTCGCGCATACATGAAATGAACACATTTTTCTCCAAAACTATAACAGATGCAAGCTTGTCCTGTTTGGTGGAGATGATATTTAATAAAATAAGTAGAAATCCACTAAAAGTTTTGTTTGGTTATCTTGCAATCCCGAGATAATCGTCTCCATGCTCCAAATCCATTTTAAAGCCATTTTTAAGGCATTTCGCGCATACATGAAATGAACACATTTTTCTCCAAAACTATAACAGATGCAAGCTTGTCCTGTTTGGTGGAGATGATATTTAATAAAATAAGTAGAAATCCACTAAAAGTTTTGTTTGGTTATCTTGCAATCCCGAGATAATCGTCTCCATGCTCCAAATCCATTTTAAAGCCATTTTTAAGGCATTTCGCGCATACATGAAATGAACACATTTTTCTCCAAAACTATAACAGATGCAAGCTTGTCCTGTTTGGTGGAGATGATATTTAATAAAATAAGTAGAAATCCACTAAAAGTTTTGTTTGATTATATTGCAATCCCGAGATAATCGTCTCCATGCTCCAAATCCATTTTAAAGCCATTTTTAAGGCATTTCGCGCATACATGAAATGAACACATTTTTCTCCAAAACTATAACAGATGCAAGCTTGTCCTGTTTGGTGGAGATGATATTTAATAAAATAAGTAGAAATCCACTAAAATTTTTGTTTGGTTATCTTGCAATCCCGAGATAATCGTCTCCATGCTCCAAATCCATTTTAAAGCCATTTTTAAGGCATTTCGCGCATACATGAAATGAACACATTTTTCTCCAAAACTATAACAGATGTAAGCTTGTCCTGTTTGGTGGAGATGATATTTAATAAAATAAGTAGAAATCCACTAAAAGTTTTGTTTGGTTATCTTGCAATCCCGAGATAATCGTCTCCATGCTCCAAATCCATTTTAAAGCCATTTTTAAGGCATTTCGCGCATACATGAAATGAACACATTTTTCTCCAAAAGTATAACAGATGCAAGCTTGTCCTGTTTGGTGGAGATGATATTTAATAAAATAAGTAGAAATCCACTAAAAGTTTTGTTTGGTTATCTTGCAATCCCGAGATAATCGTCTCCATGCTCCAAATCCATTTTAAAGCCATTTTTAAGGCATTTCGCGCATACATGAAATGAACACATTTTTCTCCAAAACTATAACAGATGCAAGCTTGTCCTGTTTGGTGGAGATGATATTTAATAAAATAAGTAGAAATCCACTAAAAGTTTTGTTTGGTTATCTTGCAATCCCGAGATAATCGTCTCCATGCTCCAAATCCATTTTAAAGCCATTGTTAAGGCATTTCGCGCATACATGAAATGAACACATTTTTCTCCAAAACTATAACAGATGCAAGCTTGTCCTGTTTGGTGGAGATGATATTTAATAAAATAAGTAGAAATCCACTAAAAGTTTTGTTTGGTTATATTGCAATCCCGAGATAATCGTCTCCATGCTCCAAATCCATTTTAAAGCCATTTTTAAGGCATTTCGCGCATACATGAAATGAACACATTTTTCTCCAAAACTATAACAGATGCAAGCTTGTCCTGTTTGGTGGAGATGATATTTAATAAAATAAGTAGAAATCCACTAAAAGTTTTGTTTGGTTATCTTGCAATCCCGAGATAATCGTCTCCATGCTCCAAATCCATTTTAAAGCCATTTTTAAGGCATTTCGCGCATACATGAAATGAACACATTTTTCTCCAAAACTATAACAGATGCAAGCTTGTCCTGTTTGGTGGAGATGATATTTAATAAAATAAGTAGAAATCCACTAAAAGTTTTGTTTGGTTATATTGCAATCCCGAGATAATCGTCTCCATGCTCCAAATCCATTTTAAAGCCATTTTTAAGGCATTTCGCGCATACATGAAATGAACACATTTTTCTCCAAAACTATAACAGATGCAAGCTTGTCCTGTTTGGTGGAGATGATATTTAATAAAATAAGTAGAAATCCACTAAAATTTTTGTTTGGTTATCTTGCAATCCCGAGATAATCGTCTCCATGCTCCAAATCCATTTTAAAGCCATTTTTAAGGCATTTCGCGCATACATGAAATGAACACATTTTTCTCCAAAACTATAACAGATGTAAGCTTGTCCTGTTTGGTGGAGATGATATTTAATAAAATAAGTAGAAATCCACTAAAAGTTTTGTTTGGTTATATTGCAATCCCGAGATAATCGTCTCCATGCTCCAAATCCATTTTAAAGCCATTTTTAAGGCATTTCGCGCATACATGAAATGAACACATTTTTCTCCAAAAGTATAACAGATGCAAGCTTGTCCTGTTTGGTGGAGATGATATTTAATAAAATAAGTAGAAATCCACTAAAAGTTTTGTTTGGTTATCTTGCAATCCCGAGATAATCGTCTCCATGCTCCAAATCCATTTTAAAGCCATTTTTAAGGCATTTCGCGCATACATGAAATGAACACATTTTTCTCCAAAACTATAACAGATGCAAGCTTGTCCTGTTTGGTGGAGATGATATTTAATAAAATAAGTAGAAATCCACTAAAAGTTTTGTTTGGTTATCTTGCAATCCCGAGATAATCGTCTCCATGCTCCAAATCCATTTTAAAGCCATTTTTAAGGCATTTCGCGCATACATGAAATGAACACATTTTTCTCCAAAACTATAACAGATGCAAGCTTGTCCTGTTTGGTGGAGATGATATTTAATAAAATAAGTAGAAATCCACTAAAAGTTTTGTTTGGTTATCTTGCAATCCCGAGATAATCGTCTCCATGCTCCAAATCCATTTTAAAGCCATTTTTAAGGCATTTCGCGCATACATGAAATGAACACATTTTTCTCCAAAACTATAACAGATGCAAGCTTGTCCTGTTTGGTGGAGATTATATTTAATAAAATAAGTAGAAATCTACTAAAAGTTTCGTTTGTTTATATTGCCATCCTGAGATAATCGTCTCCATGCTCCAAATCCATTTTAAAGCCATTTCAAAGGCATTTTGCGCATACATGAAATGAACACATTTTTCTCAAAACTATAACACATGCAAGCTTGTCCTGTTTGGTGGAGATGATATTTAATAAAATAAGTAGAAATCCACTAAAAGTTTTGTTTGGTTATCTTGCAATCCCGAGATAATCGTCTCCATGCTCCAAATCCATTTTAAAGCCATTTTTAAGGCATTTCGCGCATACATGAAATGAACACATTTTTCTCCAAAACTATAACAGATGCAAGCTTGTCCTGTTTGGTGGAGATGATATTTAATAAAATAAGTAGAAATCCACTAAAAGTTTTGTTTGGTTATCTTGCAATCCCGAGATAATCGTCTCCATGCTCCAAATCCATTTTAAAGCCATTTTTAAGGCATTTCGCGCATACATGAAATGAACACATTTTTCTCCAAAACTATAACAGATGCAAGCTTGTCCTGTTTGGTGGAGATGATATTTAATAAAATAAGTAGAAATCCACTAAAAGTTTTGTTTGGTTATCTTGCAATCCCGAGATAATCGTCTCCATGCTCCAAATCCATTTTAAAGCCATTTCAAAGGCATTTTGCGCATACATGAAATGAACACATTTTTCTCCAAAACTATAACACATGCAAGCTTGTCCTGTTTGGTGGAGATGATATTTAATAAAATAAGTAGAAATCCACTAAAAGTTTTGTTTGGTTATCTTGCAATCCCGAGATAATCGTCTCCATGCTCCACATCCATTTTAAAGCCATTTTTAAGGCATTTCGCGCATACATGAAATGAACACATTTTTCTCCAAAACTATAACAGATGCAAGCTTGTCCTGTTTGGTGGAGATGATATTTAATAAAATAAGTAGAAATCCACTAAAAGTTTTGTTTGGTTATCTTGCAATCCCGAGATAATCGTCTCCATGCTCCAAATCCATTTTAAAGCCATTTTTAAGGCATTTCGCGCATACATGAAATGAACACATTTTTCTCCAAAACTATAACAGATGCAAGCTTGTCCTGTTTGGTGGAGATGATATTTAATAAAATAAGTAGAAATCCACTAAAAGTTTTGTTTGGTTATCTTGCAATCCCGAGATAATCGTCTCCATGCTCCAAATCCATTTTAAAGCCATTTTTAAGGCATTTCGCGCATACATGAAATGAACACATTTTTCTCCAAAACTATAACAGATGCAAGCTTGTCCTGTTTGGTGGAGATGATATTTAATAAAATAAGTAGAAATCCACTAAAAGTTTTGTTTGGTTATATTGCAATCCCGAGATAATCGTCTCCATGCTCCAAATCCATTTTAAAGCCATTTTTAAGGCATTTCGCGCATACATGAAATGAACACATTTTTCTCCAAAACTATAACAGATGCAAGCTTGTCCTGTTTGGTGGAGATGATATTTAATAAAATAAGTAGAAATCCACTAAAAGTTTTGTTTGGTTATCTTGCAATCCCGAGATAATCGTCTCCATGCTCCAAATCCATTTTAAAGCCATTTTTAAGGCATTTCGCGCATACATGAAATGAACACATTTTTCTCCAAAACTATAACAGATGCAAGCTTGTCCTGTTTGGTGGAGATGATATTTAATAAAATAAGTAGAAATCCACTAAAAGTTTTGTTTGGTTATCTTGCAATCCCGAGATAATCGTCTCCATGCTCCAAATCCATTTTAAGGCCATTTTTAAGGCATTTCGCGCATACATGAAATGAACACATTTTTCTCCAAAACTATAACAGATGCAAGCTTGTCCTGTTTGGTGGAGATGATATTTAATAAAATAAGTAGAAATCCACTAAAAGTTTTGTTTGGTTATCTTGCAATCCCGAGATAATCGTCTCCATGCTCCAAATCCATTTTAAAGCCATTTTTAAGGCATTTCGCGCATACATGAAATGAACACATTTTTCTCCAAAACTATAACAGATGCAAGCTTGTCCTGTTTGGTGGAGATGATATTTAATAAAATAAGTAGAAATCCACTAAAAGTTTTGTTTGGTTATCTTGCAATCCCGAGATAATCGTCTCCATGCTCCAAATCCATTTTAAAGCCATTTTTAAGGCATTTCGCGCATACATGAAATGAACACATTTTTCTCCAAAACTATAACAGATGCAAGCTTGTCCTGTTTGGTGGAGATGATATTTAATAAAATAAGTAGAAATCCACTAAAAGTTTTGTTTGATTATATTGCAATCCCGAGATAATCGTCTCCATGCTCCAAATCCATTTTAAAGCCATTTTTAAGGCATTTCGCGCATACATGAAATGAACACATTTTTCTCCAAAACTATAACAGATGCAAGCTTGTCCTGTTTGGTGGAGATGATATTTAATAAAATAAGTAGAAATCCACTAAAATTTTTGTTTGGTTATCTTGCAATCCCGAGATAATCGTCTCCATGCTCCAAATCCATTTTAAAGCCATTTTTAAGGCATTTCGCGCATACATGAAATGAACACATTTTTCTCCAAAACTATAACAGATGTAAGCTTGTCCTGTTTGGTGGAGATGATATTTAATAAAATAAGTAGAAATCCACTAAAAGTTTTGTTTGGTTATCTTGCAATCCCGAGATAATCGTCTCCATGCTCCAAATCCATTTTAAAGCCATTTTTAAGGCATTTCGCGCATACATGAAATGAACACATTTTTCTCCAAAAGTATAACAGATGCAAGCTTGTCCTGTTTGGTGGAGATGATATTTAATAAAATAAGTAGAAATCCACTAAAAGTTTTGTTTGGTTATCTTGCAATCCCGAGATAATCGTCTCCATGCTCCAAATCCATTTTAAAGCCATTTTTAAGGCATTTCGCGCATACATGAAATGAACACATTTTTCTCCAAAACTATAACAGATGCAAGCTTGTCCTGTTTGGTGGAGATGATATTTAATAAAATAAGTAGAAATCCACTAAAAGTTTTGTTTGGTTATCTTGCAATCCCGAGATAATCGTCTCCATGCTCCAAATCCATTTTAAAGCCATTGTTAAGGCATTTCGCGCATACATGAAATGAACACATTTTTCTCCAAAACTATAACAGATGCAAGCTTGTCCTGTTTGGTGGAGATGATATTTAATAAAATAAGTAGAAATCCACTAAAAGTTTTGTTTGGTTATATTGCAATCCCGAGATAATCGTCTCCATGCTCCAAATCCATTTTAAAGCCATTTTTAAGGCATTTCGCGCATACATGAAATGAACACATTTTTCTCCAAAACTATAACAGATGCAAGCTTGTCCTGTTTGGTGGAGATGATATTTAATAAAATAAGTAGAAATCCACTAAAAGTTTTGTTTGGTTATCTTGCAATCCCGATATAATCGTCTCCATGCTCCAAATCCATTTTAAAGCCATTTTTAAGGCATTTCGCGCATACATGAAATGAACACATTTTTCTCCAAAACTATAACAGATGCAAGCTTGTCCTGTTTGGTGGAGATGATATTTAATAAAATAAGTAGAAATCCACTAAAAGTTTTGTTTGGTTATATTGCAATCCCGAGATAATCGTCTCCATGCTCCAAATCCATTTTAAAGCCATTTTTAAGGCATTTCGCGCATACATGAAATGAACACATTTTTCTCCAAAACTATAACAGATGCAAGCTTGTCCTGTTTGGTGGAGATGATATTTAATAAAATAAGTAGAAATCCACTAAAATTTTTGTTTGGTTATCTTGCAATCCCGAGATAATCGTCTCCATGCTCCAAATCCATTTTAAAGCCATTTTTAAGGCATTTCGCGCATACATGAAATGAACACATTTTTCTCCAAAACTATAACAGATGTAAGCTTGTCCTGTTTGGTGGAGATGATATTTAATAAAATAAGTAGAAATCCACTAAAAGTTTTGTTTGGTTATATTGCAATCCCGAGATAATCGTCTCCATGCTCCAAATCCATTTTAAAGCCATTTTTAAGGCATTTCGCGCATACATGAAATGAACACATTTTTCTCCAAAAGTATAACAGATGCAAGCTTGTCCTGTTTGGTGGAGATGATATTTAATAAAATAAGTAGAAATCCACTAAAAGTTTTGTTTGGTTATCTTGCAATCCCGAGATAATCGTCTCCATGCTCCAAATCCATTTTAAAGCCATTTTTAAGGCATTTCGCGCATACATGAAATGAACACATTTTTCTCCAAAACTATAACAGATGCAAGCTTGTCCTGTTTGGTGGAGATGATATTTAATAAAATAAGTAGAAATCCACTAAAAGTTTTGTTTGGTTATCTTGCAATCCCGAGATAATCGTCTCCATGCTCCAAATCCATTTTAAAGCCATTTTTAAGGCATTTCGCGCATACATGAAATGAACACATTTTTCTCCAAAACTATAACAGATGCAAGCTTGTCCTGTTTGGTGGAGATGATATTTAATAAAATAAGTAGAAATCCACTAAAAGTTTTGTTTGGTTATATTGCAATCCCGAGATAATCGTCTCCATGCTCCAAATCCATTTTAAAGCCATTTTTAAGGCATTTCGCGCATACATGAAATGAACACATTTTTCTCCAAAACTATAACAGATGCAAGCTTGTCCTGTTTGGTGGAGATGATATTTAATAAAATAAGTAGAAATCCACTAAAAGTTTTGTTTGGTTATCTTGCAATCCCGAGATAATCGTCTCCATGCTCCAAATCCATTTTAAAGCCATTTTTAAGGCATTTCGCGCATACATGAAATGAACACATTTTTCTCCAAAACTATAACAGATGCAAGCTTGTCCTGTTTGGTGGAGATAATATTTAATAAAATAAGTAGAAATCTACTAAAAGTTTCGTTTGTTTATATTGCCATCCTGAGATAATCGTCTCCATGCTCCAAATCCATTTTAAAGCCATTTCAAAGGCATTTTGCGCATACATGAAATGAACACATTTTTCTCCAAAACTATAACACATGCAAGCTTGTCCTGTTTGGTGGAGATGATATTTAATAAAATAAGTAGAAATCCACTAAAAGTTTTGTTTGGTTATCTTGCAATCCCGAGATAATCGTCTCCATGCTCCAAATCCATTTTAAAGCCATTTTTAAGGCATTTCGCGCATACATGAAATGAACACATTTTTCTCCAAAACTATAACAGATGCAAGCTTGTCCTGTTTGGTGGAGATGATATTTAATAAAATAAGTAGAAATCCACTAAAAGTTTTGTTTGGTTATCTTGCAATCCCGAGATAATCGTCTCCATGCTCCAAATCCATTTTAAAGCCATTTCAAAGGCATTTTGCGCATACATGAAATGAACACATTTTTCTCCAAAACTATAACACATGCAAGCTTGTCCTGTTTGGTGGAGATGATATTTAATAAAATAAGTAGAAATCCACTAAAAGTTTTGTTTGGTTATCTTGCAATCCCGAGATAATCGTCTCCATGCTCCAAATCCATTTTAAAGCCATTTTTAAGGCATTTCGCGCATACCTGAAATGAACACATTTTTCTCCAAAACTATAACAGATGCAAGCTTGTCCTGTTTGGTGGAGATGATATTTAATAAAATAAGTAGAAATCCACTAAAAGTTTTGTTTGGTTATCTTGCAATCCCGAGATAATCGTCTCCATGCTCCAAATCCATTTTAAAGCCATTTTTAAGGCATTTCGCGCATACATGAAATGAACACATTTTTCTCCAAAACTATAACAGATGCAAGCTTGTCCTGTTTGGTGGAGATGATATTTAATAAAATAAGTAGAAATCCACTAAAAGTTTTGTTTGGTTATCTTGCAATCCCGAGATAATCGTCTCCATGCTCCAAATCCATTTTAAAGCCATTTTTAAGGCATTTCGCGCATACATGAAATGAACACATTTTTCTCCAAAACTATAACAGATGCAAGCTTGTCCTGTTTGGTGGAGATGATATTTAATAAAATAAGTAGAAATCCACTAAAAGTTTTGTTTGGTTATATTGCAATCCCGAGATAATCGTCTCCATGCTCCAAATCCATTTTAAAGCCATTTTTTAGGCATTTCGCGCATACATGAAATGAACACATTTTTCTCCAAAACTATAACAGATGCAAGCTTGTCCTGTTTGGTGGAGATGATATTTAATAAAATAAGTAGAAATCCACTAAAAGTTTTGTTTGGTTATCTTGCAATCCCGAGATAATCGTCTCCATGCTCCAAATCCATTTTAAAGCCATTTTTAAGGCATTTCGCGCATACATGAAATGAACACATTTTTCTCCAAAACTATAACAGATGCAAGCTTGTCCTGTTTGGTGGAGATGATATTTAATAAAATAAGTAGAAATCCACTAAAAGTTTTGTTTGGTTATCTTGCAATCCCGAGATAATCGTCTCCATGCTCCAAATCCATTTTAAAGCCATTTTTAAGGCATTTAGCGCATACATGAAATGAACACATTTTTCTCCAAAACTATAACAGATGCAAGCTTGTCCTGTTTGGTGGAGATGATATTTAATAAAATAAGTAGAAATCCACTAAAAGTTTTGTTTGGTTATCTTGCAATCCCGAGATAATCGTCTCCATGCTCCAAATCCATTTTAAAGCCATTTTTAAGGCATTTCGCGCATACATGAAATGAACACATTTTTCTCCAAAACTATAACAGATGCAAGCTTGTCCTGTTTGGTGGAGATAATATTTAATAAAATAAGTAGAAATCTACTAAAAGTTTCGTTTGTTTATATTGCCATCCTGAGATAATCGTCTCCATGCTCCAAATCCATTTTAAAGCCATTTCAAAGGCATTTTGCGCATACATGAAATGAACACATTTTTCTCCAAAACTATAACACATGCAAGCTTGTCCTGTTTGGTGGAGATGATATTTAATAAAATAAGTAGAAATCCACTAAAAGTTTTGTTTGGTTATCTTGCAATCCCGAGATAATCGTCTCCATGCTCCAAATCCATTTTAAAGCCATTTTTAAGGCATTTCGCGCATACATGAAATGAACACATTTTTCTCCAAAACTATAACAGATGCAAGCTTGTCCTGTTTGGTGGAGATGATATTTAATAAAATAAGTAGAAATCCACTAAAAGTTTTGTTTGGTTATCTTGCAATCCCGAGATAATCGTCTCCATGCTCCAAATCCATTTTAAAGCCATTTTTAAGGCATTTCGCGCATACATGAAATGAACACATTTTTCTCCAAAACTATAACAGATGCAAGCTTGTCCTGTTTGGTGGAGATAATATTTAATAAAATAAGTAGAAATCTACTAAAAGTTTCGTTTGTTTATATTGCCATCCTGAGATAATCGTCTCCATGCTCCAAATCCATTTTAAAGCCATTTCAAAGGCATTTTGCGCATACATGAAATGAACACATTTTTCTCCAAAACTATAACACATGCAAGCTTGTCCTGTTTGGTGGAGATGATATTTAATAAAATAAGTAGAAATCCACTAAAAGTTTTGTTTGGTTATCTTGCAATCCCGAGATAATCGTCTCCATGCTCCAAATCCATTTTAAAGCCATTTTTAAGGCATTTCGCGCATACATGAAATGAACACATTTTTCTCCAAAACTATAACAGATGCAAGCTTGTCCTGTTTGGTGGAGATGATATTTAATAAAATAAGTAGAAATCCACTAAGTTTTGTTTGGTTATCTTGCAATCCCGAGAGAATCGTCTCCATGCTCCAAATCCATTTTAAAGCCATTTTTAAGGCATTTCGCGCATACATGAAATGAACACA
The DNA here is from genome assembly GCF_048569485.1 of Anomaloglossus baeobatrachus. Lineage (NCBI taxonomy): Eukaryota > Metazoa > Chordata > Amphibia > Anura > Aromobatidae > Anomaloglossus > Anomaloglossus baeobatrachus. Next base: position 409,107 of record NW_027444882.1, read on the forward strand.
TTTTTCTCCAAAACTATAACACATGCAAGCTTGTCCTGTTTGGTGGAGATGATATTTAATAAAATAAGTAGAAATCCACTAAAAGTTTTGTTTGGTTATCTTGCAATCCCGAGATAATCGTCTCCATGCTCCAAATCCATTTTAAAGCCATTTTTAAGGCATTTCGCGCATACATGAAATGAACACATTTTTCTCCAAAACTATAACACATGCAAGTTTGTCCTGTTTGGTGGAGATGATATTTAATAAAATAAGTAGAAATCCACTAAAAGTTTTGTTTGGTTATCTTGCAATCTCGAGATAATCGTCTCCATGCTCCAAATCCATTTTAAAGCCATTTTTAAGGCATTTCGCGCATACATGAAATGAACACATTTTTCTCCAAAACTATAACAGATGCAAGCTTGTCCTGTTTGGTGGAGATGATATTTAATAAAATAAGTAGAAATCCACTAAAAGTTTTGTTTGGTTATCTTGCAATCCCGAGATAATCGTCTCCATGCTCCAAATCCATTTTAAAGCCATTTTTAAGGCATTTCGCGCATACATGAAATGAACACATTTTTCTCCAAAACTATAACAGATGCAAGCTTGTCCTGTTTGGTGGAGATAATATTTAATAAAATAAGTAGAAATCTACTAAAAGTTTCGTTTGTTTATATTGCCATCCTGAGATAATCGTCTCCATGCTCCAAATCCATTTTAAAGCCATTTCAAAGGCATTTTGCGCATACATGAAATGAACACATTTTTCTCCAAAACTATAACACATGCAAGCTTGTCCTGTTTGGTGGAGATGATATTTAATAAAATAAGTAGAAATCCACTAAAAGTTTTGTTTGGTTATCTTGCAATCCCGAGATAATCGTCTCCATGCTCCAAATCCATTTTAAAGCCATTTTTAAGGCATTTCGCGCATACATGAAATGAACACATTTTTCTCCAAAACTATAACAGATGCAAGCTTGTCCTGTTTGGTGGAGATGATATTTAATAAAATAAGTAGAAATCCACTAAAAGTTTTGTTTGGTTATCTTGCAATCCCGAGATAATCGTCTCCATGCTCCAAATCCATTTTAAAGCCATTTTTAAGGCATTTCGCGCATACATGAAATGAACACATTTTTCTCCAAAACTATAACAGATGCAAGCTTGTCCTGTTTGGTGGAGATGCTATTTAATAAAATAAGTAGAAATCCACTAAAAGTTTTGTTTGGTTATATTGCAATCCCGAGATAATCGTCTCCATGCTCCAAATCCATTTTAAAGCCATTTTTTAGGCATTTCGCGCATACATGAAATGAACACATTTTTCTCCAAAACTATAACAGATGCAAGCTTGTCCTGTTTGGTGGAGATGATATTTAATAAAATAAGTAGAAATCCACTAAAAGTTTTGTTTGGTTATCTTGCAATCCCGAGATAATCGTCTCCATGCTCCAAATCCATTTTAAAGCCATTTTTAAGGCATTTCGCGCATACATGAAATGAACACATTTTTCTCCAAAACTATAACAGATGCAAGCTTGTCCTGTTTGGTGGAGATGATATTTAATAAAATAAGTAGAAATCCACTAAAAGTTTTGTTTGGTTATCTTGCAATCCCGAGATAATCGTCTCCATGCTCCAAATCCATTTTAAAGCCATTTTTAAGGCATTTAGCGCATACATGAAATGAACACATTTTTCTCCAAAACTATAACAGATGCAAGCTTGTCCTGTTTGGTGGAGATGATATTTAATAAAATAAGTAGAAATCCACTAAAAGTTTTGTTTGGTTATCTTGCAATCCCGAGATAATCGTCTCCATGCTCCAAATCCATTTTAAAGCCATTTTTAAGGCATTTCGCGCATACATGAAATGAACACATTTTTCTCCAAAACTATAACAGATGCAAGCTTGTCCTGTTTGGTGGAGATAATATTTAATAAAATAAGTAGAAATCTACTAAAAGTTTCGTTTGTTTATATTGCCATCCTGAGATAATCGTCTCCATGCTCCAAATCCATTTTAAAGCCATTTCAAAGGCATTTTGCGCATACATGAAATGAACACATTTTTCTCCAAAACTATAACACATGCAAGCTTGTCCTGTTTGGTGGAGATGATATTTAATAAAATAAGTAGAAATCCACTAAAAGTTTTGTTTGGTTATCTTGCAATCCCGAGATAATCGTCTCCATGCTCCAAATCCATTTTAAAGCCATTTTTAAGGCATTTCGCGCATACATAAAATGAACACATTTTTCTCCAAAACTATAACAGATGCAAGCTTGTCCTGTTTGGTGGAGATGATATTTAATAAAAAAAGTAGAAATCCACTAAAAGTTTTGTTTGGTTATCTTGCAATCCCGAGATAATCGTCTCCATGCTCCAAATCCATTTTAAAGCCATTTTTAAGGCATTTCGCGCATACATGAAATGAACACATTTTTCTCCAAAACTATAACAGATGCAAGCTTGTCCTGTTTGGTGGAGATGATATTTAATAAAATAAGTAGAAATCCACTAAAAGTTTTGTTTGGTTATATTGCAATCCCGAGATAATCGTCTCCATGCTCCAAATCCATTTTAAAGCCATTTTTAAGGCATTTCGCGCATACATGAAATGAACATGAGAGTGCGAGGTACTGAAGTAAAGGGAGGCGACTGAAGATAAGTGTGGCATAGTTTTAACACAATCTCATAGTGGTGATAACTGTAACTGTTTAATTTCATTAGGGACTTGTTGTCTGTGTTTGTCTGGGGTACTGTGAAAAAGCAAAAAAAAAAAAAAAAAAAAAGTGTGTCTGATTTAGTCAGTAGTATTAGCCACACCTGTTTCTAGAAGCTTCTAGCAGCTTCTAGTAGTCCTTGTAGAACTATATAAACCAGCCAGAGCTAGCGAGGTGCTGAGAGTGCGAGGTACTGAAGTAAAGGGAGGCGACTGAAGATAAGTGTGGCATAGTTTTAACACAATCTCATAGTGGTGATAACTGTAACTGTTTAATTTCATTAGGGACTTGTTGTCTGTGTTTGTCTGGGGTACTGTGAAAAAGCAAAAAAAAAAAAAAAAAAAAAGTGTGTTTAGTGATTTAGTCAGTAGTATTAGCCACACCTGTTTCTAGAAGCTTCTAGCAGCTTCTAGTAGTCCTTGTAGAACTATATAAACCAGCCAGAGCTAGCGAGGTGCTGAGAGTGCGAGGTACTGAAGTAAAGGGAGGCAACTGAAGATAAGTGTGGCATAGTTTTAACACAATCTCATAGTGGTGATAACTGTAACTGTTTAATTTCATTAGGGATTTGTTGTCTGTGTTTGTCTGGGGTACTGTGAAAAAGCAAAAAAAAAAAAAAAAAAAAAAAAAAGTGTGTCTAGTGATTTAGTCAGTAGTATTAGCCACACCTGTTTCTAGAAGCTTCTAGCAGCTTCTAGTAGTCCTTGTAGAACTATATAAACCAGCCAGAGCTAGCGAGGTGCTGAGAGTGCGAGGTACTGAAGTAAAGGGAGGCGACTGAAGATAAGTGTGGCATAGTTTTAACACAATCTCATAGTGGTGATAACTGTAGCTGTTTAAGAAGAGAAGAGTCGCCGTAAGCTGATCGATTGCTGGGACTTGCCGGGTCTCGCTGTTTGAGGACATCGCAAAACCGCGCGCCTGACATACGCTACATCAGCATTATGGAAGAGAAGAAAATCCACATGGTCACCTGCAACACATGCTACATGTTTACGGATCTGCCGCACAAGAAATTCAACTTCACCTGTCAAAAGTGCAAACTTGTTGCCCTCTTAGAGGAAAAGGTGCAGGGACTGGAAGAAAGAATAGCAACTTTGAAGCTAATTAAAGAACATGAGGACTTCTTGGACGAGGCAGAAGCAACAATTCAGGATATGGAAAGTGAGAAAAGCTTCAGAACACATACAGAGGCTGAAAAGTGGACACATGTGACCAAAAGAAGCCAGCGGATCAAGTGGTCGGCACCACCCACACAGCTTAGCAACCAATATGAAGCCCTCATGCTGGAGAACGAAAATGGCACAGCTCAGGATGATACCGTCTCTACAGGAGAAGACACAGTATCATCAAAAGAAGTTACTTTGTCAACAAAAGCAGAAACAAAAGACACTCAAAAGCACTCAGGAGCAACAAGCAGTGCGTCCAGAAAGAAAAGAAGAGTGGTAGTTATGGGCGACTCACTACTAAGAGGCACGGAGGCAACTATCTGCAGGCCGGACATAACCGCACGAGAAGTATGCTGCCTCCCTGGAGCAAAAATCAAGGATGTGGCCAACAGGATACCAACTATCCTCGGATCCAAGGACGAATACCCATTCCTATTGATACATGTAGGAACAAACGACACGGCAAGAAATGATCTGCCAACTATTTGTGAAGACTTTGAAATTCTGGGGAAGAAAATAAAGGAACGGAACGTACAGGTTGTTTTCTCATCAATCATCCCAGTCGATGGCCATGGTGTCAGAAGATGGAATAGGATACTAAATTTGAACAACTGGCTACGACGGTGGTGCAGGCAGCAAGGATTTGGATTCTTAGACCATGGAGTGAATTACCTCTACGATGGACTTCTCGCAAGAGACGGGATACACCTCACAAAACCTGGGAAACACACGTTCGCCAGAAGGCTTGCCACACTCATCAGGAGGGCTTTAAACTAGAAGAAGAGGGGATGGGAGAAAAAACAGCAGATAAGAACATGCAGCAGAAGGACAAACTAATCAAGGATACTAGATGCCGTAAAGAGGACCCAAGACAGGGTACTAAGAAGGAAGCTGAGAAAAGGGGAGCAAAACTTCTTTCCTGCATGCTGACCAATGCAAGAAGCCTGACCAATAAGATGGAGGAACTGGAGCTGGTAATGTATGAGGAGAAATACGACATAGTAGGAATAACTGAGACATGGTTAGATGATAGTTATGACTGGGCGGCTAACCTGCAAGGATATGAATTGTTTAGGAGGGATCGTAAAAAAAGGAAAGGGGGTGGAGTCTGTCTATATATAAAGTCCAGTTTAAAGCCCAGACTAAGAGAAGATATTCAAGAGGGAAATGAAGAGGTGGAGTCTCTATGGGTGGAGATACAAGGAGGGAAAACTAATAAAATCCTCATAGGGGTTTGTTATAAGCCACCAAATATAACAGAAACCACTGAAAATGTATTATTGAAACAAATAGACAAAGCAGCAAATCACAATGAGGTGATTATTATGGGGGACTTCAATTACCCCGATATAGACTGGGAAACTGAAACCTGTGTATCTCAGAAAGGAAACCGGTTTCTGTCAGTAACTAAGGATAATTATCTGTCCCAACTTGTGCCGGGCCCAACTAGAGGGGCAGCCCTTCTGGACTTAATTTTAAGCAACAGGCCAGATAGAATAACAGACGTACGAGTGGATGGGCACCTAGGGAATAGTGACCACAATATAATACAATTCCACTTGTCCTTTAGTAAGGTGCCTTGGAGGGGGGTTACAAAAACGCTGAATTTCAGGAAAGCAAAGTTTGATCAACTTAGAGAAGACCTTCGCCAAATTGATTGGGACAATGTCCTCAAAAATGGGAGCACAGAAAATAAGTGGGAAATTTTTAAATCAGTATTAAACACCCACTGCGAGCTAGCCATACCATACAGAAATAAAAGGGCTAGGAACAGGAGAAAACCAATGTGGCTTAATAAGGATGTAAAAGGGGCAATGAATAATAAGAAAAAGGCATTTAAAAAGCTAAAACAAGAAGGCAGCGAGGAAGCATTAAAAATATATAGAGAAAAAAATAAAATGTGTAAAAAACAAATATATTTAGCAAAAGTAGAAACTGAGAGACTCATTGCTAAGGAAAGCAAAACAAATCCCAAACTATTCTTTAATTATATAAACAGAAAAAAGATTAAAATTGATGGTGTTGGCCCTTTAAAGAATAATGAGGGTAAAATCATAGAAAGCGATGTGGGAAAAGCAAATGTTTTAAACACTTTTTTCTCAACTGTGTTCACACAGGAAAAGCATATGCCAGGGGAAATGCAGAGTGATCATGTAAATGCCCCATTAAGTATGACCTGCCTAACCCAGGAAGAAGTGCAGAACCAACTTAGTAACATTAAAATTGACAAATCACCAGGCCCTGATGGCATTCACCCTCGGGTATTAAGGGAGTTAAGTAATGTGATAGACAGGCCTCTATTCCTTTTATTTAAAGACTCTATAGAAACTGGGTCTGTTCCACTGGACTGGCGGCTAGCAAATGTGGTACCAATATTCAAAAAAGGGTGCAAAAGGGAACCTGGAAACTATAGGCCGGTAAGCTTAACATCTGTTGTGGGTAAAATGTTTGAAGGGTTTTTAAGGGATACTATTATGGAATGTCTCAATGTTAATAACTGTTTAACTCCATATCAACATGGATTTATGAAGGATCGCTCCTGTCAAACTAACCTGATCAGCTTCTATGAGGATGTAAGCTCTCACATGGACCGAGGAGAATCATTGGATGTCATTTATCTCGACTTCGGTAAAGCATTTGACACTGTCCCACATAAAAGACTGCTAAGTAAAATGAGAAAGCTTGGGCTCGGGGAAAATGTGTGTAGATGGGTAGGTAGCTGGCTTAGTGGTAGAAAACAAAGAGTGGTTATTAATGGTGCATACTCAGATTGGGCCAGGGTTACTAGTGGGGTGCCACAGGGGTCTGTATTGGGCCCCCTACTATTTAATATATTTATTAATGATCTGGTGGATGGTTTACAGAGTAAAATATCAGTATTTGCAGATGATACAAAACTATGTAAGGTAGTTAACACAAAGGAGGACAGTTTGCAACTACAGATGGACTTGAGTAAATTGGAGAATTGGGCTGAAAAATGGCAAATGAGGTTTAACACAGATAAGTGTAAGGTTATGCACATGGGAAGGAGAAACAGATGCTACGATTACTTACTAAATGGGAAACTGCTGGGGAAATCAGACATGGAAAAAGACTTAGGCATCTTAGTGAATAAGAATCTAAATTGGAGTGCCCAGTGTCAGGCAGCAGCCACCAAAGCAAATAGGGTGATGGGATGCATTAGAAGAGGTCTGGGGGCACGAGATGAAAACATCATTCTCCCTCTGTACAAATCACTAGCCAGACCACACTTGGAGTATTGTGTGCAATTTTGGGCGCCGGTGCTGAAGAAAGACATTACTGAACTTGAAAGGGTTCAGAGGCGGGCTACTAAAATAATAAATGGAATGGGTGCATTACAATACACGGAAAGGTTATCAAAATTAGGTCTATTTACTCTAGAAAAGAGAAGACTTAGGGGAGACCTAATAAATATGTACAAATATATCAGAGGGCCATATAGAGATCTCTCCCATGATCTGTTTGTACCAAGGACTATGACAAGAACAAGGGGGCATTCTTTTCGATTGGAGGAAAGAAAATTCCTACATCAGCATAGAAGAGGGTTCTTCACGGTAAGAGCAGTGAGGCTCTGGAACTCTCTTCCTGAGGAAGTGGTGATGGCCAACTCACTGAATGAATTTAAGAGAGGAATGGATGCATTTCTTGTTAGCAAAAGTATAGAAGGTTATAAATAGCATAATCTTACAGGTAGATAGAAGAGCGACCAAGATTATTAGAGGAATGGGTGGGCTGCAATACCAAGACAGGTTATTAAACTTGGGGTTAGTTAGTTAGGAAAAACAAAGGCTTAGGGGGATCTAATCACAATGTATAAATATATGAGGGGACAGTACAGAGACCTTTCCAAAGATCTCTTTACACCTAGGCCTGCGACTGGAACACGGGGGCATCCGCTACGTCTTGAGGAAAGAATGTTTAATCATAATCACAGATGAGGACTCTTTACTGTACGAGCAGTGAGACTATGGAGCTCTCTGCCGTATGATGTTGTATTGAGGGATTCACAAGTAAAATTTAAGCAGAGCCTGATCGCATTAATTGAAAAATATAATATTACCAGTTATGTATATTGGATTTTATGACAGGGTGTTGATCCAGGGAACTAGTCTGATTGCCGTATGTGGAGTCAGGAAGGAATTTTTTTCCCCATTGGAGCTTATTTGACACATTGGGGTTTTTTTGCCTTCCTCTGGATCAACATGTTAGGCTACGGGTTGAACTAGATGGACTTAGAGTCTCCCTTCAACCTTAAAAACTATGAAACTATGAAACTATGAAACACATTTTTCTCCAAAACTATAACAGATGCAAGCTTGTCCTGTTTGGTGGAGATGATATTTAATAAAATAAGTAGAAATCCACTAAAAGTTTTGTTTGGTTATCTTGCAATCCCGAGATAATCGTCTCCATGCTCCAAATCCATTTTAAAGCCATTTTTAAGGCATTTCGCGCATACATGAAATGAACACATTTTTCTCCAAAACTATAACAGATGCAAGCTTGTCCTGTTTGGTGGAGATGATATTTAATAAAATAAGTAGAAATCCACTAAAAGTTTTGTTTGGTTATCTTGCAATCCCGAGATAATCGTCTCCATGCTCCAAATCCATTTTAAAGCCATTTTTAAGGCATTTAGCGCATACATGAAATGAACACATTTTTCTCCAAAACTATAACAGATGCAAGCTTGTCCTGTTTGGTGGAGATGATATTTAATAAAATAAGTAGAAATCCACTAAAAGTTTTGTTTGGTTATCTTGCAATCCCGAGATAATCGTCTCCATGCTCCAAATCCATTTTAAAGCCATTTTTAAGGCATTTCGCGCATACATGAAATGAACACATTTTTCTCCAAAACTATAACAGATGCAAGCTTGTCCTGTTTGGTGGAGATAATATTTAATAAAATAAGTAGAAATCTACTAAAAGTTTCGTTTGTTTATATTGCCATCCTGAGATAATCGTCTCCATGCTCCAAATCCATTTTAAAGCCATTTCAAAGGCATTTTGCGCATACATGAAATGAACACATTTTTCTCCAAAACTATAACACATGCAAGCTTGTCCTGTTTGGTGGAGATGATATTTATTAAAATAAGTAGAAATCCACTAAAAGTTTTGTTTGGTTATCTTGCAATCCCGAGATAATCGTCTCCATGCTCCAAATCCATTTTAAAGCCATTTTTAAGGCATTTCGCGCATACATAAAATGAACACATTTTTCTCCAAAACTATAACAGATGCAAGCTTGTCCTGTTTGGTGGAGATGATATTTAATAAAAAACGTAGAAATCCACTAAAAGTTTTGTTTGGTTATCTTGCAATCCCGAGATAATCGTCTCCATGCTCCAAATCCATTTTAAAGCCATTTTTAAGGCATTTCGCGCATACATGAAATGAACACATTTTTCTCCAAAACTATAACAGATGCAAGCTTGTCCTGTTTGGTGGAGATAATATTTAATAAAATAAGTAGAAATCTACTAAAAGTTTCGTTTGTTTATATTGCCATCCTGAGATAATCGTCTCCATGCTCCAAATCCATTTTAAAGCCATTTCAAAGGCATTTTGCGCATACATGAAATGAACACATTTTTCTCCAAAACTATAACACATGCAAGCTTGTCCTGTTTGGTGGAGATGATATTTAATAAAATAAGTAGAAATCCACTAAAAGTTTTGTTTGGTTATCTTGCAATCCCGAGATAATCGTCTCCATGCTCCAAATCCATTTTAAAGCCATTTTTAAGGCATTTCGCGCATACATGAAATGAACATATTTTTCTCCAAAACTATAACAGATGCAAGCTTGTCCTGTTTGGTGGAGATGATATTTAATAAAATAAGTAGAAATCCACTAAAAGTTTTGTTTGGTTATCTTGCAATCCCGAGATAATCGTCTCCATGCTCCAAATCCATTTTAAAGCCATTTTTAAGGCATTTCGCGCATACATGAAATGAACACATTTTTCTCCAAAACTATAACAGATGCAAGCTTGTCCTGTTTGGTGGAGATGATATTTAATAAAATAAGTAGAAATCCACTAAAAGTTTTGTTTGGTTATCTTGCAATCCCGAGATAATCGTCTCCATGCTCCAAATCCATTTTAAAGCCATTTTTAAGGCATTTCGCGCATACATGAAATGAACACATTTTTCTCCAAAACTATAACAGATGCAAGCTTGTCCTGTTTGGTGGAGATGATATTTAATAAAATAAGTAGAAATCCACTAAAAGTTTTGTTTGGTTATATTGCAATCCCGAGATAATCGTCTCCATGCTCCAAATCCATTTTAAAGCCATTTTTAAGGCATTTCGCGCATACATGAAATGAACACATTTTTCTCCAAAACTATAACAGATGCAAGCTTGTCCTGTTTGGTGGAGATGATATTTAATAAAATAAGTAGAAATCCACTAAAAGTTTTGTTTGGTTATCTTGCAATCCCGAGATAATCGTCTCCATGCTCCAAATCCATTTTAAAGCCATTTTTAAGGCATTTCGCGCATACATGAAATGAACACATTTTTCTCCAAAACTATAACAGATGCAAGCTTGTCCTGTTTGGTGGAGATGATATTTAATAAAATAAGTAGAAATCCACTAAAAGTTTTGTTTGGTTATCTTGCAATCCCGAGATAATCGTCTCCATGCTCCAAATCCATTTTAAAGCCATTTTTAAGGCATTTCGCGCATACATGAAATGAACACATTTTTCTCCAAAACTATAACACATGCAAGCTTGTCCTCTTTGGTGGAGATGATATTTATTAAAATAAGTAGAAATCCACTAAAAGTTTTGTTTGGTTATCTTGCAATCCCGAGATAATCGTCTCCATGCTCCAAATCCATTTTAAAGCCATTTTTAAGGCATTTCGCGCATACATGAAATGAACACATTTTTCGCCAAAACTATAACAGATGCAAGCTTGTCCTGTTTGGTGGAGATGATATTTAATAAAATAAGTAGAAATCCACTAAAAGTTTTGTTTGGTTATCTTGCAATCCCGAGATAATCGTCTCCATGCTCCAAATCCATTTTAAAGCCATTTTTAAGGCATTTCGCGCATACATGAAATGAACACATTTTTCTCCAAAACTATAACAGATGCAAGCTTGTCCTGTTTGGTGGAGATGATATTTAATAAAATAAGTAGAAATCCACTAAATGTTTTGTTTGGTTATCTTGCAATCCCGAGATAATCGTCTCCATGCTCCAAATCCATTTTAAAGCCATTTTTAAGGCATTTCGCGCATACATGAAATGAACACATTTTTCTCCAAAACTATAACAGATGCAAGCTTGTCCTGTTTGGTGGAGATGATATTTAATAAAATAAGTAGAAATCCACTAAAAGTTTTGTTTGGTTATCTTGCAATCCCGAGATAATCGTCTCCATGCTCCAAATCCATTTTAAAGCCATTTCAAAGGCATTTTGCGCATACATGAAATGAACACATTTTTCTCCAAAACTATAACACATGCAAGCTTGTCCTGTTTGGTGGAGATGATATTTATTAAAATAAGTAGAAATCCACTAAAAGTTTTGTTTGGTTATCTTGCAATCCCAAAATAATCGTCTCCATGCTCCAAATCCATTTTAAAGCCATTTTTAAGGCATTTCGCGCATACATGAAATGAACACATTTTTCTCCAAAACTATAACAGATGCAAGCTTGTCCTGTTTGGTGGAGATGATATTTAATAAAATAAGTAGAAATCCACTAAAAGTTTTGTTTGGTTATCTTGCAATCCCGAGATAATCGTCTCCATGCTCCAAATCCATTTTAAAGCCATTTTTAAGGCATTTCGCGCATACATGAAATGAACACATTTTTCTCCAAAACTATAACAGATGCAAGCTTGTCCTGTTTGGTGGAGATGATATTTAATAAAATAAGTAGAAATCCACTAAAAGTTTTGTTTGGTTATCTTGCAATCCCGAGATAATCGTCTCCATGCTCCAAATCCATTTTAAAGCCATTTTTAAGGCATTTCGCGCATACATGAAATGAACACATTTTTCTCCAAAACTATAACAGATGCAAGCTTGTCCTGTTTGGTGGAGATGATATTTAATAAAATAAGTAGAAATCCACTAACAGTTTTGTTTGGTTATCTTGCAATCCCGAGATAATCGTCTCCATGCTCCAAATCCATTTTAAAGCCATTTTTAAGGCATTTCGCGCATACATGAAATGAACACATTTTTCTCCAAAACTATAACAGATGCAAGCTTGTCCTGTTTGGTGGAGATGATATTTAATAAAATAAGTAGAAATCCACTAAAAGTTTTGTTTGGTTATCTTGCAATCCCGAGATAATCGTCTCCATGCTCCAAATCCATTTTAAAGCCATTTTTAAGGCATTTAGCGCATACATGAAATGAACACATTTTTCTCCAAAACTATAACAGATGCAAGCTTGTCCTGTTTGGTGGAGATGATATTTAATAAAATAAGTAGAAATCCACTAAAAGTTTTGTTTGGTTATCTTGCAATCCCGAGATAATCGTCTCCATGCTCCAAATCCATTTTAAAGCCATTTTTAAGGCATTTCGCGCATACATGAAATGAACACATTTTTCTCCAAAACTATAACAGATGCAAGCTTGTCCTGTTTGGTGGAGATGATATTTAATAAAATAAGTAGAAATCCACTAACAGTTTTGTTTGGTTATCTTGCAATCCCGAGATAATCGTCTCCATGCTCCAAATCCATTTTAAAGCCATTTTTAAGGCATTTCGCGCATACATGAAATGAACACATTTTTCTCCAAAACTATAACAGATGCAAGCTTGTCCTGTTTGGTGGAGATGATATTTAATAAAATAAGTAGAAATCCACTAAAAGTTTTGTTTGGTTATCTTGCAATCCCGAGATAATCGTCTCCATGCTCCAAATCCATTTTAAAGCCATTTTTAAGGCATTTAGCGCATACATGAAATGAACACATTTTTCTCCAAAACTATAACAGATGCAAGCTTGTCCTGTTTGGTGGAGATGATATTTAATAAAATAAGTAGAAATCCACTAAAAGTTTTGTTTGGTTATCTTGCAATCCCGAGATAATCGTCTCCATGCTCCAAATCCATTTTAAAGCCATTTTTAAGGCATTTCGCGCATACATGAAATGAACACATTTTTCTCCAAAACTATAACAGATGCAAGCTTGTCCTGTTTGGTGGAGATAATATTTAATAAAATAAGTAGAAATCTACTAAAAGTTTTGTTTGTTTATATTGCCATCCTGAGATAATCGTCTCCATGCTCCAAATCCATTTTAAAGCCATTTCAAAGGCATTTTGCGCATACATGAAATGAACACATTTTTCTCCAAAACTATAACACATGCAAGCTTGTCCTGTTTGGTGGAGATGATATTTAATAAAATAAGTAGAAATCCACTAAAAGTTTTGTTTGGTTATCTTGCAATCCCGAGATAATCGTCTCCATGCTCCAAATCCATTTTAAAGCCATTTTTAAGGCATTTCGCGCATACATGAAATGAACACATTTTTCTCCAAAACTATAACAGATGCAAGCTTGTCCTGTTTGGTGGAGATGATATTTAATAAAATAAGTAGAAATCCACTAAAAGTTTTGTTTGGTTATCTTGCAATCCCGAGATAATCGTCTCCATGCTCCAAATCCATTTTAAAGCCATTTTTAAGGCATTTCGCGCATACATGAAATGAACACATTTTTCTCCAAAACTATAACAGATGCAAGCTTGTCCTGTTTGGTGGAGATGATATTTAATAAAATAAGTAGAAATCCACTAAAAGTTTTGTTTGGTTATCTTGCAATCCCGAGATAATCGTCTCCATGCTCCAAATCCATTTTAAAGCCATTTTTAAGGCATTTCGCGCATACATGAAATGAACACATTTTTCTCCAAAACTATAACAGATGCAAGCTTGTCCTGTTTGGTGGAGATGATATTTAATAAAATAAGTAGAAATCCACTAAAAGTTTTGTTTGGTTATATTGCAATCCCGAGATAATCGTCTCCATGCTCCAAATCCATTTTAAAGCCATTTTTAAGGCATTTCGCGCATACATGAAATGAACACATTTTTCTCCAAAACTATAACAGATGCAAGCTTGTCCTGTTTGGTGGAGATGATATTTAATAAAATAAGTAGAAATCCACTAAAAGTTTTGTTTGGTTATCTTGCAATCCCGAGATAATCGTCTCCATGCTCCAAATCCATTTTAAAGCCATTTTTAAGGCATTTCGCGCATACATGAAATGAACACATTTTTCTCCAAAACTATAACAGATGCAAGCTTGTCCTGTTTGGTGGAGATGATATTTAATAAAATAAGTAGAAATCCACTAAAAGTTTTGTTTGGTTATCTTGCAATCCCGAGATAATCGTCTCCATGCTCCAAATCCATTTTAAAGCCATTTTTAAGGCATTTCGCGCATACATGAAATGAACACATTTTTCTCCAAAACTATAACAGATGCAAGCTTGTCCTGTTTGGTGGAGATGATATTTAATAAAATAAGTAGAAATCCACTAAAAGTTTTGTTTGGTTATCTTGCAATCCCGAGATAATCGTCTCCATGCTCCAAATCCATTTTAAAGCCATTTTTAAGGCATTTCGCGCATACATGAAATGAACACATTTTTCTCCAAAACTATAACAGATGCAAGCTTGTCCTGTTTGGTGGAGATGATATTTAATAAAATAAGTAGAAATCCACTAAAAGTTTTGTTTGGTTATCTTGCAATCCCGAGATAATCGTCTCCATGCTCCAAATCCATTTTAAAGCCATTTTTAAGGCATTTCGCGCATACATGAAATGAACACATTTTTCTCCAAAACTATAACAGTTGCAAGCTTGTCCTGTTTGGTGGAGATGATATTTAATAAAATAAGTAGAAATCCACTAAAAGTTTTGTTTGGTTATCTTGCAATCCCGAGATAATCGTCTCCATGCTCCAAATCCATTTTAAAGCCATTTTTAAGGCATTTCGCGCATACATGAAATGAACACATTTTTCTCCAAAACTATAACAGATGCAAGCTTGTCCTGTTTGGTGGAGATGATATTTAATAAAATAAGTAGAAATCCACTAAAAGTTTTGTTTGGTTATCTTGCAATCCCGAGATAATCGTCTCCATGCTCCAAATCCATTTTAAAGCCATTTTTAAGGCATTTCGCGCATACATGAAATGAACACATTTTTCTCCAAAACTATAACAGATGCAAGCTTGTCCTGTTTGGTGGAGATGATATTTAATAAAATAAGTAGAAATCCACTAAAAGTTTTGTTTGGTTATCTTGCAATCCCGAGATAATCGTCTCCATGCTCCAAATCCATTTTAAAGCCATTTTTAAGGCATTTCGCGCATACATGAAATGAACACATTTTTCTCCAAAACTATAACAGATGCAAGCTTGTCCTGTTTGGTGGAGATGATATTTAATAAAATAAGTAGAAATCCACTAAAAGTTTTGTTTGGTTATCTTGCAATCCCGAGATAATCGTCTCCATGCTCCAAATCCATTTTAAAGCCATTTTTAAGGCATTTCGCGCATACATGAAATGAACACATTTTTCTCCAAAACTATAACAGATGCAAGCTTGTCCTGTTTGGTGGAGATGATATTTAATAAAATAAGTAGAAATCCACTAAAAGTTTTGTTTGGTTATCTTGCAATCCCGAGATAATCGTCTCCATGCTCCAAATCCATTTTAAAGCCATTTTTAAGGCATTTCGCGCATACATGAAATGAACACATTTTTCTCCAAAACTATAACAGATGCAAGCTTGTCCTGTTTGGTGGAGATGATATTTAATAAAATAAGTAGAAATCCACTAAAAGTTTTGTTTGGTTATCTTGCAATCCCGAGATAATCGTCTCCATGCTCCAAATCCATTTTAAAGCCATTTTTAAGGCATTTCGCGCATACATGAAATGAACACATTTTTCTCCAAAACTATAACAGATGCAAGCTTGTCCTGTTTGGTGGAGATGATATTTAATAAAATAAGTAGAAATCCACTAAAAGTTTTGTTTGGTTATCTTGCAATCCCGAGATAATCGTCTCCATGCTCCAAATCCATTTTAAAGCCATTTTTAAGGCATTTCGCGCATACATGAAATGAACACATTTTTCTCCAAAACTATAACAGATGCAAGCTTGTCCTGTTTGGTGGAGATGATATTTAATAAAATAAGTAGAAATCCACTAAAAGTTTTGTTTGGTTATATTGCAATCTCGAGATAATCGTCTCCATGCTCCAAATCCATTTTAAAGCCATTTTTAAGGCATTTCGCGCATACATGAAATTAACACATTTTTCTCCAAAACTATAACAGATGCAAGCTTGTCCTGTTTGGTGGAGATGATATTTAATAAAATAAGTAGAAATCCACTAAAAGTTTTGTTTGGTTATCTTGCAATCCCGAGATAATCGTCTCCATGCTCCAAATCCATTTTAAAGCCATTTTTAAGGCATTTCGCGCATACATGAAATGAACACATTTTTCTCCAAAACTATAACAGATGCAAGCTTGTCCTGTTTGGTGGAGATAATATTTAATAAAATAAGTAGAAATCTACTAAAAGTTTCGTTTGTTTATATTGCCATCCTGAGATAATCGTCTCCATGCTCCAAATCCATTTTAAAGCCATTTCAAAGGCATTTTGCGCATACATGAAATGAACACATTTTTCTCCAAAACTATAACACATGCAAGCTTGTCCTGTTTGGTGGAGATGATATTTAATAAAATAAGTAGAAATCCACTAAAAGTTTTGTTTGGTTATCTTGCAATCCCGAGATAATCGTCTCCATGCTCCAAATCCATTTTAAAGCCATTTTTAAGGCATTTCGCGCATACATGAAATGAACACATTTTTCTCCAAAACTATAACAGATGCAAGCTTGTCCTGTTTGGTGGAGATGATATTTAATAAAATAAGTAGAAATCCACTAAAAGTTTTGTTTGGTTATCTTGCAATCCCGAGATAATCGTCTCCATGCTCCAAATCCATTTTAAAGCCATTTTTAAGGCATTTCGCGCATACATGAAATGAACACATTTTTCTCCAAAACTATAACAGATGCAAGTTTGTCCTGTTTGGTGGAGATGATATTTAATAAAATAAGTAGAAATCCACTAAAAGTTTTGTTTGGTTATCTTGCAATCCCGAGATAATCGTCTCCATGCTCCAAATCCATTTTAAAGCCATTTTTAAGGCATTTCGCGCATACATGAAATGAACACATTTTTCTCCAAAACTATAACAGATGCAAGCTTGTCCTGTTTGGTGGAGATGATATTTAATAAAATAAGTAGAAATCCACTAAAAGTTTTGTTTGGTTATCTTGCAATCCCGAGATAATCGTCTCCATGCTCCAAATCCATTTTAAAGCCATTTCAAAGGCATTTTGCGCATACATGAAATGAACACATTTTTCTCCAAAACTATAACACATGCAAGCTTGTCCTGTTTGGTGGAGATGATATTTAATAAAATAAGTAGAAATCCACTAAAAGTTTTGTTTGGTTATCTTGCAATCCCGAGATAATCGTCTCCATGCTCCAAATCCATTTTAAAGCCATTTTTAAGGCATTTCGCGCATACATGAAATGAACACATTTTTCTCCAAAACTATAACAGATGCAAGCTTGTCCTGTTTGGTGGAGATGATATTTAATAAAATAAGTAGAAATCCACTAAAAGTTTTGTTTGGTTATCTTGCAATCCCGAGATAATCGTCTCCATGCTCCAAATCCATTTTAAAGCCATTTTTAAGGCATTTCGCGCATACATGAAATGAACACATTTTTCTCCAAAACTATAACAGATGCAAGCTTGTCCTGTTTGGTGGAGATAATATTTAATAAAATAAGTAGAAATCTACTAAAAGTTTCGTTTGTTTATATTGCCATCCTGAGATAATCGTCTCCATGCTCCAAATCCATTTTAAAGCCATTTCAAAGGCATTTTGCGCATACATGAAATGAACACATTTTTCTCCAAAACTATAACACATGCAAGCTTGTCCTGTTTGGTGGAGATGATATTTAATAAAATAAGTAGAAATCCACTAAAAGTTTTGTTTGGTTATCTTGCAATCCCGAGATAATCGTCTCCATGCTCCAAATCCATTTTAAAGCCATTTTTAAGGCATTTCGCGCATACATGAAATGAACACATTTTTCTCCAAAACTATAACAGATGCAAGCTTGTCCTGTTTGGTGGAGATGATATTTAATAAAATAAGTAGAAATCCACTAAAAGTTTTGTTTGGTTATCTTGCAATCCCGAGATAATCGTCTCCATGCTCCAAATCCATTTTAAAGCCATTTTTAAGGCATTTCGCGCATACATGAAATGAACACATTTGTCTCCAAAACTATAACAGATGCAAGCTTGTCCTGTTTGGTGGAGATAATATTTAATAAAATAAGTAGAAATCTACTAAAAGTTTCGTTTGTTTATATTGCCATCCTGATATAATCGTCTCCATGCTCCAAATCCATTTTAAAGCCATTTCAAAGGCATTTTGCGCATACATGAAATGAACACATTTTTCTCCAAACCTATAACACATGCAAGCTTGTCCTGTTTGGTGGAGATGATATTTAATAAAATAAGTAGAAATCCACTAAAAGTTTTGTTTGGTTATCTTGCAATCCCGAGATAATCGTCTCCATGCTCCAAATCCATTTTAAAGCCATTTTTAAGGCATTTCGCGCATACATGAAATGAACACATTTTTCTCCAAAACTATAACAGATGCAAGCTTGTCCTGTTTGGTGGAGATGATATTTAATAAAATAAGTAGAAATCCACTAAAAGTTTTGTTTGGTTATCTTGCAATCCCGAGATAATCGTCTCCATGCTCCAAATCCATTTTAAAGCCATTTTTAAGGCATTTCGCGCATACATGAAATGAACACATTTTTCTCCAAAACTATAACAGATGCAAGCTTGTCCTGTTTGGTGGAGATGATATTTAATAAAATAAGTAGAAATCCACTAAAAGTTTTGTTTGGTTATCTTGCAATCCCGAGATAATCGTCTCCATGCTCCAAATCCATTTTAAAGCCATTTTTAAGGCATTTCGCGCATACATGAAATGAACACATTTTTCTCCAAAACTATAACAGATGCAAGCTTGTCCTGTTTGGTGGAGATGATATTTAATAAAATAAGTAGAAATCCACTAAAAGTTTTGTTTGGTTATCTTGCAATCCCGAGATAATCGTCTCCATGCTCCAAATCCATTTTAAAGCCATTTTTAAGGCATTTCGCGCATACATGAAATGAACACATTTTTCTCCAAAACTATAACAGATGCAAGCTTGTCCTGTTTGGTGGAGATGATATTTAATAAAATAAGTAGAAATCCACTAAAAGTTTTGTTTGGTTATCTTGCAATCCCGAGATAATCGTCTCCATGCTCCAAATCCATTTTAAAGCCATTTTTAAGGCATTTCGCGCATACATGAAATGAACACATTTTTCTCCAAAACTATAACAGATGCAAGCTTGTCCTGTTTGGTGGAGATGATATTTAATAAAATAAGTAGAAATCCACTAAAAGTTTTGTTTGGTTATCTTGCAATCCCGAGATAATCGTCTCCATGCTCCAAATCCATTTTAAAGCCATTTTTAAGGCATTTCGCGCATACATGAAATGAACACATTTTTCTCCAAAACTATAACAGATGCAAGCTTGTCCTGTTTGGTGGAGATGATATTTAATAAAATAAGTAGAAATCCACTAAAAGTTTTGTTTGGTTATCTTGCAATCCCGAGATAATCGTCTCCATGCTCCAAATCCATTTTAAAGCCATTTTTAAGGCATTTCGCGCATACATGAAATGAACACATTTTTCTCCAAAACTATAACAGATGCAAGCTTGTCCTGTTTGGTGGAGATGATATTTAATAAAATAAGTAGAAATCCACTAAAAGTTTTGTTTGGTTATCTTGCAATCCCGAGATAATCGTCTCCATGCTCCAAATCCATTTTAAAGCCATTTTTAAGGCATTTCGCGCATACATGAAATGAACACATTTTTCTCCAAAACTATAACAGATGCAAGCTTGTCCTGTTTGGTGGAGATGATATTTAATAAAATAAGTAGAAATCCACTAAAAGTTTTGTTTGGTTATCTTGCAATCCCGAGATAATCGTCTCCATGCTCCAAATCCATTTTAAAGCCATTTTTAAGGCATTTCGCGCATACATGAAATGAACACATTTTTCTCCAAAACTATAACAGATGCAAGCTTGTCCTGTTTGGTGGAGATGATATTTAATAAAATAAGTAGAAATCCACTAAAAGTTTTGTTTGGTTATCTTGCAATCCCGAGATAATCGTCTCCATGCTCCAAATCCATTTTAAAGCCATTTTTAAGGCATTTCGCGCATACATGAAATGAACACATTTTTCTCCAAAACTATAACAGATGCAAGCTTGTCCTGTTTGGTGGAGATGATATTTAATAAAATAAGTAGAAATCCACTAAAAGTTTTGTTTGGTTATATTGCAATCCCGAGATAATCGTCTCCATGCTCCAAATCCATTTTAAAGCCATTTTTAAGGCATTTCGCGCATACATGAAATGAACACATTTTTCTCCAAAACTATAACAGATGCAAGCTTGTCCTGTTTGGTGGAGATGATATTTAATAAAATAAGTAGAAATCCACTAAAAGTTTTGTTTGGTTATCTTGCAATCCCGAGATAATCGTCTCCATGCTCCAAATCCATTTTAAAGCCATTTTTAAGGCATTTCGCGCATACATGAAATGAACACATTTTTCTCCAAAACTATAACAGATGCAAGCTTGTCCTGTTTGGTGGAGATGATATTTAATAAAATAAGTAGAAATCCACTAAAAGTTTTGTTTGGTTATCTTGCAATCCCGAGATAATCGTCTCCATGCTCCAAATCCATTTTAAAGCCATTTTTAAGGCATTTCGCGCATACATGAAATGAACACATTTTTCTCCAAAACTATAACAGATGCAAGCTTGTCCTGTTTGGTGGAGATGATATTTAATAAAATAAGTAGAAATCCACTAAAAGTTTTGTTTGGTTATCTTGCAATCCCGAGATAATCGTCTCCATGCTCCAAATCCATTTTAAAGCCATTTTTAAGGCATTTCGCGCATACATGAAATGAACACATTTTTCTCCAAAACTATAACAGATGCAAGCTTGTCCTGTTTGGTGGAGATGATATTTAATAAAATAAGTAGAAATCCACTAAAAGTTTTGTTTGGTTATCTTGCAATCCCGAGATAATCGTCTCCATGCTCCAAATCCATTTTAAAGCCATTTTTAAGGCATTTCGCGCATACATGAAATGAACACATTTTTCTCCAAAACTATAACAGATGCAAGCTTGTCCTGTTTGGTGGAGATGATATTTAATAAAATAAGTAGAAATCCACTAAAAGTTTTGTTTGGTTATCTTGCAATCCCGAGATAATCGTCTCCATGCTCCAAATCCATTTTAAAGCCATTTTTAAGGCATTTCGCGCATACATGAAATGAACACATTTTTCTCCAAAACTATAACAGATGCAAGCTTGTCCTGTTTGGTGGAGATGATATTTAATAAAATAAGTAGAAATCCACTAAAAGTTTTGTTTGGTTATCTTGCAATCCCGAGATAATCGTCTCCATGCTCCAAATCCATTTTAAAGCCATTTTTAAGGCATTTCGCGCATACATGAAATGAACACATTTTTCTCCAAAACTATAACAGATGCAAGCTTGTCCTGTTTGGTGGAGATGATATTTAATAAAATAAGTAGAAATCCACTAAAAGTTTTGTTTGGTTATCTTGCAATCCCGAGATAATCGTCTCCATGCTCCAAATCCATTTTAAAGCCATTTTTAAGGCATTTCGCGCATACATGAAATGAACACATTTTTCTCCAAAACTATAACAGATGCAAGCTTGTCCTGTTTGGTGGAGATGATATTTAATAAAATAAGTAGAAATCCACTAAAAGTTTTGTTTGGTTATCTTGCAATCCCGAGATAATCGTCTCCATGCTCCAAATCCATTTTAAAGCCATTTTTAAGGCATTTCGCGCATACATGAAATGAACACATTTTTCTCCAAAACTATAACAGATGCAAGCTTGTCCTGTTTGGTGGAGATGATATTTAATAAAATAAGTAGAAATCCACTAAAAGTTTTGTTTGGTTATCTTGCAATCCCGAGATAATCGTCTCCATGCTCCAAATCCATTTTAAAGCCATTTTTAAGGCATTTCGCGCATACATGAAATGAACACATTTTTCTCCAAAACTATAACAGATGCAAGCTTGTCCTGTTTGGTGGAGATGATATTTAATAAAATAAGTAGAAATCCACTAAAAGTTTTGTTTGGTTATCTTGCAATCCCGAGATAATCGTCTCCATGCTCCAAATCCATTTTAAAGCCATTTTTAAGGCATTTCGCGCATACATGAAATGAACACATTTTTCTCCAAAACTATAACAGATGCAAGCTTGTCCTGTTTGGTGGAGATGATATTTAATAAAATAAGTAGAAATCCACTAAAAGTTTTGTTTGGTTATCTTGCAATCCCGAGATAATCGTCTCCATGCTCCAAATCCATTTTAAAGCCATTTTTAAGGCATTTCGCGCATACATGAAATGAACACATTTTTCTCCAAAACTATAACAGATGCAAGCTTGTCCTGTTTGGTGGAGATGATATTTAATAAAATAAGTAGAAATCCACTAAAAGTTTTGTTTGGTTATCTTGCAATCCCGAGATAATCGTCTCCATGCTCCAAATCCATTTTAAAGCCATTTTTAAGGCATTTCGCGCATACATGAAATGAACACATTTTTCTCCAAAACTATAACAGATGCAAGCTTGTCCTGTTTGGTGGAGATGATATTTAATAAAATAAGTAGAAATCCACTAAAAGTTTTGTTTGGTTATCTTGCAATCCCGAGATAATCGTCTCCATGCTCCAAATCCATTTTAAAGCCATTTTTAAGGCATTTCGCGCATACATGAAATGAACACATTTTTCTCCAAAACTATAACAGATGCAAGCTTGTCCTGTTTGGTGGAGATGATATTTAATAAAATAAGTAGAAATCCACTAAAAGTTTTGTTTGGTTATATTGCAATCTCGAGATAATCGTCTCCATGCTCCAAATCCATTTTAAAGCCATTTTTAAGGCATTTCGCGCATACATGAAATTAACACATTTTTCTCCAAAACTATAACAGATGCAAGCTTGTCCTGTTTGGTGGAGATGATATTTAATAAAATAAGTAGAAATCCACTAAAAGTTTTGTTTGGTTATCTTGCAATCCCGAGATAATCGTCTCCATGCTCCAAATCCATTTTAAAGCCATTTTTAAGGCATTTCGCGCATACATGAAATGAACACATTTTTCTCCAAAACTATAACAGATGCAAGCTTGTCCTGTTTGGTGGAGATAATATTTAATAAAATAAGTAGAAATCTACTAAAAGTTTCGTTTGTTTATATTGCCATCCTGAGATAATCGTCTCCATGCTCCAAATCCATTTTAAAGCCATTTCAAAGGCATTTTGCGCATACATGAAATGAACACATTTTTCTCCAAAACTATAACACATGCAAGCTTGTCCTGTTTGGTGGAGATGATATTTAATAAAATAAGTAGAAATCCACTAAAAGTTTTGTTTGGTTATCTTGCAATCCCGAGATAATCGTCTCCATGCTCCAAATCCATTTTAAAGCCATTTTTAAGGCATTTCGCGCATACATGAAATGAACACATTTTTCTCCAAAACTATAACAGATGCAAGTTTGTCCTGTTTGGTGGAGATGATATTTAATAAAATAAGTAGAAATCCACTAAAAGTTTTGTTTGGTTATCTTGCAATCCCGAGATAATCGTCTCCATGCTCCAAATCCATTTTAAAGCCATTTTTAAGGCATTTCGCGCATACATGAAATGAACACATTTTTCTCCAAAACTATAACAGATGCAAGCTTGTCCTGTTTGGTGGAGATGATATTTAATAAAATAAGTAGAAATCCACTAAAAGTTTTGTTTGGTTATCTTGCAATCCCGAGATAATCGTCTCCATGCTCCAAATCCATTTTAAAGCCATTTCAAAGGCATTTTGCGCATACATGAAATGAACACATTTTTCTCCAAAACTATAACACATGCAAGCTTGTCCTGTTTGGTGGAGATGATATTTAATAAAATAAGTAGAAATCCACTAAAAGTTTTGTTTGGTTATCTTGCAATCCCGAGATAATCGTCTCCATGCTCCAAATCCATTTTAAAGCCATTTTTAAGGCATTTCGCGCATACATGAAATGAACACATTTTTCTCCAAAACTATAACAGATGCAAGCTTGTCCTGTTTGGTGGAGATGATATTTAATAAAATAAGTAGAAATCCACTAAAAGTTTTGTTTGGTTATCTTGCAATCCCGAGATAATCGTCTCCATGCTCCAAATCCATTTTAAAGCCATTTTTAAGGCATTTCGCGCATACATGAAATGAACACATTTTTCTCCAAAACTATAACAGATGCAAGCTTGTCCTGTTTGGTGGAGATAATATTTAATAAAATAAGTAGAAATCTACTAAAAGTTTCGTTTGTTTATATTGCCATCCTGAGATAATCGTCTCCATGCTCCAAATCCATTTTAAAGCCATTTCAAAGGCATTTTGCGCATACATGAAATGAACACATTTTTCTCCAAAACTATAACACATGCAAGCTTGTCCTGTTTGGTGGAGATGATATTTAATAAAATAAGTAGAAATCCACTAAAAGTTTTGTTTGGTTATCTTGCAATCCCGAGATAATCGTCTCCATGCTCCAAATCCATTTTAAAGCCATTTTTAAGGCATTTCGCGCATACATGAAATGAACACATTTGTCTCCAAAACTATAACAGATGCAAGCTTGTCCTGTTTGGTGGAGATAATATTTAATAAAATAAGTAGAAATCTACTAAAAGTTTCGTTTGTTTATATTGCCATCCTGATATAATCGTCTCCATGCTCCAAATCCATTTTAAAGCCATTTCAAAGGCATTTTGCGCATACATGAAATGAACACATTTTTCTCCAAACCTATAACACATGCAAGCTTGTCCTGTTTGGTGGAGATGATATTTAATAAAATAAGTAGAAATCCACTAAAAGTTTTGTTTGGTTATCTTGCAATCCCGAGATAATCGTCTCCATGCTCCAAATCCATTTTAAAGCCATTTTTAAGGCATTTCGCGCATACATGAAATGAACACATTTTTCTCCAAAACTATAACAGATGCAAGCTTGTCCTGTTTGGTGGAGATGATATTTAATAAAATAAGTAGAAATCCACTAAAAGTTTTGTTTGGTTATCTTGCAATCCCGAGATAATCGTCTCCATGCTCCAAATCCATTTTAAAGCCATTTTTAAGGCATTTCGCGCATACATGAAATGAACACATTTTTCTCCAAAACTATAACAGATGCAAGCTTGTCCTGTTTGGTGGAGATAATATTTAATAAAATAAGTAGAAATCTACTAAAAGTTTCGTTTGTTTATATTGCCATCCTGAGATAATCGTCTCCATGCTCCAAATCCATTTTAAAGCCATTTCAAAGGCATTTTGCGCATACATGAAATGAACACATTTTTCTCCAAAACTATAACACATGCAAGCTTGTCCTGTTTGGTGGAGATGATATTTAATAAAATAAGTAGAAATCCACTAAAAGTTTTGTTTGGTTATCTTGCAATCCCGAGATAATCGTCTCCATGCTCCAAATCCATTTTAAAGCCATTTTTAAGGCATTTCGCGCATACATGAAATGAACACATTTTTCTCCAAAACTATAACAGATGCAAGCTTGTCCTGTTTGGTGGAGATGATATTTAATAAAATAAGTAGAAATCCACTAAAAGTTTTGTTTGGTTATCTTGCAATCCCGAGATAATCGTCTCCATGCTCCAAATCCATTTTAAAGCCATTTTTAAGGCATTTCGCGCATACATGAAATGAACACATTTTTCTCCAAAACTATAACAGATGCAAGCTTGTCCTGTTTGGTGGAGATGATATTTAATAAAATAAGTAGAAATCCACTAAAAGTTTTGTTTGGTTATCTTGCAATCCCGAGATAATCGTCTCCATGCTCCAAATACATTTTAAAGCCATTTTTAAGGCATTTCGCGCATACATGAAATGAACACATTTTTCTCCAAAACTATAACAGATGCAAGCTTGTCCTGTTTGGTGGAGATGATATTTAATAAAATAAGTAGAAATCCACTAAAAGTTTTGTTTGGTTTTATTGCAATCCCGAGATAATCGTCTCCATGCTCCAAATCCATTTTAAAGCCATTTTTAAGGCATTTCGCGCATACATGAAATGAACACATTTTTCTCCAAAACTATAACAGATGCAAGCTTGTCCTGTTTGGTGGAGATGATATTTAATAAAATAAGTAGAAATCCACTAAAAGTTTTGTTTGGTTATCTTGCAATCCCGAGATAATCGTCTCCATGCTCCAAATCCATTTTAAAGCCATTTTTAAGGCATTTCGCGCATACATGAAATGAACACATTTTTCTCCAAAACTATAACAGATGCAAGCTTGTCCTGTTTGGTGGAGATGATATTTAATAAAATAAGTAGAAATCCACTAAAAGTTTTGTTTGGTTTTATTGCAATCCCGAGATAATCGTCTCCATGCTCCAAATCCATTTTAAAGCCATTTTTAAGGCATTTCGCGCATACATGAAATGAACACATTTTTCTCCAAAACTATAACAGATGCAAGCTTGTCCTGTTTGGTGGAGATGATATTTAATAAAATAAGTAGAAATCCACTAAAAGTTTTGTTTGGTTATCTTGCAATCCCGAGATAATCGTCTCCATGCTCCAAATCCATTTTAAAGCCATTTTTAAGGCATTTCGCGCATACATGAAATGAACACATTTTTCTCCAAAACTATAACAGATGCAAGCTTGTCCTGTTTGGTGGAGATGATATTTAATAAAATAAGTAGAAATCCACTAAAAGTTTTGTTTGGTTATCTTGCAATCCCGAGATAATCGTCTCCATGCTCCAAATCCATTTTAAAGCCATTTTTAAGGCATTTCGCGCATACATGAAATGAACACATTTTTCTCCAAAACTATAACAGATGCAAGCTTGTCCTGTTTGGTGGAGATGATATTTAATAAAATAAGTAGAAATCCACTAAAAGTTTTGTTTGGTTATCTTGCAATCCCGAGATAATCGTCTCCATGCTCCAAATCCATTTTAAAGCCATTTTTAAGGCATTTCGCGCATACATGAAATGAACACATTTTTCTCCAAAACTATAACAGATGCAAGCTTGTCCTGTTTGGTGGAGATGATATTTAATAAAATAAGTAGAAATCCACTAAAAGTTTTGTTTGGTTATCTTGCAATCCCGAGATAATCGTCTCCATGCTCCAAATCCATTTTAAAGCCATTTTAAGGCATTTCGCGCATACATGAAATGAACACATTTTTCTCCAAAACTATAACAGATGCAAGCTTGTCCTGTTTGGTGGAGATGATATTTAATAAAATAAGTAGAAATCCACTAAAAGTTTTGTTTGGTTATCTTGCAATCCCGAGATAATCGTCTCCATGCTCCAAATCCATTTTAAAGCCATTTTTAAGGCATTTCGCGCATACATGAAATGAACACATTTTTCTCCTAAACTATAACAGATGCAAGCTTGTCCTGTTTGGTGGAGATGATATTTAATAAAATAAGTAGAAATCCACTAAAAGTTTTGTTTGGTTATCTTGCAATCCCGAGATAATCGTCTCCATGCTCCAAATCCATTTTAAAGCCATTTTTATGGCATTTCGCGCATACATGAAATGAACACATTTGTCTCCAAAACTATAACAGATGCAAGCTTGTCCTGTTTGGTGGAGATAATATTTAATAAAATAAGTAGAAATCTACTAAAAGTTTCGTTTGTTTATATTGCCATCCTGATATAATCGTCTCCATGCTCCAAATCCATTTTAAAGCCATTTCAAAGGCATTTTGCGCATACATGAAATGAACACATTTTTCTCCAAACCTATAACACATGCAAGCTTGTCCTGTTTGGTGGAGATGATATTTAATAAAATAAGTAGAAATCCACTAAAAGTTTTGTTTGGTTATCTTGCAATCCCGAGATAATCGTCTCCATGCTCCAAATCCATTTTAAAGCCATTTTTAAGGCATTTCGCGCATACATGAAATGAACACATTTTTCTCCAAAACTATAACAGATGCAAGCTTGTCCTGTTTGGTGGAGATGATATTTAATAAAATAAGTAGAAATCCACTAAAAGTTTTGTTTGGTTATCTTGCAATCCCGAGATAATCGTCTCCATGCTCCAAATCCATTTTAAAGCCATTTTTAAGGCATTTCGCGCATACATGAAATGAACACATTTTTCTCCAAAACTATAACAGATGCAAGCTTGTCCTGTTTGGTGGAGATAATATTTAATAAAATAAGTAGAAATCTACTAAAAGTTTCGTTTGTTTATATTGCCATCCTGAGATAATCGTCTCCATGCTCCAAATCCATTTTAAAGCCATTTCAAAGGCATTTTGCGCATACATGAAATGAACACATTTTTCTCCAAAACTATAACACATGCAAGCTTGTCCTGTTTGGTGGAGATGATATTTAATAAAATAAGTAGAAATCCACTAAAAGTTTTGTTTGGTTATCTTGCAATCCCGAGATAATCGTCTCCATGCTCCAAATCCATTTTAAAGCCATTTCAAAGACATTTTGCGCATACATGAAATGAACACATTTTTCTCCAAAACTATAACACATGCAAGCTTGTCCTGTTTGGTGGAGATGATATTTAATAAAATAAGTAGAAATCCACTAAAAGTTTTGTTTGGTTATCTTGCAATCCAGAGATAATCGTCTCCATGCTCCAAATCCATTTTAAAGCCATTTTTAAGGCATTTCGCGCATACATGAAATGAACACATTTTTCTCCAAAACTATAACAGATGCAAGCTTGTCCTGTTTGGTGGAGATGATATTTAATAAAATAAGTAGAAACCCACTAAAAGTTTTGTTTGGTTATCTTGCAATCCCGAGATAATCGTCTCCATGCTCCAAATCCATTTTAAAGCCATTTTTAAGGCATTTCGCGCATACATGAAATGAACACATTTTTCTCCAAAACTATAACAGATGCAAGCTTGTCCTGTTTGGTGGAGATGATATTTAATAAAATAAGTAGAAATCCACTAAAAGTTTTGTTTGGTTATCTTGCAATCCCGAGATAATCGTCTCCATGCTCCAAATCCATTTTAAAGCCATTTTTAAGGCATTTCGCGCATACATGAAATGAACACATTTTTCTCCAAAACTATAACAGATGCAAGCTTGTCCTGTTTGGTGGAGATGATATTTAATAAAATAAGTAGAAATCCACTAAAAGTTTTGTTTGGTTTTATTGCAATCCCGAGATAATCGTCTCCATGCTCCAAATCCATTTTAAAGCCATTTTTAAGGCATTTCGCGCATACATGAAATGAACACATTTTTCTCCAAAACTATAACAGATGCAAGCTTGTCCTGTTTGGTGGAGATGATATTTAATAAAATAAGTAGAAATCCACTAAAAGTTTTGTTTGGTTATCTTGCAATCCCGAGATAATCGTCTCCATGCTCCAAATCCATTTTAAAGCCATTTTTAAGGCATTTCGCGCATACATGAAATGAACACATTTTTCTCCAAAACTATAACAGATGCAAGCTTGTCCTGTTTGGTGGAGATGATATTTAATAAAATAAGTAGAAATCCACTAAAAGTTTTGTTTGGTTTTATTGCAATCCCGAGATAATCGACTACATGCTCCAAATCCATTTTAAAGCCATTTTTAAGGCATTTCGCGCATACATGAAATGAACACATTTTTCTCCAAAACTATAACAGATGCAAGCTTGTCCTGTTTGGTGGAGATGATATTTAATAAAATAAGTAGAAATCCACTAAAAGTTTTGTTTGGTTATCTTGCAATCCCGAGATAATCGTCTCCATGCTCCAAATCCATTTTAAAGCCATTTTTAAGGCATTTCGCGCATACATGAAATGAACACATTTTTCTCCAAAACTATAACAGATGCAAGCTTGTCCTGTTTGGTGGAGATGATATTTAATAAAATAAGTAGAAATCCACTAAAAGTTTTGTTTGGTTATCTTGCAATCCCGAGATAATCGTCTCCATGCTCCAAATCCATTTTAAAGCCATTTTTAAGGCATTTCGCGCATACATGAAATGAACACATTTTTCTCCAAAACTATAACAGATGCAAGCTTGTCCTGTTTGGTGGAGATGATATTTAATAAAATAAGTAGAAATCCACTAAAAGTTTTGTTTGGTTATCTTGCAATCCCGAGATAATCGTCTCCATGCTCCAAATCCATTTTAAAGCCATTTTTAAGGCATTTCGCGCATACATGAAATGAACACATTTTTCTCCAAAACTATAACAGATGCAAGCTTGTCCTGTTTGGTGGAGATGATATTTAATAAAATAAGTAGAAATCCACTAAAAGTTTTGTTTGGTTATCTTGCAATCCCGAGATAATCGTCTCCATGCTCCAAATCCATTTTAAAGCCATTTTTAAGGCATTTCGCGCATACATGAAATGAACACATTTTTCTCCAAAACTATAACAGATGCAAGCTTGTCCTGTTTGGTGGAGATGATATTTAATAAAATAAGTAGAAATCCACTAAAAGTTTTGTTTGGTTATCTTGCAATCCCGAGATAATCGTCTCCATGCTCCAAATCCATTTTAAAGCCATTTTTAAGGCATTTCGCGCATACATGAAATGAACACATTTTTCTCCAAAACTATAACAGATGTAAGCTTGTCCTGTTTGGTGGAGATGATATTTAATAAAATAAGTAGAAATCCACTAAAAGTTTTGTTTGGTTATCTTGCAATCCCGAGATAATCGTCTCCATGCTCCAAATCCATTTTAAAGCCATTTTTAAGGCATTTCGCGCATACATGAAATGAACACATTTTTCTCCAAAACTATAACAGATGCAAGCTTGTCCTGTTTGGTGGAGATGATATTTAATAAAATAAGTAGAAATCCACTAAACGTTTTGTTTGGTTATCTTGCAATCCCGAGATAATCGTCTCCATGCTCCAAATCCATGTTAAAGCCATTTTTAAGGCATTTCGCGCATACATGAAATGAACACATTTTTCTCCAAAACTATAACAGATGCAAGCTTGTCCTGTTTGGTGGAGATGATATTTAATAAAATAAGTAGAAATCCACTAAAAGTTTTGTTTGGTTATATTGCAATCCCGAGATAATCGTCTCCATGCTCCAAATCCATTTTAAAGCCATTTTTCAGGCATTTCGCGCATACATGAAATGAACACATTTTTCTCTAAAACTATAACAGATGCAAGCTTGTCCTGTTTGGTGGAGATGATATTTAATAAAATAAGTAGAAATCCACTAAAAGTTTTGTTTGGTTATCTTGCAATCCCGAGATAATCGTCTCCATGCTCCAAATCCATTTTAAAGCCATTTTTAAGGCATTTCGCGCATACATGAAATGAACACATTTTTCTCCAAAACTATAACAGATGCAAGCTTGTCCTGTTTGGTGGAGATAATATTTAATAAAATAAGTAGAAATCTACTAAAAGTTTCGTTTGTTTATATTGCCATCCTGAGATAATCGTCTCCATGCTCCAAATCCATTTTAAAGCCATTTCAAAGGCATTTCGCGCATACATGAAATGAACACATTTTTCTCCAAAACTATAACAGATGCAAGCTTGTCCTGTTTGGTGGAGATGATATTTAATAAAATAAGTAGAAATCCACTAAAAGTTTTGTTTGGTTATCTTGCAATCCCGAGATAATCGTCTCCATGCTCCAAATCCATTTTAAAGCCATTTCAAAGGCATTTTGCGCATACATGAAATGAACACATTTTTCTCCAAAACTATAACACATGCAAGCTTGTCCTGTTTGGTGGAGATGATATTTAATAAAATAAGTAGAAATCCACTAAAAGTTTTGTTTGGTTATCTTGCAATCCCGAGATAATCGTCTCCATGCTCCAAATCCATTTAAAAAGCCATTTTTAAGGCATTTCGCGCATACATGAAATGAACACATTTTTCTCCAAAACTATAACAGATGCAAGCTTGTCCTGTTTGGTGGAGATGATATTTAATAAAATAAGTAGAAATCCACTAAAAGTTTTGTTTGGTTATCTTGCAATCCCGAGATAATCGTCTCCATGCTCCAAATCCATTTTAAAGCCATTTTTAAGGCATTTCGCGCATACATGAAATGAACACATTTTTCTCCAAAACTATAACAGATGCAAGCTTGTCCTGTTTGGTGGAGATAATATTTAATAAAATAAGTAGAAATCTACTAAAAGTTTCGTTTGTTTATATTGCCATCCTGAGATAATCGTCTCCATGCTCCAAATCCATTTTAAAGCCATTTCAAAGGCATTTTGCGCATACATGAAATGAACACATTTTTCTCCAAAACTATAACACATGCAAGCTTGTCCTGTTTGGTGGAGATGATATTTAATAAAATAAGTAGAAATCCACTAAAAGTTTTGTTTGGTTATCTTGCAATCCCGAGATAATCGTCTCCATGCTCCAAATCCATTTTAAAGCCATTTTTAAGGCATTTCGCGCATACATGAAATGAACACATTTTTCTCCAAACCTATAACACATGCAAGCTTGTCCTGTTTGGTGGAGATGATATTTAATAAAATAAGTAGAAATCCACTAAAAGTTTTGTTTGGTTATCTTGCAATCCCGAGATAATGGTCTCCATGCTCCAAATCCATTTTAAAGCCATTTTTAAGGCATTTCGCGCATACATGAAATGAACACATTTTTCTCCAAAACTATAACAGATGCAAGCTTGTCCTGTTTGGTGGAGATGATATTTAATAAAATAAGTAGAAATCCACTCAAAGTTTTGTTTGGTTATCTTGCAATCCCGAGATAATCGTCTCCATGCTCCAAATCCATTTTAAAGCCATTTTTAAGGCATTTCGCGCATACATGAAATGAACACATTTTTCTCCAAAACTATAACACATGCAAGCTTGTCCTGTTTGGTGGAGATGATATTTAATAAAATAAGTAGAAATCCACTAAAAGTTTTGTTTGGTTATCTTGCAATCCCGAGATAATCGTCTCCATGCTCCAAATCCATTTTAAAGCCATTTTTAAGGCATTTCGCGCATACATGAAATGAACACATTTTTCTCCAAAACTATAACAGATGCAAGCTTGTCCTGTTTGGTGGAGATGATATTTAATAAAATAAGTAGAAATCCACTAAAAGTTTTGTTTGGTTATCTTGCAATCCCGAGATAATCGTCTCCATGCTCCAAATCCATTTTAAAGCCATTTTTAAGGCATTTCGCGCATACATGAAATGAACACATTTTTCTCCAAAACTATAACAGATGCAAGCTTGTCCTGTTTGGTGGAGATGATATTTAATAAAATAAGTAGAAATCCACTAAAAGTTTTGTTTGGTTATCTTGCAATCCCGAGATAATCGTCTCCATGCTCCAAATCCATTTTAAAGCCATTTTTAAGGCATTTCGCGCATACATGAAATGAACACATTTTTCTCCAAAACTATAACAGATGCAAGCTTGTCCTGTTTGGTGGAGATGATATTTAATAAAATAAGTAGAAATCCACTAAAAGTTTTGTTTGGTTATCTTGCAATCCCGAGATAATCGTCTCCATGCTCCAAATCCATTTTAAAGCCATTTCAAAGGCATTTTGCGCATACATGAAATGAACACATTTTTCTCCAAAACTATAACACATGCAAGCTTGTCCTGTTTGGTGGAGATGATATTTAATAAAATAAGTAGAAATCCACTAAAGGTTTTGTTTGGTTATCTTGCAATCCCGAGATAATCGTCTCCATGCTCCAAATCCATTTTAAAGCCATTTTTAAGGCATTTCGCGCATACATGAAATGAACACATTTTTCTCCAAAACTATAACAGATGCAAGCTTGTCCTGTTTGGTGGAGATGATATTTAATAAAATAAGTAGAAATCCACTAAAAGTTTTGTTTGGTTATCTTGCAATCCCGAGATAATCGTCTCCATGCTCCAAATCCATTTTAAAGCCATTTTTAAGGCATTTCGCGCATACATGAAATGAACACATTTTTCTCCAAAACTATAACAGATGCAAGCTTGTCCTGTTTGGTGGAGATAATATTTAATAAAATAAGTAGAAATCTACTAAAAGTTTCGTTTGTTTATATTGCCATCCTGAGATAATCGTCTCCATGCTCCAAATCCATTTTAAAGCCATTTCAAAGGCATTTTGCGCATACATGAAATGAACACATTTTTCTCCAAAACTATAACACATGCAAGCTTGTCCTGTTTGGTGGAGATGATATTTAATAAAATAAGTATTAATCCACTAAAAGTTTTGTTTGGTTATCTTGCAATCCCGAGATAATCGTCTCCATGCTCCAAATCCATTTTAAAGCCATTTTTAAGGCATTTCGCGCATACATGAAATGAACACATTTTTCTCCAAAACTATAACAGATGCAAGCTTGTCCTGTTTGGTGGAGATGATATTTAATAAAATAAGTAGAAATCCACTAAAAGTTTTGTTTGGTTATCTTGCAATCCCGAGATAATCGTCTCCATGCTCCAAATCCATTTTAAAGCCATTTTTAAGGCATTTCTCGCATACATGAAATGAACACATTTTTCTCCAAAACTATAACAGATGCAAGCTTGTCCTGTTTGGTGGAGATAATATTTAATAAAATAAGTAGAAATCTACTAAAAGTTTCGTTTGTTTATATTGCCATCCTGAGATAATCGTCTCCATGCTCCAAATCCATTTTAAAGCCATTTCAAAGGCATTTTGCGCATACATGAAATGAACACATTTTTCTCCAAACCTATAACACATGCAAGCTTGTCCTGTTTGGTGGAGATGATATTTAATAAAATAAGTAGAAATCCACTAAAAGTTTTGTTTGGTTATCTTGCAATCCCGAGATAATCGTCTCCATGCTCCAAATCCATTTTAAAGCCATTTTTAAGGCATTTCGCGCATACATGAAATGAACACATCTTTCTCCAAAACTATAACAGATGCAAGCTTGTCCTGTTTGGTGGAGATGATATTTAATAAAATAAGTAGAAATCCACTAAAAGTTTCGTTTGTTTATATTGCCATCCTGAGATAATCGTCTCCATGCTCCAAATCCATTTTAAAGCCATTTCAAAGGCATTTTGCGCATACATGAAATTAACACATTTTTCTCCAAAACTATAACACATGCAAGCTTGTCCTGTTTGGTGGAGATGATATTTAATAAAATAAGTAGAAATCCACTAAAAGTTTTGTTTGGTTATCTTGCAATCCCGAGATAATCGTCTCCATGCTCCAAATCCATTTTAAAGCCATTTTTAAGGCATTTCGCGCATACATGAAATGAACACATTTTTCTCCAAAACTATAACAGATGCAAGCTTGTCCTGTTTGGTGGAGATAATATTTAATAAAATAAGTAGAAATCTACTAAAAGTTTCGTTTGTTTATATTGCCATCCTGAGATAATCGTCTCCATGCTCCAAATCCATTTTAAAGCCATTTCAAAGGCATTTTGCGCATACATGAAATGAACACATTTTTCTCCAAAACTATAACAGATGCAAGCTTGTCCTGTTTGGTGGAGATGATATTTAATAAAATAAGTAGAAATCCACTAAAAGTTTTGTTTGGTTATCTTGCAATCCCGAGATAATCGTCTCCATGCTCCAAATCCATTTTAAAGCCATTTTTAAGGCATTTCGCGCATACATGAAATGAACACATCTTTCTCCAAAACTATAACAGATGCAAGCTTGTCCTGTTTGGTGGAGATGATATTTAATAAAATAAGTAGAAATCCACTAAAAGTTTTGTTTGGTTATCTTGCAATCCCGAGATAATCGTCTCCATGCTCCAAATCCATTTTAAAGCCATTTTTAAGGCATTTCGCGCATACATGAAATGAACACATTTTTCTCCAAAACTATAACAGATGCAAGCTTGTCCTGTTTGGTGGAGATAATATTTAATAAAATAAGTAGAAATCTACTAAAAGTTTCGTTTGTTTATATTGCCATCCTGAGATAATCGTCGCCATGCTCCAAATCCATTTTAAAGCCATTTCAAAGGCATTTTGCGCATACATGAAATGAACACATTTTTCTCCAAAACTATAACACATGCAAGCTTGTCCTGTTTGGTGGAGATGATATTTAATAAAATAAGTAGAAATCCACTAAAAGTTTTGTTTGGTTATCTTGCAATCCCGAGATAATCGTCTCCATGCTCCAAATCCATTTTAAAGCCATTTTTAAGGCATTTCGCGCATACATGAAATGAACACATTTTTCTCCAAAACTATAACAGATGCAAGCTTGTCCTGTTTGGTGGAGATAATATTTAATAAAATAAGTAGAAATCTACTAAAAGTTTCGTTTGTTTATATTGCCATCCTGAGATAAACGTCTCCATGCTCCAAATCCATTTTAAAGCCATTTCAAAGGCATTTTGCGCATACATGAAATGAACACATTTTTCTCCAAAACTATAACACATGCAAGCTTGTCCTGTTTGGTGGAGATGATATTTAATAAAATAAGTAGAAATCCACTAAAAGTTTTGTTTGGTTATCTTGCAATCCCGAGATAATCGTCTCCATGCTCCAAATCCATTTTAAAGCCATTTTTAAGGCATTTCGCGCATACATGAAATGAACACATCTTTCTCCAAAACTATAACACATGCAAGCTTGTCCTGTTTGGTGGAGATGATATTTAATAAAATAAGTAGAAATCCACTAAAAGTTTCGTTTGTTTATATTGCCATCCTGAGATAATCGTCTCCATGCTCCAAATCCATTTTAAAGCCATTTCAAAGGCATTTTGCGCATACATGAAATTAACACATTTTTCTCCAAAACTATAACACATGCAAGCTTGTCCTGTTTGGTGGAGATGATATTTAATAAAATAAGTAGAAATCCACTAAAAGTTTTGTTTGGTTATCTTGCAATCCCGAGATAATCGTCTCCATGCTCCAAATCCATTTTAAAGCCATTTTTAAGGCATTTCGCGCATACATGAAATGAACACATTTTTCTCCAAAACTATAACAGATGCAAGCTTGTCCTGTTTGGTGGAGATGATATTTAATAAAATAAGTAGAAATCCACTAAAAGTTTTGTTTGGTTATCTTGCAATCCCGAGATAATCGTCTCCATGCTCCAAATCCATTTTAAAGCCATTTTTAAGGCATTTCGCGCATACATGAAATGAACACATTTTTCTCCAAAACTATAACAGATGCAAGCTTGTCCTGTTTGGTGGAGATAATATTTAATAAAATAAGTAGAAATCTACTAAAAGTTTCGTTTGTTTATATTGCCATCCTGAGATAATCGTCTCCATGCTCCAAATCCATTTTAAAGCCATTTCAAAGGCATTTTGCGCATACATGAAATGAACACATTTTTCTCCAAAACTATAACAGATGCAAGCTTGTCCTGTTTGGTGGAGATGATATTTAATAAAATAAGTAGAAATCCACTAAAAGTTTTGTTTGGTTATCTTGCAATCCCGAGATAATCGTCTCCATGCTCCAAATCCATTTTAAAGCCATTTTTAAGGCATTTCGCGCATACATGAAATGAACACATCTTTCTCCAAAACTATAACAGATGCAAGCTTG
The DNA here is from genome assembly GCF_048569485.1 of Anomaloglossus baeobatrachus. Lineage (NCBI taxonomy): Eukaryota > Metazoa > Chordata > Amphibia > Anura > Aromobatidae > Anomaloglossus > Anomaloglossus baeobatrachus. The sequence goes on from NW_027444882.1 coordinate 446,877, forward strand.
TCCTGTTTGGTGGAGATGATATTTAATAAAATAAGTAGAAATCCACTAAAAGTTTTGTTTGGTTATCTTGCAATCCCGAGATAATCGTCTCCATGCTCCAAATCCATTTTAAAGCCATTTTTAAGGCATTTCGCGCATACATGAAATGAACACATTTTTCTCCAAAACTATAACAGATGCAAGCTTGTCCTGTTTGGTGGAGATAATATTTAATAAAATAAGTAGAAATCTACTAAAAGTTTCGTTTGTTTATATTGCCATCCTGAGATAATCGTCGCCATGCTCCAAATCCATTTTAAAGCCATTTCAAAGGCATTTTGCGCATACATGAAATGAACACATTTTTCTCCAAAACTATAACACATGCAAGCTTGTCCTGTTTGGTGGAGATGATATTTAATAAAATAAGTAGAAATCCACTAAAAGTTTTGTTTGGTTATCTTGCAATCCCGAGATAATCGTCTCCATGCTCCAAATCCATTTTAAAGCCATTTTTAAGGCATTTCGCGCATACATGAAATGAACACATTTTTCTCCAAAACTATAACAGATGCAAGCTTGTCCTGTTTGGTGGAGATAATATTTAATAAAATAAGTAGAAATCTACTAAAAGTTTCGTTTGTTTATATTGCCATCCTGAGATAAACGTCTCCATGCTCCAAATCCATTTTAAAGCCATTTCAAAGGCATTTTGCGCATACATGAAATGAACACATTTTTCTCCAAAACTATAACACATGCAAGCTTGTCCTGTTTGGTGGAGATGATATTTAATAAAATAAGTAGAAATCCACTAAAAGTTTTGTTTGGTTATCTTGCAATCTCGAGATAATCGTCTCCATGCTCCAAATCCATTTTAAAGCCATTTTTAAGGCATTTCGCGCATACATGAAATGAACACATTTTTCTCCAAAACTATAACAGATGCAAGCTTGTCCTGTTTGGTGGAGATAATATTTAATAAAATAAGTAGAAATCTACTAAAAGTTTCGTTTGTTTATATTGCCATCCTGAGATAATCGTCTCCATGCTCCAAATCCATTTTAAAGCCATTTCAAAGGCATTTTGCGCATACATGAAATGAACACATTTTTCTCCAAAACTATAACACATGCAAGCTTGTCCTGTTTGGTGGAGATGATATTTAATAAAATAAGTAGAAATCCACTAAAAGTTTTGTTTGGTTATCTTGCAATCCCGAGATAATCGTCTCCATGCTCCAAATCCATTTTAAAGTCATTTTTAAGGCATTTCGCGCATACATGAAATGAACACATTTTTCTCCAAAACTATAACAGATGCAAGCTTGTCCTGTTTGGTGGAGATGATATTTAATAAAATAAGTAGAAATCCACTAAAAGTTTTGTTTGGTTATCTTGCAATCCCGAGATAATCGTCTCCATGCTCCAAATCCATTTTAAAGCCATTTTTAAGGCATTTCGAGCATACATGAAATGAACACATTTTTCTCCAAAACTATAACAGATGCAAGCTTGTCCTGTTTGGTGGAGATAATATTTAATAAAATAAGTAGAAATCTACTAAAAGTTTCGTTTGTTTATATTGCCATCCTGAGATAATCGTCTCCATGCTCCAAATCCATTTTAAAGCCATTTCAAAGGCATTTTGCGCATACATGAAATGAACACATTTTTCTCCAAAACTATAACAGATGCAAGCTTGTCCTGTTTGGTGGAGATGATATTTAATAAAATAAGTAGAAATCCACTAAAAGTTTTGTTTGGTTATCTTGCAATCCCGAGATAATCGTCTCCATGCTCCAAATCCATTTTAAAGCCATTTTTAAGGCATTTCGCGCATACATGAAATGAACACATTTTTCTCCAAAACTATAACAGATGCAAGCTTGTCCTGTTTGGTGGAGATGATATTTAATAAAATAAGTAGAAATCCACTAAAAGTTTTGTTTGGTTATCTTGCAATCCCGAGATAATCGTCTCCTTGCTCCAAATCCATTTTAAAGCCATTTTTAAGGCATTTCGCGCATACATGAAATGAACACATTTTTCTCCAAAACTATAACAGATGCAAGCTTGTCCTGTTTGGTGGAGATAATATTTAATAAAATAAGTAGAAATCTACTAAAAGTTTCGTTTGTTTATATTGCCATCCTGAGATAATCGTCTCCATGCTCCAAATCCATTTTAAAGCCATTTCAAAGGCATTTTGCGCATACATGAAATGAACACATTTTTCTCCAAAACTATACCACATGCAAGCTTGTCCTGTTTGGTGGAGATGATATTTAATAAAATAAGTAGAAATCCACTAAAAGTTTTGTTTGGTTATCTTGCAATCCCGAGATAATCGTCTCCATGCTCCAAATCCATTTTAAAGCCATTTTTAAGGCATTTCGCGCATACATGAAATGAACACATTTTTCTCCAAAACTATGACAGATGCAAGCTTGTCCTGTTTGGTGGAGATAATATTTAATAAAATAAGTAGAAATCTACTAAAAGTTTCGTTTGTTTATATTGCCATCCTGAGATAATCGTCTCCATGCTCCAAATCCATTTTAAAGCCATTTCAAAGGCATTTTGCGCATACATGAAATGAACACATTTTTCTCCAAAACTATAACACATGCAAGCTTGTCCTGTTTGGTGGAGATGATATTTAATAAAATAAGTAGAAATCCACTAAAAGTTTTGTTTGGTTATCTTGCAATCCCGAGATAATCGTCTCCATGCTCCAAATCCATTTTAAAGCCATTTTTAAGGCATTTCGCGCATACATGAAATGAACACATTTTTCTCCAAAACTATAACAGATGCAAGCTTGTCCTGTTTGGTGGAGATGATATTTAATAAAATAAGTAGAAATCCACTAAAAGTTTTGTTTGGTTATCTTGCAATCCCGAGATAATCGTCTCCATGCTCCAAATCCATTTTAAAGCCATTTTTAAGGCATTTCGCGCATACATGAAATGAACACATTTTTCTCCAAAACTATAACAGATGCAAGCTTGTCCTGTTTGGTGGAGATGATATTTAATAAAATAAGTAGAAATCCACTAAAAGTTTTGTTTGGTTTTCTTGCAATCCCGAGATAATCGTCTCCATGCTCCAAATCCATTTTAAAGCCATTTCAAAGGCATTTTGCGCATACATGAAATGAACACATTTTTCTTCAAAACTATAACACATGCAAGCTTGTCCTGTTTGGTGGAGATGATATTTATTAAAATAAGTAGAAATCCACTAAAAGTTTTGTTTGGTTATCTTGCAATCCCGAGATAATCGTCTCCATGCTCCAAATCCATTTTAAAGCCATTTTTAAGGCATTTCGCGCATACATGAAATGAACACATTTTTCTCCAAAACTATAACAGATGCAAGCTTGTCCTGTTTGGTGGAGATGATATTTAATAAAATAAGTAGAAATCCACTAAAAGTTTTGTTTGGTTATCTTGCAATCCCGAGATAATCGTCTCCATGCTCCAAATCCATTTTAAAGCCATTTTTAAGGCATTTCGCGCATACATGAAATGAACACATTTTTCTCCAAAACTATAACAGATGCAAGCTTGTCCTGTTTGGTGGAGATGATATTTAATAAAATAAGTAGAAATCCACTAAAAGTTTTGTTTGGTTATCTTGCAATCCCGAGATAATCGTCTCCATGCTCCAAATCCATTTTAAAGCCATTTTTAAGGCATTTCGCGCATACATGAAATGAACACATTTTTCTCAAAAACTATAACAGATGCAAGCTTGTCCTGTTTGGTGGAGATAATATTTAATAAAATATGTAGAAATCTACTAAAAGTTTCGTTTGTTTATATTGCCATCCTGAGATAATCGTCTCCATGCTCCAAATCCATTTTAAAGCCATTTCAAAGGCATTTTGTGCATACATGAAATGAACACATTTTTCTCCAAAACTATAACACATGCAAGCTTGTCCTGTTTGGTGGAGATGATATTTAATATAATAAGTAGAAATCCACTAAAAGTTTTGTTTGGTTATCTTGCAATCCCGAGATAATCGTCTCCATGCTCCAAATCCATTTTAAAGCCATTTTTAAGGCATTTCGCGCATACATGAAATGAACACATTTTTCTCCAAAACTATAACAGATGCAAGCTTGTCCTGTTTGGTGGAGATGATATTTAATAAAATAAGTAGAAATCCACTAAAAGTTTTGTTTGGTTATCTTGCAATCCCGAGATAATCGTCTCCATGCTCCAAATCCATTTTAAAGCCATTTTTAAGGCATTTCGCGCATACATGAAATGAACACATTTTTCTCCAAAACTATAACAGATGCAAGCTTGTCCTGTTTGGTGGAGATAATATTTAATAAAATAAGTAGAAATCTACTAAAAGTTTCGTTTGTTTATATTGCCATCCTGAGATAATCGTCTCCATGCTCCAAATCCATTTTAAAGCCATTTCAAAGGCATTTTGCGCATACATGAAATGAACACATTTTTCTCCAAACCTATAACACATGCAAGCTTGTCCTGTTTGGTGGAGATGATATTTAATAAAATAAGTAGAAATCCACTAAAAGTTTTGTTTGGTTATCTTGCAATCCCGAGATAATCGTCTCCATGCTCCAAATCCATTTTAAAGCCATTTTTAAGGCATTTCGCGCATACATGAAATGAACACATTTTTCTCCAAAACTATAACAGATGCAAGCTTGTCCTGTTTGGTGGAGATGATATTTAATAAAATAAGTAGAAATCCACTAAAAGTTTTGTTTGGTTATCTTGCAATCCCGAGATAATCGTCTCCATGCTCCAAATCCATTTTAAAGCCATTTTTAAGGCATTTCGCGCATACATGAAATGAACACATTTTTCTCCAAAACTATAACAGATGCAAGCTTGTCCTGTTTGGTGGAGATAATATTTAATAAAATAAGTAGAAATCTACTAAAAGTTTTGTTTGTTTATATTGCCATCCTGAGATAAACGTCTCCATGCTCCAAATCCATTTTAAAGCCATTTCAAAGGCATTTTGCGCATACATGAAATGAACACATTTTTCTCCAAAACTATAACACATGCAAGCTTGTCCTGTTTGGTGGAGATGATATTTAATAAAATAAGTAGAAATCCACTAAAAGTTTTGTTTGGTTATCTTGCAATCTCGAGATAATCGTCTCCATGCTCCAAATCCATTTTAAAGCCATTTTTAAGGCATTTCGCGCATACATGAAATGAACACATTTTTCTCCAAAACTATAACAGATGCAAGCTTGTCCTGTTTGGTGGAGATGATATTTAATAAAATAAGTAGAAATCCACTAAAAGTTTTGTTTGGTTATCTTGCAATCCCGAGATAATCGTCTCCATGCTCCAAATCCATTTTAAAGCCATTTTTAAGGCATTTCGCGCATACATGAAATGAACACATTTTTCTCCAAAACTATAACAGATGCAAGCTTGTCCTGTTTGGTGGAGATGATATTTAATAAAATAAGTAGAAATCCACTAAAAGTTTCGTTTGTTTATATTGCCATCCTGAGATAATCGTCTCCATGCTCCAAATCCATTTTAAAGCCATTTCAAAGGCATTTTGCGCATACATGAAATGAACACATTTTTCTCCAAAACTATAACACATGCAAGCTTGTCCTGTTTGGTGGAGATGATATTTAATAAAATAAGTAGAAATCCACTAAAAGTTTTGTTTGGTTATCTTGCAATCCCGAGATAATCGTCTCCATGCTCCAAATCCATTTTAAAGCCATTTTTAAGGCATTTCGCGCATACATGAAATGAACACATTTTTCTCCAAAACTATAACACATGCAAGCTTGTCCTGTTTGGTGGAGATGATATTTAATAAAATAAGTAGAAATCCACTAAAAGTTTTGTTTGGTAATCTTGCAATCCCGAGATAATCGTCTCCATGCTCCAAATCCATTTTAAAGCCATTTCAAAGGCATTTTGCGCATACATGAAATGAACACATTTTTCTCCAAAACTATAACAGATGCAAGCTTGTCCTGTTTGGTGGAGATGATATTTAATAAAATAAGTAGAAATCCACTAAAAGTTTTGTTTGGTTATCTTGCAATCCCGAGATAATCGTCTCCATGCTCCAAATCCATTTTAAAGCCATTTTTAAGGCATTTCGCGCATACATGAAATGAACACATTTTTCTCCAAAACTATAACAGATGCAAGCTTGTCCTGTTTGGTTGAGATGATATTTAATAAAATAAGTAGAAATCCACTAAAAGTTTTGTTTGGTTATCTTGCAATCCCGAGATAATCGTCTCCATGCTCCAAATCCATTTTAAAGCCATTTTTAAGGCATTTCGCGCATACATGAAATGAACACATTTTTCTCCAAAACTATAACAGATGCAAGCTTGTCCTGTTTGGTGGAGATGATATTTAATAAAATAAGTAGAAATCCACTAAAAGTTTCGTTTGTTTATATTGCCATCCTGAGATAATCGTCTCCATGCTCCAAATCCATTTTAAAGCCATTTCAAAGGCATTTTGCGCATACATGAAATGAACACATTTTTCTCCAAAACTATAACACATGCAAGCTTGTCCTGTTTGGTGGAGATGATATTTAATAAAATAAGTAGAAATCCACTAAAAGTTTTGTTTGGTTATCTTGCAATCCCGAGATAATCGTCTCCATGCTCCAAATCCATTTTAAAGCCATTTTTAAGGCATTTCGCGCATACATGAAATGAACACATTTTTCTCCAAAACTATAACAGATGCAAGCTTGTCCTGTTTGGTGGAGATGATATTTAATAAAATAAGTAGAAATCCACTAAAAGTTTTGTTTGGTTATCTTGCAATCCCGAGATAATCGTCTCCATGCTCCAAATCCATTTTAAAGCCATTTTTAAGGCATTTCGCGCATACATGAAATGAACACATTTTTCTCCAAAACTTTAACAGATGCAAGCTTGTCCTGTTTGGTGGAGATAATATTTAATAAAATAAGTAGAAATCTACTAAAAGTTTCGTTTGTTTATATTGCCATCCTGAGATAATCGTCTCCATGCTCCAAATCCATTTTAAAGCCATTTTTAAGGCATTTCGCGCATACATGAAATGAACACATTTTTCTCCAAAACTATAACAGATGCAAGCTTGTCCTGTTTGGTGGAGATGATATTTAATAAAATAAGTAGAAATCCACTAAAAGTTTTGTTTGGTTATCTTGCAATCCCGAGATAATCGTCTCCATGCTCCAAATCCATTTTAAAGCCATTTTTAAGGCATTTCGCGCATACATGAAATGAACACATTTTTCTCCAAAACTATAACAGATGCAAGCTTGTCCTGTTTGGTGGAGATGATATTTAATAAAATAAGTAGAAGTCCACTAAAAGTTTTGTTTGGTTATCTTGCAATCCCGAGATAATCGTCTCTATGCTCCAAATCCATTTTAAAGCCATTTTTAAGGCATTTTGCGCATACATGAAATGAACACATTTTTCTCCAAAACTATAACACATGCAAGCTTGTCCTGTTTGGTGGAGATGATATTTAATAAAATAAGTAGAAATCCACTAAAAGTTTTGTTTGGTTATCTTGCAATCCCGAGATAATCGTCTCCATGCTCCAAATCCATTTTAAAGCCATTTTTAAGGCATTTCGCGCATACATGAAATGAACACATTTTTCTCCAAAACTATAACAGATGCAAGCTTGTCCTGTTTGGTGGAGATGATATTTAATAAAATAGGTAGAAATCCACTAAAAGTTTTGTTTGGTTATCTTGCAATCCCGAGATAATCGTCTCCATGCTCCAAATCCATTTTAAAGCCATTTTTAAGGCATTTCGCGCATACATGAAATGAACACATTTTTCTCCAAAACTATAACAGATGCAAGCTTGTCCTGTTTGGTGGAGATGATATTTAATAAAATAAGTAGAAATCCACTAAAAGTTTTGTTTGGTTATCTTGCAATCCCGAGATAATCGTCTCCATGCTCCAAATCCATTTTAAAGCCATTTTTAAGGCATTTCGCGCATACATGAAATGAACACATTTTTCTCCAAAACTATAACAGATGCAAGCTTGTCCTGTTTGGTGGAGATGATATTTAATAAAATAAGTAGAAATCCACTAAAAGTTTTGTTTGGTAATCTTGCAATCCCGAGATAATCGTCTCCATGCTCCAAATCCATTTTAAAGCCATTTCAAAGGCATTTTGCGCATACATGAAATGAACACATTTTTCTCCAAAACTATAACAGATGCAAGCTTGTCCTGTTTGGTGGAGATGATATTTAATAAAATAAGTAGAAATCCACTAAAAGTTTTGTTTGGTTATCTTGCAATCCCGAGATAATCGTCTCCATGCTCCAAATCCATTTTAAAGCCATTTTTAAGGCATTTCGCGCATACATGAAATGAACACATTTTTCTCCAAAACTATAACAGATGCAAGCTTGTCCTGTTTGGTGGAGATGATATTTAATAAAATAAGTAGAAATCCACTAAAAGTTTTGTTTGGTTATCTTGCAATCCCGAGATAATCGTCTCCATGCTCCAAATCCATTTTAAAGCCATTTTTAAGGCATTTCGCGCATACATGAAATGAACACATTTTTCTCCAAAACTATAACAGATGCAAGCTTGTCCTGTTTGGTGGAGATGATATTTAATAAAATAAGTAGAAATCCACTAAAAGTTTCGTTTGTTTATATTGCCATCCTGAGATAATCGTCTCCATGCTCCAAATCCATTTTAAAGCCATTTCAAAGGCATTTTGCGCATACATGAAATGAACACATTTTTCTCCAAAACTATAACACATGCAAGCTTGTCCTGTTTGGTGGAGATGATATTTAATAAAATAAGTAGAAATCCACTAAAAGTTTTGTTTGGTTATCTTGCAATCCCGAGATAATCGTCTCCATGCTCCAAATCCATTTTAAAGCCATTTTTAAGGCATTTCGCGCATACATGAAATGAACACATTTTTCTCCAAAACTATAACACATGCAAGCTTGTCCTGTTTGGTGGAGATGATATTTAATAAAATAAGTAGAAATCCACTAAAAGTTTTGTTTGGTAATCTTGCAATCCCGAGATAATCGTCTCCATGCTCCAAATCCATTTTAAAGCCATTTCAAAGGCATTTTGCGCATACATGAAATGAACACATTTTTCTCCAAAACTATAACAGATGCAAGCTTGTCCTGTTTGGTGGAGATGATATTTAATAAAATAAGTAGAAATCCACTAAAAGTTTTGTTTGGTTATCTTGCAATCCCGAGATAATCGTCTCCATGCTCCAAATCCATTTTAAAGCCATTTTTAAGGCATTTCGCGCATACATGAAATGAACACATTTTTCTCCAAAACTATAACAGATGCAAGCTTGTCCTGTTTGGTTGAGATGATATTTAATAAAATAAGTAGAAATCCACTAAAAGTTTTGTTTGGTTATCTTGCAATCCCGAGATAATCGTCTCCATGCTCCAAATCCATTTTAAAGCCATTTTTAAGGCATTTCGCGCATACATGAAATGAACACATTTTTCTCCAAAACTATAACAGATGCAAGCTTGTCCTGTTTGGTGGAGATGATATTTAATAAAATAAGTAGAAATCCACTAAAAGTTTCGTTTGTTTATATTGCCATCCTGAGATAATCGTCTCCATGCTCCAAATCCATTTTAAAGCCATTTCAAAGGCATTTTGCGCATACATGAAATGAACACATTTTTCTCCAAAACTATAACACATGCAAGCTTGTCCTGTTTGGTGGAGATGATATTTAATAAAATAAGTAGAAATCCACTAAAAGTTTTGTTTGGTTATCTTGCAATCCCGAGATAATCGTCTCCATGCTCCAAATCCATTTTAAAGCCATTTTTAAGGCATTTCGCGCATACATGAAATGAACACATTTTTCTCCAAAACTATAACAGATGCAAGCTTGTCCTGTTTGGTGGAGATGATATTTAATAAAATAAGTAGAAATCCACTAAAAGTTTTGTTTGGTTATCTTGCAATCCCGAGATAATCGTCTCCATGCTCCAAATCCATTTTAAAGCCATTTTTAAGGCATTTCGCGCATACATGAAATGAACACATTTTTCTCCAAAACTATAACAGATGCAAGCTTGTCCTGTTTGGTGGAGATAATATTTAATAAAATAAGTAGAAATCTACTAAAAGTTTCGTTTGTTTATATTGCCATCCTGAGATAATCGTCTCCATGCTCCAAATCCATTTTAAAGCCATTTTTAAGGCATTTCGCGCATACATGAAATGAACACATTTTTCTCCAAAACTATAACAGATGCAAGCTTGTCCTGTTTGGTGGAGATGATATTTAATAAAATAAGTAGAAATCCACTAAAAGTTTTGTTTGGTTATCTTGCAATCCCGAGATAATCGTCTCCATGCTCCAAATCCATTTTAAAGCCATTTTTAAGGCATTTCGCGCATACATGAAATGAACACATTTTTCTCCAAAACTATAACAGATGCAAGCTTGTCCTGTTTGGTGGAGATGATATTTAATAAAATAGGTAGAAATCCACTAAAAGTTTTGTTTGGTTATCTTGCAATCCCGAGATAATCGTCTCCATGCTCCAAATCCATTTTAAAGCCATTTTTAAGGCATTTCGCGCATACATGAAATGAACACATTTTTCTCCAAAACTATAACAGATGCAAGCTTGTCCTGTTTGGTGGAGATGATATTTAATAAAATAAGTAGAAATCCACTAAACGTTTTGTTTGGTTATCTTGCAATCCCGAGATAATCGTCTCCATGCTCCAAATCCATTTTAAAGCCATTTTTAAGGCATTTCGCGCATACATGAAATGAACACATTTTTCTCCAAAACTATAACAGATGCAAGCTTGTCCTGTTTGGTGGAGATGATATTTAATAAAATAAGTAGAAATCCACTAAAAGTTTTGTTTGGTAATCTTGCAATCCCGAGATAATCGTCTCCATGCTCCAAATCCATTTTAAAGCCATTTCAAAGGCATTTTGCGCATACATGAAATGAACACATTTTTCTCCAAAACTATAACAGATGCAAGCTTGTCCTGTTTGGTGGAGATGATATTTAATAAAATAAGTAGAAATCCACTAAAAGTTTTGTTTGGTTATCTTGCAATCCCGAGATAATCGTCTCCATGCTCCAAATCCATTTTAAAGCCATTTTTAAGGCATTTCGCGCATACATGAAATGAACACATTTTTCTCCAAAAATATAACAGATGCAAGCTTGTCCTGTTTGGTGGAGATGATATTTAATAAAATAAGTAGAAATCCACTAAAAGTTTTGTTTGGTTATCTTGCAATCCCGAGATAATCGTCTCCATGCTCCAAATCCATTTTAAAGCCATTTTTAAGGCATTTCGCGCATACATGAAATGAACACATTTTTCTCCAAAACTATAACAGATGCAAGCTTGTCCTGTTTGGTGGAGATGATATTTAATAAAATAAGTAGAAATCCACTAAAAGTTTTGTTTGGTTATCTTGCAATCCCGAGATAATCGTCTCCATGCTCCAAATCCATTTTAAAGCCATTTTTAAGGCATTTCGCGCATACATGAAATGAACACATTTTTCTCCAAAACTATAACAGATGCAAGCTTGTCCTGTTTGGTGGAGATGATATTTAATAAAATAAGTAGAAATCCACTAAACGTTTTGTTTGGTTATCTTGCAATCCCGAGATAATCGTCTCCATGCTCCAAATCCATTTTAAAGCCATTTTTAAGGCATTTCGCGCATACATGAAATGAACACATTTTTCTCCAAAACTATAACAGATGCAAGCTTGTCCTGTTTGGTGGAGATAATATTTAATAAAATAAGTAGAAATCTACTAAAAGTTTCGTTTGTTTATATTGCCATCCTGAGATAATCGTCTCCATGCTCCAAATCCATTTTAAAGCCATTTCAAAGGCATTTTGCGCATACATGAAATGAACACATTTTTCTCCAAAACTATAACACATGCAAGCTTGTCCTGTTTGGTGGAGATGATATTTAATAAAATAAGTAGAAATCCACTAAAAGTTTTGTTTGGTTATCTTGCAATCCCGAGATAATCGTCTCCATGCTCCAAATCCATTTTAAAGCCATTTTTAAGGCATTTCGCGCATACATGAAATGAACACATTTTTCTCCAAAACTATAACAGATGCAAGCTTGTCCTGTTTGGTGGAGATGATATTTAATAAAATAAGTAGAAATCCACTAAAAGTTTTGTTTGGTTATCTTGCAATCCCGAGATAATCGTCTCCATGCTCCAAATCCATTTTAAAGCCATTTTTAAGGCATTTCGCGCATACATGAAATGAACACATTTTTCTCCAAAACTATAACAGATGCAAGCTTGTCCTGTTTGGTGGAGATGATATTTAATAAAATAAGTAGAAATCCACTAAAAGTTTTGTTTGGTTATCTTGCAATCCCGAGATAATCGTCTCCATGCTCCAAATCCATTTTAAAGCCATTTTTAAGGCATTTCGCGCATACATGAAATGAACACATTTTTCTCCAAAACTATAACACATGCAAGCTTGTCCTGTTTGGTGGAGATGATATTTAATAAAATAAGTAGAAATCCACTAAAAGTTTTGTTTGGTTATCTTGCAATCCCGAGATAATCGTCTCCATGCTCCAAATCCATTTTAAAGCCATTTTTAAGGCATTTCGCGCATACATGAAATGAACACATTTTTCTCCAAAACTATAACAGATGCAAGCTTGTCCTGTTTGGTGGAGATGATATTTAATAAAATAAGTAGAAATCCACTAAAAGTTTTGTTTGGTTATCTTGCAATCCCGAGATAATCGTCTCCATGCTCCAAATCCATTTTAAAGCCATTTTTAAGGCATTTCGCGCATACATGAAATGAACACATTTTTCTCCAAAACTATAACAGATGCAAGCTTGTCCTGTTTGGTGGAGATAATATTTAATAAAATAAGTAGAAATCTACTAAAAGTTTCGTTTGTTTATATTGCCATCCTGAGATAATCGTCTCCATGCTCCAAATCCATTTTAAAGCCATTTCAAAGGCATTTTGCGCATACATGAAATGAACACATTTTTCTCCAAAACTATAACACATGCAAGCTTGTCCTGTTTGGTGGAGATGATATTTAATAAAATAAGTAGAAATCCACTAAAAGTTTTGTTTGGTTATCTTGCAATCCCGAGATAATCGTCTCCATGCTCCAAATCCATTTTAAAGCCATTTTTAAGGCATTTCGCGCATACATGAAATGAACACATTTTTCTCCAAAACTATAACAGATGCAAGCTTGTCCTGTTTGGTGGAGATGATATTTAATAAAATAAGTAGAAATCCACTAAAAGTTTTGTTTGGTTATCTTGCAATCCCGAGATAATCGTCTCCATGCTCCAAATCCATTTTAAAGCCATTTTTAAGGCATTTCGCGCATACATGAAATGAACACATTTTTCTCCAAAACTATAACAGATGCAAGCTTGTCCTGTTTGGTGGAGATGATATTTAATAAAATAAGTAGAAATCCACTAAAAGTTTTGTTTGGTTATCTTGCAATCCCGAGATAATCGTCTCCATGCTCCAAATCCATTTTAAAGCCATTTTTAAGGCATTTCGCGCATACATGAAATGAACACATTTTTCTCCAAAACTATAACAGATGCAAGCTTGTCCTGTTTGGTGGAGATGATATTTAATAAAATAAGTAGAAATCCACTAAAAGTTTTGTTTGGTTATCTTGCAATCCCGAGATAATCGTCTCCATGCTCCAAATCCATTTTAAAGCCATTTTTAAGGCATTTCGCGCATACATGAAATGAACACATTTTTCTCCAAAACTATAACAGATGCAAGCTTGTCCTGTTTGGTGGAGATGATATTTAATAAAATAAGTAGAAATCCACTAAAAGTTTTGTTTGGTTATATTGCAATCCCGAGATAATCGTCTCCATGCTCCAAATCCATTTTAAAGCCATTTTTAAGGCATTTCGCGCATACATGAAATGAACACATTTTTCTCCAAAACTATAACAGATGCAAGCTTGTCCTGTTTGGTGGAGATGATATTTAATAAAATAAGTAGAAATCCACTAAAAGTTTTGTTTGGTTATCTTGCAATCCCGAGATAATCGTCTCCATGCTCCAAATCCATTTTAAAGCCATTTTTAAGGCATTTCGCGCATACATGAAATGAACACATTTTTCTCCAAAACTATAACAGATGCAAGCTTGTCCTGTTTGGTGGAGATGATATTTAATAAAATAAGTAGAAATCCACTAAAAGTTTTGTTTGGTTATCTTGCAATCCCGAGATAATCGTCTCCATGCTCCAAATCCATTTTAAAGCCATTTTTAAGGCATTTCGCGCATACATGAAATGAACACATTTTTCTCCAAAACTATAACAGATGCAAGCTTGTCCTGTTTGGTGGAGATGATATTTAATAAAATAAGTAGAAATCCACTAAAAGTTTTGTTTGGTAATCTTGCAATCCCGAGATAATCGTCTCCATGCTCCAAATCCATTTTAAAGCCATTTCAAAGGCATTTTGCGCATACATGAAATGAACACATTTTTCTCCAAAACTATAACAGATGCAAGCTTGTCCTGTTTGGTGGAGATGATATTTAATAAAATAAGTAGAAATCCACTAAAAGTTTTGTTTGGTTATCTTGCAATCCCGAGATAATCGTCTCCATGCTCCAAATCCATTTTAAAGCCATTTTTAAGGCATTTCGCGCATACATGAAATGAACACATTTTTCTCCAAAACTATAACAGATGCAAGCTTGTCCTGTTTGGTGGAGATGATATTTAATAAAATAAGTAGAAATCCACTAAAAGTTTTGTTTGGTTATCTTGCAATCCCGAGATAATCGTCTCCATGCTCCAAATCCATTTTAAAGCCATTTTTAAGGCATTTCGCGCATACATGAAATGAACACATTTTTCTCCAAAACTATAACAGATGCAAGCTTGTCCTGTTTGGTGGAGATGATATTTAATAAAATAAGTAGAAATCCACTAAAAGTTTTGTTTGGTTATCTTGCAATCCCGAGATAATCGTCTCCATGCTCCAAATCCATTTTAAAGCCATTTTTAAGGCATTTCGCGCATACATGAAATGAACACATTTTTCTCCAAAACTATAACAGATGCAAGCTTGTCCTGTTTGGTGGAGATGATATTTAATAAAATAAGTAGAAATCCACTAAAAGTTTTGTTTGGTTATCTTGCAATCCCGAGATAATCGTCTCCATGCTCCAAATCCATTTTAAAGCCATTTTTAAGGCATTTCGCGCATACATGAAATGAACACATTTTTCTCCAAAACTATAACAGATGCAAGCTTGTCCTGTTTGGTGGAGATGATATTTAATAAAATAAGTAGAAATCCACTAAAAGTTTTGTTTGGTTATCTTGCAATCCCGAGATAATCGTCTCCATGCTCCAAATCCATTTTAAAGCCATTTTTAAGGCATTTCGCGCATACATGAAATGAACACATTTTTCTCCAAAACTATAACACATGCAAGCTTGTCCTGTTTGGTGGAGATGATATTTAATAAAATAAGTAGAAATCCACTAAAAGTTTTGTTTGGTTATCTTGCAATCCCGAGATAATCGTCTCCATGCTCCAAATCCATTTTAAAGCCATTTTTAAGGCATTTCGCGCATACATAAAATGAACACATTTTTCTCCAAAACTATAACAGATGCAAGCTTGTCCTGTTTGGTGGAGATGATATTTAATAAAATAAGTAGAAATCCACTAAAAGTTTTGTTTGGTTATCTTGCAATCCCGAGATAATCGTCTCCATGCTCCAAATCCATTTTAAAGCCATTTTTAAGGCATTTCGCGCATACATGAAATGAACACATTTTTCTCCAAAACTATAACAGATGCAAGCTTGTCCTGTTTGGTGGAGATAATATTTAATAAAATAAGTAGAAATCTACTAAAAGTTTCGTTTGTTTATATTGCCATCCTGAGATAATCGTCTCCATGCTCCAAATCCATTTTAAAGCCATTTCAAAGGCATTTTGCGCATACATGAAATGAACACATTTTTCTCCAAAACTATAACACATGCAAGCTTGTCCTGTTTGGTGGAGATGATATTTAATAAAATAAGTAGAAATCCACTAAAAGTTTTGTTTGGTTATCTTGCAATCCCGAGATAATCGTCTCCATGCTCCAAATCCATTTTAAAGCCATTTTTAAGGCATTTCGCGCATACATGAAATGAACACATTTTTCTCCAAAACTATAACAGATGCAAGCTTGTCCTGTTTGGTGGAGATGATATTTAATAAAATAAGTAGAAATCCACTAAAAGTTTTGTTTGGTTATCTTGCAATCCCGAGATAATCGTCTCCATGCTCCAAATCCATTTTAAAGCCATTTTTAAGGCATTTCGCGCATACATGAAATGAACACATTTTTCTCCAAAACTATAACAGATGCAAGCTTGTCCTGTTTGGTGGAGATGATATTTAATAAAATAAGTAGAAATCCACTAAAAGTTTTGTTTGGTTATCTTGCAATCCCGAGATAATCGTCTCCATGCTCCAAATCCATTTTAAAGCCATTTTTAAGGCATTTCGCGCATACATGAAATGAACACATTTTTCTCCAAAACTATAACAGATGCAAGCTTGTCCTGTTTGGTGGAGATGATATTTAATAAAATAAGTAGAAATCCACTAAAAGTTTTGTTTGGTTATCTTGCAATCCCGAGATAATCGTCTCCATGCTCCAAATCCATTTTAAAGCCATTTTTAAGGCATTTCGCGCATACATGAAATGAACACATTTTTCTCCAAAACTATAACAGATGCAAGCTTGTCCTGTTTGGTGGAGATGATATTTAATAAAATAAGTAGAAATCCACTAAAAGTTTTTGTTTGGTTATATTGCAATCCCGAGATAATCGTCTCCATGCTCCAAATCCATTTTAAAGCCATTTTTAAGGCATTTCGCGCATACATGAAATGAACACATTTTTCTCCAAAACTATAACAGATGCAAGCTTGTCCTGTTTGGTGGAGATGATATTTAATAAAATAAGTAGAAATCCACTAAAAGTTTTGTTTGGTTATCTTGCAATCCCGAGATAATCGTCTCCATGCTCCAAATCCATTTTAAAGCCATTTTTAAGGCATTTCGCGCATACATGAAATGAACACATTTTTCTCCAAAACTATAACAGATGCAAGCTTGTCCTGTTTGGTGGAGATGATATTTAATAAAATAAGTAGAAATCCACTAAAAGTTTTGTTTGGTTATCTTGCAATCCCGAGATAATCGTCTCCATGCTCCAAATCCATTTTAAAGCCATTTTTAAGGCATTTCGCGCATACATGAAATGAACACATTTTTCTCCAAAACTATAACAGATGCAAGCTTGTCCTGTTTGGTGGAGATGATATTTAATAAAATAAGTAGAAATCCACTAAAAGTTTCGTTTGTTTATATTGCCATCCTGAGATAATCGTCTCCATGCTCCAAATCCATTTTAAAGCCATTTCAAAGGCATTTTGCGCATACATGAAATGAACACATTTTTCTCCAAAACTATAACACATGCAAGCTTGTCCTGTTTGGTGGAGATGATATTTAATAAAATAAGTAGAAATCCACTAAAAGTTTTGTTTGGTTATCTTGCAATCCCGAGATAATCGTCTCCATGCTCCAAATCCATTTTAAAGCCATTTTTAAGGCATTTCGCGCATACATGAAATGAACACATTTTTCTCCAAAACTATAACAGATGCAAGCTTGTCCTGTTTGGTGGAGATGATATTTAATAAAATAAGTAGAAATCCACTAAAAGTTTTGTTTGGTTATCTTGCAATCCCGAGATAATCGTCTCCATGCTCCAAATCCATTTTAAAGCCATTTCAAAGGCATTTTGCGCATACATGAAATGAACACATTTTTCTCCAAAACTATAACACATGCAAGCTTGTCCTGTTTGGTGGAGATGATATTTAATAAAATAAGTAGAAATCCACTAAAAGTTTTGTTTGGTTATCTTGCAATCCCGAGATAATCGTCTCCATGCTCCAAATCCATTTTAAAGCCATTTTTAAGGCATTTGCGCATACATGAAATGAACACATTTTTCTCCAAAACTATAACAGATGCAAGCTTGTCCTGTTTGGTGGAGATGATATTTAATAAAATAAGTAGAAATCCACTAAAAGTTTTGTTTGGTTATCTTGCAATCCCGAGATAATCGTCTCCATGCTCCAAATCCATTTTAAAGCCATTTTTAAGGCATTTCGCGCATACATGAAATGAACACATTTTTCTCCAAAACTGTAACAGATGCAAGCTTGTCCTGTTTGGTGGAGATGATATTTAATAAAATAAGTAGAAATCCACTAAAAGTTTTGTTTGGTTATATTGCAATCCCGAGATAATCGTCTCCATGCTCCAAATCCATTTTAAAGCCATTTTTAAGGCATTTCGCGCATACATGAAATGAACACATTTTTCTCCAAAACTATAACAGATGCAAGCTTGTCCTGTTTGGTGGAGATGATATTTAATAAAATAAGTAGAAATCCACTAAAAGTTTTGTTTGGTTATCTTGCAATCCCGAGATAATCGTCTCCATGCTCCAAATCCATTTTAAAGCCATTTTTAAGGCATTTCGCGCATACATAAAATGAACACATTTTTCTCCAAAACTATAACAGATGCAAGCTTGTCCTGTTTTGTGGAGATGATATTTAATAAAATAAGTAGAAATCCACTAAAAGTTTTGTTTGGTTATCTTGCAATCCCGAGATAATCGTCTCCATGCTCCAAATCCATTTTAAAGCCATTTTTAAGGCATTTCGCGCATACATGAAATGAACACATTTTTCTCCAAAACTATAACAGATGCAAGCTTGTCCTGTTTGGTGGAGATAATATTTAATAAAATAAGTAGAAATCTACTAAAAGTTTCGTTTGTTTATATTGCCATCCTGAGATAATCGTCTCCATGCTCCAAATCCATTTTAAAGCCATTTCAAAGGCATTTTGCGCATACATGAAATGAACACATTTTTCTCCAAAACTATAACACATGCAAGCTTGTCCTGTTTGGTGGAGATGATATTTAATAAAATAAGTAGAAATCCACTAAAAGTTTTGTTTGGTTATCTTGCAATCCCGAGATAATCGTCTCCATGCTCCAAATCCATTTTAAAGCCATTTTTAAGGCATTTCGCGCATACATGAAATGAACACATTTTTCTCCAAAACTATAACAGATGCAAGCTTGTCCTGTTTGGTGGAGATGATATTTAATAAAATAAGTAGAAATCCACTAAAAGTTTTGTTTGGTTATCTTGCAATCCCGAGATAATCGTCTCCATGCTCCAAATCCATTTTAAAGCCATTTTTAAGGCATTTCGCGCATACATGAAATGAACACATTTTTCTCCAAAACTATAACAGATGCAAGCTTGTCCTGTTTGGTGGAGATAATATTTAATAAAATAAGTAGAAATCTACTAAAAGTTTCGTTTGTTTATATTGCCATCCTGAGATAATCGTCTCCATGCTCCAAATCCATTTTAAAGCCATTTCAAAGGCATTTTGCGCATACATGAAATGAACACATTTTTCTCCAAAACTATAACACATGCAAGCTTGTCCTGTTTGGTGGAGATGATATTTAATAAAATAAGTAGAAATCCACTAAAAGTTTTGTTTGGTTATCTTGCAATCCCGAGATAATCGTCTCCATGCTCCAAATCCATTTTAAAGCCATTTTTAAGGCATTTCGCGCATACATGAAATGAACACATTTTTCTCCAAAACTATAACAGATGCAAGCTTGTCCTGTTTGGTGGAGATGATATTTAATAAAATAAGTAGAAATCCACTAAAAGATTTGTTTGGTTATCTTGCAATCCCGAGATAATCGTCTCCATGCTCCAAATCCATTTTAAAGCCATTTTTAAGGCATTTCGCGCATACATGAAATGAACACATTTTTCTCCAAAACTATAACAGATGCAAGCTTGTCCTGTTTGGTGGAGATGATATTTAATAAAATAAGTAGAAATCCACTAAAAGTTTTGTTTGGTTATCTTGCAATCCCGAGATAATCGTCTCCATGCTCCAAATCCATTTTAAAGCCATTTTTAAGGCATTTCGCGCATACATGAAATGAACACATTTTTCTCCAAAACTATAACACATGCAAGCTTGTCCTGTTTGGTGGAGATGATATTTAATAAAAAAGGTAGAAATCCACTAAAAGTTTTGTTTGGTTATCTTGCAATCCCGAGATAATCGTCTCCATGCTCCAAATCCATTTTAAAGCCATTTTTAAGGCATTTCGCGCATACATGAAATGAACACATTTTTCTCCAAAACTATAACAGATGCAAGCTTGTCCTGTTTGGTGGAGATGATATTTAATAAAATAAGTTGAAATCCACTAAAAGTTTTGTTTGGTTATCTTGCAATCCCGAGATAATCGTCTCCATGCTCCAAATCCATTTTAAAGCCATTTTTAAGGCATTTCGCGCATACATGAAATGAACACATTTTTCTCCAAAACTATAACAGATGCAAGCTTGTCCTGTTTGGTGGAGATAATATTTAATAAAATAAGTAGAAATCCACTAAAAGTTTCGTTTGTTTATATTGCCATCCTGAGATAATCGTCTCCATGCTCCAAATCCATTTTAAAGCCATTTCAAAGGCATTTTGCGCATACATGAAATGAACACATTTTTCTCCAAAACTATAACACATGCAAGCTTGTCCTGTTTGGTGGAGATGATATTTAATAAAATAAGTAGAAATCCACTAAAAGTTTTGTTTGGTTATCTTGCAATCCCGAGATAATCGTCTCCATGCTCCAAATCCATTTTAAAGCCATTTTTAAGGCATTTCGCGCATACATGAAATGAACACATTTTTCTCCAAAACTATAACAGATGCAAGCTTGTCCTGTTTGGTGGAGATGATATTTAATAAAATAAGTAGAAATCCACTAAAAGTTTTGTTTGGTTATCTTGCAATCCCGAGATAATCGTCTCCATGCTCCAAATCCATTTTAAAGCCATTTTTAAGGCATTTCGCGCATACATGAAATGAACACATTTTTCTCCAAAACTATAACAGATGCAAGCTTGTCCTGTTTGGTGGAGATAATATTTAATAAAATAAGTAGAAATCTACTAAAAGTTTCGTTTGTTTATATTGCCATCCTGAGATAATCGTCTCCATGCTCCAAATCCATTTTAAAGCCATTTCAAAGGCATTTTGCGCATACATGAAATGAACACATTTTTCTCCAAAACTATAACACATGCAAGCTTGTCCTGTTTGGTGGAGATGATATTTAATAAAATAAGTAGAAATCCACTAAAAGTTTTGTTTGGTTATCTTGCAATCCCGAGATAATCGTCTCCATGCTCCAAATCCATTTTAAAGCCATTTTTAAGGCATTTCGCGCATACATGAAATGAACACATTTTTCTCCAAAACTATAACAGATGCAAGCTTGTCCTGTTTGGTGGAGATGATATTTAATAAAATAAGTAGAAATCCACTAAAAGTTTTGTTTGGTTATCTTGCAATCCCGAGATAATCGTCTCCATGCTCCAAATCCATTTTAAAGCCATTTTTAAGGCATTTCGCGCATACATGAAATGAACACATTTTTCTCCAAAACTATAACAGATGCAAGCTTGTCCTGTTTGGTGGAGATAATATTTAATAAAATAAGTAGAAATCTACTAAAAGTTTCGTTTGTTTATATTGCCATCCTGAGATAATCGTCTCCATGCTCCAAATCCATTTTAAAGCCATTTCAAAGGCATTTTGCGCATACATGAAATGAACACATTTTTCTCCAAAACTATAACACATGCAAGCTTGTCCTGTTTGGTGGAGATGATATTTAATAAAATAAGTAGAAATCCACTAAAAGTTTTGTTTGGTTATCTTGCAATCCCGAGATAATCGTCTCCATGCTCCAAATCCATTTTAAAGCCATTTTTAAGGCATTTCGCGCATACATGAAATGAACACATTTTTCTCCAAAACTATAACAGATGCAAGCTTGTCCTGTTTGGTGGAGATGATATTTAATAAAATAAGTAGAAATCCACTAAAAGTTTTGTTTGGTTATCTTGCAATCCCGAGATAATCGTCTCCATGCTCCAAATCCATTTTAAAGCCATTTTTAAGGCATTTCGCGCATACATGAAATGAACACATTTTTCTCCAAAACTATAACAGATGCAAGCTTGTCCTGTTTGGTGGAGATGATATTTAATAAAATAAGTAGAAATCCACTAAAAGTTTTGTTTGGTTATCTTGCAATCCCGAGATAATCGTCTCCATGCTCCAAATCCATTTTAAAGCCATTTTTAAGGCATTTCGCGCATACATGAAATGAACACATTTTTCTCCAAAACTATAACAGATGCAAGCTTGTCCTGTTTGGTGGAGATAATATTTAATAAAATAAGTAGAAATCTACTAAAAGTTTCGTTTGTTTATATTGCCATCCTGAGATAATCGTCTCCATGCTCCAAATCCATTTTAAAGCCATTTCAAAGGCATTTTGCGCATACATGAAATGAACACATTTTTCTCCAAAACTATAACACATGCAAGCTTGTCCTGTTTGGTGGAGATGATATTTAATAAAATAAGTAGAAATCCACTAAAAGTTTTGTTTGGTTATCTTGCAATCCCGAGATAATCGTCTCCATGCTCCAAATCCATTTTAAAGCCATTTTTAAGGCATTTCGCGCATACATGAAATGAACACATTTTTCTCCAAAACTATAACAGATGCAAGCTTGTCCTGTTTGGTGGAGATGATATTTAATAAAATAAGTAGAAATCCACTAAAAGTTTTGTTTGGTTATCTTGCAATCCCGAGATAATCGTCTCCATGCTCCAAATCCATTTTAAAGCCATTTTTAAGGCATTTCGCGCATACATGAAATGAACACATTTTTCTCCAAAACTATAACAGATGCAAGCTTGTCCTGTTTGGTGGAGATGATATTTAATAAAATAAGTAGAAATCCACTAAAAGTTTTGTTTGGTTATCTTGCAATCCCGAGATAATCGTCTCCATGCTCCAAATCCATTTTAAAGCCATTTCAAAGGCATTTTGCGCATACATGACATGAACACATTTTTCTCCAAAACTATAACACATGCAAGCTTGTCCTGTTTGGTGGAGATGATATTTAATAAAATAAGTAGAAATCCACTAAAAGTTTTGTTTGGTTATCTTGCAATCCCGAGATAATCGTCTCCATGCTCCAAATCCATTTTAAAGCCATTTTTAAGGCATTTCGCGCATACATGAAATGAACACATTTTTCTCCAAAACTATAACAGATGCAAGCTTGTCCTGTTTGGTGGAGATGATATTTAATAAAATAAGTAGAAATCCACTAAAAGTTTTGTTTGGTTATCTTGCAATCCCGAGATAATCGTCTCCATGCTCCAAATCCATTGTAAAGCCATTTTTAAGGCATTTCGCGCATACATGAAATGAACACATTTTTCTCCAAAACTATAACAGATGCAAGCTTGTCCTGTTTGGTGGAGATGATATTTAATAAAATAAGTAGAAATCCACTAAAAGTTTTGTTTGGTTATCTTGCAATCCCGAGATAATCGTCTCCATGCTCCAAATCCATTTTAAAGCCATTTTTAAGGCATTTCGCGCATACATGAAATGAACACATTTTTCTCCAAAACTATAACAGATGCAAGCTTGTCCTGTTTGGTGGAGATGATATTTAATAAAATAAGTAGAAATCCACTAAAAGTTTTGTTTGGTTATCTTGCAATCCCGAGATAATCGTCTCCATGCTCCAAATCCATTTTAAAGCCATTTTTAAGGCATTTCGCGCATACATGAAATGAACACATTTTTCTCCAAAACTATAACAGATGCAAGCTTGTCCTGTTTGGTGGAGATGATATTTAATAAAATAAGTAGAAGTCCACTAAAAGTTTTGTTTGGTTATCTTGCAATCCCGAGATAATCGTCTCTATGCTCCAAATCCATTTTAAAGCCATTTTTAAGGCATTTTGCGCATACATGAAATGAACACATTTTTCTCCAAAACTATAACACATGAAAGCTTGTCCTGTTTGGTGGAGATGATATTTAATAAAATAAGTAGAAATCCACTAAAAGTTTTGTTTGGTTATCTTGCAATCCCGAGATAATCGTCTCCATGCTCCAAATCCATTTTAAAGCCATTTTTAAGGCATTTCGCGCATACATGAAATGAACACATTTTTCTCCAAAACTATAACAGATGCAAGCTTGTCCTGTTTGGTGGAGATGATATTTAATAAAATAGGTAGAAATCCACTAAAAGTTTTGTTTGGTTATCTTGCAATCCCGAGATAATCGTCTCCATGCTCCAAATCCATTTTAAAGCCATTTTTAAGGCATTTCGCGCATACATGAAATGAACACATTTTTCTCCAAAACTATAACAGATGCAAGCTTGTCCTGTTTGGTGGAGATGATATTTAATAAAATAAGTAGAAATCCACTAAAAGTTTTGTTTGGTTATCTTGCAATCCCGAGATAATCGTCTCCATGCTCCAAATCCATTTTAAAGCCATTTTTAAGGCATTTCGCGCATACATGAAATGAACACATTTTTCTCCAAAACTATAACAGATGCAAGCTTGTCCTGTTTGGTGGAGATGATATTTAATAAAATAAGTAGAAATCCACTAAAAGTTTTGTTTGGTTATCTTGCAATCCCGAGATAATCGTCTCCATGCTCCAAATCCATTTTAAAGCCATTTCAAAGGCATTTTGCGCATACATGAAATGAACACATTTTTCTCCAAAACTATAACAGATGCAAGCTTGTCCTGTTTGGTGGAGATGATATTTAATAAAATAAGTAGAAATCCACTAAAAGTTTTGTTTGGTTATCTTGCAATCCCGAGATAATCGTCTCCATGCTCCAAATCCATTTTAAAGCCATTTTTAAGGCATTTCGCGCATACATGAAATGAACACATTTTTCTCCAAAACTATAACAGATGCAAGCTTGTCCTGTTTGGTGGAGATGATATTTAATAAAATAAGTAGAAATCCACTAAAAGTTTTGTTTGGTTATCTTGCAATCCCGAGATAATCGTCTCCATGCTCCAAATCCATTTTAAAGCCATTTTTAAAGCATTTCGCGCATACATGAAATGAACACATTTTTCTCCAAAACTATAACAGATGCAAGCTTGTCCTGTTTGGTGGAGATGATATTTAATAAAATAAGTAGAAATCCACTAAAAGTTTTGTTTGGTTATCTTGCAATCCCGAGATAATCGTCTCCATGCTCCAAATCCATTTTAAAGCCATTTTTAAGGCATTTCGCGCATACATGAAATGAACACATTTTTCTCCAAAACTATAACAGATGCAAGCTTGTCCTGTTTGGTGGAGATGATATTTAATAAAATAAGTAGAAATCCACTAAAAGTTTCGTTTGTTTATATTGCCATCCTGAGATAATCGTCTCCATGCTCCAAATCCATTTTAAAGCCATTTCAAAGGCATTTTGCGCATACATGAAATGAACACATTTTTCTCCAAAACTATAACACATGCAAGCTTGTCCTGTTTGGTGGAGATGATATTTAATAAAATAAGTAGAAATCCACTAAAAGTTTTGTTTGGTTATCTTGCAATCCCGAGATAATCGTCTCCATGCTCCAAATCCATTTTAAAGCCATTTTTAAGGCATTTCGCGCATACATGAAATGAACACATTTTTCTCCAAAACTATAACAGATGCAAGCTTGTCCTGTTTGGTGGAGATGATATTTAATAAAATAAGTAGAAATCCACTAAAAGTTTTGTTTGGTTATCTTGCA
This sequence comes from Anomaloglossus baeobatrachus, assembly GCF_048569485.1. Lineage (NCBI taxonomy): Eukaryota > Metazoa > Chordata > Amphibia > Anura > Aromobatidae > Anomaloglossus > Anomaloglossus baeobatrachus. The sequence goes on from NW_027444882.1 coordinate 472,755, forward strand.
ATCCCGAGATAATCGTCTCCATGCTCCAAATCCATTTTAAAGCCATTTCAAAGGCATTTTGCGCATACATGAAATGAACACATTTTTCTCCAAAACTATAACACATGCAAGCTTGTCCTGTTTGGTGGAGATGATATTTAATAAAATAAGTAGAAATCCACTAAAAGTTTTGTTTGGTTATATTGCAATCCCGAGATAATCGTCTCCATGCTCCAAATCCATTTTAAAGCCATTTTTAAGGCATTTCGCGCATACATGAAATGAACACATTTTTCTCCAAAACTATAACAGATGCAAGCTTGTCCTGTTTGGTGGAGATGATATTTAATAAAATAAGTAGAAATCCACTAAAAGTTTTGTTTGGTTATCTTGCAATCCCGAGATAATCGTCTCCATGCTCCAAATCCATTTTAAAGCCATTTTTAAGGCATTTCGCGCATACATAAAATGAACACATTTTTCCCCAAAACTATAACAGATGCAAGCTTGTCCTTTTTTTTGGAGATGATATTTAATAAAATAAGTAGAAATCCACTAAAAGTTTTGTTTGGTTATCTTGCAATCCCGAGATAATCGTCTCCATGCTCCAAATCCATTTTAAAGCCATTTTTAAGGCATTTCGCGCATACATGAAATGAACACATTTTTCTCCAAAACTATAACAGATGCAAGCTTGTCCTGTTTGGTGGAGATAATATTTAATAAAATAAGTAGAAATCTACTAAAAGTTTCGTTTGTTTATATTGCCATCCTGAGATAATCGTCTCCATGCTCCAAATCCATTTTAAAGCCATTTCAAAGGCATTTTGCGCATACATGAAATGAACACATTTTTCTCCAAAACTATAACACATGCAAGCTTGTCCTGTTTGGTGGAGATGATATTTAATAAAATAAGTAGAAATCCACTAAAAGTTTTGTTTGGTTATCTTGCAATCCCGAGATAATCGTCTCCATGCTCCAAATCCATTTTAAAGCCATTTTTAAGGCATTTCGCGCATACATGAAATGAACACATTTTTCTCCAAAACTATAACAGATGCAAGCTTGTCCTGTTTGGTGGAGATGATATTTAATAAAATAAGTAGAAATCCACTAAAAGTTTTGTTTGGTTATCTTGCAATCCCGAGATAATCGTCTCCATGCTCCAAATCCATTTTAAAGCCATTTTTAAGGCATTTCGCGCATACATGAAATGAACACATTTTTCTCCAAAACTATAACAGATGCAAGCTTGTCCTGTTTGGTGGAGATAATATTTAATAAAATAAGTAGAAATCTACTAAAAGTTTCGTTTGTTTATATTGCCATCCTGAGATAATCGTCTCCATGCTCCAAATCCATTTTAAAGCCATTTCAAAGGCATTTTGCGCATACATGAAATGAACACATTTTTCTCCAAAACTATAACACATGCAAGCTTGTCCTGTTTGGTGGAGATGATATTTAATAAAATAAGTAGAAATCCACTAAAAGTTTTGTTTGGTTATCTTGCAATCCCGAGATAATCGTCTCCATGCTCCAAATCCATTTTAAAGCCATTTTTAAGGCATTTCGCGCATACATGAAATGAACACATTTTTCTCCAAAACTATAACAGATGCAAGCTTGTCCTGTTTGGTGGAGATGATATTTAATAAAATAAGTAGAAATCCACTAAAAGATTTGTTTGGTTATCTTGCAATCCCGAGATAATCGTCTCCATGCTCCAAATCCATTTTAAAGCCATTTTTAAGGCATTTCGCGCATACATGAAATGAACACATTTTTCTCCAAAACTATAACAGATGCAAGCTTGTCCTGTTTGGTGGAGATGATATTTAATAAAATAAGTAGAAATCCACTAAAAGTTTTGTTTGGTTATCTTGCAATCCCGAGATAATCGTCTCCATGCTCCAAATCCATTTTAAAGCCATTTTTAAGGCATTTCGCGCATACATGAAATGAACACATTTTTCTCCAAAACTATAACACATGCAAGCTTGTCCTGTTTGGTGGAGATGATATTTAATAAAAAAGGTAGAAATCCACTAAAAGTTTTGTTTGGTTATCTTGCAATCCCGAGATAATCGTCTCCATGCTCCAAATCCATTTTAAAGCCATTTCAAAGGCATTTTGCGCATACATGAAATGAACACATTTTTCTCCAAAACTATAACACATGCAAGCTTGTCCTGTTTGGTGGAGATGATATTTAATAAAATAAGTAGAAATCCACTAAAAGTTTTGTTTGGTTATCTTGCAATCCCGAGATAATCGTCTCCATGCTCCAAATCCATTTTAAAGCCATTTTTAAGGCATTTCGCGCATACATGAAATGAACACATTTTTCTCCAAAACTATAACAGATGCAAGCTTGTCCTGTTTGGTGGAGATGATATTTAATAAAATAAGTAGAAATCCACTAAAAGTTTTGTTTGGTTATCTTGCAATCCCGAGATAATCGTCTCCATGCTCCAAATCCATTTTAAAGCCATTTTTAAGGCATTTCGCGCATACATGAAATGAACACATTTTTCTCCAAAACTATAACAGATGCAAGCTTGTCCTGTTTGGTGGAGATAATATTTAATAAAATAAGTAGAAATCTACTAAAAGTTTCGTTTGTTTATATTGCCATCCTGAGATAATCGTCTCCATGCTCCAAATCCATTTTAAAGCCATTTCAAAGGCATTTTGCGCATACATGAAATGAACACATTTTTCTCCAAAACTATAACACATGCAAGCTTGTCCTGTTTGGTGGAGATGATATTTAATAAAATAAGTAGAAATCCACTAAAAGTTTTGTTTGGTTATCTTGCAATCCCGAGATAATCGTCTCCATGCTCCAAATCCATTTTAAAGCCATTTTTAAGGCATTTCGCGCATACATGAAATGAACACATTTTTCTCCAAAACTATAACAGATGCAAGCTTGTCCTGTTTGGTGGAGATGATATTTAATAAAATAAGTAGAAATCCACTAAAAGATTGGTTTGGTTATCTTGCAATCCCGAGATAATCGTCTCCATGCTCCAAATCCATTTTAAAGCCATTTTTAAGGCATTTCGCGCATACATGAAATGAACACATTTTTCTCCAAAACTATAACAGATGCAAGCTTGTCCTGTTTGGTGGAGATGATATTTAATAAAATAAGTAGAAATCCACTAAAAGTTTTGTTTGGTTATCTTGCAATCCCGAGATAATCGTCTCCATGCTCCAAATCCATTTTAAAGCCATTTTTAAGGCATTTCGCGCATACATGAAATGAACACATTTTTCTCCAAAACTATAACACATGCAAGCTTGTCCTGTTTGGTGGAGATGATATTTAATAAAAAAGGTAGAAATCCACTAAAAGTTTTGTTTGGTTATCTTGCAATCCCGAGATAATCGTCTCCATGCTCCAAATCCATTTTAAAGCCATTTTTAAGGCATTTCGCGCAGACATGAAATGAACACATTTTTCTCCAAAACTATAACAGATGCAAGCTTGTCCTGTTTGGTGGAGATGATATTTAATAAAATAAGTAGAAATCCACTAAAAGTTTTGTTTGGTTATCTTGCAATCCCGAGATAATCGTCTCCATGCTCCAAATCCATTTTAAAGCCATTTTTAAGGCATTTCGCGCATACATGAAATGAACACATTTTTCTCCAAAACTATAACAGATGCAAGCTTGTCCTGTTTGGTGGAGATAATATTTAATAAAATAAGTAGAAATCCACTAAAAGTTTCGTTTGTTTATATTGCCATCCTGAGATAATCGTCTCCATGCTCCAAATCCATTTTAAAGCCATTTCAAAGGCTTTTTGCGCATACATGAAATGAACACATTTTTCTCCAAAACTATAACACATGCAAGCTTGTCCTGTTTGGTGGAGATGATATTTAATAAAATAAGTAGAAATCCACTAAAAGTTTTGTTTGGTTATCTTGCAATCCCGAGATAATCGTCTCCATGCTCCAAATCCATTTTAAAGCCATTTTTAAGGCATTTCGCGCATACATGAAATGAACACATTTTTCTCCAAAACTATAACAGATGCAAGCTTGTCCTGTTTGGTGGAGATGATATTTAATAAAATAAGTAGAAATCCACTAAAAGTTTTGTTTGGTTATCTTGCAATCCCGAGATAATCGTCTCCATGCTCCAAATCCATTTTAAAGCCATTTTTAAGGCATTTCGCGCATACATGAAATGAACACATTTTTCTCCAAAACTATAACAGATGCAAGCTTGTCCTGTTTGGTGGAGATAATATTTAATAAAATAAGTAGAAATCTACTAAAAGTTTCGTTTGTTTATATTGCCATCCTGAGATAATCGTCTCCATGCTCCAAATCCATTTTAAAGCCATTTCAAAGGCATTTTGCGCATACATGAAATGAACACATTTTTCTCCAAAACTATAACACATGCAAGCTTGTCCTGTTTGGTGGAGATGATATTTAATAAAATAAGTAGAAATCCACTAAAAGTTTTGTTTGGTTATCTTGCAATCCCGAGATAATCGTCTCCATGCTCCAAATCCATTTTAAAGCCATTTTTAAGGCATTTCGCGCATACATGAAATGAACACATTTTTCTCCAAAACTATAACAGATGCAAGCTTGTCCTGTTTGGTGGAGATGATATTTAATAAAATAAGTAGAAATCCACTAAAAGTTTTGTTTGGTTATCTTGCAATCCCGAGATAATCGTCTCCATGCTCCAAATCCATTTTAAAGCCATTTTTAAGGCATTTCGCGCATACATGAAATGAACACATTTTTCTCCAAAACTATAACAGATGCAAGCTTGTCCTGTTTGGTGGAGATAATACTTAATAAAATAAGTAGAAATCTACTAAAAGTTTCGTTTGTTTATATTGCCATCCTGAGATAATCGTCTCCATGCTCCAAATCCATTTTAAAGCCATTTCAAAGGCATTTTGCGCATACATGAAATGAACACATTTTTCTCCAAAACTATAACACATGCAAGCTTGTCCTGTTTGGTGGAGATGATATTTAATAAAATAAGTAGAAATCCACTAAAAGTTTTGTTTGGTTATCTTGCAATCCCGAGATAATCGTCTCCATGCTCCAAATCCATTTTAAAGCCATTTTTAAGGCATTTCGCGCATACATGAAATGAACACATTTTTCTCCAAAACTATAACAGATGCAAGCTTGTCCTGTTTGGTGGAGATGATATTTAATAAAATAAGTAGAAATCCACTAAAAGTTTTGTTTGGTTATCTTGCAATCCCGAGATAATCGTCTCCATGCTCCAAATCCATTTTAAAGCCATTTTTAAGGCATTTCGCGCATACATGAAATGAACACATTTTTCTCCAAAACTATAACAGATGCAAGCTTGTCCTGTTTGGTGGAGATGATATTTAATAAAATAAGTAGAAATCCACTAAAAGTTTTGTTTGGTTATCTTGCAATCCCGAGATAATCGTCTCCATGCTCCAAATCCATTTTAAAGCCATTTTTAAGGCATTTCGCGCATACATGAAATGAACACATTTTTCTCCAAAACTATAACAGATGCAAGCTTGTCCTGTTTGGTGGAGATGATATTTAATAAAATAAGTAGAAATCCACTAAAAGTTTTGTTTGGTTATCTTGCAATCCCGAGATAATCGTCTCCATGCTCCAAATCCATTTTAAAGCCATTTCAAAGGCATTTTGCGCATACATGAAATGAACACATTTTTCTCCAAAACTATAACACATGCAAGCTTGTCCTGTTTGGTGGAGATGATATTTAATAAAATAAGTAGAAATCCACTAAAAGTTTTGTTTGGTTATCTTGCAATCCCGAGATAATCGTCTCCATGCTCCAAATCCATTTTAAAGCCATTTTTAAGGCATTTCGCGCATACATGAAATGAACACATTTTTCTCCAAAACTATAACAGATGCAAGCTTGTCCTGTTTGGTGGAGATGATATTTAATAAAATAAGTAGAAATCCACTAAAAGTTTTGTTTGGTTATCTTGCAATCCCGAGATAATCGTCTCCATGCTCCAAATCCATTGTAAAGCCATTTTTAAGGCATTTCGCGCATACATGAAATGAACACATTTTTCTCTTAAACTATAACAGATGCAAGCTTGTCCTGTTTGGTGGAGATGATATTTAATAAAATAAGTAGAAATCCACTAAAAGTTTTGTTTGGTTATCTTGCAATCCCGAGATAATCGTCTCCATGCTCCAAATCCATTTTAAAGCCATTTTTAAGGCATTTCGCACATACATGAAATGAACACATTTTTCTCCAAAACTATAACAGATGCAAGCTTGTCCTGTTTGGTGGAGATAATATTTAATAAAATAAGTAGAAATCTACTAAAAGTTTCGTTTGTTTATATTGCCATCCTGAGATAATCGTCTCCATGCTCCAAATCCATTTTAAAGCCATTTCAAAGGCATTTTGCGCATACATGAAATGAACACATTTTTCTCCAAAACTATAACACATGCAAGCTTGTCCTGTTTGGTGGAGATGATATTTAATAAAATAAGTAGAAATCCACTAAAAGTTTTGTTTGGTTATCTTGCAATCCCGAGATAATCGTCTCCATGCTCCAAATCCATTTTAAAGCCATTTTTAAGGCATTTCGCGCATACATGAAATGAACACATTTTTCTCCAAAACTATAACAGATGCAAGCTTGTCCTGTTTGGTGGAGATGATATTTAATAAAATAAGTAGAAATCCACTAAAAGTTTTGTTTGGTTATCTTGCAATCCCGAGATAATCGTCTCCATGCTCCAAATCCATTTTAAAGCCATTTTTAAGGCATTTCGCGCATACATGAAATGAACACATTTTTCTCCAAAACTAAAACAGATGCAAGCTTGTCCTGTTTGGTGGAGATGATATTTAATAAAATAAGTAGAAATCCACTAAAAGTTTTGTTTGGTTATCTTGCAATCCCGAGATAATCGTCTCCATACTCCAAATCCATTTTAAAGCCATTTTTAAGGCATTTCGCGCATACATGAAATGAACACATTTTTCTCCAAAACTATAACACATGCAAGCTTGTCCTGTTTGGTGGAGATGATATTTAATAAAATAAGTAGAAATCCACTAAAAGTTTTGTTTGGTTATCTTGCAATCCCGAGATAATCGTCTCCATGCTCCAAATCCATTTTAAAGCCATTTTTAAGGCATTTCGCGCATACATGAAATGAACACATTTTTCTCCAAAACTATAACAGATGCAAGCTTGTCCTGTTTGGTGGAGATGATATTTAATAAAATAAGTAGAAATCCACTAAAAGTTTTGTTTGGTTATCTTGCAATCCCGAGATAATCGTCTCCATGCTCCAAATCCATTTTAGAGCCATTTTTAAGGCATTTCGCGCATACATGAAATGAACACATTTTTCTCCAAAACTATAACAGATGCAAGCTTGTCCTGTTTGGTGGAGATAATATTTAATAAAATAAGTAGAAATCTACTAAAAGTTTCGTTTGTTTATATTGCCATCCTGAGATAATCGTCTCCATGCTCCAAATCCATTTTAAAGCCATTTCAAAGGCATTTTGCGCATACATGAAATGAACACATTTTTCTCCAAAACTATAACACATGCAAGCTTGTCCTGTTTGGTGGAGATGATATTTAATAAAATAAGTAGAAATCCACTAAAAGTTTTGTTTGGTTATCTTGCAATCCCGAGATAATCGTCTCCATGCTCCAAATCCATTTTAAAGCCATTTTTAAGGCATTTCGCGCATACATGAAATGAACACATTTTTCTCCAAAACTATAACAGATGCAAGCTTGTCCTGTTTGGTGGAGATAATATTTAATAAAATAAGTAGAAATCTACTAAAAGTTTCGTTTGTTTATATTGCCATCCTGAGATAATCGTCTCCATGCTCCAAATCCATTTTAAAGCCATTTCAAAGGCATTTTGCGCATACATGAAATGAACACATTTTTCTCCAAAACTATAACACATGCAAGCTTGTCCTGTTTGGTGGAGATGATATTTAATAAAATAAGTAGAAATCCACTAAAAGTTTTGTTTGGTTATCTTGCAATCCCGAGATAATCGTCTCCATACTCCAAATCCATTTTAAAGCCATTTTTAAGGCATTTCGCGCATACATGAAATGAACACATTTTTCTCCAAAACTATAACACATGCAAGCTTGTCCTGTTTGGTGGAGATGATATTTAATAAAATAAGTAGAAATCCACTAAAAGTTTTGTTTGGTTATCTTGCAATCCCGAGATAATCGTCTCCATGCTCCAAATCCATTTTAAAGCCATTTTTAAGGCATTTCGCGCATACATGAAATGAACACATTTTTCTCCAAAACTATAACAGATGCAAGCTTGTCCTGTTTGGTGGAGATGATATTTAATAAAATAAGTAGAAATCCACTAAAAGTTTTGTTTGGTTATCTTGCAATCCCGAGATAATCGTCTCCATGCTCCAAATCCATTTTAGAGCCATTTTTAAGGCATTTCGCGCATACATGAAATGAACACATTTTTCTCCAAAACTATAACAGATGCAAGCTTGTCCTGTTTGGTGGAGATAATATTTAATAAAATAAGTAGAAATCTACTAAAAGTTTCGTTTGTTTATATTGCCATCCTGAGATAATCGTCTCCATGCTCCAAATCCATTTTAAAGCCATTTCAAAGGCATTTTGCGCATACATGAAATGAACACATTTTTCTCCAAAACTATAACACATGCAAGCTTGTCCTGTTTGGTGGAGATGATATTTAATAAAATAAGTAGAAATCCACTAAAAGTTTTGTTTGGTTATCTTGCAATCCCGAGATAATCGTCTCCATGCTCCAAATCCATTTTAAAGCCATTTTTAAGGCATTTCGCGCATACATGAAATGAACACATTTTTCTCCAAAACTATAACAGATGCAAGCTTGTCCTGTTTGGTGGAGATAATATTTAATAAAATAAGTAGAAATCTACTAAAAGTTTCGTTTGTTTATATTGCCATCCTGAGATAATCGTCTCCATGCTCCAAATCCATTTTAAAGCCATTTCAAAGGCATTTTGCGCATACATGAAATGAACACATTTTTCTCCAAAACTATAACACATGCAAGCTTGTCCTGTTTGGTGGAGATGATATTTAATAAAATAAGTAGAAATCCACTAAAAGTTTTGCTTGGTTATCTTGCAATCCCGAGATAATCGTCTCCATGCTCCAAATCCATTTTAAAGCCATTTTTAAGGCATTTCGCGCATACATGAAATGAACACATTTTTCTCCAAAACTATAACAGATGCAAGCTTGTCCTGTTTGGTGGAGATGATATTAAATAAAATAAGTAGAAATCCACTAAAAGTTTTGTTTGGTTATCTTGCAATCCCGAGATAATCGTCTCCATGCTCCAAATCCATTTTAAAGCCATTTTTAAGGCATTTCGCGCATACATGAAATGAACACATTTTTCTCCAAAACTATAACAGATGCAAGCTTGTCCTGTTTGGTGGAGATAATATTTAATAAAATAAGTAGAAATCTACTAAAAGTTTCGTTTGTTTATATTGCCATCCTGAGATAATCGTCTCCATGCTCCAAATCCATTTTAAAGCCATTTCAAAGGCATTTTGCGCATACATGAAATGAACACATTTTTCTCCAAAACTATAACACATGCAAGCTTGTCCTGTTTGGTGGAGATGATATTTAATAAAATAAGTAGAAATCCACTAAAAGTTTTGTTTGGTTATCTTGCAATCCCGAAATAATCGTCTCCATGCTCCAAATCCATTTTAAAGCCATTTTTAAGGCATTTCGCGCATACATGAAATGAACACATTTTTCTCCAAAACTATAACAGATGCAAGCTTGTCCTGTTTGGTGGAGATGATATTTAATAAAATAAGTAGAAATCCACTAAAAGTTTTGTTTGGTTATCTTGCAATCCCGAGATAATCGTCTCCATGCTCCAAATCCATTTTAAAGCCATTTTTAAGGCATTTCGCGCATACATGAAATGAACACATTTTTCTCCAAAACTATAACAGATGCAAGCTTGTCCTGTTTGGTGGAGATAATATTTAATAAAATAAGTAGAAATCTACTAAAAGTTTCGTTTGTTTATATTGCCATCCTGAGATAATCGTCTCCATGCTCCAAATCCATTTTAAAGCCATTTCAAAGGCTTTTTGCGCATACATGAAATGAACACATTTTTCTCCAAAACTATAACACATGCAAGCTTGTCCTGTTTGGTGGAGATGATATTTAATAAAATAAGTAGAAATCCACTAAAAGTTTTGTTTGGTTATCTTGCAATCCCGAGATAATCGTCTCCATGCTCCAAATCCATTTTAAAGCCATTTTTAAGGCATTTCGCGCATACATGAAATGAACACATTTTTCTCCAAAACTATAACAGATGCAAGCTTGTCCTGTTTGGTGGAGATGATATTTAATAAAATAAGTAGAAATCCACTAAAAGTTTTGTTTGGTTATCTTGCAATCCCGAGATAATTGTCCCCATGCTCCAAATCCATTTTAAAGCCATTTTTAAGGCATTTCGCGCATACATGAAATGAACACATTTTTCTCCAAAACTATAACACATGCAAGCTTGTCCTGTTTGGTGGAGATGATATTTAATAAAATAAGTAGAAATCCACTAAAAGTTTTGTTTGGTTATCTTGCAATCCCGAGATAATCGTCTCCATGCTCCAAATCCATTTTAAAGCCATTTTTAAGGCATTTCGCGCATACATGAAATAAACACATTTTTCTCCAAAACTATAACAGATGCAAGCTTGTCCTGTTTGGTGGAGATGATATTTAATAAAATAAGTAGAAATCCACTAAAAGTTTTGTTTGGTTATCTTGCAATCCCGAGATAATCGTCTCCATGCTCCAAATCCATTTTAAAGCCATTTTTAAGGCATTTCGCGCATACATGAAATGAACACATTTTTCTCCAAAACTATAACAGATGCAAGCTTGTCCTGTTTGGTGGAGATAATATTTAATAAAATAAGTAGAAATCTACTAAAAGTTTCGTTTGTTTATATTGCCATCCTGAGATAATCGTCTCCATGCTCCAAATCCATTTTAAAGCCATTTCAAAGGCATTTTGCGCATACATGAAATGAACACATTTTTCTCCAAAACTATAACACATGCAAGCTTGTCCTGTTTGGTGGAGATGATATTTAATAAAATAAGTAGAAATCCACTAAAAGTTTTGTTTGGTTATCTTGCAATCCCGAGATAATCGTCTCCATGCTCCAAATCCATTTTAAAGCCATTTTTAAGGCATTTCGCGCATACATGAAATGAACACATTTTTCTCCAAAACTATAACAGATGCAAGCTTGTCCTGTTTGGTGGAGATGATATTTAATAAAATAAGTAGAAATCCACTAAAAGTTTTGTTTGGTTATCTTGCAATCCCGAGATAATCGTCTCCATGCTCCAAATCCATTTTAAAGCCATTTTTAAGGCATTTCGCGCATACATGAAATGAACACATTTTTCTCCAAAACTATAACAGATGCAAGCTTGTCCTGTTTGGTGGAGATAATATTTAATAAAATAAGTAGAAATCTACTAAAAGTTTCGTTTGTTTATATTGCCATCCTGAGATAATCGTCTCCATGCTCCAAATCCATTTTAAAGCCATTTCAAAGGCATTTTGCGCATACATGAAATGAACACATTTTTCTCCAAAACTATAACACATGCAAGCTTGTCCTGTTTGGTGGAGATGATATTTAATAAAATAAGTAGAAATCCACTAAAAGTTTTGTTTGGTTATCTTGCAATCCCGAGATAATCGTCTCCATGCTCCAAATCCATTTTAAAGCCATTTTTAAGGCATTTCGCGCATACATGAAATGAACACATTTTTCTCCAAAACTATAACAGATGCAAGCTTGTCCTGTTTGGTGGAGATGATATTTAATAAAATAAGTAGAAATCCACTAAAAGTTTTGTTTGGTTATCTTGCAATCCCGAGATAATCGTCTCCATGCTCCAAATCCATTTTAAAGCCATTTTTAAGGCATTTCGCGCATACATGAAATGAACACATTTTTCTCCAAAACTATAACAGATGCAAGCTTGTCCTGTTTGGTGGAGATGATATTTAATAAAATAAGTAGAAATCCACTAAAAGTTTTGTTTGGTTATCTTGCAGTCCCGAGATAATCGTCTCCATGCTCCAAATCCATTTTAAAGCCATTTTTAAGGCATTTCGCGCATACATGAAATGAACACATTTTTCTCCAAAACTATAACAGATGCAAGCTTGTCCTGTTTGGTGGAGATGATATTTAATAAAATAAGTAGAAATCCACTAAAAGTTTTGTTTGGTTATCTTGCAATCCCGAGAAAATCGTCTCCATGCTCCAAATCCATTTTAAAGCCATTTTTAAGGCATTTCGCGCATACATGAAATGAACACATTTTTCTCCAAAACTATAACAGATGCAAGCTTGTCCTGTTTGGTGGAGATGATATTTAATAAAATAAGTAGAAATCCACTAAAAGTTTTGTTTGGTTATCTTGCAATCCCGAGATAATCGTCTCCATGCTCCAAATCCATTTTAAAGTTATTTCAAAGGCATTTTGCGCATACATGAAATGAACACATTTTTCTCCAAAACTATAACACATGCAAGCTTGTCCTGTTTGGTGGAGATGATATTTAATAAAATAAGTAGAAATCCACTAAAAGTTTTGTTTGGTTATCTTGCAATCCCGAGATAATCGTCTCCATGCTCCAAATCCATTTTAAAGCCATTTTTAAGGCATTTCGCGCATACATGAAATGAACACATTTTTCTCCAAAACTATAACAGATGCAAGCTTGTCCTGTTTGGTGGAGATGATATTTAATAAAATAAGTAGAAATCCACTAAAAGTTTTGTTTGGTTATATTGCAATCCCGAGATAATCGTCTCCATGCTCCAAATCCATTTTAAAGCCATTTTTAAGGCATTTCGCGCATACATGAAATGAACACATTTTTCTCCAAAACTATAACAGATGCAAGCTTGTCCTGTTTGGTGGAGATGATATTTAATAAAATAAGTAGAAATCCACTAAAAGTTTTGTTTGGTTATCTTGCAATCCCGAGATAATCGTCTCCATGCTCCAAATCCATTTTAAAGCCATTTTTAAGGCATTTCGCGCATACATGAAATGAACACATTTTTCTCCAAAACTATAACAGATGCAAGCTTGTCCTGTTTGGTGGAGATGATATTTAATAAAATAAGTAGAAATCCACTAAAAGTTTTGTTTGGTTATCTTGCAATCCCGAGATAATCGTCTCCATGCTCCAAATCCATTTTAAAGCCATTTTTAAGGCATTTCGCGCATACATGAAATGAACACATTTTTCTCCAAAACTATAACAGATGCAAGCTTGTCCTGTTTGGTGGAGATGATATTTAATAAAATAAGTAGAAATCCACTAAAAGTTTTGTTTGGTTATCTTGCAATCCCGAGATAATCGTCTCCATGCTCCAAATCCATTTTAAAGCCATTTTTAAGGCATTTTGCGCATACATGAAATGAACACATTTTTCTCCAAAACTATAACACATGCAAGCTTGTCCTGTTTGGTGGAGATGATATTTAATAAAATAAGTAGAAATCCACTAAAAGTTTTGTTTGGTTATCTTGCAATCCCGAGATAATCGTCTCCATGCTCCAAATCCATTTTAAAGCCATTTTTAAGGCATTTCGCGCATACATGAAATGAACACATTTTTCTCCAAAACTATAACAGATGCAAGCTTGTCCTGTTTGGTGGAGATGATATTTAATAAAATAAGTAGAAATCCACTAAAAGTTTTGTTTGGTTATCTTGCAATCCCGAGATAATCGTCTCCATGCTCCAAATCCATTTTAAAGCCATTTTTAAGGCATTTCGCGCATACATGAAATGAACACATTTTTCTCCAAAACTCTAACAGATGCAAGCTTGTCCTGTTTGGTGGAGATGATATTTAATAAAATAAGTAGAAATCCACTAAAAGTTTTGTTTGGTTATCTTGCAATCCCGAGATAATCGTCTCCATGCTCCAAATCCATTTTAAAGCCATTTTTAAGGCATTTCGCGCATACATGAAATGAACACATTTTTCTCCAAAACTATAACAGATGCAAGCTTGTCCTGTTTGGTGGAGATGATATTTAATAAAATAAGTAGAAATCCACTAAAAGTTTTGTTTGGTTATATTGCAATCCCGAGATAATCGTCTCCATGCTCCAAATCCATTTTAAAGCCATTTTTAAGGCATTTCGCGCATACATGAAATGAACACATTTTTCTCCAAAACTATAACAGATGCAAGCTTGTCCTGTTTGGTGGAGATGATATTTAATAAAATAAGTAGAAATCCACTAAAAGTTTTGTTTGGTTATCTTGCAATCCCGAGATAATCGTCTCCATGCTCCAAATCCATTTTAAAGCCATTTTTAAGGCATTTCGCGCATACATGAAATGAACACATTTTTCTCCAAAACTATAACAGATGCAAGCTTGTCCTGTTTGGTGGAGATGATATTTAATAAAATAAGTAGAAATCCACTAAAAGTTTTGTTTGGTTATATTGCAATCCCGAGATAATCGTCTCCATGCTCCAAATCCATTTTAAAGCCATTTTTAAGGCATTTCGCGCATACATGAAATGAACACATTTTTCTCCAAAACTATAACAGATGCAAGCTTGTCCTGTTTGGTGGAGATGATATTTAATAAAATAAGTAGAAATCCACTAAAAGTTTTGTTTGGTTATCTTGCAATCCCGAGATAATCGTCTCCATGCTCCAAATCCATTTTAAAGCCATTTTTAAGGCATTTCGCGCATACATGAAATTAACACATTTTTCTCCAAAACTATAACAGATGCAAGCTTGTCCTGTTTGGTGGAGATGATATTTAATAAAATAAGTAGAAATCCACTAAAAGTTTTGTTTGGTTATATTGCAATCCCGAGATAATCGTCTCCATGCTCCAAATCCATTTTAAAGCCATTTTTAAGGCATTTCGCACATACATGAAATGAACACATTTTTCTCCAAAACTATAACAGATGCAAGCTTGTCCTGTTTGGTGGAGATGATATTTAATAAAATAAGTAGAAATCCACTAAAAGTTTGTTTGGTTATCTTGCAATCCCGAGATAATCGTCTCCATGCTCCAAATCCATTTTAAAGCCATTTTTAAGGCATTTCGCGCATACATGAAATGAACACATTTTTCTCCAAAACTATCAGATGCAAGCTTGTCCTGTTTGGTGGAGATAATATTTAATAAAATAAGTAGAAATCTACTAAAAGTTTCGTTTGTTTATATTGCCATCCTGAGATAATCGTCTCCATGCTCCAAATCCATTTTAAAGCCATTTCAAAGGCATTTTGCGCATACATGAAATGAACACATTTTTCTCCAAAACTATAACAGATGCAAGCTTGTCCTGTTTGGTGGAGATGATATTTAATAAAATAAGTAGAAATCCACTAAAAGTTTTGTTTGGTTATCTTGCAATCCCGAGATAATCGTCTCCATGCTCCAAATCCATTTTAAAGCCATTTTTAAGGCATTTCGCGCATACATGAAATGAACACATTTTTCTCCAAAACTATAACAGATGCAAGCTTGTCCTGTTTGGTGGAGATGATATTTAATAAAATAAGTAGAAATCCACTAAAAGTTTTGTTTGGTTATCTTGCAATCCCGAGATAATCGTCTCCATGCTCCAAATCCATTTTAAAGCCATTTTTAAGGCATTTCGCGCATACATGAAATGAACACATTTTTCTCCAAAACTATAACAGATGCAAGCTTGTCCTGTTTGGTGGAGATGATATTTAATAAAATAAGTAGAAATCCACTAAAAGTTTTGTTTGGTTATCTTGCAATCCCGAGATAATCGTCTCCATGCTCCAAATCCATTTTAAAGCCATTTTTAAGGCATTTCGCGCATACATGAAATGAACACATTTTTCTCCAAAACTATAACAGATGCAAGCTTGTCCTGTTTGGTGGAGATGATATTTAATAAAATAAGTAGAAATCCACTAAAAGTTTTGTTTGGTTATATTGCAATCCCGAGATAATCGTCTCCATGCTCCAAATCCATTTTAAAGCCATTTTTAAGGCATTTCGCGCATACATGAAATGAACACATTTTTCTCCAAAACTATAACAGATGCAAGCTTGTCCTGTTTGGTGGAGATGATATTTAATAAAATAAGTAGAAATCCACTAAAAGTTTTGTTTGGTTATCTTGCAATCCCGAGATAATCGTCTCCATGCTCCAAATCCATTTTAAAGCCATTTTTAAGGCATTTCGCGCATACATTGAAATGAACACATTTTTCTCCAAAACTATAACAGATGCAAGCTTGTCCTGTTTGGTGAAGATAATATTTAATAAAATAAGTAGAAATCTACTAAAAGTTTCGTTTGTTTATATTGCCATCCTGAGATAATCGTCTCCATGCTCCAAATCCATTTTAAAGCCATTTCAAAGGCATTTTGCGCATACATGAAATGAACACATTTTTCTCCAAAACTATAACACATGCAAGCTTGTCCTGTTTGGTGGAGATGATATTTAATAAAATAAGTAGAAATCCACTAAAAATTTTTTTGGTTATCTTGCAATCCCGAGATAATCGTCTCCATGCTCCAAATCCATTTTAAAGCCATTTTTAAGGCATTTCGCGCATACATGAAATGAACACATTTTTCTCCAAAACTATAACAGATGCAAGCTTGTCCTGTTTGGTGGAGATGATATTTAATAAAATAAGTAGAAATCCACTAAAAGTTTTGTTTGGTTATCTTGCAATCCCGAGATAATCGTCTCCATGCTCCAAATCCATTTTAAAGTTATTTCAAAGGCATTTTGCGCATACATGAAATGAACACATTTTTCTCCAAAACTATAACACATGCAAGCTTGTCCTGTTTGGTGGAGATGATATTTAATAAAATAAGTAGAAATACACTAAAAGTTTTGTTTGGTTATCTTGCAATCCCGAGATAATCGTCTCCATGCTCCAAATCCATTTTAAAGCCATTTTTAAGGCATTTCGCGCATACATGAAATGAACACATTTTTCTCCAAAACTATAACAGATGCAAGCTTGTCCTGTTTGGTGGAGATGATATTTATTAAAATAAGTAGAAATCCACTAAAAGTTTTGTTTGGTTATCTTGCAGTCCCTAGATAATCGTCTCCATGCTCCAAATCCATTTTAAAGCCATTTTTAAGGCATTTCGCGCATACATGAAATGAACACATTTTTCTCCAAAACTATAACAGATGCAAGCTTGTCCTGTTTGGTGGAGATGATATTTAATAAAATAAGTAGAAATCCACTAAAAGTTTTGTTTGGTTATCTTGCAATCCCGAGATAATCGTCTCCATGCTCCAAATCCATTTTAAAGCCATTTTTAAGGCATTTCGCGCATACATGAAATGAACACATTTTTCTCCAAAACTATAACAGATGCAAGCTTGTCCTGTTTGGTGGAGATGATATTTAATAAAATAAGTAGAAATCCACTAAAAGTTTTGTTTGGTTATATTGCAATCCCGAGATAATCGTCTCCATGCTCCAAATCCATTTTAAAGCCATTTTTAAGGCATTTCGCGCATACATGAAATGAACACATTTTTCTCCAAAACTATAACAGATGCAAGCTTGTCCTGTTTGGTGGAGATGATATTTAATAAAATAAGTAGAAATCCACTAAAAGTTTTGTTTGGTTATCTTGCAATCCCGAGATAATCGTCTCCATGCTCCAAATCCATTTTAAAGCCATTTTTAAGGCATTTCGCGCATACATGAAATGAACACATTTTTCTCCAAAACTATAACAGATGCAAGCTTGTCCTGTTTGGTGGAGATGATATTTAATAAAATAAGTAGAAATCCACTAAAAGTTTTGTTTGGTTATCTTGCAATCCCGAGATAATCGTCTCCATGCTCCAAATCCATTTTAAAGCCATTTTTAAGGCATTTCGCGCATACATGAAATGAACACATTTTTCTCCAAAACTATAACAGATGCAAGCTTGTCCTGTTTGGTGGAGATGATATTTAATAAAATAAGTAGAAATCCACTAAAAGTTTTGTTTGGTTATCTTGCAATCCCGAGATAATCGTCTCCATGCTCCAAATCCATTTTAAAGCCATTTTTAAGGCATTTTGCGCATACATGAAATGAACACATTTTTCTCCAAAACTATAACACATGCAAGCTTGTCCTGTTTGGTGGAGATGATATTTAATAAAATAAGTAGAAATCCACTAAAAGTTTTGTTTGGTTATCTTGCAATCCCGAGATAATCGTCTCCATGCTCCAAATCCATTTTAAAGCCATTTTTAAGGCATTTCGCGCATACATGAAATGAACACATTTTTCTCCAAAACTCTAACAGATGCAAGCTTGTCCTGTTTGGTGGAGATGATATTTAATAAAATAAGTAGAAATCCACTAAAAGTTTTGTTTGGTTATCTTGCAATCCCGAGATAATCGTCTCCATGCTCCAAATCCATTTTAAAGCCATTTTTAAGGCATTTCGCGCATACATGAAATGAACACATTTTTCTCCAAAACTATAACAGATGCAAGCTTGTCCTGTTTGGTGGAGATGATATTTAATAAAATAAGTAGAAATCCACTAAAAGTTTTGTTTGGTTATCTTGCAATCCCGAGATAATCGTCTCCATGCTCCAAATCCATTTTAAAGCCATTTTTAAGGCATTTCGCGCATACATGAAATGAACACATTTTTCTCCAAAACTATAACAGATGCAAGCTTGTCCTGTTTGGTGGAGATGATATTTAATAAAATAAGTAGAAATCCACTAAAAGTTTTGTTTGGTTATATTGCAATCCCGAGATAATCGTCTCCATGCTCCAAATCCATTTTAAAGCCATTTTTAAGGCATTTCGCGCATACATGAAATGAACACATTTTTCTCCAAAACTATAACAGATGCAAGCTTGTCCTGTTTGGTGGAGATGATATTTAATAAAATAAGTAGAAATCCACTAAAAGTTTTGTTTGGTTATCTTGCAATCCCGAGATAATCGTCTCCATGCTCCAAATCCATTTTAAAGCCATTTTTAAGGCATTTCGCGCATACATGAAATGAACACATTTTTCTCCAAAACTATAACAGATGCAAGCTTGTCCTGTTTGGTGGAGATGATATTTAATAAAATAAGTAGAAATCCACTAAAAGTTTTGTTTGGTTATCTTGCAATCCCGAGATAATCGTCTCCATGCTCCAAATCCATTTTAAAGCCATTTTTAAGGCATTTCGCGCATACATGAAATGAACACATTTTTCTCCAAAACTATAACAGATGCAAGCTTGTCCTGTTTGGTGGAGATGATATTTAATAAAATAAGTAGAAATCCACTAAAAGTTTTGTTTGGTTATCTTGCAATCCCGAGATAATCGTCTCCATGCTCCAAATCCATTTTAAAGCCATTTTTAAGGCATTTTGCGCATACATGAAATGAACACATTTTTCTCCAAAACTATAACACATGCAAGCTTGTCCTGTTTGGTGGAGATGATATTTAATAAAATAAGTAGAAATCCACTAAAAGTTTTGTTTGGTTATCTTGCAATCCCGAGATAATCGTCTCCATGCTCCAAATCCATTTTAAAGCCATTTTTAAGGCATTTCGCGCATACATGAAATGAACACATTTTTCTCCAAAACTATAACAGATGCAAGCTTGTCCTGTTTGGTGGAGATGATATTTAATAAAATAAGTAGAAATCCACTAAAAGTTTTGTTTGGTTATCTTGCAATCCCGAGATAATCGTCTCCATGCTCCAAATCCATTTTAAAGCCATTTTTAAGGCATTTCGCGCATACATGAAATGAACACATTTTTCTCCAAAACTCTAACAGATGCAAGCTTGTCCTGTTTGGTGGAGATGATATTTAATAAAATAAGTAGAAATCCACTAAAAGTTTTGTTTGGTTATCTTGCAATCCCGAGATAATCGTCTCCATGCTCCAAATCCATTTTAAAGCCATTTTTAAGGCATTTCGCGCATACATTGAAATGAACACATTTTTCTCCAAAACTATAACAGATGCAAGCTTGTCCTGTTTGGTGAAGATAATATTTAATAAAATAAGTAGAAATCTACTAAAAGTTTCGTTTGTTTATATTGCCATCCTGAGATAATCGTCTCCATGCTCCAAATCCATTTTAAAGCCATTTCAAAGGCATTTTGCGCATACATGAAATGAACACATTTTTCTCCAAAACTATAACACATGCAAGCTTGTCCTGTTTGGTGGAGATGATATTTAATAAAATAAGTAGAAATCCACTAAAAATTTTTTTGGTTATCTTGCAATCCCGAGATAATCGTCTCCATGCTCCAAATCCATTTTAAAGCCATTTTTAAGGCATTTCGCGCATACATGAAATGAACACATTTTTCTCCAAAACTATAACAGATGCAAGCTTGTCCTGTTTGGTGGAGATGATATTTAATAAAATAAGTAGAAATCCACTAAAAGTTTTGTTTGGTTATCTTGCAATCCCGAGATAATCGTCTCCATGCTCCAAATCCATTTTAAAGTTATTTCAAAGGCATTTTGCGCATACATGAAATGAACACATTTTTCTCCAAAACTATAACACATGCAAGCTTGTCCTGTTTGGTGGAGATGATATTTAATAAAATAAGTAGAAATACACTAAAAGTTTTGTTTGGTTATCTTGCAATCCCGAGATAATCGTCTCCATGCTCCAAATCCATTTTAAAGCCATTTTTAAGGCATTTCGCGCATACATGAAATGAACACATTTTTCTCCAAAACTATAACAGATGCAAGCTTGTCCTGTTTGGTGGAGATGATATTTATTAAAATAAGTAGAAATCCACTAAAAGTTTTGTTTGGTTATCTTGCAGTCCCTAGATAATCGTCTCCATGCTCCAAATCCATTTTAAAGCCATTTTTAAGGCATTTCGCGCATACATGAAATGAACACATTTTTCTCCAAAACTATAACAGATGCAAGCTTGTCCTGTTTGGTGGAGATGATATTTAATAAAATAAGTAGAAATCCACTAAAAGTTTTGTTTGGTTATCTTGCAATCCCGAGATAATCGTCTCCATGCTCCAAATCCATTTTAAAGCCATTTTTAAGGCATTTCGCGCATACATGAAATGAACACATTTTTCTCCAAAACTATAACAGATGCAAGCTTGTCCTGTTTGGTGGAGATGATATTTAATAAAATAAGTAGAAATCCACTAAAAGTTTTGTTTGGTTATATTGCAATCCCGAGATAATCGTCTCCATGCTCCAAATCCATTTTAAAGCCATTTTTAAGGCATTTCGCGCATACATGAAATGAACACATTTTTCTCCAAAACTATAACAGATGCAAGCTTGTCCTGTTTGGTGGAGATGATATTTAATAAAATAAGTAGAAATCCACTAAAAGTTTTGTTTGGTTATCTTGCAATCCCGAGATAATCGTCTCCATGCTCCAAATCCATTTTAAAGCCATTTTTAAGGCATTTCGCGCATACATGAAATGAACACATTTTTCTCCAAAACTATAACAGATGCAAGCTTGTCCTGTTTGGTGGAGATGATATTTAATAAAATAAGTAGAAATCCACTAAAAGTTTTGTTTGGTTATCTTGCAATCCCGAGATAATCGTCTCCATGCTCCAAATCCATTTTAAAGCCATTTTTAAGGCATTTCGCGCATACATGAAATGAACACATTTTTCTCCAAAACTATAACAGATGCAAGCTTGTCCTGTTTGGTGGAGATGATATTTAATAAAATAAGTAGAAATCCACTAAAAGTTTTGTTTGGTTATCTTGCAATCCCGAGATAATCGTCTCCATGCTCCAAATCCATTTTAAAGCCATTTTTAAGGCATTTTGCGCATACATGAAATGAACACATTTTTCTCCAAAACTATAACACATGCAAGCTTGTCCTGTTTGGTGGAGATGATATTTAATAAAATAAGTAGAAATCCACTAAAAGTTTTGTTTGGTTATCTTGCAATCCCGAGATAATCGTCTCCATGCTCCAAATCCATTTTAAAGCCATTTTTAAGGCATTTCGCGCATACATGAAATGAACACATTTTTCTCCAAAACTATAACAGATGCAAGCTTGTCCTGTTTGGTGGAGATGATATTTAATAAAATAAGTAGAAATCCACTAAACGTTTTGTTTGGTTATCTTGCAATCCCGAGATAATCGTCTCCATGCTCCAAATCCATTTTAAAGCCATTTTTAAGGCATTTCGCGCATACATGAAATGAACACATTTTTCTCCAAAACTCTAACAGATGCAAGCTTGTCCTGTTTGGTGGAGATAATATTTAATAAAATAAGTAGAAATCCACTAAAAGTTTTGTTTGGTTATCTTGCAATCCCGAGATAATCGTCTCCATGCTCCAAATCCATTTTAAAGCCATTTTTAAGGCATTTCGCGCATACATGAAATGAACACATTTTTCTCCAAAACTATAACAGATGCAAGCTTGTCCTGTTTGGTGGAGATGATATTTAATAAAATAAGTAGAAATCCACTAAAAGTTTTGTTTGGTTATCTTGCAATCCCGAGATAATCGTCTCCATGCTCCAAATCCATTTTAAAGCCATTTTTAAGGCATTTCGCGCATACATGAAATGAACACATTTTTCTCCAAAACTATAACAGATGCAAGCTTGTCCTGTTTGGTGGAGATGATATTTAATAAAATAAGTAGAAATCCACTAAAAGTTTTGTTTGGTTATATTGCAATCCCGAGATAATCGTCTCCATGCTCCAAATCCATTTTAAAGCCATTTTTAAGGCATTTCGCGCATACATGAAATGAACACATTTTTCTCCAAAACTATAACAGATGCAAGCTTGTCCTGTTTGGTGGAGATGATATTTAATAAAATAAGTAGAAATCCACTAAAAGTTTTGTTTGGTTATCTTGCAATCCCGAGATAATCGTCTCCATGCTCCAAATCCATTTTAAAGCCATTTTTAAGGCATTTCGCGCATACATGAAATGAACACATTTTTCTCCAAAACTATAACAGATGCAAGCTTGTCCTGTTTGGTGGAGATGATATTTAATAAAATAAGTAGAAATCCACTAAAAGTTTTGTTTGGTTATCTTGCAATCCCGAGATAATCGTCTCCATGCTCCAAATCCATTTTAAAGCCATTTTTAAGGCATTTCGCGCATACATGAAATGAACACATTTTTCTCCAAAACTATAACAGATGCAAGCTTGTCCTGTTTGGTGGAGATGATATTTAATAAAATAAGTAGAAATCCACTAAAAGTTTTGTTTGGTTATCTTGCAATCCCGAGATAATCGTCTCCATGCTCCAAATCCATTTTAAAGCCATTTTTAAGGCATTTTGCGCATACATGAAATGAACACATTTTTCTCCAAAACTATAACACATGCAAGCTTGTCCTGTTTGGTGGAGATGATATTTAATAAAATAAGTAGAAATCCACTAAAAGTTTTGTTTGGTTATCTTGCAATCCCGAGATAATCGTCTCCATGCTCCAAATCCATTTTAAAGCCATTTTTAAGGCATTTCGCGCATACATGAAATGAACACATTTTTCTCCAAAACTATAACAGATGCAAGCTTGTCCTGTTTGGTGGAGATGATATTTAATAAAATAAGTAGAAATCCACTAAAAGTTTTGTTTGGTTATCTTGCAATCCCGAGATAATCGTCTCCATGCTCCAAATCCATTTTAAAGCCATTTTTAAGGCATTTCGCGCATACATGAAATGAACACATTTTTCTCCAAAACTCTAACAGATGCAAGCTTGTCCTGTTTGGTGGAGATGATATTTAATAAAATAAGTAGAAATCCACTAAAAGTTTTGTTTGGTTATCTTGCAATCCCGAGATAATCGTCTCCATGCTCCAAATCCATTTTAAAGCCATTTTTAAGGCATTTCGCGCATACATGAAATGAACACATTTTTCTCCAAAACTATAACAGATGCAAGCTTGTCCTGTTTGGTGGAGATGATATTTAATAAAATAAGTAGAAATCCACTAAAAGTTTTGTTTGGTTATATTGCAATCCCGAGATAATCGTCTCCATGCTCCAAATCCATTTTAAAGCCATTTTTAAGGCATTTCGCGCATACATGAAATGAACACATTTTTCTCCAAAACTATAACAGATGCAAGCTTGTCCTGTTTGGTGGAGATGATATTTAATAAAATAAGTAGAAATCCACTAAAAGTTTTGTTTGGTTATCTTGCAATCCCGAGATAATCGTCTCCATGCTCCAAATCCATTTTAAAGCCATTTTTAAGGCATTTCGCGCATACATGAAATGAACACATTTTTCTCCAAAACTATAACAGATGCAAGCTTGTCCTGTTTGGTGGAGATGATATTTAATAAAATAAGTAGAAATCCACTAAAAGTTTTGTTTGGTTATATTGCAATCCCGAGATAATCGTCTCCATGCTCCAAATCCATTTTAAAGCCATTTTTAAGGCATTTCGCGCATACATGAAATGAACACATTTTTCTCCAAAACTATAACAGATGCAAGCTTGTCCTGTTTGGTGGAGATGATATTTAATAAAATAAGTAGAAATCCACTAAAAGTTTTGTTTGGTTATCTTGCAATCCCGAGATAATCGTCTCCATGCTCCAAATCCATTTTAAAGCCATTTTTAAGGCATTTCGCGCATACATGAAATGAACACATTTTTCTCCAAAACTATAACAGATGCAAGCTTGTCCTGTTTGGTGGAGATGATATTTAATAAAAAAAGTAGAAATCCACTAAAAGTTTTGTTTGGTTATATTGCAATCCCGAGATAATCGTCTCCATGCTCCAAATCCATTTTAAAGCCATTTTTAAGGCATTTCGCACATACATGAAATGAACACATTTTTCTCCAAAACTATAACAGATGCAAGCTTGTCCTGTTTGGTGGAGATGATATTTAATAAAATAAGTAGAAATCCACTAAAAGTTTGTTTGGTTATCTTGCAATCCCGAGATAATCGTCTCCATGCTCCAAATCCATTTTAAAGCCATTTTTAAGGCATTTCGCGCATACATGAAATGAACACATTTTTCTCCAAAACTATCAGATGCAAGCTTGTCCTGTTTGGTGGAGATAATATTTAATAAAATAAGTAGAAATCTACTAAAAGTTTCGTTTGTTTATATTGCCATCCTGAGATAATCGTCTCCATGCTCCAAATCCATTTTAAAGCCATTTCAAAGGCATTTTGCGCATACATGAAATGAACACATTTTTCTCCAAAACTATAACAGATGCAAGCTTGTCCTGTTTGGTGGAGATGATATTTAATAAAATAAGTAGAAATCCACTAAAAGTTTTGTTTGGTTATCTTGCAATCCCGAGATAATCGTCTCCATGCTCCAAATCCATTTTAAAGCCATTTTTAAGGCATTTCGCGCATACATGAAATGAACACATTTTTCTCCAAAACTATAACAGATGCAAGCTTGTCCTGTTTGGTGGAGATGATATTTAATAAAATAAGTAGAAATCCACTAAAAGTTTTGTTTGGTTATCTTGCAATCCCGAGATAATCGTCTCCATGCTCCAAATCCATTTTAAAGCCATTTTTAAGGCATTTCGCGCATACATGAAATGAATACATTTTTCTCCAAAACTATAACAGATGCAAGCTTGTCCTGTTTGGTGGAGATGATATTTAATAAAATAAGTAGAAATCCACTAAAAGTTTTGTTTGGTTATCTTGCAATCCCGAGATAATCGTCCCCATGCTCCAAATCCATTTTAAAGCCATTTTTAAGGCATTTCGCGCATACATGAAATGAACACATTTTTCTCCAAAACTATAACAGATGCAAGCTTGTCCTGTTTGGTGGAGATGATATTTAATAAAATAAGTAGAAATCCACTAAAAGTTTTGTTTGGTTATATTGCAATCCCGAGATAATCGTCTCCATGCTCCAAATCCATTTTAAAGCCATTTTTAAGGCATTTCGCGCATACATGAAATGAACACATTTTTCTCCAAAACTATAACAGATGCAAGCTTGTCCTGTTTGGTGGAGATGATATTTAATAAAATAAGTAGAAATCCACTAAAAGTTTTGTTTGGTTATCTTGCAATCCCGAGATAATCGTCTCCATGCTCCAAATCCATTTTAAAGCCATTTTTAAGGCATTTCGCGCATACATTGAAATGAACACATTTTTCTCCAAAACTATAACAGATGCAAGCTTGTCCTGTTTGGTGAAGATAATATTTAATAAAATAAGTAGAAATCTACTAAAAGTTTCGTTTGTTTATATTGCCATCCTGAGATAATCGTCTCCATGCTCCAAATCCATTTTAAAGCCATTTCAAAGGCATTTTGCGCATACATGAAATGAACACATTTTTCTCCAAAACTATAACACATGCAAGCTTGTCCTGTTTGGTGGAGATGATATTTAATAAAATAAGTAGAAATCCACTAAAATTTTTTTGGTTATCTTGCAATCCCGAGATAATCGTCTCCATGCTCCAAATCCATTTTAAAGCCATTTTTAAGGCATTTCGCGCATACATGAAATGAACACATTTTTCTCCAAAACTATAACAGATGCAAGCTTGTCCTGTTTGGTGGAGATGAAATTTAATAAAATAAGTAGAAATCCACTAAAAGTTTTGTTTGGTTATCTTGCAATCCCGAGATAATCGTCTCCATGCTCCAAATCCATTTTAAAGCCATTTTTAAGGCATTTCGCGCATACATGAAATGAACACATTTTTCTCCAAAACTATAACAGATGCAAGCTTGTCCTGTTTGGTGGAGATGATATTTAATAAAATAAGTAGAAATCCACTAAAAGTTTTGTTTGGTTATCTTGCAATCCCGAGATAATCGTCTCCATGCTCCAAATCCATTTTAAAGCCATTTTTAAGGCATTTCGCGCATACATGAAATGAACACATTTTTCTCCAAAACTATAACAGATGCAAGCTTGTCCTGTTTGGTGGAGATGATATTTAATAAAATAAGTAGAAATCCACTAAAAGTTTTGTTTGGTTATCTTGCAATACCGAGATAATCGTCTCCATGCTCCAAATCCATTTTAAAGCCATTTTTAAGGCATTTCGCGCATACATGAAATGAACACATTTTTCTCCAAAACTATAACAGATGCAAGCTTGTCCTGTTTGGTGGAGATGATATTTAATAAAATAAGTAGAAATCCACTAAAAGTTTTGTTTGGTTATCTTGCAATCCCGAGATAATCGTCTCCATGCTCCAAATCCATTTTAAAGCCATTTTTAAGGCATTTCGCGCATACATGAAATGAACACATTTTTCTCCAAAACTATAACAGATGCAAGCTTGTCCTGTTTGGTGGAGATAATATTTAATAAAATAAGTAGAAATCTACTAAAAGTTTCGTTTGTTTATATTGCCATCCTGAGATAATCGTCTCCATGCTCCAAATCCATTTTAAAGCCATTTCAAAGGCATTTTGCGCATACATGAAATGAACACATTTTTCTCCAAAACTATAACACATGCAAGCTTGTCCTGTTTGGTGGAGATGATATTTAATAAAATAAGTAGAAATCCACTAAAAGTTTTGTTTGGTTATCTTGCAATCCCGAGATAATCGTCTCTATGCTCCAAATCCATTTTAAAGCCATTTTTAAGGCATTTCGCGCATACATGAAATGAACACATTTTTCTCCAAAACTATAACAGATGCAAGCTTGTCCTGTTTGGTGGAGATGATATTTAATAAAATAAGTAGAAATCCACTAAAAGTTTTGTTTGGTTATCTTGCAATCCCGAGATAATCGTCTCCATGCTCCAAATCCATTTTAAAGCCATTTTTAAGGCATTTCGCGCATACATGAAATGAACACATTTTTCTCCAAAACTATAACAGATGCAAGCTTGTCCTGTTTGGTGGAGATGATATTTAATAAAATAAGTAGAAATCCACTAAAAGTTTTGTTTGGTTATCTTGCAATCCTGAGATAATCGTCTCCATGCTCCAAATCCATTTTAAAGCCATTTTTAAGGCATTTCGCGCATACATGAAATGAACACATTTTTCTCCAAAACTATAACAGATGCAAGCTTGTCCTGTTTGGTGGAGATGATATTTAATAAAATAAGTAGAAATCCACTAAAAGTTTTGTTTGGTTATATTGCAATCCCGAGATAATCGTCTCCATGCTCCAAATCCATTTTAAAGCCATTTTTAAGGCATTTCGCGCATACATGAAATGAACACATTTTTCTCCAAAACTATAACAGATGCAAGCTTGTCCTGTTTGGTGGAGATGATATTTAATAAAATAAGTAGAAATCCACTAAAAGTTTTGTTTGGTTATCTTGCAATCCCGAGATAATCGTCTCCATGCTCCAAATCCATTTTAAAGCCATTTTTAAGGCATTTCGCGCATACATGAAATGAACACATTTTTCTCCAAAACTATAACAGATGCAAGCTTGTCCTGTTTGGTGGAGATAATATTTAATAAAATAAGTAGAAATCTACTAAAAGTTTCGTTTGTTTATATTGCCATCCTGAGATAATCGTCTCCATGCTCCAAATCCATTTTAAAGCCATTTCAAAGGCATTTTGCGCATACATGAAATGAACACATTTTTCTCCAAAACTATAACACATGCAAGCTTGTCCTGTTTGGTGGAGATGATATTTAATAAAATAAGTAGAAATCCACTAAAAGTTTTGTTTGGTTATCTTGCAATCCCGAGATAATCGTCTCCATGCTCCAAATCCATTTTAAAGCCATTTTTAAGGCATTTCGCGCATACATGAAATGAACACATTTTTCTCCAAAACTATAACAGATGCAAGCTTGTCCTGTTTGGTGGAAATGATATTTAATAAAATAAGTAGAAATCCACTAAAAGTTTTGTTTGGTTATCTTGCAATCCCGAGATAATCGTCTCCATGCTCCAAATCCATTTTAAAGCCATTTTTAAGGCATTTCGCGCATACATGAAATGAACACATTTTTCTCCAAAACTATAACAGATGCAAGCTTGTCCTGTTTGGTGGAGATGATATTTAATAAAATAAGTAGAAATCCACTAAAAGTTTTGTTTGGTTATCTTGCAATCCCGAGATAATCGTCTCCATGCTCCAAATCCATTTTAAAGCCATTTTTAAGGCATTTCGCGCATACATGAAATGAACACATTTTTCTCCAAAACTATAACAGATGCAAGCTTGTCCTGTTTGGTGGAGATGATATTTAATAAAATAAGTAGAAATCCACTAAAAGTTTTGTTTGGTTATATTGCAATCCCGAGATAATCGTCTCCATGCTCCAAATCCATTTTAAAGCCATTTTTAAGGCATTTCGCGCATACATGAAATGAACACATTTTTCTCCAAAACTATAACAGATGCAAGCTTGTCCTGTTTGGTGGAGATGATATTTAATAAAATAAGTAGAAATCCACTAAAAGTTTTGTTTGGTTATCTTGCAATCCCGAGATAATCGTCTCCATGCTCCAAATCCATTTTAAAGCCATTTTTAAGGCATTTCGCGCATACATTGAAATGAACACATTTTTCTCCAAAACTATAACAGATGCAAGCTTGTCCTGTTTGGTGAAGATAATATTTAATAAAATAAGTAGAAATCTACTAAAAGTTTCGTTTGTTTATATTGCCATCCTGAGATAATCGTCTCCATGCTCCAAATCCATTTTAAAGCCATTTCAAAGGCATTTTGCGCATACATGAAATGAACACATTTTTCTCCAAAACTATAACACATGCAAGCTTGTCCTGTTTGGTGGAGATGATATTTAATAAAATAAGTAGAAATCCACTAAAAAATTTTTTGGTTATCTTGCAATCCCGAGATAATCGTCTCCATGCTCCAAATCCATTTTAAAGCCATTTTTAAGGCATTTCGCGCATACATGAAAGGAACACATTTTTCTCCAAAACTATAACAGATGCAAGCTTGTCCTGTTTGGTGGAGATGAAATTTAATAAAATAAGTAGAAATCCACTAAAAGTTTTGTTTGGTTATCTTGCAATCCCGAGATAATCGTCTCCATGCTCCAAATCCATTTTAAAGCCATTTTTAAGGCATTTCGCGCATACATGAAATGAACACATTTTTCTCCAAAACTATAACAGATGCAAGCTTGTCCTGTTTGGTGGAGATGATATTTAATAAAATAAGTAGAAATCCACTAAAAGTTTTGTTTGGTTATCTTGCAATCCCGAGATAATCGTCTCCATGCTCCAAATCCATTTTAAAGCCATTTTTAAGGCATTTCGCGCATACATGAAATGAACACATTTTTCTCCAAAACTATAACAGATGCAAGCTTGTCCTGTTTGGTGGAGATGATATTTAATAAAATAAGTAGAAATCCACTAAAAGTTTTGTTTGGTTATCTTGCAATCCCGAGATAATCGTCTCCATGCTCCAAATCCATTTTAAAGCCATTTTTAAGGCATTTCGCGCATACATGAAATGAACACATTTTTCTCCAAAACTATAACAGATGCAAGCTTGTCCTGTTTGGTGGAGATGATATTTAATAAAATAAGTAGAAATCCACTAAAAGTTTTGTTTGGTTATCTTGCAATCCCGAGATAATCGTCTCCATGCTCCAAATCCATTTTAAAGCCATTTTTAAGGCATTTCGCGCATACATGAAATGAACACATTTTTCTCCAAAACTATAACAGATGCAAGCTTGTCCTGTTTGGTGGAGATAATATTTAATAAAATAAGTAGAAATCTACTAAAAGTTTCGTTTGTTTATATTGCCATCCTGAGATAATCGTCTCCATGCTCCAAATCCATTTTAAAGCCATTTCAAAGGCATTTTGCGCATACATGAAATGAAAACATTTTTCTCCAAAACTATAACACATGCAAGCTTGTCCTGTTTGGTGGAGATGATATTTAATAAAATAAGTAGAAATCCACTAAAAGTTTTGTTTGGTTATCTTGCAATCCCGAGATAATCGTCTCCATGCTCCAAATCCATTTTAAAGCCATTTTTAAGGCATTTCGCGCATACATGAAATGAACACATTTTTCTCCAAAACTATAACAGATGCAAGCTTGTCCTGTTTGGTGGAAATGATATTTAATAAAATAAGTAGAAATCCACTAAAAGTTTTGTTTGGTTATCTTGCAATCCCGAGATAATCGTCTCCATGCTCCAAATCCATTTTAAAGCCATTTTTAAGGCATTTCGCGCATACATGAAATGAACACATTTTTCTCCAAAACTATAACAGATGCAAGCTTGTCCTGTTTGGTGGAGATGATATTTAATAAAATAAGTAGAAATCCACTAAAAGTTTTGTTTGGTTATCTTGCAATCCCGAGATAATCGTCTCCATGCTCCAAATCCATTTTAAAGCCATTTTTAAGGCATTTCGCGCATACATGAAATGAACACATTTTTCTCCAAAACTATAACAGATGCAAGCTTGTCCTGTTTGGTGGAGATGATATTTAATAAAATAAGTAGAAATCCACTAAAAGTTTTGTTTGGTTATATTGCAATCCCGAGATAATCGTCTCCATGCTCCAAATCCATTTTAAAGCCATTTTTAAGGCATTTCGCGCATACATGAAATGAACACATTTTTCTCCAAAACTATAACAGATGCAAGCTTGTCCTGTTTGGTGGAGATGATATTTAATAAAATAAGTAGAAATCCACTAAAAGTTTTGTTTGGTTATCTTGCAATCCCGAGATAATCGTCTCCATGCTCCAAATCCATTTTAAAGCCATTTTTAAGGCATTTCGCGCATACATTGAAATGAACACATTTTTCTCCAAAACTATAACAGATGCAAGCTTGTCCTGTTTGGTGAAGATAATATTTAATAAAATAAGTAGAAATCTACTAAAAGTTTCGTTTGTTTATATTGCCATCCTGAGATAATCGTCTCCATGCTCCAAATCCATTTTAAAGCCATTTCAAAGGCATTTTGCGCATACATGAAATGAACACATTTTTCTCCAAAACTATAACACATGCAAGCTTGTCCTGTTTGGTGGAGATGATATTTAATAAAATAAGTAGAAATCCACTAAAAAATTTTTTGGTTATCTTGCAATCCCGAGATAATCGTCTCCATGCTCCAAATCCATTTTAAAGCCATTTTTAAGGCATTTCGCGCATACATGAAAGGAACACATTTTTCTCCAAAACTATAACAGATGCAAGCTTGTCCTGTTTGGTGGAGATGAAATTTAATAAAATAAGTAGAAATCCACTAAAAGTTTTGTTTGGTTATCTTGCAATCCCGAGATAATCGTCTCCATGCTCCAAATCCATTTTAAAGCCATTTTTAAGGCATTTCGCGCATACATGAAATGAACACATTTTTCTCCAAAACTATAACAGATGCAAGCTTGTCCTGTTTGGTGGAGATGATATTTAATAAAATAAGTAGAAATCCACTAAAAGTTTTGTTTGGTTATCTTGCAATCCCGAGATAATCGTCTCCATGCTCCAAATCCATTTTAAAGCCATTTTTAAGGCATTTCGCGCATACATGAAATGAACACATTTTTCTCCAAAACTATAACAGATGCAAGCTTGTCCTGTTTGGTGGAGATGATATTTAATAAAATAAGTAGAAATCCACTAAAAGTTTTGTTTGGTTATCTTGCAATCCCGAGATAATCGTCTCCATGCTCCAAATCCATTTTAAAGCCATTTTTAAGGCATTTCGCGCATACATGAAATGAACACATTTTTCTCCAAAACTATAACAGATGCAAGCTTGTCCTGTTTGGTGGAGATGATATTTAATAAAATAAGTAGAAATCCACTAAAAGTTTTGTTTGGTTATCTTGCAATACCGAGATAATCGTCTCCATGCTCCAAATCCATTTTAAAGCCATTTTTAAGGCATTTCGCGCATACATGAAATGAACACATTTTTCTCCAAAACTATAACAGATGCAAGCTTGTCCTGTTTGGTGGAGATGATATTTAATAAAATAAGTAGAAATCCACTAAAAGTTTTGTTTGGTTATCTTGCAATCCCGAGAGTTTGACTCTGAGGCAAGGCCCATGGACTTTGTATGGCTGCATGTAATTGCCTAGTCCAATGGACTATGTTGTATATGAGTTTCCATTGGATTGATAGGCCAGGGACTGTCTTTTGCTTTTGTTTGGCCATGTTGTGTGCACAGTAACTAGGATTATGTGAACTAATGTAAACTCTGTACCAACTTCTCTGTGTTGGTGTAGTGGTAGGCTCTTTGCTTGGGCTACAAGAGGTTGTGGGTTCGACTCTGAGGCAAGGCCCATGGACTTTGTATGGCTGCATGTAATTGCCTAGTCCAATTGATTGCTTTGCCTATGAGTATCTATTGGATTTATAGGCCAGGTAATGTCTTTTGCTTTTGTTTAACCATGTTGTGTGCGCAGTCACTAGGATTATGTGAATTAATGTAGAATCAGTTTTCCACTTCTCTGTGTTGGTCTATTTGTAGGCTCTTTGCTCGGGCTACAAGAGGTTGTGGGTTCGACTCTGGGGCAAGGCCCATGGGCTTTGTATGGCTGCATGTATTTGCCTAGTCTAATGGACTGTGTTGCCTATGAGTTTCCATTGGATTGATAGGCCAGGTATTTTCTTTTGTTTGGCCATGTTGTGTGCGCAGTCGGTAGGATTATGTGAATTAATGTAGAATCAGTTTCCCACTTCTCTGTGTTGGTGTAGTTGTAGACTCTTTGCTTGGCTGCGAGAGGTTGTGGGTTTGACTCTGAGGCAAGGCCCATGGACTTTGTATGTCTCCATGTAATTGTCTAGTCCAATGGACTGTGTTGCCTATGAGTTTCCATTGGATTGATGGGCCAGGTACTGTCTTTTGCTTTTGTTTGGCCATGTTGTGTGCGCAGTCACTAGGATTATGTGAATTAATGTAGAGTCAGGTTCACATTTCTCTGTGTTGGTGTAGTTATAGGCTCTTTGCTAGAGCTGCGAGAGGTTGTGAGTTCAACTTTGAGGCAAGGCCCCTGGACTTTGTATGGCTGCATGTTATTGCCTAGTCAAATGGACTATGTTACCTATGAGTTTCAATTGGAATGATAGGCGAGGTACTGTCTTTTGCTTTTGTTTGGCCATGTTGTGTGCGCAGTCACTAGGATTATGTGAATTAATGTAGAGTCAGTTTCACACTTCTCTGTGTTGCTGTAGTGGTAGGCTTTTTTCTTGGGCTGCGAGAGGTTGTGAGTTCAACTCTGAGGCAAGGCCCATGGACTTTGTATGGCTGCATGTAATTGCCTAGTCCAATGGACTATGTTGTCTATGAGTTTCCATTGGATTGATAGGCCAGGGACTGTCTATTGCTTTTGTTTGGCCATGTTGTGTGCGCAGTCACTAGGATTATGTGAATTTATGTTGAGTCAGTTTCGCACTTCTCTGTGTTGATGTAGTGGTAGGCTCTTTGCTTGGGCTTTGAGAGGTAGTGGTTTTGACTCTGAGGCAAGGCCCATGGACTTTGTATGGCTGCATGTTATTGCCTAGTCCAAAGGATTGCGTTGCCTATGAGTTTCCATTGGATTAATAGGCCAGGTACTGTCTTTTGCTTTTGTTTGGCCATGTTGTGTGCGCAATCACTAAGATTATGTGAATTAATGTAGAGTCATTCACCTAATTCTCTGTGTTGGTGTAGTGGTAGTCTCTTTGCTTAAGCTGCGAGAGGTTGTGGGTTCGACTCTGAGGCAAGGCCCATGGAGTTTGTATGGCTGCATGTAATCGCCTAGTTCAATTGATTGTGTTGCCTATGAGTTCCCATCGGATTGATAGGCCAGGTACTGTCTTTTGCTTTTGTTTGGCCATGTTGTGTGCGCAGTCACTAGGATTATGTGAACTAATGTAAACTCAGATTCCAACTTCTCTGTGTTGGTGTAGTGGTAGGCTCCTTGCTTGGGCTGCGAGAGGTTGTGGGTTCGACTCTGAGGCAAGGCCCATGGAGTTTGTATGGCTGCATGTAATCGCCTAGTTCAATTGACTGTGTTGCCTATGAGTTTCCATTGGCTTCATAGGCTAGGTAATGTCTTCTGCTTTTGTTTGGCCATGTTGTGTGCGCATTCACTAGGATTATGTGAATTAATGTAGACGCAGCTTCCTACTTCTTTGTGTTTTTGTAGTTGTAGGCTCTTTGATTGTTCTGCCAGAGGTTGTGGGTTTGACTCTGAGGCAAGGCCCATGGACTTTGTATGGCTGCATGTAATTGCCTAGTCCAATGGACTATGTTGCCTATGAGTTTCCATTGGATTGATAGGCCAGGTACTGCCTTTTGCTTTTGTTTGACCATGTTGTGTGCGCAGTCACTAGGGTTATGGGAATTAATGTAGAGTCAGTTTCCCACTTCTCTGTGTTGGTGTAGTGGTAGGCTCTTTGCTTGGGCTGTGAGAGGTTGTGGGTTCGACTCTAATGCAAGGCTCATGGACTTTGAATGGCTGCATGTAATTGCTTAGTCCAATGGACTGTGTTGCCTATGAGTTTCTATTGGATTGATAGGCCAGTTACTGTCTTTTGTTTTCGTTTGGCCATGTTGTGTGCGCAGTCACTAGGATTATGTGAAATAATGTAGAGTCAGGTTTACATTTCTCTGTGTTGGTGTAGTGGTAGGCTCTTGGCTTGAGCTGCGAGAGGTTGTGAGTTCGACTTTGAGGCAATGCCCATGGACTTTGTATGGCTGCATGTAATTGCCTAGTCCAATTGATTGCTTTGCCTATGAGTTTCTATTGGATTGATCGGCCAGGTACTGTCTTTTGCTTTTGTTTGGCCATGTTGTGTGCGCAGTCACTAGGATTATGTGAATTAATGTAGAGTCATTCACCTACTTCTCTGTGTTGGTGTAGTGGTAGTCTCTTTGCTTAAGCTGCAAGAGGTTGTGGGTTCGACTCTGAGGCAAGGCCCCTGGAGTTTGTATGGCTGCATGTAATTGCCTATTTCAATTAACTGTTTTGCCTATGAGTTCCCATTGGATTGATAGGCCAGGTACTGTCTTTTGCTTTTGTTTGGCCATGTTGTGTGCGCAGTCACTAGGATTATGTGAATTAATGTAGGCGCAGCTTCCTACTTCTTTGTGTTGGTGAAGTTGTAGGCTCTTTGCTTGTTCTGCCAGAGATTGTGGGTATGACTCTGAGGCAAGGCCCATGGACTTTGTATGGCTGCATGTAATTGCGTAGTCCAATGGACTATGTTGTCTATGAGTTTCCATTGGATTGATAGGCCAGGGACTGTCTTTTGTTTTCGTTTGGTCATGTTGTGTGCGCAGTCACTAGGATTATGTGAATTAATGTAGAGTCATTCTCTTCTCTGTGTTGGTGTAGTGGTAGGCTCTTTCCTTGGGTTACAAGAAGTTGTGGGTTTGACTTTGAGGCAAAGCCCATGGACTTTGTATGGTTGAATGTAATTGCCTAGTCCAATGGACTGTGTTGCCTATGACTTTTCATTGAATGAATAGGCCAGGTATTGTCTTTTGTTTGGCCATGTTGTGTGCGCAGTCGGTAGGATTATGTGAATTAATGTAGAATCAGTTTCCCACTTCTCTGTGTTAGTGTAGTGGTAGGCTCTTTGCTTGGCTGCGAGAAGTTGTGGGTTTGACTCTGAGGCAAGGCCCATGGACTTTGTATGTCTCCATGTAATTGTCTAGTCCAATGGACTGTGTTGCCTATGAGTTTCCATTGGATTGATAGGCCAGGTACTGTCTTTTGCTTTTGTTTGGCCATGTTGTGTGCGCAGTCACTAGGATTATGTGAATTAATGTAGAAATGGTTTTCCACTTCTCTGTGTTGGTGTATTGGTAGGCTCTTTGCCTTGGCTATGAGAGGTTGTGGGTTTGACTCTGGGGCAAGGCCCATGGACTTTGTATGGCTGCATGTAATTGCCTAGTCCAATGTACTGTGTTACCTATGAGTTTCCGTTGGATTGCTAGGCCACGTACTGTCTTTTGCTTTTGTTTGGCCATGTTGTGTGCGCAGTCACTAAGATTATGTTAATTAATGTAGAGTCATTCACCTACTTCTCTGTGTTGGTGTAGTGGTAGGCTCTTTGCCCTGGCTACGAGAGGTTGTGGGTTCGACTCTGGGGCAAGACCTATGGGCTTTGTATGGCTGCATGTAATTGCCTAGTCCAATGTACTGTGTTACCTATGAGTTTCCATTGGATTGATAGGCCAGGTACTGTCTTTTGCTTTTGTTTGGCCATGTTGTGTGTGCAGTCACTAGGATTATGTTAATTAATGTAGAGTCGGTTTCCAACTTCTCTGAGTTGGTTTAGTGGTAGGCTCTTTGCTTGTTCTCCAAGAGGTTGTGGGTTCGACTCTGAGGCAATGCCCATGAACTTTACATGGCTGCATGTAAGTGCCTAGTCTAATGGACTGTGTTGCCTATGAGTTTCCATTGGATTGATAGGCCAGATAATGTCTTTTGCATTTGTTTGGCCATGTTGTGTGCGCAGTCACTAGGATTATGTGAATTAATGTAGAGTCATTCACCTACTTCTCTGTGTTGGTGTAGTGGTAGGCTCTTTGCCCTGGCTACGAGAGGTTGTGGGTTCGACTCTGGGGCAAGACCCATGGGCTTTGTATGGCTGCATGTAATTGCCTAGTCCAATGTACTGTGTTACCTATGAGTTTCCATTGGATTGATAGGCCAGGTACTGTCTTTTGCTTTTGTTTGGCCATGTTGTGTGCGCAGTCACTAGGATTATGTGAATTAATGCTATTGGATTTTTCAAGTCAGTATTCACACAGCAGTTTCTGCTATTTCATGTATTCCCCTTACATAGTCACTGGTGTGCATACCTTATCTCCCCATAGTGATGTTTTTTTAGGTTTTTGCACCCAGTTCGGACTTAGAATGGTGTTCCAAACGTTATTCCTATTTGTTAGTATTTTTTCGTTTGTGAACCCTCCCCAACCACACCTATTGCCAATCCATATCATACGCATAAATAGCCTGGGTCTCAGCTTCCCATACACGGTAGGTTTTTTAACTGCATGAGAGGACACACACAAGCTAGGGATCCCAACGTAGAGAAATACTTTGGCGTAGTGTTGGGGCTCTATTGCATTGATCAATTCAGTAGCTAAATTTCTCTTGATTCATATGTTCATGGCAGTAATGCAGATTCCATTTTTCACATATTCACTCTTGCATATAGCTATTGAATTTTTCAAGTCAGTATTCACACAGCAAATTCTGCTATTTCATGTATTCCCCTTACATAGTCACTGGTGTGCATACCTTATCTCCCCATAGTGCCTGGGATCTGACCCAGACACTAGCAGTTTTGCACTCCTACCCAAAACTGGGCTCTTCACTGAACTCACTACCTCCACGGTTCAACTCTTAACTGAACTTCAACTAACTAACTGGTTTTCCCACCTCCAGGCCTGTGAACTCCTTGGTGGGTGGGGCCAACCGCCTGGCTCCGCCCCACCTGGTGTGGACATCAGCCCCTGGAGGGAGGCAACAACGGTTTTGTGTCTGACTAGTGTAACTATCCGGGAAAGGGGGTGTGTGTGTGTGTTATGTCTGTGACCAACTGGCTAGTCCAGGGCGTCACACTTGCACCCCCTTCTTGTGATGTGAAGGTGTGTAGTCAGTGCCTATGTGTAATTCCTGACACCACTCCTCTGGCTGACTTGGTGAGCTGTCACTGACTGGGTGGGGTGCAGTAATGGTGGATGCTGCTGCTGCTTGGATAGCATGTGTATCTACTGTGAACAGCTTATCAATGGTGGCAAATCGGGGCAGCTTAACCTCTTGCTCTCCGCAGTTCAACACTCTCACGCGCACTCTTCCCTTCCGTATTAATGAATAAAACTGTGATATAAATAATATATAGATACCCCACAAATGCAGATAAAGGTAGGTTATGGGAAAAGGGAGAAGAGGGAAACAGGAAAATAGTGTAATAAAGTATACCTTCCAGGGGGGAGAGGAAATGGCAGCACAGCCAGTGGAGGTGAAGCAAGGGGAAGCCTGCAACTAAATTGTTGAGAGCATTATCACATGGTGACTGAGCCTGATTGTAACGGGAGCATAGAGGTGCCGATCCTGTCTTACCTGCGTTGGTGTAGAAGTGGGTTTCCAGTGGTGGAGTCAGCTGTGTGCAGTGGTGGCTGTGGGTTCTTTTATGTGCGACCGTAGTAATAGCTGCGCCCACTTCCTGTATGGGAGTGGAATGCAGTGAGGCTAATGGAACGCACGTCCACGTGCCGCGCTCCTGAAGGTAATACCGATCATTGAATACAAAAAAATTTCTCATACTACTGTATGGGGGTCCCTATATTTAATATGATATCCAAGCCACAGCATCCACCGTTACTTCACCACACCCATTCAGTGACAGCTCACCAAGTCAACCAGAGGAGTGGTGTAAGGAATTACACGTAGGCACTGACTCCACACCTTCACATCACAAGAAGCGGGTCCACAGGGTAGTGCAAGAATACGAGCAAGTCTTCAGCAAACATCCGCTAGACTTTGGGAGAATAAAAGGGGTCCATATTCATGGTTTAAGAACTTGGGTTCTAACGTGCCCAGAGTATGCTCCACTCTATGCTCCCTTTACAATCAGGCTCAGTCACCATGTGATAACGCTCTCAACTCTTTAGTTGCAGGCTTCCTTTTGCTTCACCTCCACTGGCTGTGCTGCCATTTCCTCTCACCCCCAGAAGGTATACTTTATTACACTATTTTCCTCTTTCCCTGTTCCCCCTTTTCCCATAACCTACCTTTATTTACAATTGTGGGGTATCTATATGATATTTACATCATAGTTTTATTCATTAGTGCGGAAGGGAAGAGTGCCCGTGAGAGTGTTAAACTGAGGAGAGCAGGAGGTTAAGCTGCCCCGACTTGCCACCATTGATAAGCTGTTCACAATAGATACACATGCTATCCAAGTAGCAGCATCCACTATTACTGCACCCCACCCAGTCAGTGACTGCTCACCAAGTCAGCCAGAGGAGTGGTGTAAGGAATTACACGTAGGCACTGACTCCACACCTTCACATCACAAGAAGCGGGTCCACAGGGTAGTGCAAGAATACGAGCGAGCAAGTCTTCAGCAAACATCCGCTAGATTTTGGGGGAATAAAAGGGGTCCAACACTACATCCCCACAGGTGCACACCCACCCATCAAAGAGAGCTATAAGCCAATACCACCTTCACATTACCAGTGTACCAAGGACATGTTGAGCAACATGAAGGCAGCTGGGGTTATCCGTGACAGTTGTAGCCTTTGGGCAGCTCCGTTGGTCCTGTTAAAGAAGAAGGACGGCACCACTCCCCCGTATTGAGGAATCGCTAGCTGCATTGAGAACTGCAAATTATTTTTCTACCCTTGATCTCACTAGTCACTATTGGCTAGTGTCCGTTGCTGAGGCAGACCGGGGGAAGACCGCCTTTGCCACCCCTATGGCGCTGGAGGTCGGCAGACTGTTGTTCAAAAGCAGTGTCTGACGAACAAATTTGCTTCATCCTGAGGAACTGGCTAGTCGGTACGGCCCGGATGGTGGAGGGGGTATGAGCAGAAGAAGCATGCAGCAGTGCGTTGACTGATGTTTCCTTCCTATGGACGTCGGTCTGAACAATTCGCTCAGAACCGAATGAAATTTTAATATCCAGGAAGTCAACGCAACTGCTGCTATGCTTATGTGTCAATCTGATGTTAAAGGTGTTGTTATTAAGTTCCTCCATAAATGTCTCGAGCTGCTCCACAGTGCCCTGCCAAAAAATCAAAATATCATCAATATACCTTAGCCAGCACTGCACATGGGCGCCAGCCCCTGCACCTCCGTCACCAAAAACCAACCAATCCCAGTACCTCTGCCTTCTATCTAGGTGCCTTGAGTTATGTCCTGTAAACTGTCACAGCGACCCAGACACACATGTGTAGTAGGGGAATATCCCTGCTGAGATGCCAGTGCTAGAGCACTCGTTTGCTGTGGAGTTGAACGCTATGTGAGCAGTTCTTACCTTCAATGAGCAGAAGTCTCTTTTTTCAGATTTCAATATCTCTGTGGGTATCTGGCAGAAATATGGAATACTCTTTACTGCTAAGACCCTGTACACCACTCCCACTAAAGGGGGCTTTACACGCTGCGACATCGCTAATGCGGAGTCGTTGGGGTCACGGAATTTGTGACGCACATCCGGCCGCATTAGCGATGTTGCTGCGTGTGACACCGATGAACGATTTTGCATCGTTGCAAAAACGTGCAAAATCGCTCATCGGTGACATGGGTCTCCATTCTCGATTATCGTTACTGCAGCAGTAACGATGTAGTTCGTCGCTCCTGCGGCAGCACACATCACTCCGTGTGACACCGCAGAAACGAGGAACCTCTCCTTACCTGCCTCCCAGCCGCTATGAGGAAGGAAGGAGGTGGGCGGGATGTTCCGGCCACTCATCTCCGCCCCTCCGCTGCTATTGGGCGGTCGCTCAGTGACGTCGCTGTGACGCCGCACGGACCGCCCCCTTAGAAAGGAGGCGGTTCGCCGGTCACAGCAACGTCGCCGGTCAGGTAAGTATGTGTGACGGGTCTGGTCGGAGTTGTGCGGCATGGGCAGCGATTTGCCCGTGTCGCGCAACAGATGGGGCGGGTACCCACACTAGCGATATCGGGACCGATATCGCAGTGTGTAAAGTAGCCTTTAGTCACATGACCAAGACTGTATCTGTGTCCCTACAACACACTTGAGACAAATGTGTGTGTGAGCCTGCATTGTGGGGTATATATAATATATTATAGAGCTGGGAAGGATCATTCTAAGCAGTGAGCTGTTCCAGTATTTGTAGGAAAATACCCAGTAGAAGCATCAAACACAGCACCAATACCTCCCATCAGTATCCCACCACAGTGCCATGTAACCCATGCCCTACACTCCCATCTACACCAATACTATACAGGCACAAACTAGTATATCTGACTAAAAGCCCCCAAAATATGAAGAACGGCCTATAGTTGAGTGTGGATATAAAATCTATGTGAGCAGAGCTAGAATAGAAATCACTGATCGCATTGAAGTCATTCTGACCATAAATCACCATGATATCAAGGTGAGGAGTTGTGTGTTACTGCTGGGAGGAAAGGGTTAACAGTGGAATATTAAGGTGCATTTCTGTGTGCAGTGTTACTAGTCAATGTAACAATTCAATATGAGCTGCTCTTGGTGCCGGGGGAGGGAGATGCTCTCCTGAGCAAGATAGATGGGGAATTAACATGATATCTATATAGTGTAAGGCAGGGGGTCTCAAACTCGGCTGGGTGTATGGGCCGCACAGAGGAAAAAAATAATTTGGGGGGCTGCATTCTTTGCAGGACAAAGTGACATTTTTATTGGTACCATATATATATATTTTTTTCACACACCTTTGGATGACTGATTTTCAACATTTTTCACTTGTTTATTATAACAAATGTGCACATTCTTTGGTTAAATCTAAAAAAAAAAAATTTGATGTTAAAAAAAAGTCATGCCTTATTTTGTTTTTTTTTACATTTTATCCCTTTCTTTTAACTAATAGTGTTACAATTATGACGCTAGCGTTTTGTGAAGGGAATGCTTTGCCTACTTCCGTGACTATGGCCTTCCGAAACTGCTGCATTTTGGCTGACCTCTCCGCCTCGGGAATAAGAGACATAAAGTTCTCCTTGTAGCGTGGGTCTAACAGTGTTACCAACCAGTAATGATTGTCGGCCAAGATGTTCTTAACGCGAGGGTCACGAGACAGGCAGCTTACCATAAAGTCTTCCATGTGCGCCAGACTCTTAACAGCCATCACTTCAGTATCCAGACCAACACGATGACTGAACATGCTGTCCTCCTCCTTCTCCTCCTCCTCCTCCTCCTCATCATCTACCCTGTCCTCTGGCCAGCCACGCTGAACTGAGCATATGACTGGTATGCATGTCATATCCTCAATTTGGCCGGAGAGTTGCTCCATGTCTTCATCCTCCTCCTCGTCATAGTCCTCCACTGCACGTTGTGATGAGACGAGGCTGGGCTGTGTGTTATCACCCACACCCACTACTGTTTCTTGCTCCAACTCATCGTGTTCCGCCTGCAATGCATCATGTTTGGTTTTGAGCAGAGACCGTTTTAGAAGGCAGAGAAGCGGTATGGTGACGCTAATAATGGCGTCATCGCCGCTCACCATCTTGGTGGAGTCCTCAAAGTTTTGGAGGATGGTACATAGGTCGGACATCCATCTCCACTCCTCAGGTGTTATGTGTGGAGTTTGACCCATTTCCCGACGGCTTAGGTGATGCAGGTACTCAACAACTGCCCTCTTCTGCTCACATATCCTGATCAACATGTGCAGAGTTGAATTCCAACGCGTGGGGACATCACACACCAGTCTGTGAGCCGGAAGATGCAAACGACGCTGAAAGCCGGCAAGGCCGGCTGAAGCAGTAGGTGACTTTCGAAAATGTGCAGACAGGCAGCGAACTTTTACCAGCAGATCAGACAGCTCTAGGTATGACTTTAGAAACCGCTGAACCACGAGGTTGAGCACATGGGCCATGCATGGAACATGTGTCAGCTGGCCTCGCCTCAAAGCCGCCACCAGGTTCCGGCCATTGTCACACACAACCTTTCCTGGCTTTAGGTTCAGAGGTGTGAGCCAGTGATCTGCATGCTGTTTTAGAGCTGTCCACACCTCTTCTGCATTGTGGGGTTTGTCACCTATGCAGATTAGCTGCAGCACAGTCTGTTGCCGCTTCGCCGAGGCAGTGCTGCAGTGCTTCCAGCTTGGGACTGGTGTGGAGGGTAAAGTGGATGAGGATGCGCAGGAGGAGGAGGAGGCTGAAGAGCATGACATTCCGGAGCTGTAGAGTGTGGGTGAAACCCTGACTGAGGTAGGGCCTGCAAACCTTGGTGTGGGAAGGACTTGTTCCGTTCCTCGCTCAAACTGGGTCCCAGCTGGGCTGGGCTGGGTCCCTACCCGGCTGGGTAGGGCGTTGTGGGGGGTTTGTCTATCTCCGTTTGAGGTGAGTTTGTTTAAGTTAGCCTTTTCTTTGGCGTTTTTTGGAGCCCTGCGGGTTGGGGAGTTGGTATCGCCCAGTAAGGCGTTCCCCGGGGGCTTGGATTGGGGTGACATTATGTCAGTGGAAAACGGAGTTGAATTTTGGATTAGGAAATCGAAAACTGATCAGAGAGGTGTGGGTAGACTAGTCCGTTTGGGGATGGTTGTGGCATCTGATATGTGCCCGTTCAAGTGTCTCGGGAATTTTCAACAGATCCGTCCGAAGGTGGATGGCCCCTTATTATGTCACGAGGATGGGTCCTTTTTATCGAGATACCAATTTGTGAGTGTTTTTAGGGCATGTTTGAAGTCGTTGGGGTTAGATCCGAAGTCTTTCGGATTGGGGCAGCGACGGAGGCCTCTATATGCGGCCTACCGGAGGAGACAGTTAAGCAGATTGGTAGGTGGAAGTCGCAGCGCTTTAAGTCGTATGTACGTCCCCAGGTGGTTGTTGGCAATT
The DNA here is from genome assembly GCF_048569485.1 of Anomaloglossus baeobatrachus. Taxonomy (NCBI): domain Eukaryota; kingdom Metazoa; phylum Chordata; class Amphibia; order Anura; family Aromobatidae; genus Anomaloglossus; species Anomaloglossus baeobatrachus. The sequence goes on from NW_027444882.1 coordinate 517,329, forward strand.
GAGGGGAAAAGGGGGGGGGGGTATTAGGGTAGCAATGGGGGGGGGTGAGAGTGTGTGTTTTTTGTCAATTTGGTTTGGTGAGGCAATAAAATGGTGTTGTCTGTACATTTTGTATTGCAGAAGCACCCCCTCTTCCTTCCCTGGTCTGGATCCTTGGCCACTCTTATGTGTATTGGGGAGCCCGACAAGCGGACGCGAGATGGAACGGGAGACAGCTAGGTTTTGAGAAGGACCTGGCTCTCGTGCGATGGCTCGGTGTTCGGGGGTTAGGGTGGAACAGGGTGTTGCAGGAGGTGCATAGATACGCCCGGTTGGACAGACCTCCTGACATGTTAGTGTTGCATGCCGGGGGGAATGATTTGGGTGGGCGTCCTTTTCGAATCTTGATAAAGGACATCAAACATGATTTGTTACGGTTATGGGTGTCGTTTCCAGGTCTAACGATAGTCTGGTCGGAGATAGTAGCGAGAAAGAGTTGGCAGAAAGCGCGGTCAGTTGACAGGTTGAACAAGGCGCGGGCGAAGGTTAATAGGGCGATCTCGAAGTTTGTTAGTCGGAACGGGGGTATAGCAATACGGCATGTTGAGTTGGAAAGGACGGAAGAGGAATTTTGGTTGGCTGACGGGGTACACCTTAATGCGGTGGGAACTGACTTATGGGCTCTTGGCTTGCAGGGAGGTATTGAGAGGGCCCTTTGGTTGCGGGGGGTCTCAGGCACTTGAAGGGTTTCAAGGTGCCTTCGTTGTGGTGTTGTTTATTGGTGGGTCCTTGAAGTTGGTTTAAAATTGGTTCGAGGATTCATCCGGGTATGGATCCCCTCATTGGCAGAATTGATGGTCCCCTGGTGATTTTGGGGGGGAACCCCGACGGGGTATGTCGGGGCCCCTGGGGGTGTGGTTGGGGTTGACGGAGGATTAACCCTTACCATTTGGTGCTCCTGAGCCAGTGTGGGTAACGGCTGGGAGCAAGTTGAGGTTTTTTATTGCTCAGTTATGGGAATCACCAGGGTTTTGGTAGCTTCAAGGACCTTACCACATTGCAAATTTTATTGGTTATGTATTCTTGTTAATAAAATGGCTGCTATGGCCAAAATTATCCAAAGATAAATTTGTGTCTGTGTAATTACTTTTAAATAAGAAATGGGAATGGAGGTGTGGGGTATGAAAGGAAGACCGGAGTCAACAATTCCAGGGTCAAGCATGTTTATTTGCCTAAGCTTCGTTCCAGGGTAGAAAGGGTAAGAGTGCCTTTCAGAATTCGAAGTGGTCGGACTGTACGGGCCACCAAGAACTGCAGGAGAGCTTGAACATCTTCCCATGGATTTGCGACATCCTCCCTCATCAGTTACGTAGGTAAGCAGGTTCTCAGCATTGCAGCCCATTTGTTATCTTAAGTTAGTTAAGCGGGGTTAACTAACCTGTCAGTTCAGCCTCAGGTCTAAAGCAGAGGCCTGGACTCCACTCCTTACTCCTCACTCCACAACTCTCCTTAAAAACAACTGACTCCTTTTTCCTGCCCCGGGGTCTCCAGACCCCTAGGTGGGCGTTTCCTTCCGTCTGGTCCTGCCCACTGGTGTGCCTGTCTTTCCCTGGGGGAGGTGACTAGGGTTTTCTGGTTGGCTTTGTGTGACTTAGGTGAGGGAAGTTGTTATGCGGGGGCCTATGTGTGACTACCTGCAGTGTCAGGGCGTCACATATGTATGTGTGTATGTCTGCTAAAGGAATCCGCACCGTCATATTTACAAACACAAAATGTTGACTCTATGCACAGAAGAGAGTCATTCTATTTACATGATTTGTGTTTTTTTACCTTTTAAAACTATCATTAAATGTTAAGTTTTAGTTAGGGATTTATGCTTCTGTCTGTCTCTCTCCCAGTCTCTGTCATCTGTCTGTCTCTGTGTGTCTCTATCTCTATCCATGTCTGTCTGTCTCTCTATCTCTGTCTGTCTCTCTGTGTCTGTCTGTCTCTCTCTCTTTGTGGCTGTCTGTTTCTATGTCTGTCTGTCTCTTTTCCAGGCCTGTCTCTTTTCCAGGTCTGTCTCTTTTCCAGGTCTGTCTCTTTCCCTGTCTGTCTGTCTCTTCCCCTGTCTGTCTCTTCCCCTGTCTGTCTCTTCCCCTGTCTGTCTCTGTATTTCTTTGTCTGTCTCTGTCTTTCTCTTCCCCTGTCTGTCTCTTTCCCTGTCTCTCTCTGCCTGTCTCTCTTTGTCTCTCTCTGTCTGACTCATTCCCCGTTTGTCTCTTTCCCTGTCTATCTCTGTATTTCTTTGTCTGTCTCTATCTGTCTGTCTCTCTCTGTCTGTCTCTTCCCCTGTCTGTCTCTTTCCCTGTCGGTCTGCCTTTTCTCCTGCCTGTCTCTGTATGTTTGTCTCTGTCTGTTTCCCTATCTGCCTCTGTCTCTTTCTCTGTCTCTGTCTGTCTGCCTTTTTTCCCTGTCTATCTCTGTCTGTCTCTTTCCCTGTCTGCCTCTGTCTGTTTGTCTCTGTCTCTTTCCCTGTCTGTCTATGCCTATCTGTCTCTGTCTGTTTGTCTCTCAGTCTGTGTCTGTCTCTCTCTATCTGTCTCCCCACTGACATCATATTATCTCACACATAAGCTTCTTATACTATGAATGTCCTTTGTTCCTATAGCAACCAATCACAGCTGCTATTAATAACTTGCAGCTCCCACCTCCATTCAGTTTAATGGAGGCAGGTTTTTTGGAGAGTAACTGTAAAGCGCGGGGTTAAATATTCCTGTTAAAACATAGTCTACGACGTTCCCTGAGTCACATGAGGTGTCTGCAAAATTTTGTGTTTGTAAATATGACGGTGCGGATTCCTTTAGCAGACATACACACATACATATGTGACGCCCTGACACTGCAGGTAGTCACACATAGGCCCCCGCATAACAACTTCCCTCACCTAAGTCACACAAAGCCAACCAGAAAATCCTAGTCACCTCCCCCAGGGAAAGACAGGCACACCAGTGGGCAGGACCAGACGGAAGGAAACGCCCACCTAGGGGTCTGGAGACCCCGGGGCAGGAAAAAGGAGTCAGTTGTTTTTAAGGAGAGTTGTGGAGTGAGGAGTAAGGAGTGGAGTCCAGGCCTCTGCTTTAGACCTGAGGCTGAACTGACAGGTTAGTTAACCCCGCTTAACTAACTTAAGACAACAAATGGGCTGCAATGCTGAGAACCTGCTTACCTACGTAACTGATGAGGGAGGATGTCGCAAATCCATGGGAAGATGTTCAAGCTCTCCTGCAGTTCTTGGTGGTCCGTACAGTCCGACCACTTCGAATTCTGAAAGGCACTCTTACCCTTTCTACCCTGGAACGAAGCTTACGCAAATAAACATGCTTGACCCTGGAATTGTTGACTCCGGTCTTCCTTTCATACCCCACACCTCCATTCCCATTTCTTATTTAAAAGTAATTACACAGACACAAATTTATCTTTGGATAATTTTGGCCATAGCAGCCATTTTATTAACAAGAATACATAACCAATAAAATTTGCAATGTGGTAAGGTCCTTGAAGCTACCAAAACCCTGGTGATTCCCATAACCGAGCAATAAAAAACCTCAACTTGCTCCCAGCCGTTACCCACACTGGCTCAGGAGCACCAAATGGTAAGGGTTAATCCTCCGTCAACCCCAACCACACCCCCAGGGGCCCCGACATACCCCGTCGGGGTTCCCCCCCAAAATCACCAGGGGACCATCAATTCTGCCAATGAGGGGATCCATACCCGGATGAATCCCCGAACCAATTTTAAACCAACTTCATGGACCCACCAATAAACAACACCACAACGAAGGCACCTTGAAACCCTTCAAGTGCCTGAGACCCCCCGCAACCAAAGGGCCCTCTCAATACCTCCCTGCAAGCCAAGAGCCCATAAGTCAGTTCCCACCGCATTAAGGTGTACCCCGTCAGCCAACCAAAATTCCTCTTCCGTCCTTTCCAACTCAACATGCCGTATTGCTATACCCCCGTTCCGACTAACAAACTTCGAGATCGCCCTATTAACCTTCGCCCGCGCCTTGTTCAACCTGTCAACTGACCGCGCTTTCTGCCAACTCTTTCTCGCTACTATCTCCGACCAGACTATCGTTAGACCTGGAAACGACACCCATAACCGTAACAAATCATGTTTGATGTCCTTTATCAAGATTCGAAAAGGACGCCCACCCAAATCATTCCCCCCGGCATGCAACACTAAGATGTCAGGAGGTCTGTCCAACCGGGCGTATCTATGCACCTCCTGCAACACCCTGTTCCACCCTAACCCCCGAACACCAAGCCATCGCACGAGAGCCAGGTCCTTCTCAAAACCTAGCTGTCTCCCGTTTCATCTCGCGTCCGCTCGTCGGGCTCCCCAATACACATAAGAGTGGCCAAGGATCCAGACCAGGGAAGGAAGGGGGGGTGCTTCTGCAATACAAAATGTACAGACGACACCATTTTATTGCCTCATCAAACCAAATTGACAAAAAACACACACTCTCCCCCCCCATTGCTACCCTAATACCCCCTCCCTTTTCCCCTCAATTGCCAACAACCACCTGGGGACGTACATACGACTTAAAGCGCTGCGACTTCCACCTACCAATCTGCTTAACTGTCTCCTCCGGTAGGCCGCATATAGAGGCCTCCGTCGCTGCCCCAATCCGAAAGACTTCGGATCTAACCCCAACGACTTCAAACATGCCCTAAAAACACTCACAAATTGGTATCTCGATAAAAAGGACCCATCCTCGTGACATAATAAGGGGCCATCCACCTTCGGACGGATCTGTTGAAAATTCCCGAGACACTTGAACGGGCACATATCAGATGCCACAACCATCCCCAAACGGACTAGTCTACCCACACCTCTCTGATCAGTTTTCGATTTCCTAATCCAAAATTCAACTCCGTTTTCCACTGACAATGTCACCCCAATCCAAGCCCCCGGGGAACGCCTTACTGGGCGATACCAACTCCCCAACCCGCAGGGCTCCAAAAAACGCCAAAGAAAAGGCTAACTTAAACAAACTCACCTCAAACGGAGATAGACAAACCCCCCACAACGCCCTACCCAGCCCAGCCCAGCTGGGACCCAGTTTGAGCGAGGAACGGAACAAGTCCTTCCCACACCAAGGTTTGCAGGCCCTACCTCAGTCAGGGTTTCACCCACACTCTACAGCTCCGGAATGTCATGCTCTTCAGCCTCCTCCTCCTCCTGCGCATCCTCATCCACTTTACCCTCCACACCAGTCCCAAGCTGGAAGCACTGCAGCACTGCCTCGGCGAAGCGGCAACAGGCTGTGCTGCAGCTAATCTGCATAAGTGACAAATCCCACAATGCAGAAGAGGTGTGGACAGCTCTAAAACAGCATGCAGATCACTGGCTCACACCTCTGAACCTAAAGCCAGGAAAGGTTGTGTGTGACAATGGCCGGAACCTAGTGGCAGCTTTGAGGCGAGGCCAGCTGACACATGTTCCATGCATGGCCCATGTGCTCAACCTCGTGGTTCAGCGGTTTCTAAAGTCATAGCCAGAGCTGTCTGATCTGCTGGTAAAAGTTCGCCGCCTGTCTGCACATTTTCGAAAGTCACCTACTGCTTCAGCCGGCCTTGCCGGCTTTCAGCGTCGTTTGCATCTTCCGGCTCACAGACTGGTGTGTGATGTCCCCACGCGTTGGAATTCAACTCTGCACATGTTGATCAGGATATGTGAGCAGAAGAGGGCAGTTGTTGAGTACCTGCATCACCTAAGCCGTCGGGAAATGGGTCAAACTCCACACTTGAGGAGTGGAGATGGATGCCCGACCTATGTACCATCCTCCAAAACTTTGAGGACTCCACCAAGATGGTGAGCGGCGATGACGCCATTATTAGCGTCACCATACCGCTTCTCTAAAACGGTCTCTGCTCAAAACCAAACATGATGCATTGCAGGCGGAACACGATGAGTTGGAGCAAGAAACAGTAGTGGGTGTGGGTGATAACACATAGCCCAGCCTCGTCTCATCACAACGTGCAGTGGAGGACTATGACGAGGAGGAAGATGAAGACATGGAGCAACTCTCCGGCCAAATTGAGGATATGACATGCATACCAGTCATATGCTCAGTTCAGCGTGGCTGGCCAGAGGACAGGGTAGATGAGGAGGAGGAGGAGAAGGAGGAGGACAGCATGTTCAGTCATCGTGTTGGTCTGGATACTGAAGTGATGGCTGTTAAGAGTCTGGCGCACATGGATGACTTTATGGTAAGCTGCCTGTCTCGTGACCCTCGCGTTAAGAACATCTTGGCCGACAATCATTACTGGTTGGTAACACTGTTAGACCCACGCTACAAGGAGAACTTTATGTCTCTTATTCCCGAGGCGGAGAGGTCAGCCAAAATGCAGCAGTTCCGGAAGGCCATAGTCACGGAAGTAGGCAAAGCATTCCCTTCACAAAACGCTAGCGTCATAATTGTAACACTATTAGTTAAAAGAAAGGGATAAAATGTAAAAAAACCCAAAATAAGGCATGACTTTTTTTTAACATCACATTTATTTTTTTTAGATTTAACCAAAGAATGTGCACATTTGTTATAATAAACAAGTGAAAAATGTTGAAAATCAGTCATCCAAAGGTGTGTGAAAAAAATATATACATATATGGTACCAATAAAAATGTCACTTTGTCTTGCAAAGAATGCAGCCCCCCAAATTATTTTTTTCCTCTGTGCGGCCCATACACCCAGCCGAGTTTGAGACCCCCTGCCTTACACTATATAGATATTATGTTCATTCCCCATCTATCTTGCTCAGGAGAGCATCTCCCTCCCCCGGCACCAAGAGCAGCTCATACTGAATTGTTACATTGACTAGTAACACTGCACACAGAAATGCACCTTAATATTCCACTGTTAACCCTTTCCTCCCAGCAGTAACACACAACTCCTCACCTTGATATCATGGTGATTTATGGTCAGAATGACTTCAATGCGATCAGTGATTTCTATTCTAGCTCTGCTCACATAGATTTTATATCCACACTCAACTATAGGCCGTTCTTCATATTTTGGGGGCTTTTAGTCAGATATACTAGTTTGTGCCTGTATAGTATTGGTGTAGATGGGAGTGTAGGGCATGGGTTACATGGCACTGTGGTGGGATACTGATGGGAGGTATTGGTGCTGTGTTTGATGCTTCTACTGGGTATTTTCCTACAAATACTGGAACAGCTCACTGCTTAGAATGATCCTTCCCAGCTCTATAATATATTATATATACCCCACAATGCAGGCTCACACACACATTTGTCTCAAGTGTGTTGTAGGGACACAGATACAGTCTTGGTCATGTGACTAAAGGCTACTTTACAAACTGCGATATCGGTCCCGATATCGCTAGTGTGGGTACCCGCCCCCATCTGTTGCGCGACACGGGTAAATCGCTGCCCATGCCGCACAACACCGACCAGACCCGTCACACATACTTACCTGCCCGGCGACGTCGCTGTGACCGGCGAACCGCCTCCTTTCTAAGGGGGCGGTCCGTGCGGCGTCACAGCGACGTCACTGAGCGACCGCCCAATAGCAGCGGAGGGGCGGAGATGAGTGGCCGGAACATCCCGCCCACCTCCTTCCTTCCTCATAGCGGCTGGGAGGCAGGTAAGGAGAGGTTCCTCGTTTCTGCGGTGTCACACGGAGTGATGTGTGCTGCCGCAGGAGCGTCGAACTACATCGTTACTGCTGCAGTAACGATAATCGAGAATGGAGACCCATGTCACCGATGAGCGATTTTGCACGTTTTTGCAACGATGCAAAATCGCTCATCGGTATCACACGCAGCAACATCGCTAATGCGGCCGGATGTGCGTCACAAATTCCGTGACCCCAACGACTCCGCATTAGCGATGTCGCAGCGTGTAAAGCCCCCTTTAGTGGGAGTGGTGTACAGGGTCTTAGCAGTAAAGAGTATTCCATATTTCTGCCAGATACCCACAGAGATATTGAAATCTGAAAAAAGAGACTTCTGCTCATTGAAGGTAAGAACTGCTCACATAGCGTTCAACTCCACAGCAAACGAGTGCTCTAGCACTGGCATCTCAGCAGGGATATTCCCCTACTACACATGTGTGTCTGGGTCGCTGTGACAGTTTACAGGACATAACTCAGGGCACCTAGACAGAAGGCAGAGGGACTACTTTCTATTTCTGGTGTAGAGCTTAGTACAATATATATATATATACTATTACATGTGACACATGTACCTTGTATTACCATTATTCGCTGTATATGAACCCCTTTTCTCCGGGCATTATTTGTCTATAGCATTTTTCACGAACCTGAGGCAACTGAGAACCCTTCAGTGAAGGAATTCCACTAACCCTCACAATACCAACCAGGGGCCTCCCTGCAGTAACTCAGGTAGTTGTACCCATTCTCTTTCCGCATTCTATGTGTTCTTCTTTCTTCTTTTTTTTCTTTTTTCTTCTTTTTATTTCTATCATGTAGTTCAGGGGTTTATAGATATATGTCCTGCATTTCATATTTCCTTTAGTGGTGCTTCTTACCCATTCTCATATCATTTACCCTAGTATTTCATGATCCTGAGGCGACTGAGAACCCTTTAATAAAGGAATCCTTTTTCACCTGAATTGTCAAGTGATACTTACCAGTGACTATCACGTAATGTTACAGGTAGTTCCATTTTCTTCCTCTTCTTTCTCTCCTTTCTTCTTTGTCACACGGTCCATTGTGTTATAGCCCACGTGTCATGATAACACTTGTACCATCTTTTTATTTAGATTCCACCTACAATTATTTACCGATTCCAGTTCTGGAATAGGCTTTCATCATCTACTCACTAGAATTCTCAAGTGCATAAGGTACTGAGACATATACATGTTCACACCATTATAAAGAACAAAGTATAAACATTGAGGTTTTTCTCACACCCATGTTCCTGTGTTCTTTGATATGATATGTGTTCATTTCCTTCACTATATAGGATTGCAAGTTTTCCATTTGTACCTTAATGGCAATGACGCTATACAATTGAACACATATCATCCTGTTATGAAATATAGGTGTGTATTTACCTGCTTGACTATTTTTGGTTGTTTGATCCAGAATGTTTCTCCAGATAGGTCATGTGGAAATTTTCTTTCCTCAGTACAAATGTTTTCACTATGGCTTTGGAAAAATTTTTTGTATGTGCCTCATGGTCATTTGACCCATTGTACTCTCAAGTAGCAATATATTGTACTGTTATGTTGTACTATGTACTAATTACGTGTTTATATGGTTTTGTAACCCTTTATGATCTTAGATAACTTTATCCTTGATAAAGACCTAAAAAAAAGGTCGAAACGTTGGATGAATTATCCTTTTGCACAAATAAAGAATTTTCAGCATTCCAAGAGTTCTTTTCTTACGTTATTAATCACTATAGTGTACCAGAGCTATTTCTTTTGAATTGACTCTTATTTTTTCTGAGCACCTGCTATATACACAGTGAGCCAGACATATTCAATTTTCATTCAGAAGGCAGAGGGAAGCCTTAGCAGCTGAGCATATATCTTTGCTTGTGAGCATTAGAACAGGCCGGCGATTACAGGGTAACATGAAAAATGTCCAGCTTGCATTATGACTAGAACATGACAATATCCTTTTAAGTACTAACCTATGATGCGTTCCTAAGCAGTTGATGTTATATGTTCTACATTTCATTTTCTGCATACTTTACAAGTAGTAGAATTTGCTTTGATATAGGCAACTGGATTTTCACAATGAAAAGGCAAAGGATAACGCCCGAAAAAGACGCCATACATTATGTCAGTGCCATCACTGACAAACCTGGATTGACCATGAAATACGGTATGGAGAGCTGTTGTCATCGTATTAGATAGATAAGAATGATTATATGTATTGTAGAAATGTCTCCTATCATGTTCCCTAATTTTTTATTATGTCCACATCCTGGTCCCCATCTTGGACATCATAACAAACGTGCACTTTTTTGTTTAATTTACACATTGGACCATAGGAAAAATGACACTACAGCTACAGAGGTGACCGTCTGATAGCCCAGCTCGACTATCCATCTCTACTGAAGACCCTTTCAGCTTTTTGAGAGTTGGGTGGAGGACATCATCTCTGAAAATAGGGTCCCACAGCTGCACCCCATCAGTGTGAGCAGGACACTTAGGACTCTTAGAAGAGTCAATGCTCTGAGACCATGGGGGGCGCTTAGCCCCCTCTCTTCGTCACTGAGGATGATTTCATTTTTCAGGGATTAGAGAGGGTGGTCCTTGTGGTGGACTGCAGGTATGGAGAGCTGTTGTCATCGTATTAAATAGATAAGAATGATTATATGTATTGTAGAAATGTCTCCTATCATGTTCCCTAATTTTTTATTATGTCCACATCCTGGTCCCCATCTTGGACATCATAACAAACGTGCACTTTTTTGTTTAATTTACACATTGGACCATAGGAAAAATGACACTACAGCTACAGAGGTGACCGTCTGATAGCCCAGCTCGACTATCCATCTCTACTGAAGACCCTTTCAGCTTTTTGAGAGTTGGGTGGAGGACATCATCTCTGAAAATAGGGTCCCACAGCTGCACCCCATCAGTGTGAGCAGGAATCTTAGGACTCTTAGAAGAGTCAATGCTCTGAGACCATGGGGGGCGCTTAGCCCCCTCTCTTCGTCACTGAGGATGATTTCATTTTTCAGGGATTAGAGAGAGTGGTCCTTGTGGTGGACTGCAGGTATGGAGAGCTGTTGTGATCGTATTAGATAGATAAGAATGATTATATGTATTGTAGAAATGTCTCCTATCATGTTCCCTAATTTTTTATTATGTCCACATCCTGGTCCCCATCTTGGACATCATAACAAACGTGCACTTTTTTGTTTAATTTACACATTGGACCATAGGAAAAATGACACTACAGCTACAGAGGTGACCGTCTGATAGCCCAGCTCGACTATCCATCTCTACTGAAGACCCTTTCAGCTTTTTGAGAGTTGGGTGGAGGACATCATCTCTGAAAATAGGGTCCCACAGCTGCATCCCATCAGTGTAAGCAGGACTCTTAGGACTCTTAGAAGAGTCAATGCTCTAAAACCATGGGGGGCGCTTAGCCCCCTCTCTTCGTCCCTGAGGATGATTTCATTTTTCAGGGATTAGAGAGGGTGGTCCTTGTGGTGGACTGCAGGTATGGAGAGCTGTTGTCATCGTATTAGATAGATAAGAATGATTATATGTATTGTAGAAATGTCTCCTATCATGTTCCCTAATTTCTTATTATGTCCACATCCTGGTCCCCATCTTGGACATCATAACAAACGTGCACTTTTTTGTTTAATTTACACATTGGACCATAGGAAAAATGACACTACAGCTACAGAGGTGACCGTCTGATAGCCCAGCTCGACTACCCATCTCTACTGAAGACCCTTTCAGCTTTTTGAGAGTTGGGTGGAGGACATCATCTCTGAAAATAGGGTCCCACAGCTTCACCCCATCAGTGTGAGCAGGACTCTTAGGACTCTTAGAAGAGTCAATGCTCTGGTACCATGGGGGGCGCTTGGCCCCCTCTCTTCGTCACTGAGGATGATTTCATTTTTCAGGGATTAGAGAGGGTGGTCCTTGTGGTGGACTGCAGGTATGGAGAGCTGTTGTCATCGTATTAGATAGATAAGAATGATTATATGTATTGTAGAAATGTCTCCTATCATGTTCCCTAATTTTTTATTATGTCCACATCCTGGTCCCCATCTTGGACATCATAACAAACGTGCACTTTTTTGTTTAATTTACACATTGGACCATAGGAAAAATGACACTACAGCTACAGAGGTGACCGTCTGATAGCCCAGCTCGACTATCCATCTCTACTGAAGACCCTTTCAGCTTTTTGAGAGTTGGGTGGAGGACATCATCTCTGAAAATAGGGTCCCACAGCTGCACCCCATCAGTGTGAGCAGGACTCTTAGGACTCTTAGAAGAGTCAATGCTCTGAGACCATTGGGGGCACTTAGCCCCCTCTCTTCATCACTGAGGATGATTTCATTTTTCAGGGATTAGAGAGGGTGGTCCTTGTGGTGGACTGCAGATATGGAGAGCTGTTATCATCGTATTAGATAGATAAGAATGATTATATGTATTGTAGAAATGTCTCCTATCATGTTCCCTAATTTTTTATTATGTCCACATCCTGGTCCCCATCTTGGACATCATAACAAACGTGCACTTTTTTGTTTAATTTACACATTGGACCATAGGAAAAATGACACTACAGCTACAGAGGTGACCGTCTGATAGCCCAGCTCGACTATCCATCTCTACTGAAGACCCTTTCAGCTTTTTGAGAGTTGGGTGGAGGACATCATCTCTGAAAATAGGGTCCCACAGCTGCACCCCATCAGTGTGAGCAGGACTCTTAGGACTCTTAGAAGAGTCAATGCTCTGAGACCATTGGGGGCACTTAGCCCCCTCTCTTCATCACTGAGGATGATTTCATTTTTCAGGGATTAGAAAGGGTGGTCCTTGTGGTGGACTGCAGATATGGAGAGCTGTTATCATCGTATTAGATAGATAAGAATGATTATATGTATTGTAGAAATGTCTCCTATCATGTTCCCTAATTTTTTATTATGTCCACATCCTGGTCCCCATCTTGGACATCATAACAAACGTGCACTTTTTTGTTTAATTTACACATTGGACCATAGGAAAAATGACACTACAGCTACAGAGGTGACCGTCTGATAGCCCAGCTCGACTATCCATCTCTACTGAAGACCCTTTCAGCTTTTTGAGAGTTGGGTGGAGGACATCATCTCTGAAAATAGGGTCCCACAGCTGCACCCCATCAGTGTGAGCAGGACTCTTAGGACTCTTAGAAGAGTCAATGCTCTGAGACCATGGGGGGCGCTTAGCCCCCTCTCTTTGTCACTGAGGATGATTTCATTTTTCAGGGATTAGAGAGGGTGGTCCTTGTGGTGGACTGCAGGTATGGAGAGCTGTTGTCATCGTATTAAATAGATAAGAATGATTATATGTATTGTAGAAATGTCTCCTATCATGTTCCCTAATTTTTTATTATGTCCACATCCTGGTCCCCATCTTGGACATCATAACAAACGTGCACTTTTTTGTTTAATTTACACATTGGACCATAGGAAAAATGACACTACAGCTACAGAGGTGACCGTCTGATAGCCCAGCTCGACTATCCATCTCTACTGAAGACCCTTTCAGCTTTTTGAGAGTTGGGTGGAGAACATCATCTCTGAAAATAGGGTCCCACAGCTGCACCCCATCAGTGTGAGCAGGACTCTTAGGACTCTTAGAAGAGTCAATGCTCTGAGACCATGGGGGGCGCTTAGCCCCCTCTCTTCGTCACTGAGGATGATTTCATTTTTCAGGGATTAGAGAGAGTGGTCCTTGTGGTGGACTGCAGGTATGGAGAGCTGTTGTGATCGTATTAGATAGATAAGAATGATTATATGTATTGTAGAAATGTCTCCTATCATGTTCCCTAATTTTTTATTATGTCCACATCCTGGTCCCCATCTTGAACATCATAACAAACGTGCACTTTTTTGTTTAATTTACACATTGGACCATAGGAAAAATGACACTACAGCTACAGAGGTGACCGTCTGATAGCCCAGCTCGACTATCCATCTCTACTGAAGACCCTTTCAGCTTTTTGAGAGTTGGGTGGAGGACATCATCTCTGAAAATAGGGTCCCACAGCTGCACCCCATCAGTGTAAGCAGGACTCTTAGGACTCTTAGAAGAGTCAATGCTCTAAAACCATGGGGGGCGCTTAGCCCCCTCTCTTCGTCCCTGAGGATGATTTCATTTTTCAGGGATTAGAGAGGGTGGTCCTTGTGGTGGACTGCAGGTATGGAGAGCTGTTGTCATCGTATTAGATAGATAAGAATGATTATATGTATTGTAGAAATGTCTCCTATCATGTTCCCTAATTTCTTATTATGTCCACATCCTGGTCCCCATCTTGGACATCATAACAAACGTGCACTTTTTTGTTTAATTTACACATTGGACCATAGGAAAAATGACACTACAGCTACAGAGGTGACCGTCTGATAGCCCAGCTCGACTATCCATCTCTACTGAAGACCCTTTCAGCTTTTTGAGAGTTGGGTGGAGGACATCATCTCTGAAAATAGAGTCCCACAGCTTCACCCCATCAGTGTGAGCAGTACTCTTAGGACTCTTAGAAGAGTCAATGCTCTGGTACCATGGGGGGCGCTTGGCCCCCTCTCTTCGTCACTGAGGATGATTTCATTTTTCAGGGATTAGAGAGGGTGGTCCTTGTGGTGGACTGCAGGTATGGAGAGCTGTTGTCATCGTATTAGATAGATAAGAATGATTATATGTATTGTAGAAATGTCTCCTATCATGTTCCCTAATTTTTTATTATGTCCACATCCTGGTCCCCATCTTGGACATCATAACAAACGTGCACTTTTTTGTTTAATTTACACATTGGGCCATAGGAAAAATGACACTACAGCTACAGAGGTGACCGTCTGATAGCCCAGCTCGACTATCCATCTCTACTGAAGACCCTTTCAGCTTTTTGAGAGTTGGGTGGAGGACATCATCTCTGAAAATAGGGTCCCACAGCTGCACCCCATCAGTGTGAGCAGGACTCTTAGGACTCTTAGAAGAGTTAATGCTCTGAGACCATGGGGGCGCTTAGCCCCCTCTCTTCGTCACTGAGGATGATTTCATTTTTCAGGGATTAGAGAGGGTGGTCCTTGTGGTGGACTGCAGGTATGGAGAGCTGTTGTCATCGTATTAGATAGATAAGAATGATTATATGTATTGTAGAAATGTCTCCTATCATGTTCCCTAATTTTTTATTATGTCCACATCCTGGTCCCCATCTTGGACATCATAACAAACGTGCACTTTTTTGTTTAATTTACACATTTGACCAAAGGAAAAATGACACTACAGCTACAGAGGTGACCGTCTGATAGCCCAGCTCGACTATCCATCTCTACTGAAGACCCTTTCAGCTTTTTGAGAGTTGGGTGGAGGACATCATCTCTGAAAATAGGGTCCCACAGCTGCACCCCATCAGTGTGAGCAGGACTCTTAGGACTCTTAGAAGAGTCAATGCTCTGAGACCATTGGGGGCACTTAGCCCCCTCTCTTCGTCACTGAGGATGATTTCATTTTTCAGGGATTAGAGAGGGTGGTCCTTGTGGTGGACTGCAGGTATGGAGAGCTGTTATCATCGTATTAGGTAGATAAGAATGATTATATGTATTGTAGAAATGTCTCCTATCATGTTCCCTAATTTTTTATTATGTCCACATCCTGGTCCCCATCTTGGACATCATAACAAACGTGCACTTTTTTGTTTAATTTACACATTGGACCATAGGAAAAATGACACTACAGCTACAGAGGTGACCGTCTGATAGCCCAGCTCGACTATCCATCTCTACTGAAGACCCTTTCAGCTTTTTGAGAGTTGGGTGGAGGACATCATCTCTGAAAATAGGGTCCCACAGCTGCACCCCATCAGTGTGAGCAGGACTCTTAGGACTCTTAGAAGAGTCAATGCTCTGAGACCATGGGGGCGCTTAGCCCCCTCTCTTCGTCACTGAGGATGATTTCATTTTTCAGGGATTAGAGAGGGTGGTCCTTGTGGTGGACTGCAGGTATGGAGAGCTGTTGTCATCGTATTAAATAGATAAGAATGATTATATGTATTGTAGAAATGTCTCCTATCATGTTCCCTAATTTTTTATTATGTCCACATCCTGGTCCCCATCTTGGACATCATAACAAACGTGCACTTTTTTGTTTAATTTACACATTGGACCATAGGAAAAATGACACTACAGCTACAGAGGTGACCGTCTGATAGCCCAGCTCGACTATCCATCTCTACTGAAGACCCTTTCAGCTTTTTGAGAGTTGGGTGGAGGACATCATCTCTGAAAATAGGGTCCCACAGCTGCACCCCATCAGTGTGAGCAGGACTCTTAGGACTCTTAGAAGAGTCAATGCTCTGAGACCATGGGGGGCGCTTAGCCCCCTCTCTTCGTCACTGAGGATGATTTCATTTTTCAGGGATTAGAGAGGGTGGTCCTTGTGGTGGACTGCAGGTATGGAGAGCTGTTGTCATCGTATTAAATAGATAAGAATGATTATATGTATTGTAGAAATGTCTCCTATCATGTTCCCTAATTTTTTATTATGTCCACATCCTGGTCCCCATCTTGGACATCATAACAAACGTGCACTTTTTTGTTTAATTTACACATTGGACCATAGGAAAAATGACACTACAGCTACAGAGGTGACCGTCTGATAGCCCAGCTCGACTATCCATCTCTACTGAAGACCCTTTCAGCTTTTTGAGAGTTGGGTGGAGAACATCATCTCTGAAAATAGGGTCCCACAGCTGCACCCCATCAGTGTGAGCAGGACTCTTAGGACTCTTAGAAGAGTCAATGCTCTGAGACCATGGGGGGCGCTTAGCCCCCTCTCCTCGTCACTGAGGATGATTTCACTTTTCAGGGAATAGAGAGGGTGGTCCTTGTGGTGGACTGCAGGTATGGAGAGCTGTTGTCATCGTATTAGATAGATAAGAATGATTATATGTATTGTAGAAATGTCTCCTATCATGTTCCCTATTTTTTTATTATGTCCACATCCTGGTTCCCATCTTGGAAATCATAACAAACGTGCACTTTTTTGTTTAATTTACAAATTGGACAATAGGAAAAATGACACTACAGCTACAGAGGTGACCGTCTGATAGCCCAGCTCGACTATCCATCTCTACTGAAGACCCTTTCAGCTTTTTGAGAGTTGGGTGGAGGACATCATCTCTGAAAATAGGGTCCCACAGCTGCACCCCATCAGTGTGAGCAGGACTCTTAGGACTCTTAGAAGAGTTAATGCTCTGAGACCATGGGGGCGCTTAGCCCCCTCTCTTCGTCACTGAGGATGATTTCATTTTTCAGGGATTAGAGAGGGTGGTCCTTGTGGTGGACTGCAGGTATGGAGAGCTGTTGTCATCGTATTAGATAGATAAGAATGATTATATGTATTGTAGAAATGTCTCCTATCATGTTCCCTAATTTTTTATTATGTCCACATCCTGGTCCCCATCTTGGACATCATAACAAACGTGCACTTTTTTGTTTAATTTACACATTGGACCATAGGAAAAATGACACTACAGCTACAGAGGTGACCGTCTGATAGCCCAGCTCGACTATCCATCTCTACTGAAGACCCTTTCAGCTTTTTGAGAGTTGGGTGGAGGACATCATCTCTGAAAATAGGGTCCCACAGCTGCACCCCATCAGTGTGAGCAGGACTCTTAGGACTCTTAGAAGAGTTAATGCTCTGAGACCATGGGGGCGCTTAGCCCCCTCTCTTCGTCACTGAGGATGATTTCATTTTTCAGGGATTAGAGAGGGTGGTCCTTGTGGTGGACTGCAGGTATGGAGAGCTGTTGTCATCGTATTAGATAGATAAGAATGATTATATGTATTGTAGAAATGTCTCCTATCATGTTCCCTAATTTTTTATTATGTCCACATCCTGGTCCCCATCTTGGACATCATAACAAACGTGCACTTTTTTGTTTAATTTACACATTGGACCATAGGAAAAATGACACTACAGCTACAGAGGTGACCGTCTGATAGCCCAGCTCGACTATCCATCTCTACTGAAGACCCTTTCAGCTTTTTGAGAGTTGGGTGGAGGACATCATCTCTGAAAATAGGGTCCCACAGCTGCACCCCATCAGTGTGAGCAGGACTCTTAGGACTCTTAGAAGAGTCAATGCTCTGGTACCATGGGGGGCGCTTGGCCCCCTCTCTTCGTCACTGAGGATGATTTCATTTTTCAGGGATTAGAGAGGGTGGTCCTTGTGGTGGACTGCAGGTATGGAGAGCTGTTGTCATCGTATTAGATAGATAAGAATGATTATATGTATTGTAGAAATGTCTCCTATCATGTTCCCTAATTTTTTATTATGTCCACATCCTGGTCCCCATCTTGGACATCATAACAAACGTGCACTTTTTTGTTTAATTTCCACATTGGACCATAGGAAAAATGACACTACAGCTACAGAGGTGACCGTCTGATAGCCCAGCTCGACTATCCATCTCTACTGAAGACCCTTTCAGCTTTTTGAGAGTTGGGTGGAGGACATCATCTCTGAAAATAGGGTCCCACAGCTGCACCCCATCAGTGTGAGCAGGACTCTTAGGACTCTTAGAAGAGTTAATGCTCTGAGACCATGGGGGCGCTTAGCCCCCTCTCTTCGTCACTGAGGATGATTTCATTTTTCAGGGATTAGAGAGGGTGGTCCTTGTGGTGGACTGCAGGTATGGAGAGCTGTTGTCATCGTATTAGATAGATAAGAATGATTATATGTATTGTAGAAATGTCTCCTATCATGTTCCCTAATTTTTTATTATGTCCACATCCTGGTCCCCATCTTGGACATCATAACAAACGTGCACTTTTTTGTTTAATTTACACATTGGACCATAGGAAAAATGACACTACAGCTACAGAGGTGACCGTCTGATAGCCCAGCTCGACTATCCATCTCTACTGAAGACCCTTTCAGCTTTTTGAGAGTTGGGTGGAGGACATCATCTCTGAAAATAGGGTCCCACAGCTGCACCCCATCAGTGTGAGCAGGACTCTTAGGACTCTTAGAAGAGTCAATGCTCTGGTACCATGGGGGGCGCTTGGCCCCCTCTCTTCGTCACTGAGGATGATTTCATTTTTCAGGGATTAGAGAGGGTGGTCCTTGTGGTGGACTGCAGGTATGGAGAGCTGTTGTCATCGTATTAGATAGATAAGAATGATTATATGTATTGTAGAAATGTCTCCTATCATGTTCCCTAATTTTTATTATGTTCACATCCTGGTCCCCATCTTGGACATCATAACAAACGTGCACTTTTTTGTTTAATTTCCACATTGGACCATAGGAAAAATGACACTACAGCTACAGAGGTGACCGTCTGATAGCCCAGCTCGACTATCCATCTCTACTGAAGACCCTTTCAGCTTTTTGAGAGTTGGGTGGAGGACATCATCTCTGAAAATAGGGTCCCACAGCTGCACCCCATCAGTGTGAGCAGGACTCTTAGGACTCTTAGAAGAGTCAATGCTCTGAGACCATTGGGGGCACTGAGCCCCCTCTCTTCGTCACTGAGGATGATTTCATTTTTCAGGGATTAGAGAGGGTGGTCCTTGTGGTGGACTGCAGGTATGGAGAGCTGTTGTCATCGTATTAGATAGATAAGAATGATTATATGTATTGTAGAAATGTCTCCTATCATGTTCCCTAATTTTTTATTATGTCCACATCCTGGTCCCCATCTTGGACATCATAACAAACGTGCACTTTTTTGTTTAATTTACACATTGGACCATAGGAAAAATGACACTACAGCTACAGAGGTGACCGTCTGATAGCCCAGCTCGACTATCCATCTCTACTGAAGACCCTTTCAGCATTTTGAGAGTTGGGTGGAGGACATCATCTCTGAAAATAGGGTCCCACAGCTGCACCCCATCAGTGTGAGCAGGACTCTTAAGACTCTTAGAAGAGTCAATGCTCTGAGACCATTGGGGGCACTGAGCCCCCTCTCTTCGTCACTGAGGATGATTTCATTTTTCAGGGTTTAGAGAGGGTGGTCCTTGTGGTGGACTGCAGGTATGGAGAGCTTTTATCATCGTATTAGATAGATAAGAATGATTATATGTATTGTAGAAATGTCTCCTATCATGTTCCCTAATTTTTTATTATGTCCACATCCTGGTCCCCATCTTGGACATCATAACAAACGTGCATTTTTGTTTAATTTACACATTGGACCATAGGAAAAATGACACTACAGCTACAGAGGTGACCGTCTGATAGCCCAGCTCGACTATCCATCTCTACTGAAGACCCTTTCAGCTTTTTGAGAGTTGGGTGGAGGACATCATCTCTGAAAATAGGGTCCCACAGCTTCACCCCATCAGTGTGAGCAGGACTCTTAGGACTCTTAGAAGAGTCAATGCTCTGGTACCATGGGGGGCGCTTGGCCCCCTCTCTTCGTCACTGAGGATGATTTCATTTTTCAGGGATTAGAGAGGGTGGTCCTTGTGGTGGACTGCAGGTATGTAGAGCTGTTGTCATCGTATTAGATAGATAAGAATGATTATATGTATTGTAGAAATGTCTCCTATCATGTTCCCTAATTTTTTATTATGTCCACATCCTGGTCCCCATCTTGGACATCATAACAAACGTGCACTTTTTTGTTTAATTTACACATTGGACCATAGGAAAAATGACACTACAGCTACAGAGGTGACCGTCTGATAGCCCAGCTCGACTATCCATCTCTACTGAAGACCCTTTCAGCTTTTTGAGAGTTGGGTGGAGGACATCATCTCTGAAAATAGGGTCCCACAGCTGCACCCCATCAGTGTGAGCAGGACTCTTAGGACTCTTAGAAGAGTCAATGCTCTGAGACCATGGGGGGCGCTTAGCCCCCTCTCTTCGTCACTGAGGATGATTTCATTTTTCAGGGATTAGAGAGGGTGGTCCTTGTGGTGGACTGCAGGTATGGAGAGCTGTTGTCATCGTATTAAATAGATAAGAATGATTATATGTATTGTAGAAATGTCTCCTATCATGTTCCCTAATTTTTTATTATGTCCACATCCTGGTCCCCATCTTGGACATCATAACAAACGTGCACTTTTTTGTTTAATTTACACATTGGACCATAGGAAAAATGACACTACAGCTACAGAGGTGACCGTCTGATAGCCCAGCTCGACTATCCATCTCTACTGAAGACCCTTTCAGCTTTTTGAGAGTTGGGTGGAGAACATCATCTCTGAAAATAGGGTCCCACAGCTGCACCCCATCAGTGTGAGCAGGACTCTTAGGACTCTTAGAAGAGTCAATGTTTTGAGACCATGGGGGGCGCTTAGCCCCCTCTCTTCGTCACTGAGGATGATTTCACTTTTCAGGGAATAGAGAGGGTGGTACTTGTGGTGGACTGCAGGTATGGAGAGCTGTTGTCATCGTATTAGATAGATAAGAATGATTATATGTATTGTAGAAATGTCTCCTATCATGTTCCCTATTTTTTTATTATGTCCACATCCTGGTCCCCATCTTGGAAATCATAACAAACGTGCACTTTTTTGTTTAATTTACACATTGTGTTAGGGATGTGATTATCATTATTATGAGTATATAGGAGTTACATGGAGATATCCATAAAGAACAAGATTTAAGATGTTGTTTGAACTGTACCCCACATATCTCTTGGCATAAGACTCAGACAGACAGTCTGGGCTATTCTTGTGACAAGTGAATAATGCTGACATTGCTTAATATAAATGAGGAACCAAGCACATTACAGTAAATTGTATATCACAGAATAAGCTGTTCTACTTTATCCAATAGGAGACGTGTTACGTATTCTTGGCACCTAGCCAATAAGGTTATATATATTTGTAACACTTCCGGAAATAAATCAGTCTTACTTTCTATTCATATCTGAGTACGTCTCTCTGGTGTGAGCGAAAGAGAGGGTAATGCATGCTACCACGAGTGACTCATAATTTGGACTGCAGACAGTTTAAGAGGGATGCATGATTAGATTGCATCAACCTAAATTACGGCCTTATCATTTGGCGCCCAACGAACCTTAGGACGGAGCTCTGGATGGCGGACAGCCATGCTGACACCTTCAGTCGATAGGCAACTACACGGGAGGTGGAGGTGCACACTCCAAACGCAGGTGAGAAAATTTGTATGATCTCACCTTGCAAACCTCATGCGTGTACTTGCATTTCGAAGGGGGGGTTGGGCTGTCCCAGTCTAGACACCTAATGACCGCCATCTCGCATGAGATAAGCCGTCCTAAGAGATCTCACACCAAGGTGGTCAGGTTCACCTTAAGCTGTCTGTAATTTATGTAATGTAATTGTAAATCACATGAAATGTAATGTGGTTTTTGTCTGCTCTAGGAGAAAAGCAGAAGTTCTGTGTTTTATTTTTCTCTGACTTAACGGCAAGGGAAAATGAGGAAGTTGTTATATACGCTGCATATATGAATATATATGGTTATATCTGCAGGTGAGATCAGCCACCTGGATGGTGTATATAGTGTCCTTATTGTTATGTCATTGTGTTGACCTGTGTCTACCTGTTGAAATGTCTGTCTATTTGCAGCAGGTGGAGTACTTGCTGGTTTACGGGAAAAAGAGGAAGTGTCACGTAATGTAGTGAGAGCTGTCTTTGAGTGAAGAAAAAAAAAATAAAAAATGTACCTTTGAAGTATTCTGTTTGAGTATATAGAGTATACACGGGTGTGTAACGTAACGTGTCCGGTTGATAGTCAGTAATTGATAAGACTGAAGGGCAGGTACAGGTGTCATGGTAAGAGTCCTGACTGTATCCTGGTGGTCTTCCACAGAGAGGAGACGATAGGGGGATTGGTTTTGTCCAATACAGCGTCATGGTGAGATCCTGACTGTATTTGGTGGAATTTGATGTTCTCTCCGCGATCCTAGGTAGGAGGAACATTGGCAGAATCCTGGTGCGTCTTCCACAGAGAGGAGACGATAGGGGGATTGGTTTTGGCCGGTACAGCGTCATGGTGAGACCCTGACTGTATCCGGTGGAATTTGATGTTCTCTACGATCCTAGGTAGGAGGAACATTGGCAGAATCCCGTGACTTTGGTTTTAAACAGTATTATTGATGTTCTGGACGGACCGTTAGAATAAGGTGTATATAGTGTGAACAGAGGTTACTAGTACATGAAATAAGAGATAGTGAGGGTGAATTTAGTATCGATCACCCACGTGACACCTCTTCCTGGTAGGACAGCCCGTTGTTTTTGTGGTGTGTGGACTGAGGTAGAAATTCTGTGTATTCTGTGGATGTGTATAGTCGCTGGTCCAAAAGAGGAAGTGGATTACGGCATAGCAGACATCCAGATTGACGTGTTAGTTTTGGGTTGTATACCCTTGAAGCATGGGGTCTAATCAGTCCACACCTGTCAAGTTTTGTTAAATAAGCGAGGGATCTTGAAAGATAAAGATCTCCTTATGGATGCTGAGGCATGGTATAGAACGTCAAAAGATGATAGAAAATTGGCATAGTAGATATTTCTATATTGCACCAGATCAGAAAATGAGATCAGAAAATGGCATCTCAGGAAGTGGCCAAGCCCATTAGGAAACAACGCCCCCCTCCTTATAAGTCGTCCCCAGAGGGTTGGACTTGTGTAGTTTGTCCCCCCTTACTACCTCTTGCTCCCCCTGCCCACCAAACGCCCTCCCTAGCCTGCCCAGACGTCATTTCAGGTTGGGCCGCACCTAGTTCCCTTTTCCAGCCATCTTCAGTCCCAAGGCCACTGGCCTATTTGTTGCTGGGGCAACAGAAGACACCGAGGGGGGGCAGGAAGATGACAATGATTTAACAATGATCCACCCCACCACCAACACTGTCTCTAGTAGAGGTAAACCACAGGTGCTGTCCTTATTTGAGGACGTCAGGCCACACATGGCATCGCACCATTATTCCGATAGTCCCAGACAAGAACGCCCTAAATATGTGACATGGAAGCCTCAAGAGGCTGCAGTCCTTGTGAAGGAACACTGAGATATATACACCTATGAGTGACGTGTCATCAATAATTGATGTTTGATACCTTGGACCTGATGTACAGGTGCAGTGTTAAGGAAAAAGTGGGTGAAAGAGCCCTGACTGTTACCTGGTACGGTTTTCATGCTAAGCAGTGAGTTGAACGTTGTATGCGTATTCACTGGTCTTGTTTTAGTGGATGTCAATGTATTCTTACCTAGAATTGAATACATTGGGGAAGACCCCTAAACTTTGGTCTTAATCGGAATTATTGAGTAGTCGATAGACCGTTCTCATGGAGGTGTATGTATATCGTGAATTCTCTCTCTGACATAATATCTCATATATAGTTTTCCCTGAAAGATGTTTTCACCCAGATTAAAGCTGGGGATTCTTTCTGGCCTGTAATGGAGCCAGGTTTGCAGTGAGGGTGTATGTACCTTATCACCCAAGTGACACTGGAAGATGTTTTATGTATAATGTACGCAGTTTTTGGTGTGAAACACCGTAGGAGAGTTGAAAAGAAAGAAAAAAAAACAAACAAACAGGGAAGTGTTAGTTTCCATTTCAGTCCTGTGAATGAAATTCTGTGAAGTTTAGTTGTAAATGACACACGTATGTTGAAATGGAGAATTCTAGATGTGAATTGATGAGTAATTCTGAATCTAGCAACTGCACTATGTGTATTTTACCTGTCTGTGAAAATAGGAAACAAGAAACATAAGTTGATAGATAGGGTGGACTTACCCCACCCCATTATTTTCTGTTCTGAATGTAGATTTCTTTCTGTCACTCTGCCCTGGGTGGGGTATGGTATGGGGATATTATTGCAGGGGCTGACAGGAGATAGGGATACGCTGGAGGCTCGGCCCTGACCACCATCAGGTCTACCGTCGAGATGAGGGCGAGTACAGGGTCCCTAGTTACAGGGTCAGCCCAGGGGTTCCTATATAATCCATATTCCCGGTGACAGATTGAATACCTCCTGAATGTAGATGTCACAATACATGACATCTTTCTTTTCACTCCCTCCCAGGACTCTTCAGACGCCATTTTTGGCCAACACCTACTTCCTCTTTTAGCGGCTGTTTCTTATCGGTAATTATCTTTAGTGGACGTTTTAACTCAGACACTACATAGTTCATCTTTAGACGCCATTTTTAGTCCAGCCGACACCCAGTTCCCCATTTTTTGTTTTAGCAGCCAAAGTCACTGCTCTGTTTATTGCCGACATAGCAGGGACTGCAGAGGGGGGAGACAGGGACCTGGAACACACACACTCCATTTTTCCACTAATGAACCTTAGCAGAGGTTATTGCTGATAGTCCTGTGGACCTTTTCCCTTCACTTTTGCATATTTGTTTTTTCTGTATGTTATACAATTTAGTAGACCATATAGACTGCTCACTATTAGTCCTGGTGGACAGTGAATATTTTTCTGCATATGGCAGTTGTTACTTAGCCTAGTTTTGAGATATTTTCACTTGTATGTTATCCTGCCTGGTGTCTTGCACAAGAGTTCCCTGATAGAGAGGGTGAAGGTTCATGTGGTCCCAAGGGGACATTGATCATCAGGAGTTGACATATATTAAAGTTTTCGTTGGCAGCACCCAGTAATCCTTTGTGTCTTAGTTTGCAGGGTCTGACAGGAGATAGGGATACGCTGGAGGCTCGGCCCTGACCACCATCAGGTCTACCGTCGGGATGAGGGAGAGTGCAGGGCCCCGAGTTACAGGGTCAGCACAGGAGAGGTAGAGTAGATACGCTCCACTGCTTTTTCCTAGTTGTGTAGATGTAGTCAGGGGGTGCTGCTTGGTAGTTTCCAAACCCTCTTGTGCTCTTTTCTCTTTCCCCGGGATTTTAGGGGATTTTAGTTTTTAGAATTTCAATGTTCTCCTGACCCCAAAGTTACACCCATTGCTCTTTCTTACAAATCTGGGTATAGTCCTTTGTATCAGGTCTCCGAGAGCCCATATGCAAACAACTACAGCTGGTAACACCTGAGTTACAGTCAGTCACCTGAGTTACAGTTACAGTAACCTGAAGAGTATAATCATGTCATCTCCAGCCCAGAAGTCATTCTACATGTTTGCAATGGAGGAAGATAGCAGTCCTTTGAACACTACTCAGCCAGATTGAACACCTACCTAAAGCACCAGTTGAAGTATCTGGCGCTACTCAGTGCCCGTATGACATCACTGCTCCCTGACAAAGTCACCAACTCCCGGTGTGCGGTCCTTAATCCTGCTGAACTTCTCCCTCTTCCAAGGGGGGAGTGTCCCACCTCTGACATCTTGGTGGAAGAGGTAGTCGACTCTGGCATAGCTGAAACTCTGGATTCGATACCGTGACGGATACACCTTTGGACCCTGACTTAACATCTTTGCGGATGGATCAAGATGTGCATCAAGAAGACGGTTCCACATGGGTATGGTGCTGGTAACAGAAGACGCTGTGCTGATAGAGCAGTCGCTACCCGCATGCCTGTCTGTGAAGAAGCAGATGTATGTGCTCTCGCTGAAGCCTGCAAGATGGCAGCCAGCATCTACTCTGTGGAGGATAAGAGACTTGATCACTGACAATGGAACTGTACGCCGCCATGAGGCCATAGAAGAACGGATGGAAGCTTTGCTATTGCCAGACAGAGTCGCGGTGAGCAGGGTTGAGGCCTACATTGGAGGAGTCAAGGGAAGCAGTAAGAAGTGCCCTCACTGACAGAACATCCAAAGAAGCCCCAAGACCACTTACGAGAGAAACAGTCAGTCAATCTGTGCTTTTCGAATGACCCAGATGTGAAGAAGAAAGGAAGGATGGAAAGTCTTGAGAAAACGTTGTCCTGACCCTACAAGAGCAAGTCCCAGAAGAAGAGGACTGAGATAGGGTGCAGCTGTGGGCTCCCGGAGACCATGGAAAGTGGCTAGTGACCTGCTTTCACTGCCAGCCAATGAGATATGGCAGGCCTTAGACACAGAACTGACTCTACACACCCCATACCAGCCACAGAATAGAGGGAAGGTTGGGAGGATGGGGCAGTGTAGAAGGCAAGGGCATGAGAGTCTTCCCCTTGAATTGTTCAGTGTCAGACACACCTCAGCAGGGATCACTAGGTTGAGACCCTATGAAATCCTGTTTAGAAGTAGCGCCAGATACTTCAACTAAGCTTGTTGTTTGTTTAAACATGTGCCTAATACACGTTTTTGAGTTTTCTCCTCCAGATCCAACCAGATCTAGATTTCTCTCTCTCTTTTCTTTTCCTCTCTCTTTTTTCTCTCTCTTTTCTCTTTTCCTCTCTCTCTCTCCCTCTCTTCTCAATCTTTCTCTCTCTCTTTCTCTCTCTCTTCTCTCACTCTTTTTCTTTCGGACGAAGATCCATGCATTCCACTACAAAGAGATGTCGGACCTGCCTGAGACCAGGAGATGGCTGTCTTCCCTCTTCTACCCGATACTTTGTGCCAGGATGATGATATCTAAGCATGTGGACTGGAAGACGACTCTACATCCCACCTTTGATGTCCCACCATTACCGCCTGAGGACTGAGGAGCATGAGACTGAGTGAACCCAACCCTGATAAATATTAGCCAATTAAAGGACTAGTGCCACGTTCCCCCTTCCTGAATAACGTGGGCCAGGGGAACATAGCCATGAGGACAGTCTAGAGAACACGGTCAGGATCTGGCTTCCTATGCATAGTCTGTTGGGTGGGGAGATTCATCCACAAGGGATGGGGTATCTCGTATGTGAGTGAGGTAACCATCAGCATTAGGACAGATCAATAGACCTGGAAACGTAAGGAAAGACTTTTTGGCTATCTCCAAAGGGGGGACTGTTAGGGATGTGATTATCATTATTATGAGTATATAGGAGTTACATGGAGATATCCATAAAGAACAAGATTTAAGATGTTGTTTGAACTGTACCCCACATATCTCTTGGCATAAGACTCAGACAGACAGTCTGGGCTATTCTTGTGACAAGTGAATAATGCTGACATTGCTTAATATAAATGAGGAACCAAGCACATTACAGTAAATTGTATATCACAGAATAAGCTGTTCTACTTTATCCAATAGGAGACGTGTTACGTATTCTTGGCACCTAGCCAATAAGGTTATATATATTTGTAACACTTCCGGAAATAAATCAGTCTTACTTTCTATTCATATCTGAGTACGTCTCTCTGGTGTGAGCGAAAGAGAGGGTAATGCATGCTACCACGAGTGACTCATAATTTGGACTGCAGACAGTTTAAGAGGGATGCATGATTAGATTGCATCAACCTAAATTACGGCCTTATCATTTGGACCATAGGAAAAATGACACTACAGCTACAGAGGTGACCGTCTGGTAGCCCAGCTCGACTATCCATCTCTACTGAAGACCCTTTCAGCTTTTTGAGAGTTGGGTGGAGGACATCATCTCTGAAAATAGGGTCCCACAGCTGCACCCCATCAGTGTGAGCAGGACTCTTAGGACTCTTAGAAGAGTCAATGTTTTGAGACCATGGGGGGCGCTTAGCCCCCTCTCTTCGTCACTGAGGATGATTTCATTTTTCAGGGATTAGAGAGGGTGGTCCTTGTGGTGGACTGCAGGTATGGAGAGCTGTTGTCATCGTATTAGATAGATAAGAATGATTATATGTATTGTAGAAATGTCTCCTATCATGTTCCCTAATTTTTTATTATGTCCACATCCTGGTCCCCATCTTGGACATCATAACAAACGTGCACTTTTTTGTTTAATTTACACATTGGACCATAGGAAAAATGACACTACAGCTACAGAGGTGACCGTCTGATAGCCCAGCTCGACTATCCATCTCTACTGAAGACCCTTTCAGCATTTTGAGAGTTGGGTGGAGGACATCATCTCTGAAAATAGGGTCCCACAGCTGCACCCCATCAGTGTGAGCAGGACTCTTAAGACTCTTAGAAGAGTCAATGCTCTGAGACCATTGGGGGCACTGAGCCCCCTCTCTTCGTCACTGAGGATGATTTCATTTTTCAGGGTTTAGAGAGGGTGGTCCTTGTGGTGGACTGCAGGTATGGAGAGCTGTTATCATCGTATTAGATAGATAAGAATGATTATATGTATTGTAGAAATGTCTCCTATCATGTTCCCTAATTTTTTATTATGTCCACATCCTGGTCCCCATCTTGGACATCATAACAAACGTGCACTTTTTTGTTTAATTTACACATTGGACCATAGGAAAAATGACACTACAGCTACAGAGGTGACCGTCTGATAGCCCAGCTCGACTATCCATCTCTACTGAAGACCCTTTCAGCTTTTTGAGAGTTGGGTGGAGGACATCATCTCTGAAAATAGGGTCCCACAGCTGCACCCCATCAGTGTGAGCAGGACTCTTAGGACTCTTAGAAGAGTCAATGCTCTGAGACCATGGGGGGCGCTTAGCCCCCTCTCTTCGTCACTGAGGATGATTTCATTTTTCAGGGATTAGAGAGGGTGGTCCTTGTGGTGGACTGCAGGTATGGAGAGCTGTTGTCATCGTATTAAATAGATAAGAATGATTATATGTATTGTAGAAATGTCTCCTATCATGTTCCCTAATTTTTTATTATGTCCACATCCTGGTCCCCATCTTGGACATCATAACAAACGTGCACTTTTTTGTTTAATTTACACATTGGACCATAGGAAAAATGACACTACAGCTACAGAGGTGACCGTCTGGTAGCCCAGCTCGACTATCCATCTCTACTGAAGACCCTTTCAGCTTTTTGAGAGTTGGGTGGAGGACATCATCTCTGAAAATAGGGTCCCACAGCTGCACCCCATCAGTGTGAGCAGGACTCTTAGGACTCTTAGAAGAGTCAATGTTTTGAGACCATGGGGGGCGCTTAGCCCCCTCTCTTCGTCACTGAGGATGATTTCATTTTTCAGGGATTAGAGAGGGTGGTCCTTGTGGTGGACTGCAGGTATGGAGAGCTGTTGTCATCGTATTAGATAGATAAGAATGATTATATGTATTGTAGAAATGTCTCCTATCATGTTCCCTAATTTTTTATTATGTCCACATCCTGGTCCCCATCTTGGACATCATAACAAACGTGCACTTTTTTGTTTAATTTACACATTGGACCATAGGAAAAATGACACTACAGCTACAGAGGTGACCGTCTGATAGCCCAGCTCGACTATCCATCTCTACTGAAGACCCTTTCAGCATTTTGAGAGTTGGGTGGAGGACATCATCTCTGAAAATAGGGTCCCACAGCTGCACCCCATCAGTGTGAGCAGGACTCTTAAGACTCTTAGAAGAGTCAATGCTCTGAGACCATTGGGGGCACTGAGCCCCCTCTCTTCGTCACTGAGGATGATTTCATTTTTCAGGGTTTAGAGAGGGTGGTCCTTGTGGTGGACTGCAGGTATGGAGAGCTGTTATCATCGTATTAGATAGATAAGAATGATTATATGTATTGTAGAAATGTCTCCTATCATGTTCCCTAATTTTTTATTATGTCCACATCCTGGTCCCCATCTTGGACATCATAACAAACGTGCACTTATTTGTTTAATTTACACATTGGACCATAGGAAAAATGACACTACAGCTACAGAGGTGACCGTCTGATAGCCCAGCTCGACAATCCATCTCTACTGAAGACCCTTTCAGCTTTTTGAGAGTTGGGTGGAGGACATCATCTCTGAAAATAGGGTCCCACAGCTGCACCCCATCAGTGTGAGCAGGACTCTTAGGACTCTTAGAAGAGTCAATGCTCTGAGACCATGGGGGGCGCTTAGCCCCCTCTCTTCGTCACTGAGGATGATTTCATTTTTCAGGGATTAGAGAGGGTGGTCCTTGTGGTGGACTGCAGGTATGGAGAGCTGTTGTCATCGTATTAAATAGATAAGAATGATTATATGTATTGTAGAAATGTCTCCTATCATGTTCCCTAATTTTTTATTATGTCCACATCCTGGTCCCCATCTTGGACATCAAAACAAACGTGCACTTTTTTGTTTAATTTACACATTGGACCATAGGAAAAATGACACTACAGCTACAGAGGTGACCGTCTGATAGCCCAGCTCGACTATCCATCTCTACTGAAGACCCTTTCAGCTTTTTGAGAGTTGGGTGGAGAACATCATCTCTGAAAATAGGGTCCCACAGCTGCACCCCATCAGTGTGAGCAGGACTCTTAGGACTCTTAGAAGAGTCAATGTTTTGAGACCATGGGGGGCGCTTAGCCCCCTCTCTTCGTCACTGAGGATGATTTCACTTTTCAGGGAATAGAGAGGGTGGTACTTGTGGTGGACTGCAGGTATGGAGAGCTGTTGTCATCGTATTAGATAGATAAGAATGATTATATGTATTGTAGAAATGTCTCCTATCATGTTCCCTATTTTTTTATTATGTCCACATCCTGGTCCCCATCTTGGAAATCATAACAAACGTGCACTTTTTTGTTTAATTTACACATTGGACCATAGGAAAAATGACACTACAGCTACAGAGGTGACCGTCTGGTAGCCCAGCTCGACTATCCATCTCTACTGAAGACCCTTTCAGCTTTTTGAGAGTTGGGTGGAGGACATCATCTCTGAAAATAGGGTCCCACAGCTGCACCCCATCAGTGTGAGCAGGACTCTTAGGACTCTTAGAAGAGTCAATGTTTTGAGACCATGGGGGGCGCTTAGCCCCCTCTCTTCGTCACTGAGGATGATTTCATTTTTCAGGGATTAGAGAGAGTGGTCCTTGTGGTGGACTGCAGGTATAGAGAGCTGTTGTGATCGTATTAGATAGATAAGAATGATTATATGTATTGTAGAAATGTCTCCTATCATGTTCCCTAATTTTTTATTATGTCCACATCCTGGTCCCCATCTTGGACATCATAACAAACGTGCACTTTTTTGTTTAATTTACACATTGGACCATAGGAAAAATGACACTACAGCTACAGAGGTGACCGTCTGATAGCCCAGCTCGACTATCCATCTCTACTGAAGACCCTTTCAGCTTTTTGAGAGTTGGGTGGAGGACATCATCTCTGAAAATAGGGTCCCACAGCTGCACCCCATCAGTGTGAGCAGGACTCTTAGGACTCTTAGAAGAGTCAATGCTCTGAGACCATGGGGGGCGCTTAGCCCCCTCTCTTCGTCACTGAGGATGATTTCATTTTTCAGGGATTCGAGAGGGTGGTCCTTGTGGTGGACTGCAGGTATGGAGAGCTGTTGTCATCGTATTAAATAGATAAGAATGATTATATGTATTGTAGAAATGTCTCCTATCATGTTCCCTAATTTTTTATTATGTCCACATCCTGGTCCCCATCTTGGACATCATAACAAACGTGCACTTTTTTGTTTAATTTACACATTGGACCATAGGAAAAATGACACTACAGCTACAGAGGTGACCGTCTGATAGCCCAGCTCGACTATCCATCTCTACTGAAGACCCTTTCAGCATTTTGAGAGTTGGGTGGAGGACATCATCTCTGAAAATAGGGTCCCACAGCTGCACCCCATCAGTGTGAGCAGGACTCTTAAGACTCTTAGAAGAGTCAATGCTCTGAGACCATTGGGGGCACTGAGCCCCCTCTCTTCGTCACTGAGGATGATTTCATTTTTCAGGGTTTAGAGAGGGTGGTCCTTGTGGTGGACTGCAGGTATGGAGAGCTGTTATCATCGTATTAGATAGATAAGAATGATTATATGTATTGTAGAAATGTCTCCTATCATGTTCCCTAATTTTTTATTATGTCCACATCCTTGTCCCCATCTTGGACATCATAACAAACGTGCACTTTTTTGTTTAATTTACACATTGGACCATAGGAAAAATGACACTACAGCTACAGAGGTGACCGGCTGATAGCCCAGCTCGACTATCCATCTCTACTGAAGACCCTTTCAGCTTTTTGAGAGTTGGGTGGAGGACATCATCTCTGAAAATAGGGTCCCACAGCTTCACCCCATCAGTGTGAGCAGGACTCTTAGGACTCTTAGAAGAGTCAATGCTCTGGTACCATGGGGGGCGCTTGGCCCCCTCTCTTCGTCACTGAGGATGATTTAATTTTTCAGGGATTAGAGAGGGTGGTCCTTGTGGTGGACTGCAGGTATGTAGAGCTGTTGTCATCGTATTAGATAGATAAGAATGATTATATGTATTGTAGAAATGTCTCCTATCATGTTCTCTAATTTTTTATTATGTCCACATCCTGGTCCCCATCTTGGACATCATAACAAACGTGCACTTTTTTGTTTTATTTACACATTGGACCATAGGAAAAATGACACTACAGCTACAGAGGTGACCGTCTGATAGCCCAGCTCGACTATCCATCTCTACTGAAGACCCTTTCAGCTTTTTGAGAGTTGGGTGGAGGACATCATCTCTGAAAATAGGGTCCCACAGCTGCACCCCATCAGTGTGAGCAGGACTCTTAGGGCTCTTAGAAGAGTTAATGCTCTGAGACCATGGGGGCGCTTAGCCCCCTCTCTTCGTCACTGAGGATGATTTCATTTTTCAGGGATTAGAGAGGGTGGTCCTTGTGGTGGACTGCAGGTATGGAGAGCTGTTGTCATCGTATTAGATAGATAAGAATGATTATATGTATTGTAGAAATGTCTCCTATCATGTTCCCTAATTTTTTATTATGTCCACATCCTGGTCCCCATCTTGGACATCATAACAAACGTGCACTTTTTTGTTTAATTTACACATTGGACCATAGGAAAAATGACACTACAGCTACAGAGGTGACCGTCTGATAGCCCAGCTCGACTATCCATCTCTACTGAAGACCCTTTCAGCTTTTTGAGAGTTGGGTGGAGGACATCATCTCTGAAAATAGGGTCCCACAGCTGCACCCCATCAGTGTGAGCAGGACTCTTAGGACTCTTAGAAGAGTCAATGCTCTGAGACCATTGGGGGCACTTAGCCCCCTCTCTTCGTCACTGAGGATGATTTCATTTTTCAGGGATTAGAGAGGGTGGTCCTTGTGGTGGACTGCAGGTATGGAGAGCTGTTATCATCGTATTAGATAGATAAGAATGATTATATGTATTGTAGAAATGTCTCCTATCATGTTCCCTAATTTTTTATTATGTCCACATCCTGGTCCCCATCTTGGACATCATAACAAACGTGCACTTTTTTGTTTAATTTACACATTGGACCATAGGAAAAATGACACTACAGCTATAGAGGTGACCGTCTGATAGCCCAGCTCGACAATCCATCTCTACTGAAGACCCTTTCAGCTTTTTGAGAGTTGGGTGGAGGACATCATCTCTGAAAATAGGGTCCCACAGCTGCACCCCATCAGTGTGAGCAGGACTCTTAGGACTCTTAGAAGAGTCAATGCTCTGAGACCATGGGGGGCGCTTAGCCCCCTCTCTTCGTCACTGAGGATGATTTCATTTTTCAGGGATTAGAGAGGGTGGTCCTTGTGGTGGACTGCAGGTATGGAGAGCTGTTGTCATCGTATTAAATAGATAAGAATGATTATATGTATTGTAGAAATGTCTCCTATCATGTTCCCTAATTTTTTATTATGTCCACATCCTGGTCCCCATCTTGGACATCATAACAAACGTGCACTTTTTTGTTTAATTTACACATTGGACCATAGGAAAAATGACACTACAGCTACAGAGGTGACCGTCTGATAGCCCAGCTCGACTATCCATCTCTACTGAAGACCCTTTCAGCTTTTTGAGAGTTGGGTGGAGAACATCATCTCTGAAAATAGGGTCCCACAGCTGCACCCCATCAGTGTGAGCAGGACTCTTAGGACTCTTAGAAGAGTCAATGTTTTGAGACCATGGGGGGCGCTTAGCCCCCTCTCTTCGTCACTGAGGATGATTTCACTTTTCAGGGAATAGAGAGGGTGGTACTTGTGGTGGACTGCAGGTATGGAGAGCTGTTGTCATCGTATTAGATAGATAAGAATGATTATATGTATTGTAGAAATGTCTCCTATCATGTTCCCTATTTTTTTATTATGTCCACATCCTGGTCCCCATCTTGGAAATCATAACAAACGTGCACTTTTTTGTTTAATTTACACATTGGACCATAGGAAAAATGACACTACAGCTACAGAGGTGACCGTCTGGTAGCCCAGCTCGACTATCCATCTCTACTGAAGACCCTTTCAGCTTTTTGAGAGTTGGGTGGAGGACATCATCTCTGAAAATAGGGTCCCACAGCTGCACCCCATCAGTGTGAGCAGGACTTTTAGGACTCTTAGAAGAGTCAATGTTTTGAGACCATGGGGGGCGCTTAGCCCCCTCTCTTCGTCACTGAGGATGATTTCATTTTTCAGGGATTAGAGAGAGTGGTCCTTGTGGTGGACTGCAGGTATGGAGAGCTGTTGTGATCGTATTAGATAGATAAGAATGATTATATGTATTGTAGAAATGTCTCCTATCATGTTCCCTAATTTTTTATTATGTCCACATCCTGGTCCCCATCTTGGACATCATAACAAACGTGCACTTTTTTGTTTAATTTACACATTGGACCATAGGAAAAATGACACTACAGCTACAGAGGTGACCGTCTGATAGCCCAGCTCGACTATCCATCTCTACTGAAGACCCTTTCAGCTTTTTTAGAGTTGGGTGGAGGACATCATCTCTTAAAATAGGGTCCCACAGCTGCACCCCATCAGTGTAAGCAGGACTCTTAGGACTCTTAGAAGAGTCAATGCTCTAAAACCATGGGGGGCGCTTAGCCCCCTCTCTTCGTCCCTGAGGATGATTTCATTTTTCAGGGATTAGAGAGGGTGGTCCTTGTGGTGGACTGCAGGTATGGAGAGCTGTTGTCATCGTATTAGATAGATAAGAATGATTATATGTATTGTAGAAATGTCTCCTATCATGTTCCCTAATTTTTTATTATGTCCACATCCTGGTCCCCATCTTGGACATCATAACAAACGTGCACTTTTTTGTTTAATTTACACATTGGACCATAGGAAAAATGACACTACAGCTACAGAGGTGACCGTCTGATAGCCCAGCTCGACTATCCATCTCTACTGAAGACCCTTTCAGCTTTTTGAGAGTTGGGTGGAGGACATCATCTCTGAAAATAGGGTCCCACAGCTGCACCCCATCAGTGTGAGCAGGACTCTTAGGACTCTTAGAAGAGTCAATGCTCTGGTACCATGGGGGGCGCTTGGCCCCCTCTCTTCGTCACTGAGGATGATTTCATTTTTCAGGGATTAGAGAGGGTGGTCCTTGTGGTGGACTGCAGGTATGTAGAGCTGTTGTCATCGTATTAGATAGATAAGAATGATTATATGTATTGTAGAAATGTCTCCTATCATGTTCCCTAATTTTTTATTATGTCCACATCCTGGTCCCCATCTTGGACATCATAACAAACGTGCACTTTTTTGTTTAATTTACACATTGGACCATAGGAAAAATGACACTACAGCTACAGAGGTGACCGTCTGATAGCCCAGCTCGACTATCCATCTCTACTGAAGACCCTTTCAGCTTTTTGAGAGTTGGGTGGAGGACATCATCTCTGAAAATAGGGTCCCACAGCTGCACCCCATCAGTGTGAGCAGGACTCTTAGGACTCTTAGAAGAGTTAATGCTCTGAGACCATGGGGGCGCTTAGCCCCCTCTCTTCGTCACTGAGGATGATTTCATTTTTCAGGGATTAGAGAGGGTGGTCCTTGTGGTGGACTGCAGGTATGGAGAGCTGTTGTCATCGTATTAGATAGATAAGAATGATTATATGTATTGTAGAAATGTCTCCTATCATGTTCCCTAATTTTTTATTATGTCCACATCCTGGTCCCCATCTTGGACATCATAACAAACGTGCACTTTTTTGTTTAATTTACACATTGGACCATAGGAAAAATGACACTACAGCTACAGAGGTGACCGTCTGATAGCCCAGCTCGACTATCCATCTCTACTGAAGACCCTTTCAGCTTTTTGAGAGTTGGGTGGAGGACATCATCTCTGAAAATAGGGTCCCACAGCTGCACCCCATCAGTGTGAGCAGGACTCTTAGGACTCTTAGAAGAGTCAATGCTCTGAGACCATTGGGGGCACTTAGCCCCCTCTCTTCGTCACTGAGGATGATTTCATTTTTCAGGGATTAGAGAGGGTGGTCCTTGTGGTGGACTGCAGGTATGGAGAGCTGTTATCATCGTATTAGATAGATAAGAATGATTATATGTATTGTAGAAATGTCTCCTATCATGTTCCCTAATTTTTTATTATGTCCACATCCTGGTCCCCATCTTGGACATCATAACAAACGTGCACTTTTTTGTTTAATTTACACATTGGACCATAGGAAAAATGACACTACAGCTATAGAGGTGACCGTCTGATAGCCCAGCTCGACAATCCATCTCTACTGAAGACCCTTTCAGCTTTTTGAGAGTTGGGTGGAGGACATCATCTCTGAAAATAGGGTCCCACAGCTGCACCCCATCAGTGTGAGCAGGACTCTTAGGACTCTTAGAAGAGTCAATTCTCTGAGACCATGGGGGGCGCTTAGCCCCCTCTCTTCGTCACTGAGGATGATTTCATTTTTCAGGGATTAGAGAGGGTGGTCCTTGTGGTGGACTGCAGGTATGGAGAGCTGTTGTCATCGTATTAAATAGATAAGAATGATTATATGTATTGTAGAAATGTCTCCTATCATGTTCCCTGATTTTTTATTATGTCCACATCCTGGTCCCCATCTTGGACATCATAACAAACGTGCACTTTTTTGTTTAATTTACACATTGGACCATAGGAAAAATGACACTACAGCTACAGAGGTGACCGTCTGATAGCCCAGCTCGACTATCCATCTCTACTGAAGACCCTTTCAGCTTTTTGAGAGTTGGGTGGAGAACATCATCTCTGAAAATAGGGTCCCACAGCTGCACCCCATCAGTGTGAGCAGGACTCTTAGGACTCTTAGAAGAGTCAATGTTTTGAGACCATGGGGGGCGCTTAGCCCCCTCTCTTCGTCACTGAGGATGATTTCACTTTTCAGGGAATAGAGAGGGTGGTACTTGTGGTGGACTGCAGGTATGGAGAGCTGTTGTCATCGTATTAGATAGATAAGAATGATTATATGTATTGTAGAAATGTCTCCTATCATGTTCCCTATTTTTTTATTATGTCCACATCCTGGACCCCATCTTGGAAATCATAACAAACGTGCACTTTTTTGTTTAATTTACACATTGGACCATAGGAAAAATGACACTACAGCTACAGAGGTGACCGTCTGGTAGCCCAGCTCGACTATCCATCTCTACTGAAGACCCTTTCAGCTTTTTGAGAGTTGGGTGGAGGACATCATCTCTGAAAATAGGGTCCCACAGCTGCACCCCATCAGTGTGAGCAGGACTTTTAGGACTCTTAGAAGAGTCAATGTTTTGAGACCATGGGGGGCGCTTAGCCCCCTCTCTTCGTCACTGAGGATGATTTCATTTTTCAGGGATTAGAGAGAGTGGTCCTTGTGGTGGACTGCAGGTATGGAGAGCTGTTGTGATCGTATTAGATAGATAAGAATGATTATATGTATTGTAGAAATGTCTCCTATCATGTTCCCTAATTTTTTATTATGTCCACATCCTGGTCCCCATCTTGGACATCATAACAAACGTGCACTTTTTTGTTTAATTTACACATTGGACCATAGGAAAAATGACACTACAGCTACAGAGGTGACCGTCTGATAGCCCAGCTCGACTATCCATCTCTACTGAAGACCCTTTCAGCTTTTTGAGAGTTGGGTGGAGGACATCATCTCTTAAAATAGGGTCCCACAGCTGCACCCCATCAGTGTAAGCAGGACTCTTAGGACTCTTAGAAGAGTCAATGCTCTAAAACCATGGGGGGCGCTTAGCCCCCTCTCTTCGTCCCTGAGGATGATTTCATTTTTCAGGGATTAGAGAGGGTGGTCCTTGTGGTGGACTGCAGGTATGGAGAGCTGTTGTCATCGTATTAGATAGATAAGAATGATTATATGTATTGTAGAAATGTCTCCTATCATGTTCCCTAATTTTTTATTATGTCCACATCCTGGTCCCCATCTTGGACATCATAACAAACGTGCACTTTTTTGTTTAATTTACACATTGGACCATAGGAAAAATGACACTACAGCTACAGAGGTGACCGTCTGATAGCCCAGCTCGACTATCCATCTCTACTGAAGACCCTTTCAGCTTTTTGAGAGTTGGGTGGAGGACATCATCTCTGAAAATAGGGTCCCACAGCTGCACCCCATCAGTGTGAGCAGGACTCTTAGGACTCTTAGAAGAGTTAATGCTCTGAGACCATGGGGGTGCTTAGCCCCCTCTCTTCGTCACTGAGGATGATTTCATTTTTCAGGGATTAGAGAGGGTGGACCTTGTGGTGGACTGCAGGTATGGAGAGCTGTTGTCATCGTATTAGATATATAAGAATGATTATATGTATTGTAGAAATGTCTCCTATCATGTTCCCTAATTTTTTATTATGTCCACATCCTGGTCCCCATCTTGGACATCATAACAAACGTGCACTTTTTTGTTTAATTTACACATTGGACCATAGGAAAAATGACACTACAGCTACAGAGGTGACCGTCTGATAGCCCAGCTCGACTATCCATCTCTACTGAAGACCCTTTCAGCTTTTTGAGAGTTGGGTGGAGGACATCATCTCTTAAAATAGGGTCCCACAGCTGCACCCCATCAGTGTAAGCAGGACTCTTAGGACTCTTAGAAGAGTCAATGCTCTAAAACCATGGGGGGCGCTTAGCCCCCTCTCTTCGTCCCTGAGGATGATTTCATTTTTCAGGGATTAGAGAGGGTGGTCCTTGTGGTGGACTGCAGGTATGGAGAGCTGTTGTCATCGTATTAGATAGATAAGAATGATTATATGTATTGTAGAAATGTCTCCTATCATGTTCCCTAATTTTTTATTATGTCCACATCCTGGTCCCCATCTTGGACATCATAACAAACGTGCACTTTTTTGTTTAAAATACACATTGGACCATAGGAAAAATGACACTACAGCTACAGAGGTGACCGTCTGATAGCCCAGCTCGACTATCCATCTCTACTGAAGACCCTTTCAGCTTTTTGAGAGTTGGGTGGAGGACATCATCTCTGAAAATAGGGTCCCACAGCTGCACCCCATCAGTGTGAGCAGGACTCTTAGGACTCTTAGAAGAGTTAATGCTCTGAGACCATGGGGGCGCTTAGCCCCCTCTCTTCGTCACTGAGGATGATTTCATTTTTCAGGGATTAGAGAGGGTGGTCCTTGTGGTGGACTGCAGGTATGGAGAGCTGTTGTCATCGTATTAGATAGATAAGAATGATTATATGTATTGTAGAAATGTCTCCTATCATGTTCCCTAATTTTTTATTATGTCCACATCCTGGTCCCCATCTTGGACATCATAACAAATGTGCACTTTTTTGTTTAATTTACACATTGGACCATAGGAAAAATGACACTACAGCTACAGAGGTGACCGTCTGATAGCCCAGCTCGACTATCCATCTCTACTGAAGACCCTTTCAGCTTTTTGAGAGTTGGGTGGAGGACATCATCTCTGAAAATAGGGTCCCACAGCTGCACCCCATCAGTGTGAGCAGGACTCTTAGGACTCTTAGAAGAGTCAATGCTCTGAGACCATTGGGGGCACTTAGCCCCCTCTCTTCATCACTGAGGATGATTTCATTTTTCAGGGATTAGAGAGGGTGGTCCTTGTGGTGGACTGCAGATATGGAGAGCTGTTATCATCGTATTAGATAGATAAGAATGATTATATGTATTGTAGAAATGTCTCCTATCATGTTCCCTAATTTTTTATTATGTCCACATCCTGGTCCCCATCTTGGACATCATAACAAACGTGCACTTTTTTGTTTAATTTACACATTGGACCATAGGAAAAATGACACTACAGCTACAGAGGTGACCGTCTGATAGCCCAGCTCGACTATCCATCTCTACTGAAGACCCTTTCAGTTTTTTGAGAGTTGGGTGGAGGACATCATCTCTTAAAATAGGGTCCCACAGCTGCACCCCATCAGTGTAAGCAGGACTCTTAGGACTCTTAGAAGAGTCAATGCTCTAAAACCATGGGGGGCGCTTAGCCCCCTCTCTTCGTCCCTGAGGATGATTTCATTTTTCAGGGATTAGAGAGGGTGGTCCTTGTGGTGGACTGCAGGTATGGAGAGCTGTTGTCATCGTATTAGATAGATAAGAATGATTATATGTATTGTAGAAATGTCTCCTATCATGTTCCCTAATTTTTTATTATGTCCACATCCTGGTCCCCATCTTGGACATCATAACAAACGTGCACTTTTTTGTTTAATTTACACATTGGACCATAGGAAAAATGACACTACAGCTACAGAGGTGACCGTCTGATAGCCCAGCTCGACTATCCATCTCTACTGAAGACCCTTTCAGCTTTTTGAGAGTTGGGTGGAGGACATCATCTCTGAAAATAGGGTCCCACAGCTGCACCCCATCAGTGTGAGCAGGACTCTTAGGACTCTTAGAAGAGTTAATGCTCTGAGACCATGGGGGCGCTTAGCCCCCTCTCTTCGTCACTGAGGATGATTTCATTTTTCAGGGATTAGAGAGGGTGGTCCTTGTGGTGGACTGCAGGTATGGAGAGCTGTTGTCATCGTATTAGATAGATAAGAATGATTATATGTATTGTAGAAATGTCTCCTATCATGTTCCCTAATTTTTTATTATGTCCACATCCTGGTCCCCATCTTGGACATCATAACAAACGTGCACTTTTTTGTTTAATTTACACATTGGACCATAGGAAAAATGACACTACAGCTACAGAGGTGACCGTCTGATAGCCCAGCTCGACTATCCATCTCTACTGAAGACCCTTTCAGCTTTTTGAGAGTTGGGTGGAGGACATCATCTCTGAAAATAGGGTCCACAGCTGCACCCCATCAGTGTGATCAGGACTCTTAGGACTCTTAGAAGAGTCAATGCTCTGAGACCATTGGGGGCACTTAGCCCCCTCTCTTCATCACTGAGTATGATTTCATTTTTCAGGGATTAGAGAGGGTGGTCCTTGTGGTGGACTGCAGATATGGAGAGCTGTTATCATCGTATTAGATAGATAAGAATGATTATATGTATTGTAGAAATGTCTCCTATCATGTTCCCTAATTTTTTATTATGTCCACATCCTGGTCCCCATCTTGGACATCATAACAAACGTGCACTTTTTTGTTTAATTTGCACATTGGACCATAGGAAAAATGACACTACAGCTACAGAGGTGACCGTCTGATAGCCCAGCTCGACTATCCATCTCTACTGAAGACCCTTTCAGCTTTTTGAGAGTTGGGTGGAGGACATCATCTCTGAAAATAGGGTCCCACAGCTGCACCCCATCAGTGTGAGCAGGACTCTTAGGACTCTTAGAAGAGTCAATGCTCTGAGACCATGGGGGGTGCTTAGCCCCCTCTCTTCGTCACTGAGGATGATTTCATTTTTCAGGGATTAGAGAGGGTGGTC
Organism: Anomaloglossus baeobatrachus; assembly: GCF_048569485.1. Taxonomy (NCBI): domain Eukaryota; kingdom Metazoa; phylum Chordata; class Amphibia; order Anura; family Aromobatidae; genus Anomaloglossus; species Anomaloglossus baeobatrachus. Next base: position 559,529 of record NW_027444882.1, read on the forward strand.
CTTGTGGTGGACTGCAGGTATGGAGAGCTGTTGTCATCGTATTAAATAGATAAGAATGATTATATGTATTGTAGAAATGTCTCCTATCATGTTCCCTAATTTTTTATTATGTCCACATCCTGGTCCCCATCTTGGACATCATAACAAACGTGCACTTTTTTGTTTAATTTACACATTGGACCATAGGAAAAATGACACTACAGCTACAGAGGTGACCGTCTGATAGCCCAGCTCGACTATCCATCTCTACTGAAGACCCTTTCAGCTTTTTGAGAGTTGGGTGGAGAACATCATCTCTGAAAATAGGGTCCCACAGCTGCACCCCATCAGTGTGAGCAGGACTCTTAGGACTCTTAGAAGAGTCAATGCTCTGAGACCATGGGGGGCGCTTAGCCCCCTCTCTTCGTCACTGAGGATGATTTCACTTTTCAGGGAATAGAGAGGGTGGTCCTTGTGGTGGACTGCAGGTATGGAGAGCTGTTGTCATCGTATTAGATAGATAATAGATGTATTGTAGAAATGTCTCCTATCATGTTCCCTATTTTTTTATTATGTCCACATCCTGGTCCCCATCTTGGAAATCATAACAAACGTGCACTTTTTTGTTTAATTTACACATTGGACCATAGGAAAAATGACACTACAGCTACAGAGGTGACCGTCTGATATCCCAGCTCGACTATCCATCTCTACTGAAGACCCTTTCAGCTTTTTGAGAGTTGGGTGGAGGACATCATCTCTGAAAATAGGGTCCCACAGCTGCACCCCATCAGTGTGAGCAGGACTCTTAGGACTCTTAGAAGAGTCAATGCTCTGAGACCATTGGGGGCACTTAGCCCCCTCTCTTCATCACTGAGGATGATTTCATTTTTCAGGGATTAGAGAGGGTGGTCCTTGTGGTGGACTGCAGATATGGAGAGCTGTTATCATCATATTAGATAGATAAGAATGATTATATGTATTGTAGAAATGTCTCCTATCATGTTCCCTAATTTTTTATTATGTCCACATCCTGGTCCCCATCTTGGACATCATAACAAACGTGCACTTTTTTGTTTAATTTACACATTGGACCATAGGAAAAATGACACTACAGCTACAGAGGTGACCGTCTGATAGCCCAGCTCGACTATCCATCTCTACTGAAGACCCTTTCAGCTTTTTGAGAGTTGGGTGGAGGACATCATCTCTGAAAATAGGGTCCCACAGCTGCACCCCATCAGTGTGAGCAGGACTCTTAGGACTCTTAGAAGAGTTAATGCTCTGAGACCATGGGGGCGCTTAGCCCCCTCTCTTCGTCACTGAGGATGATTTCATTTTTCAGGGATTAGAGAGGGTGGTCCTTGTGGTGGACTGCAGGTATGGAGAGCTGTTGTCATCGTATTAGATAGATAAGAATGATTATATGTATTGTAGAAATGTCTCCTATCATGTTCCCTAATTTTTTATTATGTCCACATCCTGGTCCCCATCTTGGACATCATAACAAACGTGCACTTTTTTGTTTAATTTACACATTGGACCATAGGAAAAATGACACTACAGCTACAGAGGTGACCGTCTGATAGCCCAGCTCGACTATCCATCTCTACTGAAGACCCTTTCAGCTTTTTGAGAGTTGGGTGGAGGACATCATCTCTGAAAATAGGGTCCCACAGCTGCACCCCATCAGTGTGAGCAGGACTCTTAGGACTCTTAGAAGAGTCAATGCTCTGAGACCATTGGGGGCACTTAGCCCCCTCTCTTCATCACTGAGGATGATTTCATTTTTCAGGGATTAGAGAGGGTGGTCCTTGTGGTGGACTGCAGATATGGAGAGCTGTTATCATCATATTAGATAGATAAGAATGATTATATGTATTGTAGAAATGTCTCCTATCATGTTCCCTAATTTTTTATTATGTCCACATCCTGGTCCCCATCTTGGACATCATAACAAACGTGCACTTTTTTGTTTAATTTACACATTGGACCATAGGAAAAATGACACTACAGCTACAGAGGTGACCGTCTGATAGCCCAGCTCGACTATCCATCTCTACTGAAGACCCTTTCAGCTTTTTGAGAGTTGGGTGGAGGACATCATCTCTGAAAATAGGGTCCCACAGCTGCACCCCATCAGTGTGAGCAGGACTCTTAGGACTCTTAGAAGAGTTAATGCTCTGAGACCATGGGGGCGCTTAGCCCCCTCTCTTCGTCACTGAGGATGATTTCATTTTTCAGGGATTAGAGAGGGTGGTCCTTGTGGTGGACTGCAGGTATGGAGAGCTGTTGTCATCGTATTAGATAGATAAGAATGATTATATGTATTGTAGAAATGTCTCCTATCATGTTCCCTAATTTTTTATTATGTCCACATCCTGGTCCCCATCTTGGACATCATAACAAACGTGCACTTTTTTGTTTAATTTACACATTGGACCATAGGAAAAATGACACTACAGCTACAGAGGTGACCGTCTGATAGCCCAGCTCGACTATCCATCTCTACTGAAGACCCTTTCAGCTTTTTGAGAGTTGGGTGGAGGACATCATCTCTGAAAATAGGGTCCCACAGCTGCACCCCATCAGTGTGAGCAGGACTCTTAGGACTCTTAGAAGAGTCAATGCTCTGAGACCATGGGGGGCGCTTAGCCCCCTCTCTTCGTCACTGAGGATGATTTCATTTTTCAGGGATTAGAGAGGGTGGTCCTTGTGGTGGACTGCAGGTATGGAGAGCTGTTGTCATCGTATTAAATAGATAAGAATGATTATATGTATTGTAGAAATGTCTCCTATCATGTTCCCTAATTTTTTATTATGTCCACATCCTGGTCCCCATCTTGGACATCATAACAAACGTGCACTTTTTTGTTTAATTTACACATTGGACCATAGGAAAAATTACACTACAGCTACAGAGGTGACCGTCTGATAGCCCAACTCGACTATCCATCTCTACTGAAGACCCTTTCAGCTTTTTGAGAGTTGGGTAGAGAACATCATCTCTGAAAATAGGGTCCCAGAGCTGCACCCCATCAGTGTGAGCAGGACTCTTAGGACTCTTAGAAGAGTCAATGCTCTGAGACCATGGGGGGCGCTTAGCCCCCTCTCTTCGTCACTGAGGATGATTTCACTTTTCAGGGAATAGAGAGGGTGGTCCTTGTTGTGGACTGCAGGTATGGAGAGCTGTTGTCATCGTATTAGATAGATAAGAATGATTATATGTATTGTAGAAATGTCTCCTATCATGTTCCCTATTTTTTTATTATGTCCACATCCTGGTCCCCATCTTGGAAATCATAACAAACGTGCACTTTTTTGTTTAATTTACACATTGGACCATAGGAAAAATGACACTACAGCTACAGAGGTGACCGTCTGATAGCCCAGCTCGACTATCCATCTCTACTGAAGACCCTTTCAGCTTTTTGAGAGTTGGGTGGAGGACATCATCTCTGAAAATAGGGTCCCACAGCTGCACCCCATCAGTGTGAGCAGGAATCTTAGGACTCTTAGAAGAGTCAATGCTCTGAGACCATGGGGGGCGCTTAGCCCCCTCTCTTCGTCACTGAGGATGATTTAATTTTTCAGGGATTAGAGAGAGTGGTCCTTGTGATGGACTGCAGGTATGGAGAGCTGTTGTGATCGTATTAGATAGATAAGAATGATTATATGTATTGTAGAAATGTCTCCTATCATGTTCCCTAATTTTTTATTATGTCCACATCCTGGTCCCCATCTTGAACATCATAACAAACGTGCACTTTTTTGTTTAATTTACACATTGGACCATAGGAAAAATGACACTACAGCTACAGAGGTGACCGTCTGATAGCCCAGCTCGACTATCCATCTCTACTGAAGACCCTTTCAGCTTTTTGAGAGTTGGGTGGAGGACATCATCTCTGAAAATAGGGTCCCACAGCTGCACCCCATCAGTGTAAGCAGGACTCTTAGGACTCTTAGAAGAGTCAATGCTCTAAAACCATGGGGGGCGCTTAGCCCCCTCTCTTCGTCCCTGAGGATGATTTCATTTTTCAGGGATTAGAGAGGGTGGTCCTTGTGGTGGACTGCAGGTATGGAGAGCTGTTGTCATCGTATTAGATAGATAAGAATGATTATATGTATTGTAGAAATGTCTCCTATCATGTTCCCTAATTTCTTATTATGTCCACATCCTGGTCCCCATCTTGGACATCATAACAAACGTGCACTTTTTTGTTTAATTTACACATTGGACCATAGGAAAAATGACACTACAGCTACAGAGGTGACCGTCTGATAGCCCAGCTCGACTATCCATCTCTACTGAAGACCCTTTCAGCTTTTTGAGAGTTGGGTGGAGGACATCATCTCTGAAAATAGGGTCCCACAGCTTCACCCCATCAGTGTGAGCAGGACTCTTAGGACTCTTAGAAGAGTCAATGCTCTGGTACCATGGGGGGCGCTTGGCCCCCTCTCTTCGTCACTGAGGATGATTTCATTTTTCAGGGATTAGAGAGGGTGGTCCTTGTGGTGGACTGCAGGTATGGAGAGCTGTTGTCATCGTATTAGATAGATAAGAATGATTATATGTATTGTAGAAATGTCTCCTATCATGTTCCCTAATTTTTTATTATGTCCACATCCTGGTCCCCATCTTGGACATCATAACAAACGTGCACTTTTTTGTTTAATTTACACATTGGACCATAGGAAAAATGACACTACAGCTACAGAGGTGACCGTCTGATAGCCCAGCTCGACTATCCATCTCTACTGAAGACCCTTTCAGCTTTTTGAGAGTTGGGTGGAGGACATCATCTCTGAAAATAGGGTCCCACAGCTGCACCCCATCAGTGTGAGCAGGACTCTTAGGACTCTTAGAAGAGTTAATGCTCTGAGACCATGGGGGCGCTTAGCCCCCTCTCTTCGTCACTGAGGATGATTTCATTTTTCAGGGATTAGAGAGGGTGGTCCTTGTGGTGGACTGCAGGTATGGAGAGCTGTTGTCATCGTATTAGATAGATAAGAATGATTATATGTATTGTAGAAATGTCTCCTATCATGTTCCCTAATTTTTTATTATGTCCACATCCTGATCCCCATCTTGGACATCATAACAAACGTGCACTTTTTTGTTTAATTTACACATTGGACCATAGGAAAAATGACACTACAGCTACAGAGGTGACCGTCTGATAGCCCAGCTCGACTATCCATCTCTACTGAAGACCCTTTCAGCTTTTTGAGAGTTGGGTGGAGGACATCATCTCTGAAAATAGGGTCCCACAGCTGCACCCCATCAGTGTGAGCAGGACTCTTAGGACTCTTAGAAGAGTCAATGCTCTGAGACCATTGGGGGCACTTAGCCCCCTCTCTTCGTCACTGAGGATGATTTCATTTTTCAGGGATTAGAGAGGGTGGTCCTTGTGGTGGACTGCAGGTATGGAGAGCTGTTGTCATCGTATTAGATAGATAAGAATGATTATATGTATTGTAGAAATGTCTCCTATCATGTTCCCTAATTTCTTATTATGTCCACATCCTGGTCCCCATCTTGGACATCATAACAAACGTGCACTTTTTTGTTTAATTTACACATTGGACCATAGGAAAAATGACACTACAGCTACAGAGGTGACCGTCTGATAGCCCAGCTCGACTATCCATCTCTACTGAAGACCCTTTCAGCTTTTTGAGAGTTGGGTGGAGGACATCATCTCTGAAAATAGGGTCCCACAGCTGCACCCCATCAGTGTGAGCAGGACTCTTAGGACTCTTAGAAGAGTCAATGCTCTGAGACCATGGGGGGCGCTTAGCCCCCTCTCTTCGTCACTGAGGATGATTTCATTTTTCAGGGATTAGAGAGGGTGGTCCTTGTGGTGGACTGCAGGTATGGAGAGCTGTTGTCATCGTATTAGATAGATAAGAATAATTATATGTATTGTAGAAATGTCTCCTATCATGTTCCCTATTTTTTTATTATGTCCACATCCTGGTCCCCATCTTGGAAATCATAACAAACGTGCACTTTTTTGTTTAATTTACACATTGGACCATAGGAAAAATGACACTACAGCTACAGAGGTGACCGTCTGATAGCCCAGCTCGACTATCCATCTCTACTGAAGACCCTTTCAGCTTTTTGAGAGTTGGGTGGAGGACATCATCTCTGAAAATAGGGTCCCACAGCTGCACCCCATCAGTGTGAGCAGGACTCTTAGGACTCTTAGAAGAGTCAATGCTCCGAGACCATGGGGGGCGCTTAGCCCCCTCTCTTCGTCACTGAGGATGATTTCATTTTTCAGGGATTAGAGAGAGTGGTCCTTGTGGTGGACTGCAGGAATGGAGAGCTGTTGTGATCGTATTAGATAGATAAGAATGATTATATGTATTGTAGAAATGTCTCCTATCATGTTCCCTAATTTTTTTTATGTCCACATCCTGGTCCCCATCTTGGACATCATAACAAACGTGCACTTTTTTGTTTAATTTACACATTGGACCATAGGAAAAATGACACTACAGCTACAGAGGTGACCGTCTGATAGCCCAGCTCGACTATCCATCTCTACTGAAGACCCTTTCAGCTTTTTGAGAGTTGGGTGGAGGACATCATCTCTTAAAATAGGGTCCCACAGCTGCACCCCATCAGTGTAAGCAGGACTCTTAGGACTCTTAGAAGAATCAATGCTCTAAAACCATGGGGGGCGCCAAACAAAACTTTTAGTGGATTTCTACTTAATTTATTAAATATTATCCCCACCAAACAGGACAAGCTTGCATCTGTTATAGTTTTGGAGAAAAATGTGATCATTTCATTTATGCGCGAAATGCCTTAAAAATGGCTTTAAAAAGGGTTTGGAGCACGGAGACGATTATCTCGGGATTGCAAGATAACCAAACAAAACTTTTAGTGGATTTCTACTTATTTTTTTTAAATATCATCTCCACCAAACAGGACAAGCTTGCATCTGTTATAGTTTTGGAGAAAAATGTGATCATTTCATTTATGCGCAAAATGCCTTAAAATGGCTTTAAAATGGTTTTGAAGCATGGAGACGATTATCTCGGGATTGCAAGATAACCAAACACAACTTTTAGTGGATTTCTAATTATTTTATTAAATATCATCCCCTCCAAACAGGACAAGCTTGCATCTGTTATAGTTTTGGAGAAAAATGTGATCATTTCATTTATGCGCGAAATGCCTTAAAAATGGCTTTAAAATGGATTTGGAGCATGGAAACGATTATCTTGGGATTGCAAGATAACCAAATAAAACTTTTAGTGGATTTCTAATTATTTTATTAAATATCATCCCCTCCAAACAGGACAAGCTTGCATCTGTTATAGTTTTGGAGAAAAATGTGATCATTTCATTTATGCGCACAATGCCTTTGAAATGGCTTTAAAATAGATTTGGAGCATGGAGACGATTATCTCGGGATTGCAATATAAACAAACGAAACTTTTAGTAGGTTTCTACTTATTTTATTAAATATTATCTCCACCAAACAGGACAAGCTTGCATCTGTTATAGTTTTGGAGAAAAATGTGATCATTTCATTTATGCGTGAAATGCCTTAAAAATGGCTTTAAAATGGTTTTGAAGCATGGAGACGATTATCTCGGGATTGCAAGATAACCAAACAAAACTTTTAGTGGATTTCTAATTATTTTATTAAATATCATCCCCTCCAAACAGGACAAGCTTGCATCTGTTATAGTTTTGGAGAAAAATGTGATCATTTCATTTATGCGCACAATGCCTTTGAAATGGCTTTAAAATAGATTTGGAGCATGGAGACGATTATCTCGGGATTGCAAGATAACCAAACAAAACTTTTAGTGGATTTCTACTTATTTTACCAAATATCATCTCCACCAAACAGGACAAGCTTGCATGTGTTATAGTTTTGGAGAAAAATGTGATCATTTCATTTATGCGCAAAATGCCTTTGAAATGGCTTTAAAATGGATTTGGAGCATGGAGACGATTATCTCAGGATGGCAATATAAACAAACGAAACTTTTAGTAGATTTCTACTTATTTTATTAAATATTATCTCCACCAAACAGGACAAGCTTGCATCTGTTATAGTTTTGGAGAAAAATGTGATCATTTCATTTATGCGCGAAATGCCTTAAAAATGGCTTTAAAATGGATTTGGAGCATGGAGACGATTATCTTGGGATTGCAAGATAACCAAACAAAACTTTTAGTGGATTTCTACTTATTTTATTAAATATTATCCCCACCAAACAGGACAAGCTTGCATCTGTTATAGTTTTGGAGAAAAATGTGATCATTTCATTTATGCGCGAAATGCCTTAAAAATGGCTTTAAAAAGGGTTTGGAGCATGGAGACGATTATCTCGGGATTGCAAGATAACCAAACAAAACTTTTAGTGGATTTCTACTTATTTTATGAAATATCATCTCCGCCAAACAGGACAAGCTTGCATCTGTTATAGTTTTGGAGAAAAATGTGATCATTTCATTTATGCGCGAAATGCCTTAAAGATGGCTTTAAAATGGATTTGGAGCATGGAGACGACTATCTCGGGATTGCAAGATAACCAAACAAATCTGTTAGTGGATTTCTACTTATTTTATTAAATATCATCTCCACCAAACAGGAGAAGCTTGCATCTGTTATTGTTTTGGAGAAAAAGGTGATCATTTCATTTATGCTCGAAATGCCTTTGAAATGGCTTTAAAATGGATTTGGAGCATGGAGACGATTATCTCAGGATTGCAATATAAAAAAACGAAACTTTTAGTAGATTTCTACCTATTTTATTAAATATTATCTCCACCAAACAGGACAAGCTTGCATCTGTTATAGTTTTGGAGAAAAATGTGATCATTTCATTTATGCGCGAAATGCCTTAAAAATGGCTTTAAAATGGATTTGGAGCATGGAGACGATTATCTTGGGATTGCAAGATAACCAAACAAAACTTTTAGTGGATTTCTACTTATTTTATTAAATATCATCTCCACCAAACAGGACAAGCTTGCATGTGTTATAGTTTTGGAGAAAAATGTGATCATTTCATTTATGCACGAAATGCCTTTGAAATGGCTTTAAAATGGATTTGGAGCATGGAGACGATTATCTCAGGATTGCAATATAAACAAACGAAACTTTTAGTAGGTTTCTACTTATTTTATTAAATATTATCTCCACCAAACAGGACAAGCTTGCATCTGTTATAGTTTTGGAGAAAAATGTGATCATTTCTCGTATGGGCGAAATGCCTTAAAAATGGCTTTAAAATAGTTTTGAAGCATGGAGACGATTATCTCGGGATTGCAAGATAACCAAACAAAACTTTTAGTGGATTTCTACATATTTTATTAAATATCATCTCTACCAAACAGGACAAGCTTGCATCTGTTTTAGTTTTGAAGAAAAATGTGATCATTTCATTTATGCGCGAAATGCCTTCAAAATTGCTTTTAAATGGATTTGAAGCATGGAGACGATTATCTCGGGATTGCAAGATAACCAAACAAAACTTTTAGTGGATTTCTACTTATTTTACCAAATATCATCTCCACCAAACAGGACAAGCTTGCATGTGTTATAGTTTTGGAGAAAAATGTGATCATTTCATTTATGCGCAAAATGCCTTTGAAATGGCTTTAAAATGGATTTGGAGCATGGAGACGATTATCTCAGGATGGCAATATAAACAAACAAAACTTTTAGTAGATTTCTACTTATTTTATTAAATATTATCTCCACCAAACAGGACAAGCTTGCATCTGTTATAGTTTTGGAGAAAAATGTGATCATTTCATTTATGCGCGAAATGCCTTAAAAATGGCTTTAAAATGGATTTGGAGCATGGAGACGATTATCTTGGGATTGCAAGATAACCAAACAAAACTTTTAGTGGATTTCTACTTATTTTATTAAATATCATCTCCACCAAACAGGACAAGCTTGCATGTGTTATAGTTTTGGAGAAAAATGTGATCATTTCATTTATGCGTGAAATGCCTTTGAAATGGCTTTAAAATGGATTTGGAGCATGGAGACGATTATCTCAGGATTGCAATATAAACAAACAAAACTTTTAGTAGGTTTCTACTTATTTTATTAAATATTATCTCCACCAAACAGGACAAGCTTGCATCTGTTATAGTTTTGGAGAAAAATGTGATCATTTCATTTATGCGCGAAATGCCCTTAGGACTCTTAGAAGAGTTAATGCTCTTAGACCATGGGGGCGCTTAGCCCCCTCTCTTCGTCACTGAGGATGATTTCATTTTTCAGGGATTAGAGAGGGTGGTCCTTGTGGTGGACTGCAGGTATGGAGAGCTGTTGTCATCGTATTAGATAGATAAGAATGATTATATGTATTGTAGAAATGTCTCCTATCATGTTCCCTAATTTTTTATTATGTCCACATCCTGGTCCCCATCTTGGACATCATAACAAACGTGCACTTTTTTGTTTAATTTACACATTGGACCATAGGAAAAATGACACTACAGCTACAGAGGTGACCGTCTGATAGCCCAGCTCGACTATCCATCTCTACTGAAGACATTTAGGGAACATGATAGGAGACATTTCTACAATACATATAATCATTCTTATCTATCTAATACGATGACAACAGCTCTCCATACCTGCAGTCCACCACAAGGACCACTCTCTCTAATCCCTGAAAAATGAAATCATCCTCAGTGACGAAGAGAGGGGGCTAAGCGCCCCCCATGGTCTCAAAACATTGACTCTTCTAAGAGTCCTAAGAGTCCTGCTCACACTGATGGGGTGCAGCTGTGGGACCCTATTTTCAGAGATGATGTCCTCCACCCAACTCTCAAAAAGCTGAAAGGGTCTTCAGTAGAGATGGATAGTCGTGCTGGGCTACCAGACGGTCACCTCTGTAGCTGTAGTGTCATTTTTCCTATGGTCCAATGTGTAAATTAAACAAAAAAGTGCACGTTTGTTATGATTTCCAAGATGGGGACCAGGATGTGGACATAATAAAAAAATAGGGAACATGATAGGAGACATTTCTACAATACATATAATCATTCTTATCTATCTAATACGATGACAACAGCTCTCCATACCTGCAGTCCACCACAAGGACCACCCTCTCTATTCCCTGAAAAGTGAAATCATCCTCAGTGACGAAGAGAGGGGGCTAAGCGCCCCCCATGGTCTCAAAACATTGACTCTTCTAAGAGTCCTAAGAGTCCTGCTCACACTGATGGGGTGCAGCTGTGGGACCCTATTTTCAGAGATGATGTCCTCCACCCAACTCTCAAAAAGCTGAAAGGGTCTTCAGTAGAGATGGATAGTCGAGCTGGGCTATCAGACGGTCACCTCTGTAGCTGTAGTGTCATTTTTCCTATGGTCCAATGTGTAAATTAAACAAAAAAGTGCACGTTTGTTATGATGTCCAAGATGGGGACCAGGATGTGGACATAATAAAAAATTAGGGAACATGATAGGAGACATTTCTACAGTACATATAATCATTCTTATCTATCTAATACGATGACAACAGCTTTCCATACCTGCAGTCCACCACAAGGACCACCCTCTCTAATCCCTGAAAAATGAAATCATCCTCAGGGACGAAGAGAGGGGGCTAAGCGCCCCCCATGGTTTTAGAGCATTGACTCTTCTAAGAGTCCTAAGAGTCCTGCTTACACTGATGGGGTGCAGCTGTGGGACCCTATTTTAAGAGATGATGTCCTCCACCCAACTCTCAAAAAGCTGAAAGGGTCTTCAGTAGAGATGGATAGTCGAGCTGGGCTATCAGACGGTCACCTCTGTAGCTGTAGTGTCATTTTTCCTATGGTCCAATGTGTAAATTAAACAAAAAAGTGCACGTTTGTTATGATGTCCAAGATGGGGACCTGGATGTGGACATAATAAAAAATTAGGGAACATGATAGGAGACATTTCTACAATACATATAATCATTCTTATCTATCTAATACGATGACAACAGCTCTCCATACCTGCAGTCCACCATAAGGACCACCCTCTCTAATCCCTGAAAAATGAAATCATCCTCAGTGACGAAGAGAGGGGGCTAAGCGCCCCCATGGTCTCAGAGCATTAACTCTTCTAAGAGTCCTAAGAGTCCTGCTCACACTGATGGGGTGCAGCTGTGGGACCCTATTTTCAGAGATGATGTCCTCCACCCAACTCTCAAAAAGCTGAAAGGGTCTTCAGTAGAGATGGATAGTCGAGCTGGGCTATCAGACGGTCACCTCTGTAGCTGTAGTGTCATTTTTCCTATGGTCCAATGTGTAAATTAAACAAAAAAGTGCACGTTTGTTATGATGTCCAAGATGGGGACCAGGATGTGGACATAATAAAAAATTAGGGAACATGATAGGAGACATTTCTACAATACATATAATCATTCTTATCTATCTAATACGATGACAACAGCTCTCCATACCTGCAGTCCACCACAAGGACCACCCTCTCTAATCCCTGAAAAATGAAATCATCCTCAGGGACGAAGAGAGGGGGCTAAGCGCCCCCCATGGTTTTAGAGCATTGACTCTTCTAAGAGTCCTAAGAGTCCTGCTTACACTGATGGGGTGCAGCTGTGGGACCCTATTTTAAGAGATGATGTCCTCCACCCAACTCTCAAAAAGCTGAAAGGGTCTTCAGTAGAGATGGATAGTCGAGCTGGGCTATCAGACGGTCACCTCTGTAGCTGTAGTGTCATTTTTCCTATGGTCCAATGTGTAAATTAAACAAAAAAGTGCACGTTTGTTATGATGTCCAAGATGGGGACCAGGATGTGGACATAATAAAAAAATTAGGGAACATGATAGGAGACATTTCTACAATACATATAATCATTCTTATCTATCTAATACGATGACAACAGCTCTCCATACCTGCAGTCCACCACAAGGACCACTCTCTCTAATCCCTGAAAAATGAAATCATCCTCAGTGACGAAGAGACGGGGGCTAAGTGCCCCCAATGGTCTCAGAGCATTGACTCTTCTAAGAGTCCTAAGAGTCCTGCTCACACTGATGGGGTGCAGCTGTGGGACCCTATTTTCAGAGATGATGTCCTCCACCCAACTCTCAAAAAAGCTGAAAGGGTCTTCAGTAGAGATGGATTGTCGAGCTGGGCTATCAGACGGTCACCTCTGTAGCTGTAGTGTCATTTTTCATCTATGGTCCAATGTGTAAATTAAACAAAAAAGTGCACGTTTGTTATGATGTCCAAGATGGGGACCAGGATGTGGACATAATAAAAAATTAGGGAACATGATAGGAGACATTTCTACAATACATATAATCATTCTTATCTATCTAATACGATGATAACAGCTCTCCATACCTGCAGTCCACCACAAGGACCACCCTTTCTAATCCCTGAAAAATGAAATCATCCTCAGTGACGAAGAGAGGGGGCTAAGTGCCCCCAAATGGTCTCAGAGCATTGACTCTTCTAAGAGTCCTAAGAGTCCTGCTCACACTACTAATGGTGGTGCAGCTGTGGGACCCTATTTTCAGAGATGATTGTCCTCCACCCAACTCTCAAAATGCTGAAAGGGTCTTCAGTAGAGAGATGGATAGTCGAGCTGGGCTATCAGACGGTCACCTCTGTAGCTGTAGTGTCATTTTTCCTATGGTCCAATGTGTAAATTAAACAAAAAAGTGCACGTTTGTTATGATGTCCAAGATGGGGACCAGGATGTGGACATAATAAAAAATTAGGGAACAATGATAGGAGTACATTTCTACAATACATATAATAATTCTTATCTATCTAATACGATGACAACAGTCTCTCCATACCTGCAGTCTCACCACAAGGACCACCCTCTCTAATCCCTGAAAAATGAAATCATCCTCAGTGACGAAGAGAGGGGGCTAAGCGCCCCCATGGTCTCAGAGCATTAACTCTTCTAAGAGTCCTAAGAGTCCTGCTCACACTGATGGGGTGCAGCTGTGGGACCCTATTTTTCAGAGATGATGTCCTCCACCCAACTCTCAAAAAGCTGAAAGGGTCTTCAGTAGAGATGGATAGTCGAGCTGGGCTATCAGACGGTCACCTCTGTAGCTGTAGTGTCATTTTTTCCTATGGTCCAATGTGTAAATTAAACAAAAAAGTGCACGTTTGTTATGATGTCCAAGATGGGGACCAGGATGTGGACAAAATAAAAAATTAGGGAACATGATAGGAGACATTTCTACAATACATATAATCATTCTTATCTATCTAATACGATGACAACAGCTCTCCATACCTGCAGTCCACCACAAGGACCACCCTCTCTAATCCCTGAAAAATGAAATCATCCTCAGTGACGAAGAGAGGGGGCCAAGCGCCCCCCATGGTACCAGAGCATTGACTCTTCTAAGAGTCCTAAGAGTCCTGCTCACACTGATGGGGTGAAGCTGTGGGACCCTATTTTCAGAGATGATGTCCTCCACCCAACTCTCAAAAAGCTGAAAGGGTCTTCAGTAGAGATGGATAGTCGAGCTGGGCTATCAGACGGTCACCTCTGTAGCTGTAGTGTCATTTTTCCTATGGTCCAATCTGTAAATTAAACAAAAAAGTGCACGTTTGTTATGATGTCCAAGATGGGGACCAGGATGTGGACATAATAAAAAATTAGGGAACATGATAGGAGACATTTCTACAATACATATAATCATTCTTATCTATCTAATACGATGATAACAGCTCTCCATACCTGCAGTCCACCACAAGGACCACCCTCTCTAATCCCTGAAAAATGAAATCATCCTCAGTGACGAAGAGAGGGGGCTCAGTGCCCCCAATGGTCTCAGAGCATTGACTCTTCTAAGAGTCCTAAGAGTCCTGCTCACACTGATGGGGTGCAGCTGTGGGACCCTATTTTCAGAGATGATGTCCTCCACCCAACTCTCAAAATGCTGAAAGGGTCTTCAGTAGAGATGGATAGTCGAGCTGGGCTATCAGACGGTCACCTCTGTAGCTGTAGTGTCATTTTTCCTATGGTCCAATGTGTAAATTAAACAAAAAAGTGCACGTTTGTTATGATGTCCAAGATGGGGACCAGGATGTGGACATAATAAAAAATTAGGGAACATGATAGGAGACATTTCTACAATACATATAATCATTCTTATCTATCTAATACGATGACAACAGCTCTCCATACCTGCAGTCCACCACAAGGACCACCCTCTCTAATCCCTGAAAAATGAAATCATCCTCAGTGACGAAGAGAGGGGGCTAAGCGCCCCCATGGTCTCAGAGCATTAACTCTTCTAAGAGTCCTAAGAGTCCTGCTCACACTGATGGGGTGCAGCTGTGGGACCCTATTTTCAGAGATGATGTCCTCCACCCAACTCTCAAAAAGCTGAAAGGGTCTTCAGTAGAGATGGATAGTCGAGCTGGGCTATCAGACGGTCACCTCTGTAGCTGTAGTGTCATTTTTCCTATGGTCCAATGTGTAAATTAAACAAAAAAGTGCACGTTTGTTATGATGTCCAAGATGGGGACCAGGATGTGGACATAATAAAAAATTAGGGAACATGATAGGAGACATTTCTACAATACATATAATCATTCTTATCTATCTAATACGATGACAACAGCTCTCCATACCTGCAGTCCACCACAAGGACCACCCTCTCTAATCCCTGAAAAATGAAATCATCCTCAGTGACGAAGAGAGGGGGCCAAGCGCCCCCCATGGTACCAGAGCATTGACTCTTCTAAGAGTCCTAAGAGTCCTGCTCACACTGATGGGGTGAAGCTGTGGGACCCTATTTTCAGAGATGATGTCCTCCACCCAACTCTCAAAAAGCTGAAAGGGTCTTCAGTAGAGATGGATAGTCGAGCTGGGCTATCAGACGGTCACCTCTGTAGCTGTAGTGTCATTTTTCCTATGGTCCAATGTGTAAATTAAACAAAAAAGTGCACGTTTGTTATGATGTTCAAGATGGGGACCAGGATGTGGACATAATAAAAAATTAGGGAACATGATAGGAGACATTTATACAATACATATAATCATTCTTATCTATCTAATACGATCACAACAGCTCTCCATACCTGCAGTCCACCACAAGGACCACTCTCTCTAATCCCTGAAAAATGAAATCATCCTCAGTGACGAAGAGAGGGGGCTAAGCGCCCCCCATGGTCTCAGAGCATTGACTCTTCTAAGAGTCCTAAGATTCCTGCTCACACTGATGGGGTGAAGCTGTGGGACCCTATTTTCAGAGATGATGTCCTCCACCCAACTCTCAAAAAGCTGAAAGGGTCTTCAGTAGAGATGGATAGTCGAGCTGGGCTATCAGACGGTCACCTCTGTAGCTGTAGTGCCATTTTTCCTATTGTCCAATTTGTAAATTAAACAAAAAAGTGCACGTTTGTTATGATTTCCAAGATGGGGACCAGGATGTGGACATAATAAAAAAATAGGGAACATGATAGGAGACATTTCTACAATACATATAATCATTCTTATCTATCTAATACGATGACAACAGCTCTCCATACCTGCAGTCCACCACAAGGACCACCCTCTCTATTCCCTGAAAAGTGCAATCATCCTCAGTGACGAGGAGAGGGGGCTAAGCGCCCCCCATGGTCTCAGAGCATTGACTCTTCTAAGAGTCCTAAGAGTCCTGCTCACACTGATGGGGTGCAGCTGTGGGACCCTATTTTCAGAGATGATGTCCTCCATTCAACTCTCAAAAAGCTGAAAGGGTCTTCAGTAGAGATGGATAGTCGAGCTGGGCTATCAGACGGTCACCTCTGTAGCTGTAGTGTCATTTTTCCTATGGTCCAATGTGTAAATTAAACAAAAAAGTGCACGTTTGTTATGATGTCCAAGATGGGGACCAGGATGTGGACATAATAAAAAATTAGGGAACATGATAGGAGACATTTCTACAATACATATAATCATTCTTATCTATTTAATACGATGACAACAGCTCTCCATACCTGCAGTCCACCACAAGGACCACCCTCTCTAATCCCTGAAAAATGAAATCATCCTCAGTGACGAAGAGAGGGGGCAAAGCGCCCCCCATGGTCTCAGAGCATTGACTCTTCTAAGAGTCCTAAGAGTCCTGCTCACACTGATGGGGTGCAGCTGTGGGACCCTATTTTCAGAGATGATGTCCTCCACCCAACTCTCAAAAAGCTGAAAGGGTCTTCAGTAGAGATGGATAGTCGAGCTGGGCTATCAGACGGTCACCTCTGTAGCTGTAGTGTCATTTTTCCTATGGTCCAATGTGTAAATTAAACAAAAAAGTGCACGTTTGTTATGATGTCCAAGATGGGGACCAGGATGTGGACATAATAAAAAATTAGGGAACATGATAGGAGACATTTCTACAATACATATAATCATTCTTATCTACCTAATACGATGATAACAGCTCTCCATACCTGCAGTCCACCACAAGGACCACCCTCTCTAATCCCTGAAAAATGAAATCATCCTCAGTGACGAAGAGAGGGGGCTAAGTGCCCCCAATGGTCTCAGAGCATTGACTCTTCTAAGAGTCCTAAGAGTCCTGCTCACACTGATGGGGTGCAGCTGTGGGACCCTATTTTCAGAGATGATGTCCTCCACCCAACTCTCAAAAAGCTGAAAGGGTCTTCAGTAGAGATGGATAGTCGAGCTGGGCTATCAGACGGTCACCTCTGTAGCTGTAGTGTCATTTTTCCTATGGTCCAATGTGTAAATTAAACAAAAAAGTGCACGTTTGTTATGATGTCCAAGATGGGGACCAGGATGTGGACATAATAAAAAATTAGGGAACATGATAGGAGACATTTCTACAATACATATTATCATTCTTATCTATCTAATACGATGACAACAGCTCTCCATACCTGCAGTCCACCACAAGGACCACCCTCTCTAATCCCTGAAAAATGAAATCATCCTCAGTGACGAAGAGAGGGGGCTAAGCGCCCCCATGGTCTCAGAGCATTAACTCTTCTAAGAGTCCTAAGAGTCCTGCTCACACTGATGGGTGCAGCTGTGGGACCCTATTTTCAGAGATGATGTCCTCCACCCAACTCTCAAAAAGCTGAAAGGGTCTTCAGTAGAGATGGATAGTCGAGCTGGGCTATCAGACGGTCACCTCTGTAGCTGTAGTGTCATTTTTCCTATGGCCCAATGTGTAAATTAAACAAAAAAGTGCACGCTTGTTATGATGTCCAAGATGGGGACCAGGATGTGGACATAATAAAAAATTAGGGAACATGATAGGAGACATTTCTACAATACATATAATCATTCTTATCTATCTAATACGATGACAACAGCTCTCCATACCTGCAGTCCACCACAAGGACCACCCTCTCTAATCCCTGAAAAATGAAATCATCCTCAGTGACGAAGAGAGGGGGCCAAGCGCCCCCCATGGTACCAGAGCATTCACTCTTCTAAGAGTCCTAAGAGTCCTGCTCACACTGATGGGGTGAAGCTGTGGGACCCTATTTTCAGAGATGATGTCCTCCACCCAACTCTCAAAAAGCTGAAAGGGTCTTCAGTAGAGATGGATAGTCGAGCTGGGCTATCAGACGGTCACCTCTGTAGCTGTAGTGTCATTTTTCCTATGGTCCAATGTGTAAATTAAACAAAAAAGTGCACGTTTGTTATGATGTCCAAGATGGGGACCAGGATGTGTACATAATAAGAAATTAGGGAACATGATAGGAGACATTTCTACAATACATATAATCATTCTTATCTATCTAATACGATGACAACAGCTCTCCATACCTGCAGTCCACCACAAGGACCACCCTCTCTAATCCCTGAAAAATGAAATCATCCTCAGGGACGAAGAGAGGGGGCTAAGCGCCCCCCATGGTTTTAGAGCATTGACTCTTCTAAGAGTCCTAAGAGTCCTGCTTACACTGATGGGGTGCAGCTGTGGGACCCTATTTTCAGAGATGATGTCCTCCACCCAACTCTCAAAAAGCTGAAAGGGTCTTCAGTAGAGATGGATAGTCAAGCTGGGCTATCAGACGGTCACCTCTGTAGCTGTAGTGTCATTTTTCCTATGGTCCAATGTGTAAATTAAACAAAAAAGTGCACGTTTGTTATGATGTTCAAGATGGGGACCAGGATGTGGACATAATAAAAAATTAGGGAACATGATAGGAGACATTTCTACAATACATATAATCATTCTTATCTATCTAATACGATCACAACAGCTCTCCATACCTGCAGTCCACCACAAGGACCACTCTCTCTAATCCCTGAAAAATGAAATCATCCTCAGTGACGAAGAGAGGGGGCTAAGCGCCCCCCATGGTCTCAGAGCATTGACTCTTCTAAGAGTCCTAAGATTCCTGCTCACACTGATGGGGTGCAGCTGTGGGACCCTATTTTCAGAGATGATGTCCTCCACCCAACTCTCAAAAAGCTGAAAGGGTCTTCAGTAGAGATGGATAGTCGAGCTGGGCTATCAGACGGTCACCTCTGTAGCTGTAGTGTCATTTTTCCTATGGTCCAATGTGTAAATTAAACAAAAAAGTGCATGTTTGTTATGATTTCCAAGATGGGGACCAGGATGTGGACATAATAAAAAAATAGGGAACATGATAGGAGACATTTCTACAATACATATAATCATTCTTATCTATGTAATACGATGACAACAGCTCTCCATACCTGCAGTCCACCACAAGGACCACCCTCTCTATTCCCTGAAAAGTGAAATCATCCTCAGTGACGAAGAGAGGGGGCTAAGCGCCCCCCATGGTCTCAGAGCATTGACTCTTCTAAGAGTCCTAAGAGTCCTGCTCACACTGATGGGGTGCAGCTGTGGGACCCTATTTTCAGAGATGATGTTCTCCACCCAACTCTCAAAAAGCTGAAAGGGTCTTCAGTAGAGATGGATAGTCGAGCTGGGCTATCAGACGGTCACCTCTGTAGCTGTAGTGTCATTTTTCCTATGGTCCAATGTGTAAATTAAACAAAAAAGTGCACGTTTGTTATGATGTCCAAGATGAGGACCAGGATGTGGACATAATAAAAAATTAGGGAACATGATAGGAGACATTTCTACAAAACATATAATCATTCTTATCTATTTAATACGATGACAACAGCTCTCCATACCTGCAGTACACCACAAGGACCACCCTCTCTAATCCCTGAAAAATGAAATCATCCTCAGTGACGAAGAGAGGGGGCTAAGCGCCCCCCATGGTCTCAGAGCATTGACTCTTCTAAGAGTCCTAAGAGTCCTGCTCACACTGATGGGGTGCAGCTGTGGGACCCTATTTTCAGAGATGATGTCCTCCACCCAACTCTCAAAAAGCTGAAAGGGTCTTCAGTAGAGATGGATAGTCGAGCTGGGCTATCAGACGGTCACCTCTGTAGCTGTAGTGTCATTTTTCCTATGGTCCAATGTGTAAATTAAACAAAAAAGTGCACGTTTGTTATGATGTCCAAGATGGGGACCAGGATGTGGACATAATAAAAAATTAGGGAACATGATAGGAGACATTTCTACAATACATATAATCATTCTTATCTATCTAATACGATGATAACAGCTCTCCATATCTGCAGTCCACCACAAGGACCACCCTCTCTAATCCCTGAAAAATGAAATCATCCTCAGTGATGAAGAGAGGGGGCTAAGTGCCCCCAATGGTCTCAGAGCATTGACTCTTCTAAGAGTCCTAAGAGTCCTGCTCACACTGATGGGGTGCAGCTGTGGGACCCTATTTTCAGAGATGATGTCCTCCACCCAACTCTCAAAAAGCTGAAAGGGTCTTCAGTAGAGATGGATAGTCGAGCTGGGCTATCAGACGGTCACCTCTGTAGCTGTAGTGTCATTTTTCCTATGGTCCAATGTGTAAATTAAACAAAAAAGTGCACGTTTGTTATGATGTCCAAGATGGGGACCAGGATGTGGACATAATAAAAAATTAGGGAACATGATAGGAGACATTTCTACAATACATATAATCATTCTTATCTATCTAATACGATGACAACAGCTCTCCATACCTGCAGTCCACCACAAGGACCACCCTCTCTAATCCCTGAAAAATGAAATCATCCTCAGTGACGAAGAGAGGGGGCTAAGCGCCCCCATGGTCTCAGAGCATTAACTCTTCTAAGAGTCCTAAGAGTCCTGCTCACACTGATGGGGTGCAGCTGTGGGACCCTATTTTCAGAGATGATGTCCTCCACCCAACTCTCAAAAAGCTGAAAGGGTCTTCAGTAGAGATGGATAGTCGAGCTGGGCTATCAGACGGTCACCTCTGTAGCTGTAGTGTCATTTTTCCTATGGTCCAATGTGTAAATTAAACAAAAAAGTGCACGTTTGTTATGATGTTCAAGATGGGGACCAGGATGTGGACATAATAAAAAATTAGGGAACATGATAGGAGACATTTCTACAATACATATAATCATTCTTATCTATCTAATACGATCACAACAGCTCTCCATACCTGCAGTCCACCACAAGGACCACTCTCTCTAATCCCTGAAAAGTGATATCATCCTCAGTGACGAAGAGAGGGGGCTAAGCGCCCTCCATGGTCTCAGAGCATTGACTCTTCTAAGAGTCCTAAGAGTCCTGCTCACACTGATGGGGTGCAGCTGTGGGACCCTATTTTCAGAGATGATGTTCTCTACCCAACTCTCAAAAAGCTGAAAGGGTCTTCAGTAGAGATGGATAGTCGAGCTGGGCTATCAGACGGTCACCTCTGTAGCTGTAGTGTCATTTTTCCTATGGTCCAATGTGTAAATTAAACAAAAAAGTGCACGTTTGTTATGATGTCCAAGATGGGGACCAGGATGTGGACATAATAAAAAATTAGGGAACATGATAGGAGACATTTCTACAATACATATAATCATTCTTATCTATCTAATACGATGACAACAGCTCTCCATACCTGCAGTCCACCACAAGGACCACCCTCTCTAATCCCTGAAAAATGAAATCATCCTCAGTGACGAAGAGAGGGGGCTAAGCGCCCCCCATGGTCTCAGAGCATTGACTCTTCTAAGAGTCCTAAGAGTCCTGCTCACACTGATGGGGTGCAGCTGTGGGACCCTATTTTCAGAGATGATGTCCTCCACCCAACTCTCAAAAAGCTGAAAGGGTCTTCAGTAGAGATGGATTGTCGAGCTGGGCTATCAGACGGTCACCTCTGTAGCTGTAGTGTCATTTTTCCTATGGTCCAATGTGTAAATTAAACAAAAAAGTGCACGTTTGTTATGATGTCCAAGATGGGGACCAGGATGTGGACATAATAAAAAATTAGGGAACATGATAGGAGACATTTCTACAATACATATAATCATTCTTATCTATCTAATACGATGATAACAGCTCTCCATACCTGCAGTCCACCACAAGGACCACCCTCTCTAATCCCTGAAAAATGAAATCATCCTCAGTGACGAAGAGAGGGGGCTAAGTGCCCCCAATGGTCTCAGAGCATTGACTCTTCTAAGAGTCCTAAGAGTCCTGCTCACACTGATGGGGTGCAGCTGTGGGACCCTATTTTCAGAGATGATGTCCTCCACCCAACTCTTAAAAAGCTGAAAGGGTCTTCAGTAGAGATGGATAGTCGAGCTGGGCTATCAGACGGTCACCTCTGTAGCTGTAGTGTCATTTTTCCTATGGTCCAATGTGTAAATTAAACAAAAAAGTGCACGTTTGTTATGATGTCCAAGATGGGGACCAGGATGTGGACATAATAAAAAATTAGGGAACATGATAGGAGACATTTCTACAATACATATAATCATTCTTATCTATCTAATACGATGACAACAGCTCTCCATACCTGCAGTCCACCACAAGGACCACCCTCTCTAATCCCTGAAAAATGAAATCATCCTCAGTGACGAAGAGAGGGGGCCAAGCGCCCCCCATGGTACCAGAGCATTGACTCTTCTAAGAGTCCTAAGAGTCCTGCTCACACTGATGGGGTGAAGCTGTGGGACCCTATTTTCAGAGATGATGTCCTCCACCCAACTCTCAAAAAGCTGAAAGGGTCTTCAGTAGAGATGGATAGTCGAGCTGGGCTATCAGACGGTCACCTCTGTAGCTGTAGTGTCATTTTTCCTATGGTCCAATGTGTAAATTAAACAAAAAAGTGCACGTTTGTTATGATGTCCAAGATGGGGACCAGGATGTGGACATAATAAGAAATTAGGGAACATGATAGGAGACATTTCTACAATACATATAATCATTCTTATCTATCTAATACGATGACAACAGCTCTCCATACCTGCAGTCCACCACAAGGACCACCCTCTCTAATCCCTGAAAAATGAAATCATCCTCAGGGACGAAGAGAGGGGGCTAAGCGCCCCCATGGTTTTAGAGCATTGACTCTTCTAAGAGTCCTAAGAGTCCTGCTTACACTGATGGGGTGCAGCTGTGGGACCCTATTTTCAGAGATGATGTCCTCCACCCAACTCTCAAAAAGCTGAAAGGGTCTTCAGTAGAGATGGATAGTCGAGCTGGGCTATCAGACGGTCACCTCTGTAGCTGTAGTGTCATTTTTCCTATGGTCCAATGTGTAAATTAAACAAAAAAGTGCACGTTTGTTATGATGTTCAAGATGGGGACCAGGATGTGGACATAATAAAAAATTAGGGAACATGATAGGAGACATTTCTACAATACATATAATCATTCTTATCTATCTAATACGATCACAACAGCTCTCCATACATGCAGTCCACCACAAGGACCACTCTCTCTAATCCCTGAAAAGTGAAATCATCCTCAGTGACGAAGAGAGGGGGCTAAGCGCCCTCCATGGTCTCAGAGCATTGACTCTTCTAAGAGTCCTAAGAGTCCTGCTCACACTGATGGGGTGCAGCTGTGGGACCCTATTTTCAGAGATGATGTTCTCTACCCAACTCTCAAAAAGCTGAAAGGGTCTTCAGTAGAGATGGATAGTCGAGCTGGGCTATCAGACGGTCACCTCTGTAGCTGTAGTGTCATTTTTCCTATGGTCCAATGTGTAAATTAAACAAAAAAGTGCACGTTTGTTATGATGTCCAAGATGGGGACCAGGATGTGGACATAATAAAAAATTAGGGAACATGATAGGAGACATTTCTACAATACATATAATCATTCTTATCTATCTAATACGATGACAACAGCTCTCCATACCTGCAGTCCACCACAAGGCCCACCCTCTCTAATCCCTGAAAAATGAAATCATCCTCAGTGACGAAGAGAGGGGGCTAAGCGCCCCCCATGGTCTCAGAGCATTGACTCTTCTAAGAGTCCTAAGAGTCCTGCTCACACTGATGGGGTGCAGCTGTGGGACCCTATTTTCAGAGATGATGTCCTCCACCCAACTCTCAAAAAGCTGAAAGGGTCTTCAGTAGAGATGGATAGTCGAGCTGGGCTATCAGACGGTCACCTCTGTAGCTGTAGTGTCATTTTTCCTATGGTCCAATGTGTAAATTAAACAAAAAAGTGCACGTTTGTTATGATGTCCAAGATGGGGACCAGTATGTGGACATAATAAAAAATTAGGGAACATGATAGGAGACATTTCTACAATACATATAATCATTCTTATCTATCTAATACGATGATAACAGCTCTCCATATCTGCAGTCCACCACAAGGACCACCCTCTCTAATCCCTGAAAAATGAAATCATCCTCAGTGATGAAGAGAGGGGGCTAAGTGCCCCCAATGGTCTCAGAGCATTGACTCTTCTAAGAGTCCTAAGAGTCCTGCTCACACTGATGGGGTGCAGCTGTGGGACCCTATTTTCAGAGATGATGTCCTCCACCCAACTCTCAAAAAGCTGAAAGGGTCTTCAGTAGAGATGGATAGTCGAGCTGGGCTATCAGACGGTCACCTCTGTAGCTGTAGTGTCATTTTTCCTATGGTCCAATGTGTAAATTAAACAAAAAAGTGCACGTTTGTTATGATGTCCAAGATGGGGACCAGGATGTGGACATAATAAAAAATTAGGGAACATGATAGGAGACATTTCTACAATACATATAATCATTCTTATCTATCTAATACGATCACAACAGCTCTCCATACCTGCAGTCCACCACAAGGACCACTCTCTCTAATCCCTGAAAAATGAAATCATCCTCAGTGACGAAGAGAGGGGGCTAAGCGCCCCCCATGGTCTCAGAGCATTGACTCTTCTAAGAGTCCTAGGATTCCTGCTCACACTGATGGGGTGCAGCTGTGGGACCCTATTTTCAGAGATGATGTCCTCCACCCAACTCTCAAAAAGCTGAAAGGGTCTTCAGTAGAGATGGATAGTCGAGCTGGGCTATCAGACGGTCACCTCTGTAGCTGTAGTGTCATTTTTCCTATGGTCCAATGTGTAAATTAAACAAAAAAGTGCACGTTTGTTATGATTTCCAAGATGGGGACCAGGATGTGGACATAATAAAAAAATAGGGAACATGATAGGAGACATTTCTACAATACATATAATCATTCTTATCTATCTAATACGATGACAACAGCTTTCCATACCTGCAGTCCACCACAAGGACCACCCTCTCTCATTCCTGATAAAGTGAAAGCTAATCCCTGAAAACTGAATAATCCTCAGTGACGAATAGAGGCTAGGACCCTAAGCCTTCAGAGCCTTGACTCTTCTAAGCGTCCTAAGAGTCAGCTCACCATGCTGGGTGCAGCTGTGGGACCCTATTTTCAGAGATGATGTCTCCACCCAACTCTCAAAAAGCTGAAAGGGTCTTCAGTAGAGATGGATAGTCGAGCTGGGCTATCAGACGGTCACCTCTGTAGCTGTAGTGTTATTTTTCCTATGGTCCAATGTGTAAATTAAACAAAAAAGTGCACGTTTGTTATGATGTCCAAGATGGGGACCAGGATGTGGACATAATAAAAAATTAGGGAACATGATAGGAGACATTTCTACAATACATATAATCATTCTTATCTATCTAATACGATGATAACAGCTCTCCATATCTGCAGTCCACCACAAGGACCACCCTCTCTAATCCCTGAAAAATGAAATCATCCTCAGTGATGAAGAGAGGGGGCTAAGTGCCCCCAATGGTCTCAGAGCATTGACTCTTCTAAGAGTCCTAAGAGTCCTGCTCACACTGATGGGGTGCAGCTGTGGGACCCTATTTTCAGAGATGATGTCCTCCACCCAACTCTCAAAAAGCTGAAAGGGTCTTCAGTAGAGATGGATAGTCGAGCTGGGCTATCAGACGGTCACCTCTGTAGCTGTAGTGTCATTTTTCCTATGGTCCAATGTGTAAATTAAACAAAAAAGTGCACGTTTGTTATGATGTCCAAGATGGGGACCAGGATGTGGACATAATAAAAAATTAGGGAACATGATAGGAGACATTTCTACAATACATATAATCATTCTTATCTATCTAATACGATGACAACAGCTCTCCATACCTGCAGTCCACCACAAGGACCACCCTCTCTAATCCCTGAAAAATGAAATTATCCTCAGGGACGAAGAGAGGGGGCTAAGCGCCCCCCATGGTTTTAGAGCATTGACTCTTCTAAGAGTCCTAAGAGTCCTGCTTACACTGATGGGGTGCAGCTGTGGGACCCTATTTTAAGAGATGATGTCCTCCACCCAACTCTCAAAAAGCTGAAAGGGTCTTCAGTAGAGATGGATAGTCGAGCTGGGCTATCAGACGGTCACCTCTGTAGCTGTAGTGTCATTTTTCCTATGGTCCAATGTGTAAATTAAACAAAAAAGTGCACGTTTGTTATGATGTCCAAGATGGGGACCAGGATGTGGACATAATAAAAAATTAGGGAACATGATAGGAGACATTTCTACAATACATATAATCATTCTTATCTATCTAATACGATGACAAAAGCTCTCCATACCTGCAGTCCACCACAAGGACCACCCTCTCTAATCCCTGAAAAATGAAATCATCCTCAGTGACGAAGAGAGGGGGCTAAGCGCCCCCATGGTCTCAGAGCATTAACTCTTCTAAGAGTCCTAAGAGTCCTGCTCACACTGATGGGGTGCAGCTGTGGGACCCTATTTTCAGAGATGATGTCCTCCACCCAACTCTCAAAAAGCTGAAAGGGTCTTCAGTAGAGATGGATAGTCGAGCTGGGCTATCAGACGGTCACCTCTGTAGCTGTAGTGTCATTTTTCCTATGGTCCAATGTGTAAATTAAACAAAAAAGTGCACGTTTGTTATGATGTCCAAGATGGGGACCAGGATGTGGAAATAATAAAAAATTAGGGAACATGATAGGAGACATTTCTACAATACATATAATCATTATTATCTATCTAATACGATGACAACAGCTCTCCATACCTGCAGTCCACCACAAGGACCACCCTCTATAATCCCTGAAAAATGAAATCATCCTCAGGGACGAAGAGAGGGGGCTAAGCGCCCCCCATGGTTTTAGAGCATTGACTCTTCTAAGAGTCCTAAGAGTCCTGCTTACACTGATGGGGTGCAGCTGTGGGACCCTATTTTAAGAGATGATGTCCTCCACCCAACTCTCAAAAAGCTGAAAGGGTCTTCAGTAGAGATGGATAGTCGAGCTGGGCTATCAGACGGTCACCTCTGTAGCTGTAGTGTCATTTTTCCTATGGTCCAATGTGTAAATTAAACAAAAAAGTGCACGTTTGTTATGATGTCCAAGATGGGGACCAGGATGTGGACATAATAAAAAATTAGGGAACATGATAGGAGACATTTCTACAATACATATAATCATTCTTATCTATCTAATACGATGACAACAGCTCTCCATACCTGCAGTCCACCACAAGGACCACCCTCTCTAATCCCTGAAAAATGAAATCATCCTCAGTGACGAAGAGAGGGGGCTAAGCGCCCCCATGGTCTCAGAGCATTAACTCTTCTAAGAGTCCTAAGAGTCCTGCTCACACTGATGGGGTGCAGCTGTGGGACCCTATTTTCAGAGATGATGTCCTCCACCCAACTCTCAAAAAGCTGAAAGGGTCTTCAGTAGAGATGGATAGTCGAGCTGGGCTATCAGACGGTCACCTCTGTAGCTGTAGTGTCATTTTTCCTATGGTCCAATGTGTAAATTAAACAAAAAAGTGCACGTTTGTTATGATGTTCAAGATGGGGACCAGGATGTGGACATAATAAAAAATTAGGGAACATGATAGGAGACATTTCTACAATACATATAATCATTCTTATCTATCTAATACGATCACAACAGCTCTCCATACCTGCAGTCCACCACAAGGACCACTCTCTCTAATCCCTGAAAAGTGAAATCATCCTCAGTGACGAAGAGAGGGGGCTAAGCGCCCTCCATGGTCTCAGAGCATTGACTCTTCTAAGAGTCCTAAGAGTCCTGCTCACACTGATGGGGTGCAGCTGTGGGACGATGATGTTCTCTACCCAACTCTCAAAAAGCTGAAAGGGTCTTCAGTAGAGATGGATAGTCGAGCTGGGCTATCAGACGGTCACCTCTGTAGCTGTAGTGTCATTTTTCCTATGGTCCAATGTGTAAATTAAACAAAAAAGTGCACGTTTGTTATGATGTCCAAGATGGGGACCAGGATGTGGACATAATAAAAAATTAGGGAACATGATAGGAGACATTTCTACAATACATATAATCATTCTTATCTATCTAATACGATGACAACAGCTCTCCATACCTGCAGTCCACCACAAGGACCACCCTCTCTAATCCCTGAAAAATGAAATCATCCTCAGTGACGAAGAGAGGGGGCTAAGCGCCCCCCATGGTCTCAGAGCATTGACTCTTCTAAGAGTCCTAAGAGTCCTGCTCACACTGATGGGGTGCAGCTGTGGGACCCTATTTTCAGAGATGATGTCCTCCACCCAACTCTCAAAAAGCTGAAAGGGTCTTCAGTAGAGATGGATTGTCGAGCTGGGCTATCAGACGGTCACCTCTGTAGATGTAGTGTCATTTTTCCTATGGTCCAATGTGTAAATTAAACAAAAAAGTGCACGTTTGTTATGATGTCCAAGATGGGGACCAGGATGTGGACATAATAAAAAATTAGGGAACATGATAGGAGACATTTCTACAATACATATAATCATTCTTATCTATCTAATACGATGATAACAGCTCTCCATACC
This sequence comes from Anomaloglossus baeobatrachus, assembly GCF_048569485.1. Lineage (NCBI taxonomy): Eukaryota > Metazoa > Chordata > Amphibia > Anura > Aromobatidae > Anomaloglossus > Anomaloglossus baeobatrachus. The sequence goes on from NW_027444882.1 coordinate 588,605, forward strand.
TGCAGTCCACCACAAGGACCACCCTCTCTAATCCCTGAAAAATGAAATCATCCTCAGTGACGAAGAGAGGGGGCTAAGTGCCCCCAATGGTCTCAGAGCATTGACTCTTCTAAGAGTCCTAAGAGTCCTGCTCACACTGATGGGGTGCAGCTGTGGGACCCTATTTTCAGAGATGATGTCCTCCACCCAACTCTTAAAAAGCTGAAAGGGTCTTCAGTAGAGATGGATAGTCGAGCTGGGCTATCAGACGGTCACCTCTGTAGCTGTAGTGTCATTTTTCCTATGGTCCAATGTGTAAATTAAACAAAAAAGTGCACGTTTGTTATGATGTCCAAGATGGGGACCAGGATGTGGACATAATAAAAAATTAGGGAACATGATAGGAGACATTTCTACAATACATATAATCATTCTTATCTATCTAATACGATGACAACAGCTCTCCATACCTGCAGTCCACCACAAGGACCACCCTCTCTAATCCCTGAAAAATGAAATCATCCTCAGTGACGAAGAGAGGGGGCCAAGCGCCCCCCATGGTACCAGAGCATTGACTCTTCTAAGAGTCCTAAGAGTCCTGCTCACACTGATGGGGTGAAGCTGTGGGACCCTATTTTCAGAGATGATGTCCTCCACCCAACTCTCAAAAAGCTGAAAGGGTCTTCAGTAGAGATGGATAGTCGAGCTGGGCTATCAGACGGTCACCTCTGTAGCTGTAGTGTCATTTTTCCTATGGTCCAATGTGTAAATTAAACAAAAAAGTGCACGTTTGTTATGATGTCCAAGATGGGGACCAGGATGTGGACATAATAAGAAATTAGGGAACATGATAGGAGACATTTCTACAATACATATAATCATTCTTATCTATCTAATACGATGACAACAGCTCTCCATACCTGCAGTCCACCACAAGGACCACCCTCTCTAATCCCTGAAAAATGAAATCATCCTCAGGGACGAAGAGAGGGGGCTAAGCGCCCCCATGGTTTTAGAGCATTGACTCTTCTAAGAGTCCTAAGAGTCCTGCTTACACTGATGGGGTGCAGCTGTGGGACCCTATTTTCAGAGATGATGTCCTCCACCCAACTCTCAAAAAGCTGAAAGGGTCTTCAGTAGAGATGGATAGTCGAGCTGGGCTATCAGACGGTCACCTCTGTAGCTGTAGTGTCATTTTTCCTATGGTCCAATGTGTAAATTAAACAAAAAAGTGCACGTTTGTTATGATGTTCAAGATGGGGACCAGGATGTGGACATAATAAAAAATTAGGGAACATGATAGGAGACATTTCTACAATACATATAATCATTCTTATCTATCTAATACGATCACAACAGCTCTCCATACCTGCAGTCCACCACAAGGACCACTCTCTCTAATCCCTGAAAAGTGAAATCATCCTCAGTGACGAAGAGAGGGGGCTAAGCGCCCTCCATGGTCTCAGAGCATTGACTCTTCTAAGAGTCCTAAGAGTCCTGCTCACACTGATGGGGTGCAGCTGTGGGACCCTATTTTCAGAGATGATGTTCTTTACCCAACTCTCAAAAAGCTGAAAGGGTCTTCAGTAGAGATGGATAGTCGAGCTGGGCTATCAGACGGTCACCTCTGTAGCTGTAGTGTCATTTTTCCTATGGTCCAATGTGTAAATTAAACAAAAAAGTGCACGTTTGTTATGATGTCCAAGATGGGGACCAGGATGTGGACATAATAAAAAATTAGGGAACATGATAGGAGACATTTCTACAATACATATAATCATTCTTATCTATCTAATACGATGACAACAGCTCTCCATACCTGCAGTCCACCACAAGGACCACCCTCTCTAATCCCTGAAAAATGAAATCATCCTCAGTGACGAAGAGAGGGGGCTAAGCGCCCCCCATGGTCTCAGAGCATTGACTCTTCTAAGAGTCCTAAGAGTCCTGCTCACACTGATGGGGTGCAGCTGTGGGACCCTATTTTCAGAGATGATGTCCTCCACCCAACTCTCAAAAAGCTGAAAGGGTCTTCAGTAGAGATGGATAGTCGAGCTGGGCTATCAGACGGTCACCTCTGTAGCTCTAGTGTCATTTTTCCTATGGTCCAATGTGTAAATTAAACAAAAAAGTGCACGTTTGTTATGATGTCCAAGATGGGGACCAGTATGTGGACATAATAAAAAATTAGGGAACATGATAGGAGACATTTCTACAATACATATAATCATTCTTATCTATCTAATACGATGATAACAGCTCTCCATATCTGCAGTCCACCACAAGGACCACCCTCTCTAATCCCTGAAAAATGAAATCATCCTCAGTGATGAAGAGAGGGGGCTAAGTGCCCCCAATGGTCTCAGAGCATTGACTCTTCTAAGAGTCCTAAGAGTCCTGCTCACACTGATGGGGTGCAGCTGTGGGACCCTATTTTCAGAGATGATGTCCTCCACCCAACTCTCAAAAAGCTGAAAGGGTCTTCAGTAGAGATGGATAGTCGAGCTGGGCTATCAGACGGTCACCTCTGTAGCTGTAGTGTCATTTTTCCTATGGTCCAATGTGTAAATTAAACAAAAAAGTGCACGTTTGTTATGATGTCCAAGATGGGGACCAGGATGTGGACATAATAAAAAATTAGGGAACATGATAGGAGACATTTCTACAATACATATAATCATTCTTATCTATCTAATACGATCACAACAGCTCTCCATACCTGCAGTCCACCACAAGGACCACTCTCTCTAATCCCTGAAAAATGAAATCATCCTCAGTGACGAAGAGAGGGGGCTAAGCGCCCCCCATGGTCTCAGAGCATTGACTCTTCTAAGAGTCCTAGGATTCCTGCTCACACTGATGGGGTGCAGCTGTGGGACCCTATTTTCAGAGATGATGTCCTCCACCCAACTCTCAAAAAGCTGAAAGGGTCTTCAGTAGAGATGGATAGTCGAGCTGGGCTATCAGACGGTCACCTCTGTAGCTGTAGTGTCATTTTTCCTATGGTCCAATGTGTAAATTAAACAAAAAAGTGCACGTTTGTTATGATTTCCAAGATGGGGACCAGGATGTGGACATAATAAAAAAATAGGGAACATGATAGGAGACATTTCTACAATACATATAATCATTCTTATCTATCTAATACGATGACAACAGCTTTCCATACCTGCAGTCCACCACAAGGACCACCCTCTCTATTCCCTGAAAAGTGAAATCATCCTCAGTGACGAAGAGAGGGGGCTAAGCGCCCCCCATGGTCTCAGAGCATTGACTCTTCTAAGAGTCCTAAGAGTCCTGCTCACACTGATGGGGTGCAGCTGTGGGACCCTATTTTCAGAGATGATGTTCTCCACCCAACTCTCAAAAAGCTGAAAGGGTCTTCAGTAGAGATGGATAGTCGAGCTGGGCTATCAGACGGTCACCTCTGTAGCTGTAGTGTTATTTTTCCTATGGTCCAATGTGTAAATTAAACAAAAAAGTGCACGTTTGTTATGATGTCCAAGATGGGGACCAGGATGTGGACATAATAAAAAATTAGGGAACATGATAGGAGACATTTCTACAATACATATAATCATTCTTATCTATCTAATACGATGATAACAGCTCTCCATATCTGCAGTCCACCACAAGGACCACCCTCTCTAATCCCTGAAAAATGAAATCATCCTCAGTGATGAAGAGAGGGGGCTAAGTGCCCCCAATGGTCTCAGAGCATTGACTCTTCTAAGAGTCCTAAGAGTCCTGCTCACACTGATGGGGTGCAGCTGTGGGACCCTATTTTCAGAGATGATGTCCTCCACCCAACTCTCAAAAAGCTGAAAGGGTCTTCAGTAGAGATGGATAGTCGAGCTGGGCTATCAGACGGTCACCTCTGTAGCTGTAGTGTCATTTTTCCTATGGTCCAATGTGTAAATTAAACAAAAAAGTGCACGTTTGTTATGATGTCCAAGATGGGGACCAGGATGTGGACATAATAAAAAATTAGGGAACATGATAGGAGACATTTCTACAATACATATAATCATTCTTATCTATCTAATACGATGACAACAGCTCTCCATACCTGCAGTCCACCACAAGGACCACCCTCTCTAATCCCTGAAAAATGAAATTATCCTCAGGGACGAAGAGAGGGGGCTAAGCGCCCCCCATGGTTTTAGAGCATTGACTCTTCTAAGAGTCCTAAGAGTCCTGCTTACACTGATGGGGTGCAGCTGTGGGACCCTATTTTAAGAGATGATGTCCTCCACCCAACTCTCAAAAAGCTGAAAGGGTCTTCAGTAGAGATGGATAGTCGAGCTGGGCTATCAGACGGTCACCTCTGTAGCTGTAGTGTCATTTTTCCTATGGTCCAATGTGTAAATTAAACAAAAAAGTGCACGTTTGTTATGATGTCCAAGATGGGGACCAGGATGTGGACATAATAAAAAATTAGGGAACATGATAGGAGACATTTCTACAATACATATAATCATTATTATCTATCTAATACGATGACAACAGCTCTCCATACCTGCAGTCCACCACAAGGACCACCCTCTATAATCCCTGAAAAATGAAATCATCCTCAGGGACGAAGAGAGGGGGCTAAGCGCCCCCCATGGTTTTAGAGCATTGACTCTTCTAAGAGTCCTAAGAGTCCTGCTTACACTGATGGGGTGCAGCTGTGGGACCCTATTTTAAGAGATGATGTCCTCCACCCAACTCTCAAAAAGCTGAAAGGGTCTTCAGTAGAGATGGATAGTCGAGCTGGGCTATCAGACGGTCACCTCTGTAGCTGTAGTGTCATTTTTCCTATGGTCCAATGTGTAAATTAAACAAAAAAGTGCACGTTTGTTATGATGTCCAAGATGGGGACCAGGATGTGGACATAATAAAAAATTAGGGAACATGATAGGAGACATTTCTACAATACATATAATCATTCTTATCTATCTAATACGATGACAACAGCTCTCCATACCTGCAGTCCACCACAAGGACCACCCTCTCTAATCCCTGAAAAATGAAATCATCCTCAGGGACGAAGAGAGGGGGCTAAGCGCCCCCCATGGTTTTAGAGCATTGACTCTTCTAAGAGTCCTAAGAGTCCTGCTTACACTGATGGGGTGCAGCTGTGGGACCCTATTTTAAGAGATGATGTCCTCCACCCAACTCTCAAAAAGCTGAAAGGGTCTTCAGTAGAGATGGATAGTCGAGCTGGGCTATCAGACGGTCACCTCTGTAGCTGTAGTGTCATTTTTCCTATGGTCCAATGTGTAAATTAAACAAAAAAGTGCACGTTTGTTATGATGTCCAAGATGGGGACCAGGATGTGGACATAATAAAAAATTAGGGAACATGATAGGAGACATTTCTACAATACATATAATCATTCTTATCTATCTAATACGATGACAACAGCTCTCCATACCTGCAGTCCACCACAAGGACCACCCTCTATAATCCCTGAAAAATGAAATCATCCTCAGGGACGAAGAGAGGGGGCTAAGCGCCCCCCATGGTTTTAGAGCATTGACTCTTCTAAGAGTCCTAAGAGTCCTGCTTACACTGATGGGGTGCAGCTGTGGGACCCTATTTTAAGAGATGATGTCCTCCACCCAACTCTCAAAAAGCTGAAAGGGTCTTCAGTAGAGATGGATAGTCGAGCTGGGCTATCAGACGGTCACCTCTGTAGCTGTGGTGTCATTTTTCCTATGGTCCAATGTGTAAATTAAACAAAAAAGTGCACGTTTGTTATGATGTCCAAGATGGGGACCAGGATGTGGACATAATAAAAAATTAGGGAACATGATAGGAGACATTTCTACAATACATATAATCATTCTTATCTATCTAATACGATGACAACAGCTCTCCATACCTGCAGTCCACCACAAGGACCACCCTCTCTAATCCCTGAAAAATGAAATCATCCTCAGGGACGAAGAGAGGGGGCTAAGCGCCCCCCATGGTTTTAGAGCATTGACTCTTCTAAGAGTCCTAAGAGTCCTGCTTACACTGATGGGGTGCAGCTGTGGGACCCTATTTTAAGAGATGATGTCCTCCACCCAACTCTCAAAAAGCTGAAAGGGTCTTCAGTAGAGATGGATAGTCGAGCTGGGCTATCAGACGGTCACCTCTGTAGCTGTAGTGTCATTTTTCCTATGGTCCAATGTGTAAATTAAACAAAAAAGTGCACGTTTGTTATGATGTCCAAGATGGGGACCAGGATGTGGACATAATAAAAAATTAGGGAACATGATAGGAGACATTTCTACAATACATATAATCATTCTTATCTATCTAATACGATGACAACAGCTCTCCATACCTGCAGTCCACCACAAGGACCACCCTCTATAATCCCTGAAAAATGAAATCATCCTCAGGGACGAAGAGAGGGGGCTAAGCGCCCCCCATGGTTTTAGAGCATTGACTCTTCTAAGAGTCCTAAGAGTCCTGCTTACACTGATGGGGTGCAGCTGTGGGACCCTATTTTAAGAGATGATGTCCTCCACCCAACTCTCAAAAAGCTGAAAGGGTCTTCAGTAGAGATGGATAGTCGAGCTGGGCTATCAGACGGTCACCTCTGTAGCTGTAGTGTCATTTTTCCTATGGTCCAATGTGTAAATTAAACAAAAAAGTGCACGTTTGTTATGATGTCCAAGATGGGGACCAGGATGTGGACATAATAAAAAATTAGGGAACATGATAGGAGACATTTCTACAATACATATAATCATTCTTATCTATCTAATACGATGACAACAGCTCTCCATACCTGCAGTCCACCACAAGGACCACCCTCTCTAATCCCTGAAAAATGAAATCATCCTCAGGGACGAAGAGAGGGGGCTAAGCGCCCCCCATGGTTTTAGAGCATTGACTCTTCTAAGAGTCCTAAGAGTCCTGCTTACACTGATGGGGTGCAGCTGTGGGACCCTATTTTAAGAGATGATGTCCTCCACCCAACTCTCAAAAAGCTGAAAGGGTCTTCAGTAGAGATGGATAGTCGAGCTGGGCTATCAGACGGTCACCTCTGTAGCTGTAGTGTCATTTTTCCTATGGTCCAATGTGTAAATTAAACAAAAAAGTGCACGTTTGTTATGATGTCCAAGATGGGGACCAGGATGTGGACATAATAAAAAATTAGGGAACATGATAGGAGACATTTCTACAATACATATAATCATTCTTATCTATCTAATACGATGACAACAGCTCTCCATACCTGCAGTCCACCACAAGGACCACCCTCTCTAATCCCTGAAAAATGAAATCATCCTCAGGGACGAAGAGAGGGGGCTAAGCGCCCCCCATGGTTTTAGAGCATTGACTCTTCTAAGAGTCCTAAGAGTCCTGCTTACACTGATGGGGTGCAGCTGTGGGACCCTATTTTCAGAGATGATGTCCTCCACCCAACTCTCAAAAAGCTGAAAGGGTCTTCAGTAGAGATGGATAGTCGAGCTGGGCTATCAGACGGTCACCTCTGTAGCTGTAGTGTCATTTTTCCTATGGTCCAATGTGTAAATTAAACAAAAAAGTGCACGTTTGTTATGATGTCCAAGATGGGGACCAGGATGTGGACATAATAAAAAATTAGGGAACATGATAGGAGACATTTCTACAATACATATAATCATTCTTATCTATCTAATACGATCACAACAGCTCTCCATACCTGCAGTCCACCACAAGGACCACTCTCTCTAATCCCTGAAAAATGAAATCATCCTCAGTGACGAAGAGAGGGGGCTAAGCGCCCCCCATGGTCTCAAAACATTGACTCTTCTAAGAGTCCTAAGAGTCCTGCTCACACTGATGGGGTGCAGCTGTGGGACCCTATTTTCAGAGATGATGTCCTCCACCCAACTCTCAAAAAGCTGAAAGGGTCTTCAGTAGAGATGGATAGTCGAGCTGGGCTATCAGACAGTCACCTCTGTAGCTGTAGTGTCATTTTTCCTATGGTCCAATGTGTAAATTAAACAAAAAAGTGCACGTTTGTTATGATGTCCAAGATGGGGACCAGGATGTGGACATAATAAAAAATTAGGGAACATGATAGGAGACATTTCTACAATACATATAATCATTCTTATCTATCTAATACGATGACAACAGCTCTCCATACCTGCAGTCCACCACAAGGACCACCCTCTCTAATCCCTGAAAAATGAAATTATCCTCAGGGACGAAGAGAGGGGGCTAAGCGCCCCCCATGGTTTTAGAGCATTGACTCTTCTAAGAGTCCTAAGAGTCCTGCTTACACTGATGGGGTGCAGCTGTGGGACCCTATTTTAAGAGATGATGTCCTCCACCCAACTCTCAAAAAGCTGAAAGGGTCTTCAGTAGAGATGGATAGTCGAGCTGGGCTATCAGACGGTCACCTCTGTAGCTGTAGTGTCATTTTTCCTATGGTCCAATGTGTAAATTAAACAAAAAAGTGCACGTTTGTTATGATGTCCAAGATGGGGACCAGGATGTGGACATAATAAAAAATTAGGGAACATGATAGGAGACATTTCTACAATACATATAATCATTCTTATCTATCTAATACGATGACAACAGCTCTCCATACCTGCAGTCCACCACAAGGACCACCCTCTCTAATCCCTGAAAAATGAAATCATCCTCAGTGACGAAGAGAGGGGGCTAAGCGCCCCCATGGTCTCAGAGCATTAACTCTTCTAAGAGTCCTAAGAGTCCTGCTCACACTGATGGGGTGCAGCTGTGGGACCCTATTTTCAGAGATGATGTCCTCCACCCAACTCTCAAAAAGCTGAAAGGGTCTTCAGTAGAGATGGATAGTCGAGCTGGGCTATCAGACGGTCACCTCTGTAGCTGTAGTGTCATTTTTCCTATGGTCCAATGTGTAAATTAAACAAAAAAGTGCACGTTTGTTATGATGTCCAAGATGGGGACCAGGATGTGGACATAATAAAAAATTAGGGAACATGATAGGAGACATTTCTACAATACATATAATCATTCTTATCTATCTAATACGATGACAACAGCTCTCCATACCTGCAGTCCACCACAAGGACCACCCTCTCTAATCCCTGAAAAATGAAATCATCCTCAGTGACGAAGAGAGGGGGCTAAGCGCCCCCATGGTCTCAGAGCATTAACTCTTCTAAGAGTCCTAAGAGTCCTGCTCACACTGATGGGGTGCAGCTGTGGGACCCTATTTTCAGAGATGATGTCCTCCACCCAACTCTCAAAAAGCTGAAAGGGTCTTCAGTAGAGATGGATAGTCGAGCTGGGCTATCAGACGGTCACTTCTGTAGCTGTAGTGTCATTTTTCCTATGGTCCAATGTGTAAATTAAACAAAAAAGTGCACGTTTGTTATGATGTCCAAGATGGGGACCAGGATGTGGACATAATAAAAAATTAGGGAACATGATAGGAGACATTTCTACAGTACATATAATCATTCTTATCTATCTAATACGATGACAACAGCTCTCCATACCTGCAGTCCACCACAAGGACCACCCTCTATAATCCCTGAAAAATGAAATCATCCTCAGGGACGAAGAGAGGGGGCTAAGCGCCCCCCATGGTTTTAGAGCATTGACTCTTCTAAGAGTCCTAAGAGTCCTGCTTACACTGATGGGGTGCAGCTGTGGGACCCTATTTTAAGAGATGATGTCCTCCACCCAACTCTCAAAAAGCTGAAAGGGTCTTCAGTAGAGATGGATAGTCGAGCTGGGCTATCAGACGGTCACCTCTGTAGCTGTAGTGTCATTTTTCCTATGGTCCAATGTGTAAATTAAACAAAAAAGTGCACGTTTGTTATGATGTCCAAGATGGGGACCAGGATGTGGACATAATAAAAAATTAGGGAACATGATAGGAGACATTTCTACAATACATATAATCATTCTTATCTATCTAATACGATGACAACAGCTCTCCATACCTGCAGTCCACCACAAGGACCACCCTCTCTAATCCCTGAAAAATGAAATCATCCTCAGTGACGAAGAGAGGGGGCTAAGCGCCCCCATGGTCTCAGAGCATTAACTCTTCTAAGAGTCCTAAGAGTCCTGCTCACACTGATGGGGTGCAGCTGTGGGACCCTATTTTCAGAGATGATGTCCTCCACCCAACTCTCAAAAAGCTGAAAGGGTCTTCAGTAGAGATGGATAGTCGAGCTGGGCTATCAGACGGTCACCTCTGTAGCTGTAGTTTCATTTTTCCTATGGTCCAATGTGTAAATTAAACAAAAAAGTGCACGTTTGTTATGATGTCCAAGATGGGGACCAGGATGTGGACATAATAAAAAATTAGGGAACATGATAGGAGACATTTCTACAATACATATAATCATTCTTATCTATCTAATACGATCACAACAGCTCTCCATACCTGCAGTCCACCACAAGGACCACCCTCTCTAATCCCTGAAAAATGAAATCATCCTCAGGGACGAAGAGAGGGGGCTAAGCGCTCCCCATGGTTTTAGAGCATTGACTCTTCTAAGAGTCCTAAGAGTCCTGCTTACACTGATGGGGTGCAGCTGTGGGACCCTATTTTAAGAGATGATGTCCTCCACCCAACTCTCAAAAAGCTGAAAGGGTCTTCAGTAGAGATGGATAGTCGAGCTGGGCTATCAGACGGTCACCTCTGTAGCTGTAGTGTCATTTTTCCTATGGTCCAATGTGTAAATTAAACAAAAAAGTGCACGTTTGTTATGATGTCCAAGATGGGGACCAGGATGTGGACATAATAAAAAATTAGGGAACATGATAGGAGACATTTCTACAATACATATAATCATTCTTATCTATCTAATACGATCACAACAGCTCTCCATACCTGCAGTCCACCACAAGGACCACTCTCTCTAATCCCTGAAAAATGAAATCATCCTCAGTGACGAAGAGAGGGGGCTAAGCGCCCCCCATGGTCTCAAAACATTGACTCTTCTAAGAGTCCTAAGAGTCCTGCTCACACTGATGGGGTGCAGCTGTGGGACCCTATTTTCAGAGATGATGTCCTCCACCCAACTCTCAAAAAGCTGAAAGGGTCTTCAGTAGAGATGGATAGTCGAGCTGGGCTACCAGACGGTCACCTCTGTAGCTGTAGTGTCATTTTTCCTATGGTCCAATGTGTAAATTAAACAAAAAAGTGCACGTTTGTTATGATTTCCACGATGGGGACCAGGATGTGGACATAATAAAAAAATAGGGAACATGATAGGAGACATTTCTACAATACATATAATCATTCTTATCTATCTAATACGATGACAACAGCTCTCCATACCTGCAGTCCACCACAAGGACCACCCTCTCTATTCCCTGAAAAGTGAAATCATCCTCAGTGACGAAGAGAGGGGGCTAAGCGCCCCCCATGGTCTCAGAGCATTGACTCTTCTAAGAGTCCTAAGAGTCCTGCTCACACTGATGGGGTGCAG